>NC_089875.1:51244779-52444779 GCF_040182565.1 Anser cygnoides | reverse complement strand
AGATTTAATGTAGCTTTACTAAAATAAATCAGAAAGATGAGGAACAATTCAATCAGCACAGGAAAATAAAAAAAGACTGCTTCAATTTGTGTCAGCACATCCTTGTACTCAAGTTAATGAATTGAACAGGTTTTGTAATACTGAAAAAAATATTTGTTACATAATTAGAGAGAAGGAACTGTATCCCATATATTTTTAAGGCATGAATATGCAGATAACCAGACTAAATCACTGGAGATTTGTCAATTCCCCAATTGTTAGTGTTCATTCTCCATAGAGTCTCCTTACGTATCCTCAAATCAAGCATTAGAAAATGCAATTCCCCAAAGCATTAGTCACTTACAAAAATTTAGGTCAGAGGAGGTTTTTACACTTCAACATCAAAATAATATTTCCCTGAAAACTCACGGGGATTTGAGTCTATTTCCTTGAACAGTTTTACTGAATACAACACAAAGCAAAATCAAACCTTTACAAGGGCTGAGTGTCTGCATTTCAGAGAAAAAGCTCAAAAAACCCTCTGGAAGAATGAGACCTCAGGTGATTTGTGTGAAGTGAGGGAAAGTATCATACTGTTTTTCATCACCTAGAGCTACACCACTGTTTTCTTTAATTGCAGAGGGTCTCAACTCCATTTACTACCTTCAAAGGCAACAGTAGATTCAGCAGTTGGATGAAGCATGGTTTCTAAGCAAGTATTAGAAATGCGTAAGAATAAAAATAGCCCTCCAAACCCTCTGGGTCCTGGAAATTATTATTTTATGTATTACATAGATTATAGGCAAGCAACCTTTACCTGTTAAAACTCCCTTCTAAATTGAGTGGAAGTTAGACACAGAAGCCCAGAGGGGGGGGAAAGCTAATTTTACTTCCATATTAAAGAAATAAACAGGTAAAGGTTCATAGACCTCCATGTAAAGTGATAAACTACTAGCGAGAACTTGGCTGTGATACAATTGGCATAACACATCAGTAAGGAAAGCAATGATACTAGCCTCATACTCTTGTGCTCTGGCTTTATGCAACTTTGCTTTTGTATTCTTTCTGCCTCTACCAGGAGAGGCAACACGGTCTGTGTGCACCTGGCCGAGCAATGCATGGGAAGGGGCCCAGTCATGCAGCCTGCTCCCAGCTGGCTTCACTCCTCCTCCCAGCACCGGGCTGCCACAAAGCCCAAAGGGACTACAGCTGAAAGAACTGCTACACGACAGGGGCTGGGGGACCATCACCACTACTTTGTACACCTCTCACTACAAGTGAGAGATCCCCATGGATGTGTCCAGTTCCAAAAGCAAAACCAGACCATGCAGGGGAACAATAAGGGCATATAATGCCGCCCCCCCACCCCTCGCACCCTCTTGAAAGCATCCTATGGAAAGGAGAAACAGCATTGCAGTATCAAAGATTGGGATGTAGTAGTCAGTGATAACACGAAAAACATGTTTCCCATCAACTCCAGACCACAAGGATCTGGCCACTGTGGAGCCATGGGAAGAATAGGCAGCTTTCCTTAAGGGAAGAGGGAAGCATTTCCTTTCTAAAGCTGTTGGTCTGAAGTGTGCCCATTACATTCCCAGGGGAGATCTTGTCATTATGTGCAACTGCTCAGGTGGTTACAATTACTTGTGGTTTTGAAATTACAAGCACTCGTTTTAGGCACAGAAAAATGACTCTTCATAAAGCCTTTTGTCAAAAAACCCACAAACTTCAAGACATACATACACACCTTAAAACAAAACCAAAAAGCAGTGAAATAAGGACATCAGGTTCCCCAAAAATACTAGTCAGCTTCATACACATGCTTATGCTTACATGGGTTTACACATGCTTACATGGGTTTACACAAGGGACTCCTTCCGTTTGTAAAGAAAGAAGTGAGAATTTAACCAACAGTACCAGTGGAAGGCATCACTGAAGTAAGAACAGATCCAATTTAAATGAAATATGTTTTGCTAATATTAAGTACTGATATGCAATGTTCAAACTTTGGCCACAAGGATTCATAAAAAACACCTACAGAAGAATGAAGTGAGGGAACTCTCACCTAGAAGACACGTTTTACTTACACCCTCAAGAGTATAGTTGTAACTGTTGTAACAGAGTAGCCTCCCCATGAATTGCTCAGATATTCTCTAGTTCTTTCATACTCTCCTTTGTCTACATTTTAAATATGTAGCTATTATTTCAGCATTAGCTGCAAACCAAAAACTTGAACCAAACAAGCCACCTCAAGTTCTGCAGCCTCCAAGTTTATTTGTACAGGTACAAAGTGCAATTTAAAGACACAAGGGGAAGTGAAGAAGAGTCATTATTGCCACCTTCAAAAAAAAAATATTTTCTCTCACTAACAGTTTGCTAGCCCCATTACTAAGAAACAAGACCCAGGAAGAGAGTTTGAAAGAGGTTTTGGTGCAGAATTTAAAATCCTTCATTATGACTTCAACAGAGACTTCTGCTGTGAGACAAGTTTTGCTACCCATCTCAGTCTTTTTAGTTAGAGAAAGATCAGCAGAGACTAAATGAAGATTAGTCTACTCAGTTACATAATTACTTTAGGGAAATGATACTAGAAAGACAACTGAAGAAAAAAATCTATCAGAGAAGAGAAAAGCCCAAATAATTGTTCATTTTAAAGTCCCTCTCTGGAGATGCACTTACATGATCATAAAATATGTAAATTAAAGAAGTAGTGTCAGTAGATCGGAAGCAAGTTTTAAAAAGCATTTGCACACTAGAGATACTCAAAGTATCTAACTGTGACTTCAGTGCTTCTGCTGCAACAACCATCGAAGATAGATTTGCTTTCTCATATAACTGGTAATGCCCACAGAATGCAAGTGTGAAGATTACAACTTCTCCTCATAAACTTCAAAGGCACCAGGAATGTAATATAACTTTTTTTTGAGAGTCTTTTTATATCCCTTTTTTGAGAGGTCAAAAGAAGATTCCATATTTTAAAAAATCCATTTTCAGATGGCATATTAATGTTATATAAAAGTATAAATGAAATGTAGTTGTAAGTCTATGAGAAATTCCAACTGGAATTCAACAGTTGGAAAACTGGCCCTTCTTTGTCTGGTAACTGCATTCATGCATATTATTTTCTGAACTCAATCAATTTCTCTCCCACCCTTGTTCTAGTGAACTGAAGCCTCTTACCAGTGGGTCACTAAATTCCAGGCTTCCTTTTAATTTCCCATTTGTTCCAATCAGTTAACTATGAGTAAGAAGAACAGCTTCTATTTAGCATGGAGTTTCCATTTTCTGCCTCATTGAATTTTCATCTGCATAAAGCCAGAAATTCACCTAAATAGCCGTTTTATCCTACCCATTTATAGAATCATAAATCTGAATATGTTAAAAGCAAATTGAAGTATTTTTCTATTCTTATTCTCCTTTGGTCTTCACATTTGAAGGAAGAAGCCAACTATTTTCTCAGTGTTGTATTTCTTTTCTCAGAGTAAAATCACACTACTGTCACTGCTTTTCTTTCACACAACTCACTGATACTGTAAAATAATTCTAGTCAATCAGGTCTATATAACTTCTATATTCATGTAGTGATGTTCAAATTGAGAGCCATCCCAGGACCTTCAAATGACACCCCAAGACGTGCCAAACACCACTAATAAATTCTGATCCCAGTAGATCTCTCATACTTTATAACACATCACAGCATACAAACACTAACAGCTCCCTTCTGCACATAGGAATTGCTTTGATGAAAGATTTTGTTATTTTTCATTCATAAGGCATAACTGAAGTGTTTAATAGTTTTGACTGTAAAGCTTGCACAGAATTAACTGGTTTTGGAAGTAAAGCATACTTGAAACACAGAAAGGTTTTAAACTTCCATCATGTCTTTGTCAAAGCTTTCCTAAATTAAATCTTTAGGACTTCAGTAGTATTTGTAATGATAAAAGTTTGAATTCAATCTTTTATATAAGAGAATCTGGTAAAAATGTCCTGTAAAAAAGCCATATGACAAGCATCACACAAAACAAAAGAACAACAACAACAGACTCCAACAAGAGAACTCCCATAATTTTAAGGCACTATGGCTAATTACGCTGCTTTAAAGAATATTTTCTTATGTAAAAACAGATGGGAATCCAAGCTGTATGTATCAATTTCCATATATATAAGTGTATGAATAAGTTCATTAGTGGAAAAAAATATAGATACAGTTTGTGCTACATTTACTCATTAAATGATTTAAAACATTTATCTGTACAGGTATTATGGCTGTTTGTCCATTATATATAAGCTCTTACTTAAAAAGTCTCCTAGAAGACAAATACTTTTATCTGCACACTACCAAGTTTAAACAAGTTTTTTTTTTTTTTTAAAGCCACGTTTTTCCTTTGATATTTTGTCACATTAAACAAACATAGAAACTTGTCTTTTCTAATTCCAACAAGCTTGGAATATATCACTAACACTAGCAGAATGGTTGCATCCTTCAGTCACGTCATCAGGCAATTAGGGCATAAAAGACAAGTTTTTCCAAATCTACTGCAATTCTTTGGTACTACAGACAGAGGTGTTCCACAAAATCTTCAGTAAAGCATGACACAAATCAGAGCCTCCACAGAGCCTTATGAGAAGCAGGAAGAAAATTACAAGCCTCTGTCAGCCTCCTGCACATGAGCAGAACAAAATTCTTTGTCTACTTTCTGCCCCCTGCATTGGTATGGTAGAGGCACATCTCATGATGAATCACAGCAAAAGATGTCATGCAATGACTACCTACAGAATAAATCACATTTTTTGTTCAGTAAAAAAATTTGATAAATTGCTTTTGCCCTGCACCTCTGATCATCTTCACCTGCCCTCTGCCCACATATCCATCTCTCTCTGCTTCTAACATCCAGAGGTACTAATCCATAACACACAAGGACTACTTAAAAATTATCACCCAAATGAAAGCAAATCCTTGTTTTTCCAAGACATTAAAAATAATAATAATAAAAAAGCAGAAAAAAACTTTAAAACACACAGTAATTAACTTGAGAACACTGAGCTGGTACTAATCCCCCAGTAAGTAATGCTCACAAATTCTACATCTCTATGTACTTTCCACAGTCAAGGCAATGGTTTAACATACTTGGTAGAAGTGTCACTTAACATTAAATGTCTTGAAAATGTATTGAAAATGATTACTTCAAGATGCCATGTTTACACGTCAGTGGAGAGAAAAAGATACTTCCAATGTGTTCTTGGCACCAACCTTAGGATGATCTTGACCACATCCTAGAAAGGCCTCTTTCTCTTTACTGACTTCAAAAAGGGCCACTGCCTTCAAAAAGGAACACTGCCAGTTCACATGTGGATGCCTACGTGGGGAATGCTTTAAGCTAAGCAAGATGTACTCTGCTGTCAGTGTAAAACAATGAGACTGCTCTGTCCTGCTTGGCATTGCTGCAAGGTACAGAATACAAATGAGTATATGGACAAAACATAATAAACAACTCACTTAGCAACAGGTAATGGAACATAATTCATATACCATGGCTGTAGCACACAAAGGAGCGTGTCCAGAAATAAGTTTCTCAGTAATCAGTCATTGCAAGACTACAGCTTGGAAAAACAAACAGAAAAAACAAAGCTAAAGTCTTCAAAAAAGAGTGCTATTTTCACTTTCACATGTAAAGGTGAAACTACAGAAGAAACAGGTGCTTAAGTACTTTCAAATGTTGCAGGAAAATGAGATATTAAATGGTTTGTAGCAAAAGAAAATATTGAGATAACAGCTCCTTACCTGCATGATCATTAAGAAAAACACAGAAAAACAATGTTGGACAAGCATAAAACTTGTTCTAAAAAATTTCACTGAGCAGATAAAAGAAATGTAAGAGATCAGATGAAAGCATTGCCCAGTCCAATAGCTCTGAACTCCTGTGATTTCTCTCTCTTCCAGATGCCAGCTTAGACCCTTGTTTGTACTCCCTATCTTGTTTAGCAGGATGGAGAAGGCTCAGAAAGGACTCAGAAGTTCATTTAATATAAAAGCATTGTTACTAGAAAACAACAATTAGTAAGAGGACTGGAATGGAGATTTTAATCAAATTTCAAGAGAGAAAGCTTACTTTCTGTATAACAAAGAATTCAACAAAGTCAGCATATTCACAGATAAAGATAATATTAACACTGTACCCCATGTTTTAAGGCTGCTGCATAATCTTTAGGTGACAAGCTGTTACCTAAAACCTCTTATCTGTCCTTCTTTATGCCCGTATTTAAGCAGAGAGAAGTCATTGCAAAGCTGACTTCACCTGTAACAGCAAAGGCAGGAAGACTGAGCCATGATATAAGATAGAATCCCCTCAAGATCTTGGATGTCTGTACTAAGGACCTGGAAAGCAAACAAACTGAAGATCATCTTTCTTTGCAGAACAGCAAGCTTTTCAGTGCCAGCAAAAAAGCTTCAATTTCACGTGTTGTAAAGCTAGCTTCACAATTAATATAAGAAAAGGCAATTTTTGATTGACAACAGCTTTTTGTTAATAAGAATTCTCATCAACTTGCAAATGTTTTTCTTTCATTACCAAGATGTAATAAGCCATTACACAATAGAAGTTTCCATTTATGAGATTTTTTTTTTTGTAAGTTGTAATAAAGCAAGTGATCCAGCATGGTTTTCCCCATCTCCTGTTACAGAGGATATGGTAAAGCTTTGACTGACAAGTAGTCAAACCTATGCAAACATTTCTGTTTCAAATGCATTTACTAAGCCTGCAAACTATCAGCAATACCTGAAAGTGATACATTGTGTAATACATCTCACCACTTCTCTTCCTTCTCCCCTGATTTTTATCACCCTCCACATGTTTAAAAAAGTAGTCCAGTATAATAATACGATCATTCACATAGAAAAGTCTGCAATGTGTAAAGAGAACCATGGAAAAGGACTAGCCAGCACAAGAAACCCAGATTATTCCTTAGGTTTTAACAGCTGGTTTCAGCAGGCACCACAGCCACATTTCAAGTCACCTGTTAAAAATGTCTTTTTGCAAAGCCAGCTTCTTGCCTATGCTCTTTTCTTTCTCTTGTACAAATTTCATGGCTAAATTTCCTTGAGACTTCTGCACAAGTGTCTCTGCCCTACTGAGAGCTCCTGGGCCACACTGGACCTCTGCTTTTGGCTCTGACCACATACATCTTGTGTCTTTTCAATATCATTTACTTAATATATTCCTTTGTATTCTTCTATGATACGAGATACAGTCTTGTAGCTTAAATGATAAGAAGTTATTTTGAATAGTTTGATTATTGAATATTACAATAGAATACACCACTAAAGAAGTGTCAGAAGCTACATAACTAGCAATTTCACTCAACATTAACATTGCCATGGATTAGGATCAGCCTACATTTTGCATAGTTGGACTTATACCAACAGATAGGGAGAGCTTTCTGCACTGAAGCTTGGCCCAGGCACACGTCATTCACCTGCAGGAAGGCCAAAAAATGCAAGCCTGAAAAGCACTGCAGTATACTACAACATGCCCAGCTAAGGGAACCAGTCACAATGTATTTCAAACCAGAAACAGCTGAACTCCTCATATGTTCTTGCTCAGAGACATTTCAAAGTAACTTTAATTACATTTTGGATAAAAGTTAGTTTTTACTAGTCAGAGGAGGTTTCTCTGTAGATATGAGCAAACTTCATCTCCCCTTATTTCCAGCTCCTCCTTTCATAGAGCTTCCTCCCCCAGCTCCTTCCAGGCTATTTAATAAAGATGACAGAGAAGGAGAAAAAAGCTCTCTATGCAAATTTATAAACAAATACTGGAGAGAAACATTAGTATGACATTATAACTCTTCAGCCACCATCTGAGATAAGGTCATATCACCCAAAGGGGAGGTAAACATCTTTCCTGGGGTGGCAGAAGACATAAAGCCCACAGGAGACCTCCCATTATGTCTTTACTGTAGGATTTGTTTTTCCTAACACTCTTTCTCCTTAGTATTCTCAGAAAGACCCATATCAATGACACCACCCTGGAGATCTGCTGTTTGAGCACACCAAAAGCCACTGAAGAAAAATTCTCAGTATCTAGAAGGTAATGTAAGATACTGGTGCTTTGGTAAAGGGGTGAGAAGAGGTTAGTTTATTTTTTATTTTTTTATTTTTTAATTTAAAAAGTTTAAAAGTTCAGGAAACTTCATAAGAGTCAAAATCACTGCTGGATGACTGCCATCATGTAGCAGAGACCAGGCATGTAACTGTGCCTAATTGCAAACCATGTTTAATCCACCAGGTGATCTGGCTGTACAGAAGTCTGGCAGGAGCAGTCAAGAAACATCACCTTGAGGGGCTCAGCACAGGCAGGCTTCAAAAGCTTTATTTCACTTTTGAAACATTTCTACAAGTGAACCAGAAGGCAGTTTAAAAATTAGCTGTTTTCCACTCTAATGAAGCTTTTAAAACACTGAATATTGCTGAGTAAATCCAGTACATAGCCAAAGCCAAGAAACTACAATATGCAAACAAGAGCCCAGAGTGTCCTGAATATTTCTTCTGTATATGACCATTAATTTTCCATCTTAATTATGAAGGTGTTTTAGATAATCTCTGACAACCAGCAGTAGATGAAGTAAGAGTCCAGTGAAGTAAGTTTCCACAGCATACTTTTTAAAAAAAAAAAAAAAAAATACTACCAGTAATCACAATGCTGTATTTCCACCAAGTCAGTATTAGCATTTGATGTATTTCTATCAAAAAGTCAATGCAGTGCTGTGGCAAGTATAAGAAAACTTGAGTTGTTCTGCATGCTACAACCAGGATAAAGCGATCACATATAGTAGCAATGGTCATCTATTTAGCAATAGTGTGTTTTTCTATTCATAATCCAGAAATTTTCCAAGGAAGATGAAGCTCCTTTTAGACAGCTAACATCCACACATTGCAGAATGAAGTACACTCATTTGACTACCTTATTTCCCTACACGTACCCCTTAAAAGAGACCCCCACGAATTTGCTGCTGGGACAGGCTAGGACAGCAACACAGGAACCGCAGGAGGTGCTTGCAATGGAGGCAAGCAGGCAGCACATACCTGCTCTCCCACTGCGTGGCCCCCCCCTCCCTCCTCCTGCATTCAGGGAAGGAGCTTTAATAAATAGCTATGACCTCAGCTAAGGAGGTATTGTACACATCTCTACAACTTCACAGACCAGCCTACTCATGAGGCATATGTTTGCTGTATCCCCCTGAAAACCAAGCAAGCCACAGCAAACAAAACCAAACCTGTGCTTTACGTTCTCAGCCTGCCAGGAGCCATGCACCCCCATGGTGGCTGCACTACAAAAAAGGAGAGCAGCGCTTCCTGGGGACAAGAGACCACCCTTCCTTTTCACCACAGGACATGTGGCCAACCTGGCCAGAGAGATCCAGCTGGCAGCCTCCCTCCTCCTGGCCACAGGCCTAGCCCCCACACCACAGTCCCTAAACACTCACCCCAAAGCACATTTGTAGTCCTTTCCATTATACTTCTCCTTGACCAAACACAGATGCCCATAAACACCTTCTAACCTCCCAAAGGACTGAGGGGGGAATGACCTCCTTTTTATGCCCTCCGAACAGGAACCACCCACCTTGCCCTCATCAGGTTAACAAGGCCTCAGGTGGGGCTGGCAGCCCCACAGGCTGGGCTCACCCTAAACTTAAAGCTCCTGGAGGAGGGGAGAGCTCAGCCCAGTTCTGGTGAAGGGACTGGAGCACCTCTCCTGTGAGGAAGGCCAAGGGAGCTGGGACTGCTCAGCCTCGTGGAAAGGGGATTCAGGGGAGTCTCATCAGTGCCTACAAATACCTGAAGGGAGATTGCAAAGAGGAAGGACCCAGGCTCTCTTCTGTGGTGCCCAGAGCCAGGACAAGAGGCAATGGGCACAAACTGGAGCACAGAAGGTTTCAACTGAACATGAGGAAGCACTTCTGTGCTGGGTGGGTGGTGGAGCACTGGCACAGGTTGCCCAGAGAGGTTGTGGAGTCTCCCACCTTGGAGACTTTCAGAAGCTGCCTGGACGTGGTGCTGGGCAGCCTGCTCTGGGTGTCCATGCTCGAGCAGGAGGTTGGACCAAGTGTCCTCCAGAAGTCCCTGCCATCCTCAACCGATCTGTGGTTCTGTGATATGGCCGTGGACCCTCCCCACCCCCAAAATGTGGGGGCTTCACCCCTCCTCTGCACGTGGGCTTTGGAGCTGGAGGCAGGTGGGCTGTTGCACCAGGTTTCCTTGGGCATGTAGGAGATGGGGTTACTGCTGTCCAGAATGCAAAGGCATACAGTGTGTCAGCAAGGGGCCATGCTCAAACAGGCACCTATAAGGCAGCTGGGGGAAATCTGTGTGTGATGGGGCCCAGCTGGCACATATAGAGCCTGTCTGCCAGGAGCACAGCCAGCTCAGGCCAGATTCAGAAACTGAGACAAGAGCATTCCTTCTTACTTGTGAAGAGCAACTCCTAGACTCATGAGCAATCTGCTACTCAGCAAAAGAGTATTAAATTTCATTTGCCTCATTGTGGGCCAGAAAGATTTTACCTTCACTGAACACCAACAAAGACATTCTAAGCTGCACAAACCACCCCCAGTCCCTGAAAGGCCACACCTGAGGAGTTGCACAGCTTGCATACTTGAACACAGCTTGACTGCTCCTGCATCCCAGTCTTCCTTTTTTTTTTTTTTTTCCTTTCAGTGCCAGATTTTACATTTCTTCCAACTCTCAGCATTTAATAGCTGTTTTTGCAAACAGTCAAATATGGAAACCCTGTGTGGGTTATAAAATATCTTACTGTTTTAAGATCTATGTCATGAATGCAGTGTATGCTTAGGATGGCTGTATTTATCCAAGTAATGATTTGAAAAATAAGAGAAATGCAAAATATTATTTAAATAGCTTGAGAAATGGACATTGCTCTTAATTTTAGTAACAGTGAAGAACAGCTAAGAATTACATATGACAACATAAAGTAATGTTTTAAAGATGTCTCTTGTGTGGTAATTTTTTTTTTTCTAAACAGTAAAATATCCAAATGGTATCTATTTTACCCAGCTGTAAGAAGTGCTTTGAAAAAACATAAATCATAGAAGACAGCTTAACTTACTTTCAAACAATGTCACAGGCTGAATTCACCTAGGATATAAGCAGAGATTAACCTCTTTGCATGCCATCAGGGCTGGATTTTGATATTACTTGTCTTGGTATCTTCTGAAACCAAGCAAACCAAACACCTGATGTATCCCTAAAAATCTATGAAGCAAACTGAGATGCATTAACACTGGAGTAATATACACACAACAAACTCTAAAATGAAAAGCTCTTCAGAATATGTCAGAGACAATCTAGACAATCTTCTCTCAGGTTTCATGGGCTTTATTGTAGGGAATGGAACTTTGTGTCTGTCACTACCTGATGCTGAATCTCAGCAGCCAGGCTCCAGCGAGGTAGATCACATTGACTTTTACTGGTACTGCTGCCTCTGTCCTGCATCCTTCACATGTAATGGATTATCTTGGCAGAGGATGCTGTTTTGCTAGACTCCATATTCAAGCTCTGCCATTGACCTTTCAATTTATCTTGGGAGACTTGATTAACCATTTTTTCCCCTGTTGATTTTGACTTTAAGACTTTTAGGCAAAGACTGTTTCAGTGCTGTCTTGGTGCGTATCATTCAGTGTCACACCCACCAGTGTTACCCCTACCAAAGGCAGGAGGCAGAGGAGCAACCATCAGCAACCAGATTCCTTCAGAACAAACTCAAAACAGCAGAGCAGATTATAGCAGGCTTGCAAAACTTCAAACAGAAAGCAGAGCAGCCCCTGCAAGGCCAACAGATCGTGTTTTGTTTGGGTGGGCTGAGAGGAACCATGCTGGCAGCATCAGCTAATTGGGACCCAGGCTCAGCTCCAGGCAGGCA
This sequence comes from Anser cygnoides, assembly GCF_040182565.1. Classification (NCBI taxonomy): domain Eukaryota; kingdom Metazoa; phylum Chordata; class Aves; order Anseriformes; family Anatidae; genus Anser; species Anser cygnoides. The sequence continues at coordinate 52,432,864 of NC_089875.1, read as the reverse complement.
CTGAGGCTGGGGATGCTGGTGGGTGAGCGTGCTGCTGCAATTCCTTCCAGCGGTGCTGCGGGACCTGCTCAGGGCACTGACCTCGCATGCTGAGGAGGGCAGCAGCCAACTAAAGCCTGTCTGCAGGGCTTTGCCTCAGTGGCTTATGACAGCTACCAACAGCTAAGCTGTTTTCTGACATCTTTCTCACTCAGCTGCACTTTTCTTACTTCTCTTTACGTTGGCTGTTTTCTTATTTATTTTATTCTATTTTTCTACAATATTGAATATTTTAGCTGGGCTCCTTAAATAAACTTTCGTCATATGGATGCAAAGAAGGGAAACTGAATGAAACTTAAAAGAAACACAGGACTTTGCAAGTAGCTTTGATGTTCTCTAGCTTTTTATTTATAGAATACAGATTAACTTCCTTTTGTTAACATCTATTGTTGTTTTATAATGGGTGCTGCAAATGCTTTGATAAATGAATTGAAAGAATTTGCTGCAGCTCCTGCTAAGTGCCCTGACCTGCTAAAAAGTGGGATCTGTAAAAATGTGTTTCAGACTGAAAAATGGAACAAGAAAATTTCATCTGATTTTGTATAGTTATGAAATAAAGCGATTACTTTGAAGGTGAGCTGTGATTTTTTACTGACATGTAACCCATACAATTCAGCCTCAGTCTAAGCCACATATCTGCACCAGCCAAACACAATCAGTAAGTCTACTCTCTAGCTATTTACCCTTTATATCACTAAATTGTTTTACTCAGACCTTACATATCCCTTTTCTTCTTTGCATTTCTATTATCAGTACCTCTTTATAATACATGGAACTATTTTGCTTCCAAGGTGGATGTCAGACTCTTTCTTCATTACTTGTTAATGTACTTGTTTGAAATTTCTACATAATACCTAGAATTATCCCAAAGGTGGCAAATATTTTGAGTCTTCCTAGGATCACTAGAAAATATTAGTTGTGAAATCTTTTATGGTTGAGGCCAGGTATGTGCACTCTTGCAGCGATGGCTACTAGGTGGCTACTGCTTTTTCCATTCTTATTTCTTTCCAGACACATCATGTTTTTATATTGGTTGCTAACCTAAGTGCCACTGTTCATAATACCAGTGATTTGGCCAGAGGAGTATTTTCACATATAACCTGAAACTCGAGTGTCAAATGTCTAAAGCAGCACAAGCACTGAGGCACCGAATTTACAGATTAAACGGCACTTAGCTGCCCTCCATCCATGGAGATGTTTCACAAACTTCTGGCTGTCCCCAGTAGCCATATCTGTACCACTAAATGATACAGGCATAACCTCCAGGTCTGCCTGTAGGTATGTAGTAGTATTTATAGCAAAAAGTCAGAAAGCAGTCATAGATAAAACTCCCTTCTCTTGCTGCATGGTGTTCAAACCGTCATTTGGGTAATGACAGTGTAGTCTTCAAATGACATATCTGTTCCATCCTTTTGATTGCTCATTTTCTGGCCTCATACATCTGCATTCAGCACAATGGTGCAGCTGCTTTTGCCCAGCTGAGATGTCCTCTTGTGATGTAGGTGATGTGCATTTGAGGTCTCTCAGGCCGTGGAGGAAACTGAAGTGACAGCTTGAGAGCACCGGATGAGTGCCCCAGCTGCGAGGCTGCATATAAAGGTCATCAATTTGACTGTACAAAAGCAAAAATTAGACATTTGTCCATATTCAAAAGGACTGTTTTCAGGGATTAAATCCAGATTTGGGGTTATGGATTTCAATCTTGTAGCATTTCTAGGTTGTGTTCAAAAAAGTATCTAATTTGTAAAAAACAATACTTCACAGCATAAATTAATAAATATCCTTCTCAAAATGATTTTTTCCTCAGATTGATATAATCATATGACTGTAACACTTTTCTATCTGCTCTTCCTGCTACCTGCAAATGCAATAGCAGCATGACTCACAGCTCCATCATCTGGAGACACCGCTTAATGATGTATACTACATCTTAGATTACTACAACATCCATCCTACTTCTCTTGTGTTCTTGAAAAAGAATCTCCTGTTCCAGTCTACTAAATTATACTCATTTAATTAATCTCATCTGCAAGGTGACTTCAGAACAGAAAAACATCATCCCTTTTTTTCCTTTGTTTTTAGGGCTCCTACTCAGATCTCCTTTCTTAGCCACCTCTCCCATCTAATTGGCCAGATCAGTAAAAGGCGATGAAGTAATTAGCGCACTCCTTTTATTCACATTTTAAAACACGTCATTTTCACATATTAATGATTTCCAGCTCAGTTTTGCACAAAAATATTTGGGGAATTGGACATGCTAGTTCGCTGCCATTCCTCTTCTCTTTTCAGCTGCTTCCTGCTCTTTCCTGCAAACAGAATGCTCTCTTTTCATCTCAGCTTTTTAACCCCAAGGACTTCAACTCTATTTTTAGCCTGTGTATGAATTTCCAATCTAATGCATTTAAAGAACCTATCACAGATGTCTAAAACCTTGGAAGTAATTAATTAAGTCCCACTATTTCCGAAGTACACCAAAACAATTTGTCATTGCATGTAAAATGGTATAATCGAGTAGTATAAATGTTTTCAGGCCAAGTCTAGCTATGAATTATTTAGTTCATCTCTTCTAATTAAAGACCTATTGGAGGATTAATGTCTTGTAACCTGACAAACCACTTTACTAAGTAACAAATTATCCATATAATAACCTCAAACTAAATTTATATAACTCGAGTAGTAATTTGCATAAGTATACAACATCCATTGGAATAGAGAGACTACTTCCTTGATATTCAATATGTAGATTTTCAGTCTGCTATCAAGGAAGGAATTCAGACCAAATGTAATTCTAGACTGTAAAAATAATTTATTGGATATCTGATTTTTTCAGCATTTGCATAAACATTGGTTTATAAGGATTTTTTCTATGAATACAGCAAGATAACATAGTTATGCTGTGAAATGAAAGCACAGATGCCTTCATGCAAATATGACTTATTTTGCTCCATAATGTATGCAACATATACATTTCCTGGTTATAGAATTTGTATTATAAAGCTATGCTATGCATCTGAAAGTGGTTATGAAAAGACAAAAAACATCAATGGTTCGAAAAGATAGTGAAAGATTAAATATAGAACAATTGTCCATCTTCATGCAAGGAGGAAAGCTGTATGCGATCCAGAGGGCATCTGTGCTTTCAGAAGCAAAATCTTCAGAACTGTTTCATTACTAAGTATTGATGATTTTAAATATTGTCCGTAATAAAAATGGACTATGGCAGAACCAGACTGATGCTGTCTCTTTGTCTCTTAGGGCCCTGGCTGCCTCTGTTTCCAGAATTGGAGGCCCAGCTCTGATCTAGTCCAACGGTGCAATTGTGCCTCCAGTTTCTGAGAAAATTACTAAATCGGGAGAAAGAACTGTGTGAAAGAGCAGAGTGTCAAGGAAAGAGAACGTACAAATGGGATACAACTGTTGAGATGGGGCTGAAGGATTCAAGGGGGAGAAGGACACCGACATGGCAGGGTGTAAAATCCTAAAGGAAGAAGGCAACGAGGCTGGTAAAGCGAGTTGGGAAGCATCGGGCCACGGGTCTGAGCTGCCAGTGACAGCCTTGATGATGGAGCTGGTGGCAGACGGCAGCTCAGCAGCACTGCAGAGCCAGTGCCAGGGGCTGCAGAGGCTGACCCTTCCCTGCCAGGCTCAGAGGTGCTGCGTGCTTAGCCTAATAGCTAATGCTAGTGGACAGATGCTTAGCCTAACAGCTCATCACATCCCACCTATCTCCTGTGTGCTGGTTACATAATAATTGCTTTACAGATTATAAATTCCCTGTATCCTAAGTCTTTCTGTACAAGCTAAAGACACCTGAACAAACGGATCCAAATTGCCAAAAATGCCTGACCTTTTTATATTTCTTTTCCAGGATACATGACCTATTTCTGTTAGGCACAGCAGATCACACTAGGACTGGAAAACTTCTGAGTCCCAGATTTCCAGACTTTAAGTCCAATTACATCTTCTGTTTTCTTTTGGCCCTGCTTTTACCAGGCCACAGTTCTCTCTGAGTTAACACTAACAGAATCCTTCCAATTACACAATTTTTAGTAAAATGAAAAACAAATGTTAACTCCTCTTGCCTTCCTTTAGCAGCTGAAGAAAAAACTACAATCAACACAAAACACCAGTCTGACTGGAGACAAATAAGTGCTCAGAGTACACTGAGAAGAGAATTTATCACGTCTCAGTTTTTGATCCTACAATTTCTACTATAATACATGAAATTATAACAGACAATGATCAGAAAAAAACAATCAATCAAACAAACAAAAAGCGTGCACTGTTACATCAAATGGTTACAAGAAAGATGAAAAATAGCCAGTGAGAACATCTAATTTGGTTTGTAAATATAAAGGGACAAATGAATTTGGAGTTGACTTCTGCAGATGGCACACGAAGAAACAAGTTTTACTGAAGAACACGTAGCAGGGAAGGCTATGAAATTCCCCCAGTCCATAATGAACATGATTTTAGTACTCATCCAAATCAAAAAATAATCCAGAACAGTGAAATTTAAAACAGATGAACAGTTCTCCCTGACCATGGACTTAACAAGTCTTAACAAGTTTAAGTTGAGTTACCTCAACTTAAAAAAAGGGGAAGGGGGGGAGGGGGGGAAAGGGAGTGAAAAGCCCCTCAAGTAATAGAACAGATGAGTCTGAAAATCAGTTAATAATTAAAATCTACAAACATTAGTGAACCTTGTGGAATGGTCATTAGGGTTTGGTTTGTAGTACTGTTCAACATCAATGTATAATAAAGGGTTTTCAAAATTTTTGTATGAAAAATGGAAAAGAAGAAAAATTAAACACCTGTAACATATTCTAGACATATGAAAAAAACATTACAGGCTCTTAAAATTACCAAAGAGGTCAATTTTACAGTCAGAATAACCACAATGCAAATATGCTTCAGTTTCTCTTTAACGCTCAATTAATTGTACAGAAGAACATGGAAAATGCAGTGCCTTCAATGCAATTAGAACTGGCTTTGTATTATTCATTCTATATTTAGGAACGTCTGTGCTTCTGTGCTATAAATCCATTCTGTATTTAGGAACATCTGTGCTTCTATGCTATAAATAAAATATCCCTCCGTCTTCAGAAATCAGGAAGCATCAGCTTTACTTTAGGTCTGTATTCTGTGTACGTTCTATGCATGTATAAGTCCTTCTGTGGAGTTGAGGGTGAAAAAATGAAATCTGGAGGGTTTACTTCTTTCAGCACCCCAGTCTTCAGCTATATCTCCTATAGAACTTATTTTCTACCAAAGCTAAGCATCCTGAGATCCAGTGGCTGCACTGCCTGCAGTTCGGTTTGGCCAAGCCCAGTGATAAGCGGCACACCTGCTTCCCCAATTGGCAGTTAAAACCTTCCTATGTTGTACCCTGCTCCACTTATGCTACTTCTGTCCTATCCCAATAATTCCCATTATACAAGCTCAGTTTGGCACAAGGCTCTTGGTCTCCCTGATCTCTGGCTCCTGGCAAGGAAATCCCCAAGCCCAGAGCTGTGCAGGAGCGTCCAAATCGTGCTCCAGCTCCCAGCAGCCAGCCCAGCTGGTGGACTGAACCCAACGAAACTCCAGTGGCATGCAACCTTCCCTGTCAGAAATACAGGGAGAACTCAGGTTAGCAAATAGTACAAACAAGAACGGAAAATTTATTTTGGATGGACTTCTCTATTATTTTAAATATTTCCAGAAGGAACACATTGAGTCAAATAATTTTTTTCTTTAATATGGAGATTGCATTTGAAATACTTTAATGGTGTGCGTTGGATATATTTTTAGAGGTTTGCTTCTACAATTCTGGAGGGCACAACAACTTTTTAAAAACAACATGGGAAAAAGTGACTAGATGAACTCTTGTGTTTTCTACTGAGAGTTGCAAGGTCAATGCTGATTTAATTGAGGTCTGGGGAGCAGAGCTTTACCCAGAGGTATAAAATAGAAAGATGCTACAAGGAGATTTATTCTCATGAAAATTTCAATTCAATCAATATGAAAGCTACACATTTGGATCAAAAATGGCAGGGAATCCTCAAGGACTCTTCTTACAAAGAGCTCAGATAATCTTAAAACAGCCTTTGATAGCCTGAGAGAGATCATTTTGTGGCTTTGAAAATGTTGAAACATCTGAAAAAGAAATCAATGTTGCTGGGATCTTTACTTTAAAATTAATGTCAGGCGGTGACATTTCTAACTATTTTGAGTGCTTCCATGCTAATTTCTTTCTTCACCAGTAAGGCTGAGCCCAGGAATGTTCTGCATTCTCTAACTCCTAATGAGGATACCTGAAGAAAGACAAGGCAAAGTTGGAGGACTGCCCTAGCAGGAGTCAAAATACTACCTTAAGAGTTTGTACTAGAAAAACATCCCAGTATGTTTACTGTGCTTGTTTCTCCGTGTGTCTGTCTCTGTCTTGCTTTTGCCTTGAAATATGTATTTTAACTAAGATCCTGACTCATTTCTTTAATTTAAAGGCTAAGTAAAAAAAAACAACAACAACAAAAAAAAGCCAACCAAAAAAAATTATAAAACAGATAAATATTATTACATCTGTTGTATTCAATTATTTCCACCTATCCCATCACCTCAGTTGGATTTGTTTTCATACAATCTTACACTAACACCAAAGCTGTTTCCCCTTAAACCCATTTTAGACCAAATTATACAAGTTTGCATCACAGCAGACCTTATATTAGTACTTGAGGTAGTCATCTGCATAGTGAGAATCTTATTTGAATTTGGCATGCAGGTTTTGGAATCAGCTTACAGTAAATGTAAATTTATATATACTGCATTTAGTATTTTATTACCTCATTACATGCACTGTATGTATTTAATTTATACTTTCTATTCTATTCATTTAGAGTAAAATACTGTTAATGTACTTCATTTTTAAATATTAAGAAGTGAATGAAAGACCTTGAAAATAATAGGATGATGTTTAAAATTATCTGAGCCTTGTGAACTACAACATTAAACACATTTTAATTTATTTACTAAAGCATTTTTACTTTGCTTTATTTACATCACAGTTTATTTAAGAATACAGCAGCACTGATAATCTCTTTGAAGGGATATGTGCTCAAAATCTATGACTCAAAACCCAAACCATTTAAAATTAAATAACTGTCAGGGGGCATGTGTAATAAAATGAACATTAAAAACAAATCTAAACAGATTCTAAGCTTATTTATGCATTTTCTTCCCATGTGTGGAAGAACTGGATATGCAATTTACTTTGGATTTATATTTAGATTCAATCAACATCTGAAAAAAAAAAAAAAAAAAAGGTTGCTCAGTGGATTTCTGGGGTAACTAGAAAATCAGACCAAAATAAACCACTCCTTGATCTTATCAGAATTGTCTATCCTTTTACATATATATATACACACGCAGACACAGTTATATATGTGTGTATATATATATATATACATATGTATGTGCCCTCCAGCTGGTCATCCACTTTGCTTTCTTCCCTCATGATGATATTGTCATCTCTGGTTTCCCTCAAAATGGGGCTGTTGCATCTTCCCTGCTGGGAAGCAATGCTGTCATAGATAAAAGCTGTATCACCATTGGCCAGTTCAACTTTACGAATGACGATATCTGTAGTTTTTTAAACAGAACGTATTCTACCTAAAAAGGTAGCTCAGAAATGAAAAATAACTTACATGGCATAGGAAAGTTTCCAGATACTGAAATATAGGTAAGTAGATAACAAAGAAGAAAAACAAACCACAAAAACAAAAAAGCTAGTAACACTTTGAAATTAAATTTTGGTCAAGGTTTAAACATCACTGACCACCAGAGAACCAAAGTACTATTGAATGATAGTAGGACAAGACAGATGGTGTGCAATTTTAATTTGACTGCTCGAAAAAAAAAATCTGTTTACACTGACAGGATACATAAAAGCTTAAGTCTTGCTTATGAGAGATAATGTGGCTACAACCTGAAGTGCCATTTAAAAGGGTAAAAAAGTGTGTGTACTTGTAATGGCACGGAAAGCAGTTCCCAAAAAAGTATCACCACATTTAAATATGACTAGCAGTAAGTGACCTACCTTCTATTTTGACTATCAACTGAACATTTTCACAGCCCCAGAGGCTATGCATGAACTTTCATGCAACCAGGACTGAGTGCCACTCGCACACTTCCTAAAAGGCAGTTGTATAAAAAAGATAAATAGCAACCACAGAAAAAAAACACCACAGAAAGCCTCTCCCTCTCCCAGCACAAAAATGAATGTTCTACTGCACTGTAAACTCTACGTGAGATCAATTTCTGCTACCAATCAGTCTGATCTGGGCATTCCTCATCCTTTTGCTTGTCCTTTCAGATTTATCAATTTAGTAACCTGAGAGATTTATGAATCAAGTGGTTTATTCAGTCAATCTCAAATAGCTTCTTGTAGAGACAGACCAGTAAGTGTCACGTGAAGAAACTGCATCCATTCTGGAGAAGAAATGGAAATAAATGAGGTTCAGAAAAATTAATCTCATACCTACGTTTCTCTGTAGACATGAAGTCATGCACAGTCTGTGTCAGCTGTAAAGCCAGGCCACTTAAAACAATTTGATGTCTCAGCCTCTCATTTCGGGGGACATTCACCTGAACATTAAAATGGGGCAATGGGGTTGTAGGAGGAATAATAAGGGAAGTCTGAGGCAGACACCTATTTTAATGACTTCTGAGAGTCAACCAGAAGTCACAGAATCATATATACAATTTCAACAGCCATATTAAGTGTGAAATATTCATTGTCCACTACAGACCTGGTTAAGATTTAAACTTTTGTAACTGAAATCTAATACTGCAGCTGAAACTGCTCAAGATCTCATATTTTTATTTTTATCTTATTTTTATTTTATTTATTTATTTATTTTTGAGACGGATAGCAAAAGTTTAGAGTCTCCTATCTACTTATATTACTTTCAGTTTCTTATATTGGACAAAGACCCTCGGGACAACTCTGATGTTTCATTACCTCTGTTGGCTCTGCCAGCCAGCACTTATACGCTCTCAGAATTGTGTCCTTCTTGTTTATGGTGCAGGGGGAAGAAAGGTAAATGCCACCAACCATTCAAGTGTGCCTCAACTCCTGGTCCTGCACCAATAGAATAAGCTAAAGCACTTTTATTTATAGTGGCCTAGGCACAAAAGAACTGAGACTTGGTGATTGGTGTTCTCCAACCATCTTTTTTTTTGTGCCCAAGCTCTGCTAAATGAAGTGGAGAAATGTGGAGACATGTCCCTTCCTGGCCTGTCACATATCTTTTCAGTCTGCAAAGATTCAAGCAAGATTTATTATTATTATTATTATTATTATTATTATTTTATTTAACAGTATGTGAAATTACACAGGAGCTACTCTAGGAGAACATTAAACACAGAGAAAAATTGGAAGTGAAACATAGAAATAGGGAGCAGGTCATCCTCTTGATCCTTAATCTCTAATCGAACCTTACTCCTACCCCTAAAAATAATGTTAAGTCATGTAGAATATTATAGAAATGTCACATAATAAAAAATAAAATCCCTTTAAGAATTTAAATGGCAAGAGCCTTGAGCAGTTGACAATAGGTTTCTCCCTGAGAAACAACTCATCTAGACAGAGGAGTCAGGATTACTGGAGCTAGCTGTCATGCAGCTCTGTGAACTCTCTACATTTCTGTTAGCTGAGGGTATTGGCCCGTGCTGACCTTCTGTACTATGCCTGAGGCAATCACATCAAACTCCCTTTCTGATGAGCCAATGTGAATGGCACTCTGCTAATGACTCCCTCTGCCATATTTCAAAATTCATGACAGTTCCATCCAAAGGAATTATGGACTCCATATCTTTGCCTGCAATTAATGAAATCCTTTCAGTTCAAAGACCCCTAACTTTAATGCTAATTCAAAGGATATCAAAGTAATTGATAGTCTGCATGAATAAATCTGTGTGCTTTAAAATACTTAACTTTCAAAAAACCCATCAATTTTATAATCATTGTGCCTTAACATGGTGAAATCACTAATCAGAAGAAATTCCTGAGTATTACACATACGGATGGTTAAACTACACTAAGAAAAAGAGTAAATTTCCTTATCAGCTGACTTCATCGAGGAAACTCAAACGAGTAACTACATACTGCCTCTTCTACACAGGAGCTCTTACTTGACCAGTGCTCAGAAATTTTTAGGTCAACGTGAGTTCCATAGCTTGCATTTCTAGTGCTACTCCTGATTAAAAAAAAATCCAAACTAATTAACATGTAACAGCCAAAATTAACAACATATGCTGGGACTTAAATGAACTCCTAAACTGTAAAATGTTCTCAAGGATGCTGTATTATTGATTAAAAATTAACATTTTCTCTTTCTCTAGAGCAATTAGTGAAAATGTAAGTTAATGAATATTTATAAGGCTAAGGTAAAAACTTGATCATACTCAGACACCGACTGTTTGTGCTTAATAGCAGGCAGCATCCTGCCAGCAAGGAGATCTTTATATTATGTTTTCAGGGCAGAAGTTTCTTCACTGCGGTCTGGTTTACAGGTGGAGATGAGAATGTAAGAAAAAGGCACTTTCCCTCACAAAAGCCAAAAGGCAGCAGCAGTACCACCAAATAAAGCACTAAAAGTCAAGTCAAGCTAAATGCTAGTGCATATTCCCAAGTGTTTGTCATCAGAAGAGAAAGGTCAAACTGTCAAGTTAGCTAACACCTCCAATAAAATCAACAGCAACACTAGTTACAGCTTGCATTGCTTCTGTGCAGAAAAACAGTATGTGCATACTGCATTCGATTCATTTCCTGGGACTCCTTTGATGAAGGACAAGGCTAGACATTTTTACTGTGCTGGCAAAGGTAACATTTGTCCTGTCCTTCAATCTTGCTAAAAACAGCTTATTTTTATGAGCTGTTCAGCTAGCTATGTACTTCACTCCACACTTACCACAATTATAGCTATTAGCACTTTTTCTTAATATCAGCTTTCTCTACAAGACTTAATCCTTCCACAGGCCAATCTGGGTTACCAACAAAACCTCATTTTGCATTTTCTATTTTGCACCAGGAGCATGGAAGTGGCACAAAGGTCCTTTCACCCATAGCTTCTTCAGTTTCAAAACCATTGGCAGTGTCAAGACTTCAACCATAATTCAGTTCTTTAAAATTATCCCATCAGAACCTAATAAATATCAATAAGGAAGAGCTGGGAGTCTCCAGCTCTGTGATGCTAGTTCTGTGTAGGCAGCTCCAGCTTCAGAGTACAACATATACGCTTACATCCCACTGAGGTTAGCAAGATAAAGGCATCTTCCTCAAGTACTTTGTCAAACAGGGATACATGCTTATCTGTACGTGCCTTGCTGTATTGAGACCAATAGGTGTTTTCTTCTTTTTGGCTCTCTTACCCCAGCAGATTTCACGTTTAAAAAACTTTATACTTACTAACTAGACTTTCCGTACCTGAGGTGATAAAATGAAGGTGGAAAATCTTAAAGGCATATGTATTTCAGATATGTTCAACACTCAGAATTAAGTTACATTAACTATTGGAAAAAGCACTTGAAGTAGTTGCTACAGTAGGAGATGCTAACTTCTGTGAATTATAACGCAAGAAAATACAGAACAGCTGCCACTGGGGCTTTCCTTAAGATCAAGATCAACACATCATTGGTGTATAGCCAATGGTCCTTGGAAACAGAGAGATGTTAGATACTCATCAAGCACGAAAAAAATCTGCCTGTTAAGAACACCATATCCCTTCAAAACATAAACATATCATTAGGAAACCCTCATCTCCAGCTGGTATGGAAACCTTGGTGCACAGGCAGACAAGTGAATATTTAATTTCTTGCTTGTTTCTTCTTCTAGACCATATAGCTATTCAAACTCTTCTTGAGTGTCGCTATGTCCATTTTCATATGCAGCTGGACCTTCACGTATCATCCCTAGAGCTCAAGGTTAAGCTCTTTGTCAAAAAGATGCATTTCTTTTTGAAGCTGAGCCTTACTTCATAGAATCCCAGAGTCATAGAATGGTTTGGCTTAGAAAGGACCTTTAAAGATCATCCAGTCCAACCCCACTGCCATCAGTAGGGACACCTTCCACTAGACCACATTGCCCAAAGCCCCATCCTACCTGGCCTTGAACACTGACATTGACAATTTCTCTAGGCAGCTTGTTCCAGTATTTCATTATTCTTATAGTAAATAATTTCTTCCTTGTATCTAATCTAAATCTACCCTCTTTCAGTTTAAAACCACTACCCCTTTGTCTAACACTACGTGCCCTTGGAAAAGGTCTCTCTGCATTTTCCTTATACACCCCTTAAAGTACTGAAAAGCCACTATAAGGTCTCCCTGGAGTCTTCTCTTCTCCAGGCTGAGCAACCCCAGCTCTCTCAGCTTCTCTTCATAGGAGAGGTGCTCCAGCCCCCTGATCATCTTTGTGGCCCTCCTCTGGACTCATTCTAATACTTCCACGTCCTTCTTGTGCTGGAGGCCACAGAGCTGAACACAATACTTCAGGTGGGGTCTCACGAGAGCAGAGCAGAAGGGGAGAATCATCTCCCTTGACCTGCTGGCCACGCTGCTTTGGATGTAGCCCAGGATATGGTTGGCTTTTGGGCTGCAAACGCACATTGCCGGCTCATGTTCAATTTATCACCCACCAGTACCTCCAAGTCTTTCTCTGCAGGACTGCTCTTACATGTCGGCAGAATCTGCTGATTGCAGCTGTGGCCACAATGTTTTCAGCCTTCAGAGATATGCTTCTGACAGTGAGGGAAAGGTAGTTTGTATTTGTCACAGACTGAAGCACATACAGAGAGGTTTTTTTTTTTTTTTCTTTCTTCTTCATATCTTGTATCTTTCTGGAGCTATTAGTTTTCTAATTTATTTATTTTATTTTAATTTATTTTCTCTGTAATGAACAGGTTTCATCTATAAAAATAAAATGAAAAAGAATCCTGAATCTAGGCTGCAATGTTATCTCTCCTCATTTGCTAACTTCACAACCCTGCTTCTCCCCAGTGAAGCCTGTTTCACAGTAACTAATATATTAACACCCATTTCTGATAAAAATGAAAGATTTGATGTTTTTATAATGCAACTCAGAAAAAAAAAGAAAAAACTATCAGAACTTTTGTTTTTGCTATTTAACTTTTTGATGTATTAATAATGTAAGTTAATATGAAGGTTTTAATTCAAGTCTTTTGACTGTAGTATTACCAATTACAAATGAAATACTGAATGACAGCAGCTAACTACATCATATGCATTTCCTCTTCAGCAGATGTGATCTATCAAAGGTTCATATTTCATTTGCTTCCTATTTCCTCCTCAAGGAAAGACCCAAATTTGTTCTTTACAGGCTCTAGTTTTAGCATACACTATTTTATTGTAATTTTTCTCCCCCACAAACATAGTTAACTCAAAATTAGGAAACTGTCTCATTCTTTACTTGTTTTAGGTAGAGGAAAACTGAAAAGTTGTAAAGCAAGGCTGCTCATCTACGTATTCCAGGATGAGAAGGAGGGAAACCTCCTGTTAATTCCAGAGGAGACTTAACCAGTGAATTATACGTCTGTTGAAACCCCAGGTAGGTCAGAGTTACTACTCAGCCCCCAACTGTTATGTGGGGTAAAGGAGTCAAACTGTCCAAGATGAAAAACAAGAGCTGTCTGAGGAAGCTCACAAACTATTCCCCAACACAAGCAGAAACACTGTGGTCTCTGGAGAGCGGAATGGAGTTAGGTGGAGAAGGGAACTCACCAACATTGCCCTGCCTCTCCAGTGGGGATGAGGATGAATCATGCCCCCAGTCCTCCCCATGGGCATGCAGTGTTGTGCTGCAGTGAGCTGGAGCCCCTCTTTTTTCATTGTTTGGTCCTCCCACCAACTCCTTCTCCCCTCCCAAACACTATTTTGCCTGACCCTTCTCTGGTGTCAGGGGCTGTAATTAGTTTCTAGGCTGTACCTATCCTAATTTTGTAGCAAACAGAAGAAATATATGTCAGTCCTTCAAGGGACTGACTATCTGATTGACATTTTAGCCACAAAAGTGTCATCAGGACAACTGAAGAGTTTTGGAAAAGGCAGAGTTACCTGGAGCTCTTCTGCCCAGTCCAATTAATTTTATCAAACCATTATCCTCTGGACACACTGCGTGTTTCTTTTATCCACCCGTTCTTGTCAGACACTTTACGTTACTAGGACATTCTCTAATTTCTCATCATACTAACTACTGTAAATGAACATCAACCAAAATCCAAGATTCTAATATATCATATATATGAATAAAGTAACATAGTCTTGAAATACAAATCAGAAACTAATTGACTTAAAGGAAAAGTATATCCTGTGATTTCCTTTTCTCATGTCAGACAGGGAAATTGGTTGTTCAGAATCATGCAACCAAAGGAAAATAATTCTATCTCAACTTCATGAGGACTACAGATAGAATGAATTAAAATAACTTGTATAGGTCCATCTAACTCCTGATATATCTGTCTATTCCAGATTAGACAAAAAAAAAAATAAAATGTATAAATGCTGTCTTTGTAAACTTCTAACAGTTTACATACTATTTTCTTAAGCACAAAACCAGCAGAGCCAAGGAACATATAACCTTGCTACCAGTAGCTTTTCTTCTTCAGTGTTCCTGATGTAGTTACATGATCCTTCACTGTGGTTTCCAATAGACTGTAGGCTGCTTCCTGCTGCAGTAAAGTCAACCTGGCAGGTTTTGGATTTCACATAGGAAAAAAAGAAATTTGGTTTGTCAAACCTCTATTCCCAAATTGTATTTTTCTTTATGATCTCATTATGTGCTCCTGAGTTTGTTAATTCTCTTGTTTTGTCCAATATATACTATTGCCATTTAATTTGTAAAACTATTTACTAAAACACTTCAGGTGTTCATAGCTAATAAACTTACAAAAGTATATAATTCCCCTTAAATCTCAGCGTCCACCAGGCCTTTAAAACATTCAGCATACACTTTTGACATACATAGAGCTCTTTCATGTTTTCTTATTTGGTCTTGCATTTTCTTTGTTATCAACTGTCTTATTCCTTATGACAATTTTTAATTTCTTATATATATATATACATATATACATACACATCATCATTTCTAATAATATAAATTACCCCAAATCTATCTACACATTCTTTTAGGTATTTTAGATTCCTATTTCAGATGTTTTATTCTTAAATGAAACAACTACATAAAGGATTTAATAGAAACAAAAGAGGAATATCTGCTAGTCTTATACTGTGGTACCTCACCATAGCTTCACACTTGAACTTTTAATTTAATAGATTCAGTGGGTGTCACAGTATTATTGTTACTTAACCGAGTTATGTGACAACCAGATATAATGGAATATTAAACATAGATAATAGACACCCAGACCTTTTTTAGCATGTTAACTCAGAACAATGGAGGAAACATGTAAGGGTCAAACATCTTTCATCCAGAGTATTTCTGCTATAAAATGTTGTTGTCTACATCTTTGGTGACTTTTGCAGTAAAAGACCTTTCATACACCCCTGCCTGGCTTCAACTGTGCAAACTACACTGCTAAATTGAGCACTTAATCTTACAGAAGTATGGATCAGCAAAAATCTTTTGCCAATATTAAATCATGGCAAAAAAATAAAGTTTAACAACTTCCATTAAGCATTTTAAGCTCTAGTACTGATAGCACTAACACATGGCCTTTGCCTTCGTGTCTAAATCAATCAGAGACTGTGTTAGTATTCTTTTCATTTTTTTCATTTTATTTTTTTTTCATTTTTTATTAAAAAAACAAACAGGTTTTATGCTTTCTTTTATTCAAAAATCTTGGAAATTTTGCTGATGTTAACACAAAAATGAGGAGCCAGAAAAGGAAGGTGTTTATCACAAACAAAACAAGAACACACTCAGGCAACAGGTGAACACTTAAATAGTCAAGTGTTTCAATACATGATTTACTGCTGTGATAATTAACATCATTACAACTAAATCAGGTATAAAGTTGAGGACACTCTGTAAACATCCTAAAATGGACTGAAACACAAGAGTGTGATTGTGCCAACTACTGTTTAATATTGCCCCACAATTACCAGGACACACAGCCACAATTTCTGTGGGTTTGTTTTTGAAAGCTTAGCATACATGTAAGCTACTGAAAATCCATGACTCTAATCCTCTGTGAATTCACAGCTTCCTGTGAATTTTAATGAAATTAGGAATACGTTACAGCTTGAAAAAGCATTATGTAGTTGGCAAGTTAAAGCACCTGTTTTGAGAAGCGTTCAAAAGCACCTGTTCTTAAAAGTGCTCAGAACAAACTATCAGAGACAGAGCTGCAATTAACTGGTAAATTTGCAGGTCCCCTGTTTTCAGAGTCAGGTACCAACTAGTAACTTGGGTAATTGAGAAATTCAGTGCTGCATTTCAATTTGTGTGTGTTGTCATTTACCAGATAATGAAGAGCTTCCTAGCAATGCAACTTAGACTGTTGCTTCCTTAGGAAAAAAAATAATAATAAAAAATACAAATGCCAAACAGAACAGCATCTGTGTGAGTTTTCAGGAAAGCTGACTTGTTGTATTTCAACAATATTCTAGGTCAGCATTGCCCAGGCTGATTCAACCCATGGGTTTTGCTGTCAGCTTCTGACAGGAATTCCTATTTTCTTTACTAATTCATGCCTAGAAACCTTCTGAATGAATTGCTCTCTGGCCAGTGTCAAAGGTGCCATATAGTATAAACACTTGCTTAGCATTATCACTATTACACTTAATTTATTGAGATAAATAAGGATTCCCTTGGCACAGCTAGTATTTTACACCATAAAGTGCAGACTATTTTGACAACAGTCAGCATTATGGGTTACCAAGTAATTACTGACATAAATCAATAGATGCTGGAAATATTGATTATGCATTGGCTGTTAATTTTCTGGCACCCTATCTCTTGGATATGTCCATCACATCTTTCACTTCCAAAGCCTTCTAAAAGAGCCTAGAAATAAATACAGAATTTCAGGCTCTGGCAAAAGATTATTTAATCAGGTAATGACTCTTCGGAGAAAACCTTTGTGTGTCACTGCATCATCAGGCTTTGAATGACCCATGAACTAATCTATTGACTCCTCCCCAATTAGTGTAAGACGTTAATATGGGCTAAAGAGAACTTCCTGACTGAAGGAGAGAATTATTATAACTGTTATAGGGTTTCCTGCTTGTACTTTTCACAGATATCTTGAATGGAAGTTAAATGTCATCTGCACCTTTAATGTGTTCTGCTTTTATTGAATTGGGCAGGGGAAATATTTCTTCATGAGAGGACAGGTTCTTAGCCTGAGTTCTTAGCACTGGGCAGTAATGATTTCATAACACTTAAATGGGGTTAAAAGGGAAGTAGGATGATTCAACTGTAAAAGCATAAGAGCACAGGAGTTAATTATGTGTGTGTGTGAATTAGTGTATGTGTAGGTATGTTTGTCAAGGAAAATTCTGGCAGATGAGGAAGGTAGAAGCTAGACTGGACATACATAGGAACCAGAGCAACACTTGGGGACACAGGCATCTGGCAAGAGCAAAAGACATCAAAGCAAAAGTCACGTTGTCAAGAGAAAAACTGAGTATAAGCTAACTACAAATAGATTTAGTATGGGAATTAAAATGAAATTACTACTCTGTATAAGTAAGGGAGGCAAATGTTCTAATTAGTCTTAAAATGGGAATCAATAAATTTATTACTGATAATCCATAAAGCTGTAGCCACTGGAAAGAGAAATCACTTTTTCCCTGCTAAAACACCTCTCCTGAACTTTCTTTCCCCAGGCACACTGGTCTCCTGAATTTTCACCCTGAAAATACATAGTTACGTTGTGTCTGCAAGGATCAATCCCCCTATTTTTCTAATGCATAGAGGTCTCACACTTAGGATGTGCCGGTGCAGAAATACCCCCTTGTGTTTCTTCCCTTCCAAGAGGCAACAAAAATAGGTTTTATCTGACAAAGAGAGGCCACTGTTCATTGTAGGAATGCTGTGATGATCACTATCCTGGTAAAGTGACAGAGGGTCAAACCTTTGCAATCCCACCCAACTTAGAAGTCACTCAAATCAGCATGTAGCACGTGACAAATTAAACTTCCTTTTTAAATCATACAATGACAAGACAGAGGGAACAGAGCAGTGAGATGGAAAAGGGGACCTAAAGGACTCATCCAAATCTGAATCATGAACGTGACACATAATGCATGCCTCAGTTTAAAGCATATTGTCAGATTACATATTAAATTAAAAGCTATTTACTCTTTCACCAGATTTATTTCATTCATTTTAAATAACTGTATACTCGTCTTTGGTAAAAAAGTGTGTGTATCTTCTGTACTATACATGCTTTGAAGGTGATAAAATTAAACTGCAGATTATCTCTTTTTGATTCTATTGACTCATTCTTAAATCTGGGAAAAATACATTGTATAATATTTTATGTCAGCACTTTCAAGTGATTACTTTCAATACCTTTTTCTCTGTACATTAAAATAAATGAAATTTTAACAGTAGACTAAAACTGATTGATGCCATCCGGTTCATTTTAAAACACGAGTAAATCAAGTTCATTCCTGATGGAAGCCTGATTTCACTGTCTTTCCTTTGTACCACAGTTTTGCTCTATTTCATGGTGAATATACTAAGCTGTATTTTCTACCTAGGGAAACAGATGACACCTGTACTTTCTGGAATTTACCTGTAGCCAAATACCATTGCAGCTGCTTTTGGCAATGTTATCTACTCCAGTGGCAGTCAAAGCTATGTCCAGAGAGGGGCTGCAGCAAACCTATAAGCCCTGACGTGATCTTCCAAAGGCAACAGGACCTGGATGGAAGGAGGATGATGTGAGGCTTCAATGTACACTTGCATGTGCACCAATCCTCCAAATACGAGCTTTCCCATTTGATGCTGGAATCAGACTAGGATTGATAAGCAGGTAGCTGGCTATTTCTAACAGACTATTGTAGGAGGTAACCTATTTTTACACATGCCAGGCACATTAACAGTCTTTTATGGCCTGTCAGGCAGGCAAATGCTAAACAAGGCTTCAGGCACAATCTTAGCAACTATTTTTGTTACCAAAGACGAAGCAATACTCTAAACACAGGTAAAAGATGCTCCATGTGCACATACACTCATGTTTTACTTCAGGCCAGAACATCTATAAACAAGGCAGCATCTGCATAGTCAGCAGCTGTCCACAAATAAGTCCTTGCTCCTGCAACAGATGGGACTGCTAATGACAGTGAGCATGACCCATGCTGAGAAATTCCTTCTCCAAAAATACTTGCTTATTCTAAAAATGAGTCTTTCAGGCTTTTCAGATCACAATGTACAACACTAAAGTTATTTTGCAGTTCTTCCTTTGCGGTTAAATTTAGGTCTTTCTGCATACAGGCTACGCAAGAAAAAAATCTTTTTCTTTTTTCAATAAAATATGTATTTCTTTATGTATTTATATACATATTTTACTGAAAATCTCCCTTATTAAATCACTCCTTTGCAAAAAGCAAAAAAATGAATGCATGCTCTTTTGGCACTAAAAGAATCCATTGTTTTTGTTTGTTTGTTTTCTTTTCCTCCTCCTCCCCCCCAATCTTGGTTGTAAACTAAGAATATCTATCAAACATATCTCTGAAACTAAGTTAATTATAAAGTGCCTACATAACCACAGGAGTGTTACAACCGGTTCCACAGAACTTCTGCTAAATCCACATGCTGCTCATTCCTGAAATACTTCAACCAAATAGCTTCTCAAGAAGAATGGGTTCTAGGCAGCAGATTTAATCCAGCCCAAGAATGTTTCGAATTCTTCTTTTGGGATCATAAATAAAGTTGATGTTGTGAATTGAAAAACTGTTGACACACAATTTTTCTCAGAGACGCATTGTGAACTGACTCAGCTGTTGCAACCACAAAACAATAAAACATTCTAGTGTAACCTACCCTACTTACAGCATCATGTTTCATATCTCCCCATAGAAAATCTCACTTAAATCTAAGATGTTTGTGGGTTTTCTTCCTTCACGACATGGGAGAAACATCCTTTTCCCCTAGTCCCAACTTCAGATCAGTTTAAAATCTGCAACAGAAACCACAGACCTCACTTTAATGAGGAAATTAGTCCAATTCCTATTTAGACATAGTGCACTGGCTATGTTCGCATCTTGTTAACCACTCTATTCATCTATATCCATCAGTCTCAATGGATGAAACCAATACCGACACTAATAACTTTGCTTCCAGTGTCTGAATGCTGCTGAATGGAAGGAGACTAAATGCAGCTGAATTTCTCTACAGAATGTGGGTTTTTTGTCTTCCTCCCCTGAAAATATTTTACAGTGTTTCAAACAGAAAGATTCTGATGGTGCTGCACTGATGTTATTTAACATTAGGTATTATTATCATTGTTCTCAGAAATTTTCTGATACCCATTGCTGTACAACTTGACATTGTACAGGCTTATTGAAATTGCAAAAAGAGGCTGCTCTGCCCTGCAAGCTACTGTGTTCTGAAACTTCATCTAAAAGCCTTGCCTACATGGCTTCTTACACACTTTGTAAAAAGACTAGCTGCCACATTAATATATTATGAAGAACTGAAGGATTGATCAAGTTCCCACCTTGCCGTACCCTCAGTCATACCATGAACAGTTCTTTATTTGTTTTCACACTGGCAGTATCAAATCTAAATACTTCCTGTTCCAAAATAGTCATCATATCCTATACACAACATGTCTATTATATATGTAATAGCGTATCCTACAAACATTTGCATGCTTCCTATAAATATAAGCAAACCCCTACCCTTGGTTATCTTCCATATATCGTGCGACTGTTACAACCTTACAAGGCTCAAGTGCTACCAACATTATTAAAACAGTTACTGTTTTTCAGTTACTGATCAACCACTAACAAAGTCTATCTGCATTCCTGAACCATCAAAGTGAGGTCTTATTAAACAAGGAACGTAACATTGGGGGAAAAAATTATGCTTGCTAATAAAAAAATGGGCATTAGACTGTCTTACACAGAAGCATTTCAGCATTATTTGCCTCCCTCTGCAAATTATAAGATTTTCTCTTTGCCAAAACCAGAAGTACACAGCTTAATACTATAACATAGGACCTGTTGTGAGGTAACACACACACACACAAATTGTAACCAGGTCATAAATGTTAAAATGCAAAAGGAAGGAAATGCCCGTTATTCATCTTCCAGGCAGTATTCAGACATTCATGAAATTGAAAGTTAATGTACCAGGGACTTTCATTATCTGACCCATTCTATCCTATCCATTAGAATCCCATACTACAGGAGACAGAGGACCAATATGTCACTAATACAAGACGGAAAAGGTCACAAAAACTAAGCATCAATAAGACATTACTTCTCTATTAAATTTCACAACACTCAGCAGAAAACATGCTTGCTGAAACCAGAATATTTTATTATGTAATTCAGCCAAACTGAGAGAAATATATGTTTACCACAGCAAGGGCATAATGATTAGTTGTCGAGTGAAAATAATGACTTTTTTCTCTATTTCCTTATTAAAGACATGTTGTTTGTTTAAAAACAAACAAACAAGCACACAAACAAAAACACTGCTTTTTTTTTTCTTTTTAAGGATATTTATTACCACAGAAATATGTTGTTCCTCTGACTATAGCAAACATTCCCTTTCACACAACTGAAAATATAATATTATACAATATTTACTGTTATGTTGAGAAGTCAAGCAAATTTGCTTTCCATTTCCTCTAGTGGAATATTTCATTTATTTAGAATAGCTTTCAGTAAGAACAATATCACTTCTTCTGCAGTATCATTTTAATGTAAGAAAATGGTGTACTGACTCCCCTGAGCTTTCACTGTCCTGTTTCTCCCCCACTACTGTTGCTCAAGCTCCTCCATACACATTGCTTAAACTGCACAGCTGAGAAAAATGCACAGCAGAAACTGATGTGCGATTAAATTATTATGAACCGACTTATAAAAATAAATATATAAAAATGCTGTTCCAGAAAATATGCGAACATTCAGAATATTTAAATGCTGCAACTAGCTTTTTGTGAGGCAAAGCTTGCTGTCAAAGATCTCGGGACTCACCCAGACGACAACATTTTTCTTCATGCTGCCCTATCTAGTAATGGCCAAAGAGGAGCACGACCAACAACAGTAGACCTCTCATCCTCATAGAGGATGACAACCTTGTCCACAGTGAGGTGGTTAGGTGCTGGTGGATGTTGAGCCACAAGGTTTCCTTCACTACTTCATGAATTTTGGGGAATGCCACAGGAACAAGTGGTTGCAGCCGGCCAAGCTCTCTCTTGATGCATTGGTTTGGAGGTGCTATGATTTTACAGTAGCACCAATAAACACCTGGAGACTGGGATAAAATTTACCATTTACAGGTAAATAAATATATCCAATTCCTTCAGCAAAACAACCTCTATTAAAATTATTTGCAAAGGTATAAAAGCAACATGTAGACTGACTAGAGTACTTAGGGTGATACAAGGAAGATACAAAAATGAAAATATGATGAGATTAAGGAAAGAAGATCACAGGAAGGAAATTTCATTTCCTAATAGCAGACTGGACAAGGTGACACAAAATGTACTACAGCATGTGTGACTTAAAGGGCAACCCTTTCTGGCCAGCTGAAAGATACAAGAGATCACTACAAGTCTTCCTCTCTGACCCCCTACCCTTTTCTGTCACGATGGTTTGAATGTTAGATTAATGGTGCAAACTGGAAAGTGGCTGAAGAAAAGTCTGACATGATTTCAAGTCAGCTGGAGCCTTGGGAAACAACTTCCACCCTCTATCTTCTGAACATCTCTGAAGACACTAAATATTTGCAATCTTTAATTGGAAATTTGTAGTCTCTAAGATTTTTTCTTAGAAAACAGAAATAATTATTAGAATAAGATAATTGCAACTACAGAAATTCAGAACTGCAGAGTGACAAAGAGTAAATCAAAGGGCTTGAAGACAAGCTATTGCCTTGCCTTGTGCTCACTGGCTTTCAGTGTCTAGGTTTAACCACATTGCTCGTCATCGTATCAGAGGGCATGGGAAAGCCCCTCTTTTCACCCGCTCAGACTGGGCTTCCCAAAGCCCATCAGCTTCCGGCTTTCCCAGGGTCTCCGAGGCTGTGTGCAGCTGAAGGCTCCTGCTGGCTGAGATGCTCTGCTCTGCCACTAGTGACAAAAGTGGAGCTCAGTGGCTCTTGGGAAAAACCGCCTTCTCCAGAACCCTCTCCAGAAGGCTAAACATGAGAAATGCTGACCAGGTCAAAGTGAGAAATCCACCGGTTCTCCCTCTTCTATCTTTCCTCAATAATTTAAAATTCAATATTTAACCAATAAGTATGAACAAGCATAAAAAGACTTCTATTACCTGTCAAGAAACACAAAATCCAAAAACTATATGGGTGCATACGGCTCCTTTAAAGCATCTGTGTTTATTTACAATGAACCCCATAGTTTAAGGAGACAGAAGGGCATACTTGGTTAGCTTTCACTCTTGCTTTGATAAACACTTTGCAGTAGACTGTGACACAATTTCTATTTTCAAAGTTGCCTTTGCTTTTTAACTATGCCTGAAAGACTGAATCAATAGTAACACAGACAAGGTTAGTAGTTACTGGATAACCTCTGTCCAAGCTAGCAGGTCCTTGAGGCACAAGAAACTAATGCAAAATCAAACTTAATAGTGCTGAAAAAAAATACATAAATCCCTGAATACACGCTACCTGATGTTGCCTCTTACCCAATCTGCTTAATATATTTGAGATAACAGAGAAGATAACCCAATAGTCCTTTCCCATCCTAATCTTTTTTTTTTCTCTTCGACAACACTATTATATAAAAGAAAGCTAGAAACACAGAAAGAAATTACAACTGATTTTTGTTAAAATTAACTTGTAAAAGACAAGAAGGAATCATTGATTGATTGATTGATTTCTTTTATTGTATATCCCTGAATTAAATTCCCTGGACGAAATGGTAGTTCCATCTTTGTGCCCACTATCGTTTAATAAGGGCCACAGTTAACTGGAGCATTAGGTGGTGGGACTGTTCCTCCTTTAAAAATGAGTCTGAAGTTTTCATCTCTCCTTTGAAACAAGGTGGTCATTCACATGACATCTTCTGCCTGCAGGTGTGCTATTGAGGAGTCACCCCAACACATAAAGACAATTGCATAAAGACAATGAATTGCAAACCACAAATATTAAGTTTGCCAATATGATTCATTACTAATTTATTCAGCCTCTGACCATAACCAAACTTAGTTTTCAAACACTGCAATGCTGAAAATCGCTTCTCTCTTAACAGATTTCAGCTAATCCAACCCATATAGTTTTACCTAAGGAGATCAGTATTATGGCACTACGCATGAGAACCCCCCAATAGTTAAACACCACCAAAAAAAACCCTCTTAAAATAACCTGTTACTACACATCATGCAAAATACAGCCCTTTACAATATTTTACAGTTTGGACAGGCAATAGAAAACATTTCCAACTGCAGTATGCACTTATTTGTGAAAGCCAGGAGTTGTTTTATAAATGTATTTGGGAAACACAAGGTTTTTCAGCCAGTCAGGACATTTTCCTATTTAAACATTGATTAAAAATCCTTGCAAAGCAAACCAAGAAGTTGAGAGAGAAATTTTGCAGTGAACAGAAAAGCAGCTGTTTTCTCTCCCTGAAGTCTTATTAATTTAACCAATTGTTTCTTTAAACAACAACAGCAAAAATAATGAAGACAAACTTTAGCTTTTGTTAAACATGTCTCAAGCAGAAGATGTGTGTTGACTAAATTGGTATTTTTCCACGTGAAGGGCATGAGAGGGCATATAAATTTAACCACATGCTATGTTTCAATACCATTTTAGTATGTGATGGGACAAAATACTCTTCGCTGCTGCTTTAAGATTCCTAAAGAATTCCCGAGCAAAACTTTTCAAGCACTTGCAGAAAATCAATGCATTAAAATATCACTGAAAAGCTTTGAACTTTGGCTCTTCAGATGAAAACTGCTTTAATGCAATGTAAGGCTGAGAAATTTGGTTGTAGTCTAAGTGGATTTAGAAAAAAAACACACAACAAAAAACAACACATATATTTACCCCTTGAATAAAAGTAAATAAATTAATTCTCCATGACAATTAACAGCATCCTGTGCTGTTGTCTTTAGTGACTTTATCTGAATATCACGACCTTGTTTACAAATTGTGATTTTGAAATGCCAAGCTTCTGAGTTCAGACACCATATTTTTTTTTTCTTTCTTTCCGGTCAGTTGCCTTTAACGATTTTCTCTTTTCTACAAATATCTGTAGCCAGAGCATCTATTTTCTGCACATGAGCAAGGACACTTGTGCACTAAGAAAGCACTACCACTTACAATGCTTTTCACTCCTCTTCTGTCTTGTTGGTAAAGAAGCATAAACAATAAAGCATTCAATATCTCTCAAAATACCTATTTATTTGACATAATTCCATGTATTACTGTCACCATTTACCACTATTTGATTTGATTAGATCCTCCTGCCAAAATTCATTATAGAGAAATTTGATACAATAACAAATAATAAAGTCTGCTCATTCATATGTTTTTAAACTATTTTGCTGCTATAGAACAAAAATGGTATTTCCTACCTTGGTTGCCACTTAAGATAGTGCAAAACATAGTCATGAATCTTTGAACACTTTGTGTATGCAGGATATCCAAATTGGAACAGAGCACTGTATTAAGGAACCCTATATTTATTATTAGAAGTGATGCTGAAATTGCTGGTTAGGTAGGATGAGACAGAACACCCTTAACAATCCCCCGCAAACAACATCACTGCAAGAAATGTTTCTAAACTGGTAAAATGATAAATCCTCTACTTATAAACCTAGTCTGGCCTAAGTAACAAGCAACTGAAACTTGCTACTGCACTTGTTCAGTAACCTCCAAGACGCTGAGTTGGGAGTCTTGGATAACTGTATAAGCAACTACCCAAATGACAAAATACCATACAATCTTGTCTCTCTAAAGACAGATTCAGCAAAATAAACTAACCTTATCATGATTAAGAACTGTGATGCTTAAAAAGGTAAGCAGGAGCTAAAGTCTTTGGTCTGAAAGCTCTCCTGAATCAGGACCAGAGCAACCTTTTTAGTCCTGCGCTAAAGATTAAGATTTACCAGGGGAATGGTTAATAGTGGTTTTACCCAGCTGGGCAGCTGAGCTCTACCACACCCACTCTCTCACTCCCCTCCTCAAAGGGAAAGGGGGAGTAAAATATGACGGAAAGGGCTCAGGGCTTGAGATAAGGACAGGGACATCACTCTATGATCATCGTCATGGGCAAAACAGACCCAGCATAGGGAGATTAATATAATTTATTGCCTATCACTTGTGGACTAGAATACTGAGAAACTAAAAGCAAACTAAAATCACCTTCCCCCCATCCATCCTCTTCTACCTTCTTCCTTAAGAGGCACAGAGGAACAGGGAATGGGGGCTGCGGTCAGTCCCTAACACTAACATTTCGTCTCCACCGCTCCCTCATGGTCGCTCCCTGCCCCTGCTCCACGTGGGGTCCCTCCCACAGGATGCCGTCCTTCTGTTAGGAGCAATCTGTTAGGAGTTGCTCCAGCACAGGTCCCCCACGGGCGGGCGGCAGCTCCCCCCAGACCCCCTGCTCCTGCGTGGGCTCCTCTCCACGGGCGGCAGCTCCGGCCCGGGGCCTGCTCCTGCGGGGGCTCTCCATGGGCCGCAGCCTCCTCCAGGCCGCATCCACCTGCTCCACCGGGGGCTCCTCCACCCACGGGCTGCAGCGTGGAGATCTGCTCCGTGTGGGACCCATGGGCTGCAGGGGGACAGCCTGCTCCACCAGGGGCCTCTCCACAGGCCGCAGGGGAACTGCTGCTGTGTGCCTGGAGCACCTCCTGCCCTCCTGCTGCACTGACCTTGGGGTCTGCAGGGCTGCTTCTCACTCCTCTCTCCCAAATGCTGTTGCACAGCAGTTTGTTTTTTTCCCTGTCTTAAATCTGCTCTCCCAGAGGCCTAACCAGCGTCACTCACGGCTTGGCTCTGGCCAGCAGTGTGTCCCTTTTGGAGCCAGCCTTTTCCTGACATGGGGAAGCTGCTGAGCTCTTTTCAAAGAGGCCACCCCTGTAGGGCCCTGCTACCAAAACCTTGCCATGTAAACCCAATACAATGGTATAGGTGAACTTCTGTGCTTTTATCTTGTCACCATAAAAATACTGCCACTGTGGAAATATTGAAGGGCTTAGCATTAGTGTTGCCAAGATACTAGGTATGTGTAAGTATACCCATATTCACCCCAACTAGCTATTCCTTGCTGAACATGCACAAATAATATTAGGTGTCATCACTCCCTTATTTCACATAAATGAGAACTAGAAATGAAAGAAAGGATGGTCACAATAAAAGTGCATTGACAGAAGTCATCAAGGTACAACACTGTTACCAATTATAATTTACCAAATCTTCATTACAACACATTTTTATAAATTACTCCTATAAAAAATGAATACTTAAAATGAAAAATGCTCGTTCTTCCATGTCAGCCTAGCTGAAATCCCAATTTTCATTTAATTCTTATTTAGACACAAATGTACCACATACCTCCCTCTCCTTCAGTAATAACATCTTCAGGTAAATATTATCTAATGTCTGTCCTTTTGGGTGGAGGAAGGAAGAGAGAAATTCTCCATGTTGCAGGAATTCCAACAGATTTTGAAACTGATCGAAGTTCCTAGAGATCACCGCAGGATACAAAACTGTATAATGGAAACTTCTACTTTAATTATGCAGTAAATACAGGTACCACAAGAGAAGGTTTATTATTGGGATATCAGTTGTGTTCCCCTACCTCTCAATAATATCCATTGTGTGAGCTTTCCCACCAACATGCCACAAGAATTCAATGGAAATTTTATTTAAAAGATCATTTTCTCCATTCAGCTAGACCCTTACTCCAAATTAAATGCTGTAGGAAAGGTCTGGATCCATGGTGTAGGCTGCAGCCCAAAGCATCTGTGGAACCTTCTCCACATTAACCCTTTTCCTCATGTACAGGACTGGACTGCCTCCCCAATGACAGAGCAAAAATGACAGCTCTCTTCTGGCTCTTCACGGAGTAACGAAAGCCTGCCACTGGCTAAGGAAAAAGGGGAGGAATATGGCTTAACAGCAAGCTCTCTCTTCCTTCATTTCATGAAAACTGCTCCGCTCCTAGGACACAAGAGGAGCACAGAGGCTGTGCAGTCTCAAGGGAGGATTCCCAAACTGCAGATTTCATACCACACCCCTTATTTAATTCTAGCATTGTCTCTCCTAACACAATGGAAAAAATATGTATGTATATATATAATCAAGACTTCATTTTCCTTCAAGTCATGAAGAAAAATTGCCTTTTGTCCTTTCACACGATCTCTGTCTTCAATTAGAGGACTGCACTCCAAGAACAAGTATGGGTAGGAACAGAGAACCAAAGTACAACAAAAAGCAAGATGCTACCATAGACAGAAGGTTAAGGAAGAGAAGAAAGAAGAAGTGAAGAAGCAGCCATATTCTCACTGTCTACAAGATGAGAACAAGATTTATCCTAACTTTTGTGCCTGGGCATGGAAAGACAGTATCACATTGTTTCTAAAATGCTAAAAAGAGGGGGCAGCAGGCTTAAGTAAAGAGAAAGAAATGGTGCCCACAAGGCCTGTTAGTTATCTAGGGTATAATTTCTTGTAACAGCAGAGAAGACCTGAGGAAGGAGTGAAGTCCAGCATTAATTAATTTGATTTTGCCAAGATACTAGAGATGACTGACTTCATTTGGCTGGAAATATTTAATTGTGAAAGGGTTAAACTGATTATTTTGATCACAGAAATTATTTATTCCAGAGAATTAAAGATATATGGAGGGAAATTAACCAAAGAAATGTAGGAAGGCGACCAAGTGGCAATACAGCATTTCTCATCCCCTTCCAGGTAAACTGGCTTAATATGTTAACTCTAGAGGTCTGAGAGATTTTACCCAGGGAAGAATCCTTAGTAACCAACATCTATAAATATTTGGCTTGCTTAAAGTCTTGGCAAAACACATTTCTAAGTAATCCAGCTAAGAAAACAAATGTTCCAATTTTGAGACAGTCTGAAACTGAGTACCAAATGGTACACATAAGGATCAAAAGATTGTGTGCACAGCCACCTAACTTATGCATGGCAATGAATGCTTGTTAAAAAGTATTTGAATAGTTTCAGATGACTCATTGAGACTTTGCTGAAAATATGGCTTCCATATTTAAGTGAATTGCTTATTTTTCAAATTAGATTTTTTAATACCAGATAGTAATGTGTGCATGATTTTTTTTTATATATATATATTTTTCACATGTAAAGCTTTAAATTTCATGGCACCTTTATTACTAGGCAGGAGAAAGTAATGTTTTCTTGAATGAAATGCTCCAAATACCAACAGGTGGAGGATGGAAATATTTTCTTCTCCCCTCTTCATGCTTCCAATGGCAAAAAAATTTAAACTTAGCATCAGTTGCATACTTGCAAGCAGCTCTGAGTATTTTAATGGAGCAGACTGATAGGACTCATCTCAAGTAAATCTACTGAATAAGATTCTGCAGGCTTCTCAGCGGATGCTGAAGGGATGCTGTTGCCTGACTAACTCGTGTTATTGGGGCTAAGGTGACAGGAAGCAGTAGTTCTACTGTGTGTGACTCAGTTTGCTTCTCACTTTCAGAATTTGCATTTTATCCAACTTTCTGAGCAAGAATAGATGCTTCTTACCCAAGAAGACTGTGTATATGATAAGCTTCCACAATGCTAATTGCAGGCTCGATTTTCAATTTAGGGTTAATGTCAGAAGAAAAGCTAACGTCAGTTCTAAACATATCTTCCCTCCCCTTAAACTTGATGAGTCTGACCGCTATGTTACCAAGCACCAATTCATTTCACCCAAACTAATCAATCTCTATTTGTAGTCTGAGCTAATTTGTCACAAATGCATTCACAAAATACCTTTATTTGTCCTAATGCTTGTAGCTCATCTCATTTTCTCTTCTACACATTTCCCTGGCCAAGGAGGATGATCTGATTAAGATTCTGTTTAAAAGTAACATGGTGTTGGCTGAAGCTGACTTTTGTACCCTTGCCAACAGAAAATGATCGACATTAATAATAACCCATATTGTAGCTATTCTCCATGGTGATAGCAAAGTAATGGCTGATGCAAAGCCAGCGCCAGTATTTTGAAACAATCAGGGAAACAAAATGGGCCCACATACCTGGCAGCAATAAGAGTCCCTCCACTGATGGATGGGAATAAATATAAAGGCTGATAGCACAGTAATAAAACAATGATGATAACCCAAAATTATTTATTACAAGGCAAGAACACTGCTGCCTGCTCAGGCTCAGCTGTAAATGGAAGCCGACATCAATGGATGACTCTCAGCAAGAAAACATGGCCCGTTTTAATTTGGGAAGTGTCATCTCATTTTTTAAGGTGAAAGCCATTATCAGAGGTGACAATGATCTATAGTGAATCAAAAGAAACAATAAAAACCCATACTTAACCCCTCAATCCATTACATTTGCTACTGATAGTAACTTCCTTTCAAATACCAAAGTGACATCTTAGGAAGCTGAAAAACACCACTAACATCTTCTCAGAAATCAAAAGTCCTATTTGGTTTATTAAAGAAGGACCAGAAATGATACTCTTATAATATTTTCTTTGAAGATAATACGATCGGCCAATATTATTCAGACAATGACTGCTGCTGAAGAACAGCGCACCCCATCAGAAATAATGAAAGAACACAAAATAAAAACCTAAAATAAAGTAAAATTCTGATGTGCTGTGTTCAGTAACTCCTGGAGAGTCTAGTCACCAAGGAAAACATTTCTCCTCACCATTATCTGGCTTAACATGACTAAACCTATATTGACATATTTAAGACAGATAATGTGCAAAAGAAGTCTTACGGCACATCCCACATAAGTTCTATGGCCTCCAGTAAATGTTTCCATAGAAACACCTTTGCCACAAGAAAGGTGTACTTTTGCAAAGGACTTGGGGGTTAAATATTCAGATTCCCATGGCAACTGTTGTGTCCAAAGGCTGAAGTACCATGTGTCAGTACCTTTTGGAGAAGTATACAGGAGAAAGAAGGAGAAAAAAAAAGTCACCCAATATTTTCTTCACTGGAACTCGTAATCATAGCTGATAACCATCCAAAGTTACCTGAATGTGAAATGCCTCCAGACTGTATTTGGAGTTAAAAAGTTTGTGTGAGAAGGGTAATAAAACAATGGAAAAACAAAGGAAAATAGTACTATTGATTCAAATGGCAGTGAGTACTGTGACACACTCTCAATGAGTAAGACCTATTATGTTTTATATTTCTTAAAGTCAGAAAAGGGTCTCAAAAATGCCCCAGATATGCCTAATACTGAATAACCTATTAGCACAAAAAAATCAGAGTCTTTTTCGTCCATTGGATTTTATGATTTTATTCTAAAAGAACTGACTTTAGTTTTCAGTCATGCATTCAACCACCATCACTTGCTGGGAACAGACTCTACTTGCAGACGACATTGCTTGACAGAGGTCTAGGGTAAGACTCTGCTGAAAGAGGGCTACGTATTTCTCATACTTCAGAAACTTCTCTACAGGCTAATCTAGAGCAGCCCTGTGGGAGCCCTAAAAAAGAGCAAAACATTTATTAAAAGCAGACTGCCAGACAGTACTTCTATTTTTCAGTGAAGTCCTTCTCCCTTCTACTAACAAAACAGAAGACACCTTATAGCATAATATCTCTGTCCATACTGTCATTGTTTTCTTTCTCTCTAAACTACTTCCCCAGAGATTTCTTCTACAGTCTTTCACACCTCTAAATTTTTTGTTGCAGAGTCTCAGGTTTGGGTCAACTAAAATTATCAACCCTCTTCCCTGTTCTGAAATCTAAGAAGTCAAAATGATCCACATCCCATGCTCTGCAAAGCACATCTTGCCACATGACCCATTTGATGCTTGCGTATTTATATGACTAATATATCTGGATATTTTTCATAATTATTTAATAAATTGTTCTAGATAAAATCTTGTTAAAAATGTGCTGAATAATAAAGCATATTTCCTTCACTAAGATGCACGTAGTGCTCAAAGATCCTTTATCCAGTTATGGTCAAGCCTTACAACTCGTAGTAAAAAAATACAAATGAGGGGAAAAGATGGATTTTTTCTTTTGTTAGTTAGAACCTAGATCTCTGCTTTTTTTTTTTTTTCTTACCTGTTTTGAACCTCTTTAAACATGTTTAAATGTTTTAACTATGCTTTAAAAGAAAGTAGAATTCTTATATATCACCTGGATAGAGGAATAAAATTTGTATGCTTCTATTTTTTTTTTTTTCTGAAAGTACAAGTAGAAAGAATATTTTGTCCATTTTGAGCAGCAGAAATCAGATTGGCAAGAAGCATGTCCAGAACTCAAAATTAGTCCCAGTAGTGGGTGACTCCTGCCCAGCTGGGAAGACAGGGAATGAAGGAGGAGAGGAAGAACTCTGGAGAAATTTTAAGAGGACAGAGACAGGCTTACGAGCATTGTGAGGATACAATGTTGTCATTTATTGAACAACTTCCCTTTTTGAAGTGCCAAGTAAGTAGGTACACGGAAAATATGGAAAATGTGCAGTAAATTTTTACAGTTGAAACACCACTCTTTTCTGAAGAAGCAGACAATTTATTTAAGTGACCAAGTGTAATATTTTCCAAAGAATTACATGCACTCAGAAACGTTTTATGCATACAGGTTGAAAATAATGGACAGCAATTAGTAGATAGGTAGAATTTTTTTTTTTATAATTATTTTTTTTGTAACTCCAACAAATTGTTTCAGAGGGTAAAAAAGCCTGATTTTGGCCTGACAACCGCAGCATCCAAAGAAAAAAATGTTCACATAAGGATTCCAGATGCATAAGCTGTCAATACATACTAATTCTATGGGCCCACTATGACAGCTAATAGGAAATGTTTGATATTTATTTATTTATTTATTCTTAATAGACTCTCCCACCTGTAAAAATATCAAGGGTTCAGGGACTAATGAGAGTAAAAATGATTAAGTACAATAGTTTCCTGCTGGAATTCTATATTTATTCATGCAGACATAGTTTAAGAATTTGGGAAATCTGAACATGCTTGGAAACAGATCCAGAACTGGAAGGAAAAATTAAGAATGCTTTTTCCACTGAAACCCAAAACTTCAGAAAGCTAGGATACGGATATAATTAATAGTACAGGAACACTAATGTATTCCTCAGATGAATTTTGAATTCTTGTCCTTTCTAAAGCATAATAAAGGTCAAATTCCTTATGAACACATAAGTGATTTTTAAAAATTATTTTCTAATGTTGACTGTACAATGGTGCTTATTGTCTGGAAGGTAAATCCCTCAGTTTCTTGTCCTGAAGCCTAAGACATGAACGTCTGTGAATCTGAGAGAAAACTGCTTGAGGATGATGAAATCTGGTAAAACTGTGATAGTACATGAAAGATTACCTACCTGTGAACTGTCTAGAGACTCTGTTCTTCTCATTCCTATGAATCCTATTGGATCTGGTAAAAATGCTGACCTTTTTTGTACAGATGTAAGTACTTGTTAGATGCCTGTTTTCTGAGATCTTTGAAATAATCTTTAACGAGAGCTTGGAAAGTAACCAGCATTTTATCTGGTCACTGTCAAAGTAATTGGAGTTCCTTGAGAGCAAATACTTAGAAATTCTCAGAAAAACAAACAAACAAACAAACAAAAAAAAAAGTGGAAACTTTTTCTCTTGCATCTGAATTAAAACTAGGAATATTTTTTAGAATAACCAAACCAGGGATAAGAATAAAGGCAAACTCTGGAAAAAAGATGAGACAGTTGAAAGGTATCTTCAGCTGAAAGATTGTGTCATTATACACAGATATTATCATTATCAACAAGTTTCTTATGCATTTCCTGTCACGATCCAGATGCACATTGCAGATTGGAAAACAAAACAAAACAACAACAACAAAAAAAAAACACGAAGGGGCAAAGGGGACAAAAAGACATTGACTGGAGTCAGTCTACACTACCATAAAGTTCAAGAAGGGCTGGTGAATCAGAAGAACCAACACAGACAGGCATGATCTAGGATGATGAAAAATTGTGAAACTCCAGTAGAGAAATGTTTTGTTTTCAAACAAAGGAGGCCCAGATTTTAAACACAACCACACAGAATCCTTATGGAAAAAAAAAAAAAAGGTAAACATTTCTGTCAATAGATATTCACAGTTCTATCCTTTGACACCTCTTCTGTAGAGGTTAACTAGTTATGAGAATGCATGGCTCTGATATGAATTTTGAAATTACATTTTCAGTGCTTGGAAACTTAAGAGATCTCTTCGAAGGGAAAATAACATATACTTGAAGCAATTGCCTGCCACCTAATCTAGTCCTCTGCTATACCAGACAAGCAATTGTATCACGTAATCCTGTTTATAACCTTATCAAGTGTCATCTTAAATCTGGTTAGATTTCCTATTCCAAACGGAAAGCTGTTGCAGTTGTTTTCTCAATACCTGCAGAAATTTTCTAGGCAAGAGGTACATGCAATTGGCTGACATCTATTTTTTCTTGAACAAACATGTCCTTTCCCTGATAGCCTGCAATAATCCTAGGAGCTCTTATTTGCAGTGATTTCAATATCATTCTCATCCTTCTTGATGACAGACATGCCCATGGCATTGTGGAAGGAACCCCATCAATATTTTAAGTAGTTGATACTATTCATTACAAAGGCTAGAAATACCTTATCACACGCCTCTTGCTATCATGTTTTGCACAGCCAAATCTCATCAGTATTTCATAAACATCCTATGAAGGCCTTATGCACTAAGTCATTTTATTCTAACTGATGAATATTCAGGATACAGCAGAAATTATTATTTGTTTCTGATGAACACCTTTGTCTTTAGTGCTATTTAAATTCATCTCTTTTTTATTCTTATCTGCTCTCAAAATTACCCAGTTCATCCTACTTGTTATTCAACTCCTCCTCTGCATTGAGATTGACCCCATCTCTGCTTTATCAGCAAATTTCATTCATGAGTCAAGGTCATTAAGGAGAATATTAAATAAGATTGTTCACTTGATGAACTCCCCTAATATCCTTTTTCCCTTAAATACTTCCACTTTCAAGAAAACCCATCATCTTGGGTAGCTAAGGAGCATACATGTAATAGACAAAGGGTCAGGAACAAACTTGATTGCTTGGAGCCTCTTCCCGAAGCAGCAGTACGCTGAAACCTGCTAGTATTATCAAAGGTATTCAATATTAATATTTCTGTTGCAGTGCTGGTATTAGACGTGGTACATGGCTCTCACCAAGCTGCTACCTTTTGTTACGCTAAAGTCATCCTGGCCTAGCCTAAGCATAGGGACGACACCACAAGCGCAGGGTCAGGGGATGCTGGAGGGATCTGGAAGGAAGCTCCAGGCCTCAAAAGCTGCAGCAAAAGAGCTGGTGATGTCAGGCAAAATCTCCAAGAGAAATAACCTAATTTGCAAAGTAAAACCCAGACTGTCTGGAAGACAGATGGTTAGTGAGGAAAGAGAGAGACCCTCAGACCCTTGAATTGTAACCTAAATCGCTTCAAAGTACCATATATATTTGCAGTATCATGATTCTTACTTTTTAGTATCAATATTGTGAAAGATTCAAATGGTATTATGCATCCTAGTACAATAACGTTCTGCAATTCTTACAGCTTTGCTGAAGTGGCTTTATAGCTGTGCAACAAAATATTGCCCTCTTGTCCTTTAGTGTTGACAGGTTCACAACCACTGAGACAGCCCACTGGAGCTGGCAGGCCAGTGGGGTGAGAAATTGGACACCCTCAGCAACACTGCTGAGATAAAAGCCATTGCTAGGCTTAGTAAGTTTGCAGGCTAAGCCAATCTGGCACAAATAAAGAGAAACTGGAAATAAAAACAACAATAAAAAAAGCTTAACTGAACCTCTTTGCGCATATTCCAGTTACTTTTGTGCCTGTTGGCCTACACAAACTGGCAGCATGGGTAATGGCAGTAAGGGCAGGTGTGGAGAAGAGATTGTTCCTCAGGGGAAGGGAGGACAAATGGCGGGCATGCAGGGACACCAGCTGGCTCACAGACTGTGCTAGAGCTTTCTGGACTGAGGTCGCACCATGAGGTAGCAAGCACGGGAGGGAAATGAGAAAGCAAATGTAAAATGGAGAACAGGAATAGACTGATTGCATCCGAGTGACCTTGGTTCAAACACACTGTCTTGCGATATATGGAAGTACAAAACCGCCTTTTGAGGCATGCTTGTCTATTTTACAAGGATTTATTGTCAAAAATTGTGTTTCTCGCAACTAGGTTATAGGAGTTCACACAAACTTGAATCAAGCAAGTAAATTCCTGCATCACTATCGCTATTCTACTGAAGTACAGAAGCCCTCAGCTGGCATTTAGCTGTCATACAGGTATACCCCAAACATAGGATTGGCAGTTCATTTACAGAAGGCTAATCGGCAGAACAGCCTGATGGTAAGCTTTTCCTCTGTAGGTGTGACTCAGGTTTTTGGGTCAGTCTGAGGAATTTACAGTTTTGAGTTAGAGTTAAGCTGTATAGAATAGTTATAAATTGAGTTTTAAAAACCTTTACAAGTACCTTTAAGAAAGATATCCGTAAAATCCAGTTAAACGCAATTTAATTTACTTGAAGATAGAGGCTAATAGTATAATGGAAAAAGAGCTGTGCAGTCAATAGCCAAATGAATCAAGAATTAATCTGGGATTTTCAAAGAACCTTGAAGAATTAGATGAGTCTCTGAAAATCCCTCTCAGAAATAGAAGTAAGACCTTCTATGCCTTCAAAGAAAAGTCAGTTACCAATCAGTCTCCAACAGTAGATGTTGCATGCAA
Organism: Anser cygnoides; assembly: GCF_040182565.1. Taxonomy (NCBI): domain Eukaryota; kingdom Metazoa; phylum Chordata; class Aves; order Anseriformes; family Anatidae; genus Anser; species Anser cygnoides. Next base: position 52,395,745 of record NC_089875.1, on the reverse strand, counting down.
AGACAAGATCTCAGAATTCAAGGTCAGAGTTCTAACTAGCTGGAATGTCTTTCATTAGCTATTTTCCTTGGATGTTTCCCAATGTGAGAAAGTAATAACGGTAGACTAGAAATGATCAAAGTGCGATCTGCAAGGAGTTTCTGATGAGAGCATCAAGAACTGTATCACTGATACAGTACTTGATTAAAATCCTCATGCAAGGGAACTTTAGATTTAAGGACACTCAGTGATTAAGGATTATACCAAAAGCCTCCAAAATCAGGTTATAAAGACGTGACATTTCTCAGTAATTTCATTATTTTAAAAACTGTTATACTGATGCCCCTTTGCTTGGGCCTTCATCAGTTACATATTAGTACTAAAAAATAGGAAAAATTGAAAAAAAAAAAGTCATCTATTTCATTTCCACTGTAATCTTCCACAAGTTTCTTAGAATAGTGAGGCTGAAAAATACTGTGTATAAAAAAGAACAACCCTCACACATCAAAAATACAGCAGATATAATTCAAAGGAGAGGAAGGAGGTGTTAGGTGCTTTTTTAGAAATGGGTTTGGATTACCAGCTGTTTTAAAGCAGCTCATGTCGTAGTACAAATCTAGACATGGTTGCAGTAATCATTTCCCTTCACTTGTCTCATCCTGCATTTGCAGTACAATGGTGAGCATGTACAACCATAGCTGTTCAAGTTAGCAAATGTAAGTCATAACAGGGAACATTTAAACAGTCATAGCATTTGGATCCTGTAAAGTTGAGGCAGAGAAAAAAAAAAAAAAACAAGTTGGAAATTCTGCTTCCCTAACAGAGGTAATCAGCTTTGAACACAGGGAAACTAAAATTTTCTGCTGTAAGGATAATTTCTGGTACTACAACATAGCATCCAAGACATAATATTCTCCCTCTACAATATTTTTACTGAAGTTCTTCCTGCAACTGAATTAGAGAAATCAAAACATGATTTTTTTAATCAACATTTTAATTTCATATGCTGAGATTTATTTTAGAGTGAACTACTCCTTTATAGTAGGCATCATACTTCAGTTTTACAAATTTCTCTTTCTATGTCTGTTATTTTTACTATCTACATAAATGCAGTTGCAAGCACACAATCTATTAACCTCCTTATGAGAAAAATCTGATGTGTAAATTAGCAAGACATCCTAAGGTTTAGTGAGTAAAAGTTACATGAAATTCCCTTTTGCTTTTTAAGCTAATTACTTAATTGATGCATTTGCTTCATTAAGCTTTAGGTGTTCTTTTTTTTTTTTTTCTTTTTTCAAGTAGCAAAACGCTAGCTGTCATGCATTTTAAAAAGGTATCACTTTCAAGTGACTGATCTAAGGATCATTTTAAAGTGTTGTCTCTTGGAACCTTTCAGCAAATAAGGGTTTGATTGTGATTTGTAACAATGGTATACAGATCAATATTTAAAAATTTGCACAATTAATATTGAGAAGAACATAAGCGATATTAACCACCTGGAATATCTCAACACCAATTGTGCACAATAGAGGCTCTTTGCCTGTTTGAAGATGTAATGGACTTTTAAAGTGCAGCTTTACAGAGTTAAGAAATTGGGAAATTCAAATATACATTCACACAAAAGTTACAATGAATGTTTTTGCAAAGAAGAAAAATTAGTACCAGATAAATGTAACTATTAGAGCTAGTAAAAGAAATTGATCCACACATGAAAAGCTAACTCTCTTGTAACAGGTGAGAAGTCTTTTCAGAATTAATTAAAGCTAACCATATCAGGATACAGCACATATTCAATAGAATAACGGTTACTTCCTTGTTTGAGCTTTCACAAAGGGATATTTCTACTTTTCTATGACACTTCTTTTTGTTGAACCTTATTAATAATAATATTGAATTTAATTATTAAATATCATTAAACTGTGTAGTAGGACCACACAGACTCTGTTGAATCTGCGAGCTAAAAGATGGATTTAAAACTAACAAAGAACAAAGAAGCTACACTCTTTTACATAAGTCTGGAGAAGCATGTCCCCCCCCCCCCCAAGTGAGGGGGACAAAAACCTGTTTTAAATTTGACTCTTGTCAAACATCACTTTTCACTGGCACACACATGTGTATGAATTGTCAGGGTGAAAGGCAGAGCCCATACCTCTTCACTGTGCAGACCAGAGTCCATTCAGGAAGGTGGACGTTCAGTCCACATCTTTCCAGTCGCAGAGTGGAAGCACCCACTGCTTGGTTAGAGAGCTATTTGCACCCTTCTTTTGTGGGATCTATCTTATTAGTAGCGATTAATGGAGTTATCTTACTAAGTGCTGCGCTATGGCAACAAATCTGAAATCCATGCAGGTATACTTTTGCTGATATATTCACAGCTGATGTTTGGATTTCTTTTTCAGGTTCCAGATGAATTCCATTAAATCCCCTACTTCACCCAGATTTGATAATGCCAATGACTCTGTTGCCCCTCTTTCTTTTCCTTTGATTTCACAACCAGGATGAGCAGATAGTGTATAGAAAGGATTAAGCCTCCAAGCTTCTGCCTCCGCAGATTTCCAAATTCAACCTCAACGTATAAACTCAAAAGGCAATTTTATGTTAAAAAAAAAAAAAAAAAGCATGCTAGGATGCCTCAGTGCATGGTTTTTGAAAAAGTCAACATAGCATTAAAATAGGTGCTGTTGAAAGAACATGAAGTTCACTGGATATCTATGTTGAAGGGTGAATGGTATTACTGGGAGTTCAGCAAGCTCACCGGGCATGAGGTTTCTGATATGTCTGAATAAATTATCAAAATTGCAGAAGTATTTCTGCCTTGCATTGCAGCCTGCTTTCATGTCTCATTTAAAACTCACAGCATCACACAAGATAGAGCTAGTTTTCACCACTATATATTGAGTAACTAGAGAAGTTAAAGGACTCCTAAAAGATGTGAAAATGTAACAAAGATTTATTTTGGTTGAAAGATTGGATGCCTGGTGAAAACTTGAACTTCAGTTGAGTGGGTGGCTAAGTCTTTACTATCCTTAGGAAAGCAGAATATTGAGAAAAGCCTAAAAATGACACACAGAAAAGATATGATTAAAAAAAATAACCTGGATTTCCTTCTATGCTTTGTGGTTGTTATTAATGTAACAGCTTCCAAGATACACAGGTCCATTTCTGATGAAAAACTCAGTCTGTGAGACACAAAATCTAAGACTTCAGTCTACATTAACATCTATTTTGTTCATAGCCTTTTTTTCATGGCTTTGGCTTTCCTAAACCCATCCCTGTGTGCTTGGACAGTGTCTCTAAGCTCCTCCCCAGTCACCTACCTCTGTTTCCACCTCTTCTCTACTTCTTTTTTATGTTTGAGTCTTGTCAAGACCATCTCGTTCATCCTGCAAGCTTCCTATTGACTTTGACTTTTCAGATCCCTGAAAGTCAGCTAGCTCTCCTTGACCCCTCTTCTCTCCATGTCCACATCTCACAGGATCCTTCCAAGCAGGTCCATCACAGGAAAAAGACTGCTCTCCTGAAATTTAGCATTGTAATTTTGCTTTTATTCTTGTCACCTCTTTGCAGAATGCTGAACTTCTCCATTTCATGGTCACTGCAGCCATGGCTGCTCCCAGTCTCCAAATTCCCATCCAAATACTCCTTGTTTGTAAGTATGAGGTTGAGCTGAGTGTTTTCCTTTGTTGGCTCCTTGATTACCTGTGTCATAAACAAATCTCTCTCTTTTTTTTTTTTTTTCTCCCATCAATTCAGCCCTTTTTCTTTCACAATGTTGCCTCGGCACAGCAGGGTTTGCAAGGCAAAGCTGTCAGAATCATTAGAAATGAGAACCAGAGGATGAGATGAATTAGAAAGCAACAGTTAGTGGCATGGTCTCATGTTTGAGCATTCCTGCAACTGTTACAGAGACAGGATACATCAAAATGCAGTCAATATTTTCTTAGAGAAACTAAGACAATAGAAACTTAAGGTCATTTTTTTTCCGACGTCTCCTGTGGAAGGTACTCTGGTGATACGCCTAAATTAAAAAATAATGCATTGGGACATCCAATAGCATGCTCGAGTATGGTTATTTAACATGATATTGCATGGTGAAGATGCTAGTTTCCTTGTTCTGTATGACAGGACCATCCTTTCCTTGTCCTATATCTTGGACAGTTTCGAGAATTCAGCTTTGAAACCCACTGGCACTCAGTCAAATTCTGCAGTGGACCAGATGGCAAAAAATAGTTAGTAATTCAGTAAAATTTGCAGTTCGCAAGTTTAACTACACAGTGCTACCTGACACACTGTGTCACTGTGCTCGGCAAACCACTTAGAATGGTCCATTCACGTTGCCATTACATTTTTCATTTTGATTCTGCACTTATAATGCCTTCACTTGCTGTCCAGATTATGCAATGCATTAAAACATCTTTAAAGTGGGAAGCAAACATGTACCAAAAATTAGTTTCAGTAACCCTCGCTGTGAGGAAATTGAATGATAACACCCCCTGCAGAGGTCCAGAGATTTACAAGTAACCATATCTGTTCACACCAACCATTCAGATCCTGGACAATATGTAAATACCAGGCTCCCTATAGTGCATCTAGTAATTTGCAATGCTCACTTTCAGCTAATAATTTGTTCAGCCCTCAAACAATTTTATAAGCTGCAAAAGTTTGGTTCAAATCAGATTTGAAGCTTTGTGGAAAAAAGAGAAAGAATTTGGGGTTTGCCTGTATGCACAACATAGCTAAGAACTTTAAAAGACCTCTTAATTGAAACCAAAACATAATAGAAAGAAAGCCTGTACTAGACAGCATGAAAGCCTTTAAGAATTAATTTAACTATCATTTGGTATTTCAGTATGTGATTCCTTCTTACTAAAATTTGACAAACATGAATTTAGTAATGGAAAACCTGAAAGCATCTGGGGCTTTGAAGTGTTTTATCTGTATTCTGCAATTCATCCCACACATGGCGCGATGGTAGGCTGTGGGTGCTAAGATCAGATAGAGGTTGGAAGTTCAAGAGTTGTGTGTGTGCAATAAGTGCATAAATTTTATTAGTGTGGTGCAGAGAAAAGTAGTTGTTACCATTAACCTATCTGTCTGTAACTTCTCTTATGCAAATACATAATGGAAGAAACTCCACCAGATTTTCCTTCTTTTGATATTATCTATTGATAACTTTCATAGCTTTTTAGTCACTTTAGAAAAAACAGTTAACATCAATTCTGCCTTACAAGTAAGCTGATCTCACTACCAAGAATAAGTTACTCAGAACAAAGACACATATGCACTTATGCATGCTCATGCAAAACTCTTACCAAGATGTAGCCACTGAATCTCATTTATACACGAACAACCCCTTCGTGACCAGCTTACTCAATTGCAACATCTCCTGGTTTCTAGCACCCCCACGTCCAGGGGAGACACATGTCATGCTATACTTTCACGTAGGCAATGGAACTCCTATACACCTTTCAGGTTTTCTTTGAAAGCATTCCCATCTTGCACTGACAGAGTAAATATAAAGCTTTTCCTGGCAACATTACAGCCTTTATCCTTGCTGGCTCCATCTCCCTTCTGCCTACTCACTGCTAAACACAGCCAATTCCAGGGAAGTTTGAGAAAGTGAAAATAAAGTAAACCTGTATGTTGGTGTGCTGTATATCACTTTTACTATGCAAATGATTGTTTAGAGAAGGGTAAAAGGCTGTAAATATTTTGAGAAGTGGGCCCCCAGTGCCTCTTCAGTATTCCAAACTGCGTTGTGTGCTTCGTAATTATGTAATATATGGAATACCAGCTGGTTTGAATTGTTCTCAGGGGTTTTGGATGATATCAAAATGCTCTGCTCCCCCAGCGAGAGCCATAATCAAGCGAATAATACCATAAAGTCAGACCAAATTGACATTGAGTTGTTGGCTTTTAACGCACTTTAAACCAGATGTTAATGGCCTACACTGTGATTTTTAAGTTTTTGAGGCTTTTTTTTCCTTAGATAAAGCATTATTTCTCTGACAAAATAATGCTTTGGTATGTAAAGATTCTCTCAGAAGTTGCATTTTATATTTTCTGAAGAGACAGATTACCAAATGTTTATTTTCCACTGCTAGGGCAAACAATGCAAGGGATACTTGTTTTGCTGTCACAAAATAGTGTAGGGAGGCAGCAACACACACATTGCTACGTATGCAGCATGACAGTTGCTTAAAACAAAGTCTTCAGAGTAAACTTTTCAATTCTTTCAGATTCTTACAGTGGCACAAACTGAAAAGAAGTGGTAGCAGTTTTTGTTTGTTTCTTTTTTAAGCAAGCACCTTCATTTACAGTATTTTTGCAGATAGTTCTGTAGTGCATTACAAAGCAATAACAACCCAGAATTTCTCGAGAGCTCATAGTCTTTAGCTCATGAAGCTTTACCAAAATGTAATAAGAAACTAATCGCAGAACTAGAGTCTATAATATCACACTCGTTTTGTGCAATCTAATATAGAAGCTGAGAAAGCTCTCAAACTGTTGGTTCAAGCTCTCCCTTACTGAAGTATCACAATTAAACCACTCTCTTTCCACAGAGATTACACCTTCCTTCATCATATTCTTAATCATTTTTTTACAGCCATGCTGAGACAACTTTCAATTTTTATGACAGGGCAAAGAGCTCCTTCCCTTTGTGTACCACTCCTTCCCAGGTCAAAGACCCTGTAAAACAAAGAAAGAATCACGAACCATTTAGCATGTTTTCTATGACTATGACAATAAGTGGAGCTGGCTGTAACTGGAGAGGCTGATCTTTCCATTCACAGTAGCAAGTGAAAGCAAACATATCTACCCTCCTGGAGATATCTAATGAAATAGCAGGATTATCCTAACAAAGAAGTCCATATTGAAGTACAGACTTGAGACCCAGCAGTCATGGTGCAGCTCAATACCATGGTGCCCAACAGCCAATCTGCTGGCACAACCAACCAACACTTCATACAATGCCTGCACAAATGCCATTCACAGCTTATATTTTCTCACAGAATGAGCCAAAAATCTGTCATGTTTCAAGGATGCAAGAACTTAAGCATGGCTGCCATGTGTCACCTAATCATGAGATCAGTCCATGTTACTGTCTTCATCCTTCCACTCCTCCTTGTAGCCTCACCAGTTCATCACCCTGATCCCTTGACAGCCATTCTGCTGATTTTAAGCTGCTTTGCATGTTGCTGCCTGATCCAAGATGCGGGAATACTAGGAGATTATGGGTGCTGTTAAACAAAGCTACTGCATAAAAGACGGAGTTCAGCAACTGTTGGCTGCAAGAAAATGAGAGGAATATAAAAATGTAACAACTGCTAATCTATATCATCATATTCCATGGTTAACCACAGTGATGTTTTGTCCCTGATAGAGTAATACAGCACACCTTTCATATAAGTATGTAACAATTTTTCACCAAAAAGCAGTATAATACCCTTTTATCCTCTTAAATAATATAAAAAACATGGTTTTTTCCTTATCAGTAGCCTCCTTCCAGGTAGCTTTGTTAAAGCAGCAAATAGACAAGCCCTTAGGTAAAGGGAATAAGCAAAAGCAATTATGTTATCCATTATTCAGATGGATAACTACCTTAGAGAAGAGAACACATGTTTTTTTTCTAATTAATAACATTTAGGACACTAACAAACTAGGATGTCACCTGAAAAGATTTTTATGGCCTACTGGGTGATATTTTCTGAAGGAATACATAAAAGTAAAGGAGCATATGAGGGACTTCTGTTTGGGTTGCAGACAGATTTTATCAGCCAATTCAGGTTAGATTGCAATTTTACAGTGACTTTATACAACAATTCTATACAGAGTAAACTTCTAAAAATGAAGTGGTAGTCTTACACTTAAATAGTTAATATTTTGTTTTCTATTATTTCTGGAGTCTATCTTGTGGAGGTGGAATTTTTTTTTCTTATCAGTTACATTATTTTCAATATATCAAAAACTGACTTTCAATCCTTCTTCTCCCGACAGAAGTCTGTAAGGAATCCATATCAAAATGCAAATTTGCAGCCTTCCAGGTGAATGGGCCCTGAGATAAACTTCTTGCCTGAAGCTTGCTGGAATTTTAAGAAAGTAAGATCTAGAAAATAATCCAATCAGCTTTGGTACTCGTAAAAAAGTTCCTTTTGAGCAGCTTAACAAAGGGGTTGTCTTTCCTTTTTTTTTTTTTTTTTTTTGGTATCTAGGATACTAACTCTACTTTCCTTATCTTTTTTATTAGTTTCTTTAATCCAGGACAGAGAAGGGAATAAAGATTTTTTTCAAGAAGAGCACTCAAAATTTTCTTAACAGGATTGCCTAAAGATGGACTCCTAAATCTGTATTTAGGTATCTAGGAGATTTGACTTTTTGGCATAAATAACAAGCAGCTCTCTTCAAAGATATTCGCCATCCTTAACCTAACTGAAAGTAGGTTTTTATTCAATGTCTATTAAAGAATAGAAGAATCTCTAATTTAGTAGGACAAGCCTTGTATTGTTTAAGATTAAAATCAGTATTACAGGCCTTTTTGAGACCAAGATGCTGTAGCTGGTTCAATACATGTAATTTCAAGAATTAACCAGGAGCCCATTGTGGGATCAGAGCTAGTTTTCTTGCTTACATTTGTCCCTTTGAAAGGTAGTTATCCCCCAGGTTTCTTTCCCAGAATCATCTCCTGCAACTGTGCTTCACTGATTGCTTGTGATTCAAGGACATGACTGTGCAGAAAATTCATCACAGCAGGCTGGAAGGGTGTTCCATTCATGTTCGAAAACTGCAGGCTCCATCATAATATGTCTTCAGCCTTGCTCCAGCACAGTAACTACAGAGCAAACAGCTTCTTAAAAAATATCAACACCTGACTTCCAGAAGCAGCAAAAACCAACACGATTTTTGATTCACAGTGTGATGCCTGGTCTACTGATACAGATATTTAGAAAAGGATTTGCACGTGGAAGCAATTTAACTACACTGAAGTTTAAGGTAATTAAAGCTTGTCGCAAAAGATACTTGTGATTTTTATGTCAGGCTGCAACTGTCTGCAAAAGCGATGTGCATTTTCTTCAGATAAACTGATAAATATGGCTGCTTTGCTAAATTTTAGTTTACATCTTTTTTGATATATACTGAGGTTATTTATGGAACTGCTTCTCCCATGATTTTTAGGAAGTCATTTAAAACTAATTAGCAAATTATATGTAAACAACAAAATATGGAATATGCTACTGCTTTGATAAACCTAAAAATAAGCAAAGATTATCTTTATTCAAGCACGACTATACAGGGACTGAACTGGAATGAATTACAAGTGGTTGATATTTCTCGCTTTCTACCCCCACCTCCCCAAGGGTGGTAGCTAATGCCAAATCTACACCAGAGATTTTGGTTTGGAGAATGACAAAATACAAGGGAAATTAGTTAACCACCATTACCAGTGAGATGGATATTATTAGAAACATGGCAATGAGATCTAAGAAGAACCAGAATCAAGTCACTGATAGCAGGTATACAGTCATTATGAAAAAAAAACTTTAAAGTATAGTAACAAGAGAAGTCTTAGCAATATTAAAAACTTAAATTACAGATGGAAATGCTAAAACTTCACAGCATGCCAATGAGGCTCAAGTGTTCATATGATACTTGTATTTGCAGAAAGCGGAACATGTTTTTATCACATGAGAATGAGATTTCATTGCGAGAAATAATGTAAGTAGATAAATATTGACTATGGACTAGGGATAAGGATTACTAAATCAGCTTTTACTTATTTATTTATTTCATAATTACTCCCTGAAGCTCTAAGGAGATGGCTGGAGAGATATTTCAACCACTACTACTAGTTTTTATGTAAACCTTCTAACACAGGAAACAAGAAATTTGGAAACATGCTCACATTCCAGTATACAACAAAAGCAATCTAAGCTGTATGAATATTAAGATTGCAAAAAATTTAGTTTCTAGTGGGTTGGAATACAATTTGGGTTTACATAATGAAAGTCTTGGCAGTCATACCTAGTTCTAGAGTTTTATCTTACTTTGTATCATTTCAGCTAGAACCACATTAGCAACTAATTAGAAAACAGCATGACACTGGACAATATCTGTAAAGCACATATTCCGAGTAGTAAATGGTCTAAAATAATCTAATACTGAATCATTCTCAAAATGCTGAAAGGGTGGTTTTGTAATGCCCTGTATGAGATACAATCCCATCAAACATTTACAAAAATAAACTAGAGATAAACACAAAACACACGGCTGATTTTCTAACTTACACAAAGACTGCTCGTAAACAATGACACGGAGAAGAATGTAATACAGAGAAACCCATTACTGGAATGCTAAGCATATTGAGGAATCCAGTCTGCAGCCCACAGTAACGCCATGGGAGGTTTGAGACCTGGGAAATGGTGAAGCTGAAAAAGATTGAGAAAGAACATGAACTCCCAATATGATGTTATGACAAGAAGTACTAATGGAATCGTTGGGTATGAGCAAGAACTATCAAGCAGAAATAATGACCTCACCACAGTGTAAAATTGACATAAGAATATTTCACATACATTTGGCATCCATAAAACAAAAATGACATTCAGAAACTGAAGAAATTTTAGGGATGATTCTTAAAACTAGTAAGGTTAAGATATCTCTGTGTAAGATTCAGAACGGATCCACACATGTCATGTATCAAGAATGCAGCTGCAAGATAAACAGATGAGCAGTCTTTTTTTTCTTATCCTGCCCTTGTTGAAGGTTGAAGGAATTGAAAGAAACTGGCACACTCATCTCAGGCTGCTATATGATAACCTTTCCTCCCACCCCAGCTAAGAGATCATATTGCTCAAGAAGCAGGATTTTAAGACATTTTGACAGTTGATATTTTAGATATAAGGCACTAATATCTTCTGATCATCTGGCAGAGAAGATCTTGGTCAATCATTTTTACATCTACCTGTCCTGCAGATTCATTATTCCAGCTGTGCACTGTTGGAAGCAATATCAAAACATTTTTGCAGCATTTTTTAAAGGTCTAATTTATTTATGTTTACAAGGATTATTTTGCTCTAAACCAGAGGATTCTGATGAGACGGTTGGGTGGTCCCTTGGAGAAGGACAAAGTGTCTGTGCACCTCAGCTGTGGAGAAGAATACAAGGATTCTAAAAGAGACCAGGCTACAGATACAATGCAAGGAAGCAAAGCAAGCAGGTAATTTTTACAACAGATACAAAGAAGGTATCTTGAGCAGATAAAATACAACAATATATGTGAGAGGGAAAAGGAGGAGTGTGTGTACATATATAGCAAGTAGATGTTGGAAGATGTAAAACTTTGCAGGAAGGAGAGGATAAACACAGAGGATACACCCCTTAGGAGGAAGATGGGGTGGAAATTATAAATCTGCCATGTAAAGTGCCTAGGGATGGTGTGAGGGATGATTTAGTAGAACAATGCCTGGTGGCTTCAGACAACAGAAAATCAGAATTTCAGCTTGACTTGAGGAATGAAATATATGCTTGGTATAAGTTTTTTAAAAGTATCCAACAGCCTCAACCACCTTTGCTGGTGTATTTCTCATATTTTGAATTCCTCCGCTTCACCTTATCCTTTCTGTCTCAATCTTGGAAGCAGAAGTTCAGAAATGAAATTTCTGTCTTTTACCACTTTAAAGCATCCTGTTTGTTCAGCTGTCCCTACCAGTGCTTCAGTTTCAGTCTCTTGGGTTCTTTTCTGACCCAGGATAGCACAGTACCTGTGAGATTCTTTCTTTGTATCTTTGCAAGACTGAAAACGGTACCAGTGAAGCAACACATCATTGATTCGTCAGTATTACTGCATCACTGCTTGCAAAAGGTCTGGCAGCTGCACAGTGTCTCTGTGAAACACAGAAGTTCTGTCTGCTAATCAAAGAAGATTATCATTTGTTATCACCTGCTACTACCAATATCAGCTGTATTTTGTGACTATCAGGAAGATAACTGACTTTGAAAATAAATATTAGGGCCATTTTAGCAAATTTGGTTGTAAAATATAAGACTCGGGGCCAGGGCAAAGTCTTGCTCTGTGTGAAGTCTCATGACCAGTGAAAAACTGTCCCCTTTTATTGTTCTAAACTTGCCTTCTGCCAGCTTCAGTTCAGACCCCTATTTTTTATACAGGAAGAATTTTAATCTTATCAACAGACTTGGTCAAATCTGTATTCATGACCTTTCCCAGGTAACTTATGAATATGCTGATGAACACTATCCCAGCTCAGATTCCGACTAATAAATGAAGTGACAAACTATTTCTAATTCTTGGTTTTGCTCAACTACTATGCATCCCTACTATGCAATGAATTGTATAGGCAGCAATCCTATAGCCACTTAGTTTCCTTAAAACACTCAGAAAAGGAGTCTTATTGAAGGCTATCTGGAAATTCAGACACTGCTTTGCCCACATACTTGCTGACAATTTCCAAGAATTCCAGTGTCCTTGTGAGCCAAGCACTCCATTTAAAAAGCCACCATGAATGTTGCTCAGTAAATCATATTTATCTGTATGTCCATTAATTCTAATTTACCACAGTTTCTACTAATTTCCCTGAAAATTATATTTGCTGTTGCAGATAAGCATCTATATAGATTACAGGTCAATATTAATCCCACTTCCCAGAAAGTCTTTTTAAAAACTGGTGTCACTGTTGCCACCTTCCAATCCTCAAGTACTGTCATAGGTTATATGATGAATTATAGACTGCGGTTAGTTACATGACAATGAAGAACACCATTTTAAAAGAAAAAAAAAAAAGGAAAATTTCAGCTGATGATGTATCTGAAGGATTTAGAGCTGCCATGATATGCTATTACCTCTACTTTCTCTCAAATGCACCTGACTGCAAATATACTTTATCCTCTTAATATTGGAAGTTCTAACCTTCTAACTAATTCCAAAGATAGAAATTTTCTGATTTACTGATTTTGTCACTATGCCCAGTCACTGGTTTGTATGCAGTACCTGCCAGTGTGTCTCTTTCACCACTGGCAAAAACAACTGTAAGAACATCAACCTTTAACAGCAACCTTCCCAAGACCTCTGCTTAAATTTAATTTGATTTGATGACTTCCCGTTGTCTCCAGACTTTGGCATAATTAAGATCCTATTTAATTATAATTGAAAATAACTACATTTCCATTCTGCTTTGTTGTGAACTTTTTTCATCATAAAGGTCTCAGATGAAAGACTAAAATGAATTTAAGAGAACTGAGAATCTCTGACGTAGATACCTGTCATCTATGGCAATGCTTCTCAATAAACCCATTTAAACAACTCTGTTTTCCTTTCTCACCAGCAACCACTGCTACCCTGGGTTACTTCTAAGAAATACAAATTTAAGTTATGTATAGAAAATATGTATTAGCAATACAAAATGCTGTCTAGGAATGTTCCTACTAGGTTAGGTTATTCTTCATGCAAAGAACATTTGTTTTACTACACCATACATGAGGAAAGCATTATTGTAGATAATATAGCCACATTAATGACCAAATGATATTTGATACATTGTAAATAGTCTGTACATACACAATCTCATTTTGTTCCAGTTATAAAGAAGTGTTCTACAATAAAGACACAATAAATGACACGTGACTGAAAAACCAAAACATTTTCTTCCAGTCTTGATTCAAGGAGGGTTCTCTATCCTGTGTAAGGCTCAGAAAGATGGTTTTCCTCCTTGCATCAGATACAATGAAGTAGAAGCTTTTGTATATTTGTCTCATGACAACACTGACAACATTTCATCTTAATACAATCTGGTCACAGCAGCTACTGCAGAAAATTACTCTCTGTTTGCTGGCACCATGGGAGACCATCATTACTGACAAGATTGAGAAACCCGTCAATGACAATTCAGGACTCAATCTAACTCTGGCATCCAAGTGCCATGCTTTTTTATTAAGGCTATTTTTGTGCATCTTTTTAATTCTTATTCATGTCCATTGGTCCTTGACTCACATTGAGATTCAATGCAATAAAGGCTTCAGCTCAACTGAATTCAATCTCAGAAATCATCAAAAAGTAAGATTTATGTAGTAATTTTTAGAAAACCTTATGACGGCCAGCAATTCAGGTGAGGGGATATACTTGTAAGCCCTTCTTCAATAGTATTGTAATGATGTTCACCTATTTCCTTTGCAAAAGAATCACACAGGCCAGTCTATTCCATATTGTGTTGTGATGATGTAAGTCAACTTCTATGTGGATGTTTAGCAGAAACTAGCTACTACCCCCACCACCATCTTTGTTTAATAGCTTTGTTTGTTTGTCTGGGATTCATTTATCATATGGATTTATCATATGGTAGATTTTTATAGACAAAAAAAAAATTGTCTTTCATTCTCATGGTCACTCACTCCACATCAGATTAAAGCCATCACTTCTCTTAAAGACTGTTTAAATTAGATGCAGAATTTTTTGATCAAATACAACTTCCTTAGCTTGCAAATGTCACACAACATCTCCAAAACAAGAACCCAAAATTATAGGCTTACTGATTGCTTCCTTGTTACTGTAAATGGTATATCTATACCAACAAGGGAGAGAGACGCTACAATTCTAGAAATGAGACAAAAAATACATCCTTTTCATGAACATGACATACTACAGAAAGATTCATCCTGTCTTCAGCTGAAGTTGAAGCACCCATCACTCCTATGCTTCACCTGTTCTTTGGTGGTGTCCTGAAGTACAAACCTCTTGGTTGATACAAATCTACTATTTCATACTGTGACAAGAATTTACAGCAGTCTTCGCTCACTAGTTGTCACAAAATAGAGTTGAGCAAATCTGTATTTGTAATCTGACATAGAAAAAAAATAAAAAGTGGGATTCTTCTTATTTCCTGTTCCCTTATACCAGTTTTCAGTCCCTGTTTGGCAGATCTCATCCAAATACATCTCACTGGTCAGTGGTGGGGTATTCTGTCTTTTAATTATCACCAATTAATGAAAAAAATGTGTTGAAATACATGCAAAACATCTTGTATAAAAATTTAGTTCACATTTCCAATTTCTGAGCATCCAATTTGGAGAACTAACTGTGCTTTCTTTTATTTGTTTCTGTTTTGTTTGTTTGTTTGTTTGGTTGGTTGGTTCAGGGTGGGGTTGGAGGGAAGGGTTCATGTTGTATAGTCAGGCAAAGAAAAGAGCTCAGGCAGAAAGTACATCATATCCAGATGGTGCTGAAGATAGCTCAAAAGATTTTTGAAGGTACTTGAAAAAAATTATATGGCTGTCCCTCTTTTGTAGCCTAAAGCTGACTCCATCCCAAGCAAAGTCATCAAAAACTAGCCTCACAAAGGACATCACATTAAGCTGTCGTATCATTATACAAACAGAATGAATTAAGTCAATACTAAGAAACAATTCCTCTTCTCTGTTTCACCATTCCTTTACACAGATCCAAACAGAAATACCAGATAGATCATGGTACAAAGCCAGTATTGGCAAAAATACTTGCAACACAGCGAGGCAGAGCCAAGCTTTCATCTGGGAAAGTGATACTGTGCAAATGGAAAAATACATCTGCGTGCTACAGTATATTGACCTATTCTGAACCCCAGTTTCAAATGACTCTCAGACAAAGCAGGTGGCAAGACCTATTTATTTTTTTACAAAATTAAAATAAATAAAAAAAAAAAAACACAAAAATATATCCAACACTTAATTAAAGTCAGGAAATAGAATAAGTAGACTTACAGTTAAAAAAGCTAGGCCATTTTTGCCCAAATTAATTTCCTCATATGTTTTTTTTTCTTTCTCTAGCTCCAGTTTGTTTTTGATCTTTAGATTGAGAACTGCTCTGAGTGTGTGATCTCTTTTACCTCTTTACATTGTTTGCTATGATCTATTCCTCATTAAAATCTTTGAGTTATACAGTAGGATAATTATTATTAATAAGGCATCTATGATTTCTTTTTCCTTATGATACTTCTAATTGTTTCACTTTTAAAATCATTTTGGGGTATTTTTTTTTCTTTTTTTCCCCATATTCATGTGAGTGTTTGCAGTTTGAAAGAAAAAAAAAAAAGGACACTGGACAAAGATGATTTTACTTTAGATTAAAGGTTCCTTCTTATCAGGTACATGTGCTATCTTTTAGAGCTTTTCAGAATACTTCAATATATACATCTTCAAAATATGCACAACCCTGAACTTATTACATACACTGATATGGTGGAAAACAGTACAGAAATATTACTCTTCATGCTGACTTTTGAAACCTCAGATTTGAGTATAAACTAACATAAAATTGCCAGCTTCACATACATATGCATAAGTGCACATACACATTTTCCATCGTTTTACTTGAAACATCTTAGAAATATGACAACATATTCAGAAGACTTTAGGTTATTGTTGAGTGAACCTACAAAGTCTTAACAGACCTCTGTAACTGCTGTCTCTGAATTTACTCCATAATGATTGTTACTTTTTTCTTTACTTATAATCTGACTTTGAATAAGGCTTAATTTCAATAAGGTTTACAGTGTGAAGGACCAGGACTCTGTGGAGAGGATAATAAATCTTAATGCTAATCCTGGAGAAAACAGTGTGGGTAAGACCCAGACTCTTTACCTGCTTCTTTGGTCAAGGTCCCCACAAGACAATAGTTCCATTTTTTCTGTCATCTAACTTTATCACCTATGCCAATCAGCCTGCCCTAGTGGTATAGCATTTACACTCCAGGGAACATATTTATTTTTATATTAGGGAGAATATTTATTCAGCACAGAGAAGTAAAGTGTTGAGTCTTTTATACCTTATACAATAGAAATAGCACAACAAAGCAAGGTATGACTGTATGGTACCAGCAACAGGGTCAGATAATTACAGACTACGTGCCTTGTTAAAACAGTCATTCTAAGAGTCGCTAGAGAGATCAGCCTTTTGAAAGGGATATTTTTCACATGCTTAAAGAATACTCTCTGTGACTAAAATCAGGGGCATTTAGAGTTCAATCTGTATATTCTACAGATCTTCATTAGGTGTACACTGAATAATCAAATCAGAAAGGAAAAGGAAAATTATTTTTCATTAAAAAAAAAAGATTGAAAATTGTTATTAACACTTACATCCTATGTTCTCACCAGGAATTTCTAAGTAGAATGAGTTTACTTTTGTCCTAATTTTATATCCAGTTTGCAAATAGGAAGCAGAGGACTCCACAAGTAAATGATATGATTGATATGATACTTTCTTGACTACTAAAAAAAGAAAGAGAGAGACTGAACAGAAACCTATTCAACCCCAAAGTTACAGAATGAACTGTTCCTTAACCTATGCTACAATGATGGTACACCATCCTCCTCACTGGAAAGACTCAGTATTTGTTGTTTTTTGTTTGTTTGTTTGGTTGGTTGGTTGGTTTGGTGTGTGTGTGTGTGTGAGGTGCATCTTTGCATGGCTTTCGAGACAAAAGCGCTGACAAGTCAGTAATAAAGAAGGTTGAAACTAGCTGTGGTAACAGTGGCTTTAGATGTAGCTAATGTATTACTTAATGATGTGAAAACACATCTACACTGCATTTCTGCTCATTGCAGCAAACACTGTATTTATAAAATGATCATACTGCATTTGACAAATCTGTACAGAAATATTGCAAATCTCTTCTGCAATAGTTTAACATATTCTAGTTGTTTTCCCCCAAACCACTTGATTATGCCAGCAACATGTGCATAATTACAGATATACAGAAGTTCATGTGCTCAGTCCAATCAACTATTCCTTGACACAGGAAAATAGTTATACAACCCAAGCTATTCAGACTGGACAAATAATGTAGAAGGTTAACAAAACACTGGAATACACTAGATATTTGTGGAGTAAAAGCTAAAATAGTATTGCTTGAGCACCTATTTCACACATCAAGAATATGAATAGAAAAGAATCTGTTGCCTTTAACTACTCACTCTTCCTCATGGCAACAAAAACTAGCTCATGTGCAGGAATTTTTCTCCCCATTACGCTATTCATTTCTAGTCAAAATGAAAGTTCTGTAAAAGAAAATTTTGTAAAGCAAATGTCTACTAGAAGGTACTCCATCCAAATATGAAGGAATTAGATGAATGGAAAATTCTTTGATTGGTGAAGCTATTCTCTGCTGCTGATTAAATGGGCATCGTAAAATCATTCACTCTTCAGGTGGCTTGGGGTCAGTAGTTTATTCACATTTATTACCTGTGAGATCAGAATGACATCAGTGTCATGCCTCCATTGTTTTTAAATTAATTTTGGCTGTTTTTTTTTTTATAACTTGGAAAAAGATCATAAATAATCACATATACAATTAGCATACTGAGAGACTGCTGTTAAAAGTATTCAACATATGTCTGGTTGCTCAAGTAGGATAAAGGCAGTCTCCCTTTAACACAAATCTAATTAAAACCAGCTTACACAGAGGGTCTCCAGAGTATGCTGAGACAATATGGAAAATATGCACAATTAAAATCCCAGGATTTAAATCTAGCTTAGAAAAGAATGCAAAAGAATGTAAAAGAAGTACTTTCATTAAAATTTAGATTCCTAAGTGTTTTGGTTTTTTTTTTTCCTTTTTTTTTTCTTTTTTCTCCTTTGCTGGTAGGATCTTAAGCTACTTGGGTACATTTGACAACATTATCTTTGGTCTACAAGACAAGTTTTTCAAATAGATCTCAGATTCTTTAGAGAACAGCACAGTTGACTAACCTGGCTGATATCATCAGAATACTGTGGGATAAAAGAAATGCAGTTTTAAATAACTTTGCTCATCTTTTGGAAGACACTGAAAGGTCTCCTGAAGAAGTGTATTAACCAGATATTCATTAACCAGAAATGACTGTAAATACACCCACAAATCAGGGGCTCGCTTTCAAGCACTGTGATCCAAAGTGATTTCTGAGCAGCATCTACGACCAGGAAAAAAAATAAATTACAGAAAATAATCTGAGCAGGAAATATAAAAATATCTAGACATATGGAAGACAACTGCAAGGGATCTAAATCACATTCTGTATTTTAGGGAATGGATGCTAATAAAAAGAAAAACATGCAGAGAATCATCTGATCACAGCAGATTCTGGTGTTCTCGAAGAATTTTGGTTGATAATCATGCAGAGGAAGCTGACTGTGAAAGTGTATTGCATACAGCTGTGGAGTGTCAAGTTAGACCAAAACGTTTGTTTTAAAACATGTATGCTTTAAGCTTGAGGACAGAAGATAAATTAAACCTTGAGAAAGTTTGTGGCTGATCTAAGGCTGAAAAGCTGTTTGCAACTTTGAAAGAATTAGCTGAGATACAAGACCACTCTTGATCTACAAGACAGAAATCTGAGGGAGAGACTTCAAGGAGACTTAGAATTAATCCTTTACAAGGTGACTCTCATTTTCACAGCAATAGCTACCATGTTGACCAGGCTGAAGTTTCTGACCCCACAGTCAAGATTAGAAATGAAAAGGTATCACAGGAAAGGACCGTAAGCAAAAAAGTCAGTAGAGCAGGTTCAATGTGTATGAAATAATACCTGAAGTTTGCACAAGGTGCAAAATCGGGATAATGTAATGACGAAAAAAATGCAAGGGATACCATTTATTTTTAAGAAACAATAAAAATATGCAGAATCAGTCAGCATACAGAAAGGGCGGTGGCAGCAACGTGACTGCATGACATAGACTATTAGGGTTCTAATATAGGCACACTTAGACTGTTTACTCTTAGCTCTTAGTAAGCAGTACTTAAAAAAAAAAAAGTTTACTCTGTGTAAACTTACTTTTTACTCACAAACGCAAGGTCGAGAAACACCCCCACTTCAATCTCCTAGGCACAAAATAGATATTTTTACATGCAGAGAAGCCTCTTGTTATGTGGAGTTAGGCATCTATCATCCAAACTCTGGTATACCTCCTTCCACCTAAATTTCTGATAGAAATAAAACTAGCAATTTATGAATGCTTAAATTGTGTAGGTAGGAGTGGAAGGGTCAAGGCCACACTTCTGTACTTTGCATTTCTGATTTCAGAAGCGAGATATTCAGGGCAGCTCTCCAAAGTTTTTCATGTCATTCAGTTCTGCTGCTGACCTGCTTAAAAACTTGAACTCTGTTCTCATGGAATGACTGAGAAAACAGTGTGAAGCTGCATTTTATTTGATAGTTCAGATCTCATCAGGAAGTGTCCAGCTGCTGAGTCAGTAAGTTTTGTAAAAAGCTTCCCCATAAAGCAGTTCTAATACTGGATTACTTCCAGTCTACATTGTTGTCCCCTTGTTGAGTTATGGGGCATGGATTTTTCAAACAAAGCCCTTGCTGCCTGCCATTAATCCTTTTGGGTAAGCAAATCAGCAAGCCTTTTAATCACAGGGATTGATACAACCACTCCTAGCAAAGCACCACAAACCATCTGCCAATTTCACAACTATCAGATCCATGAGTGAATGAAAGTACAAGATAAACAGCATGGTATGGAATGCCACAGCTGAATAAAAAATTAGAACCATCACAGGGGAGATGGATTATTGCTTTATTGTGCTACAATCCATAGAGCAGTTAGATCTTGACATATCATTCCTATTATGGTATCCTTTGCTCCAAACTGCAAGTCTAAGCATAAACACATTTCCATGCATTATGAAAACAGAGGAAAGCAGTCACACACCTAAAAAATATGAATATAATATACATTTTCACGGGATACCTTGTTCTTACTGCCGAATAACTTGCTATATCTGCTCAGTGACCATGAAACAGCACTTCAAAATAAAACAGAAGTCTGTACCCTTCTCAGTCACAAATGTTATAATTTGTGTCCTGTATAGCTGTGTAAGAGCAAAACTGATGAGATATGAAATACTCCTTCAAAACGACGACAGGCCAATCTCACAGCAGATTAGTTGCTAAAACTAGCTGCAAAATAAAGCCAAGGGCAGGTCTGTTTTGAAGCAGTCAAATATGGAGAGTTGCAGGGGAGGGGAGGAAGGGTAGGTCCTCCATCTGTATATTTAGATCAGAATAATTTATCCGTTAAATTTTTTTAACATATCTCATCTTCCCGGAGAAAAAGGAAAAAAAAAAAAAAGAGAAAAAAATCCCTAAAATGTGATAGAACTTAAATTTACTGAAAAAAAAAAGTGTTTGTGTCTAATCATCACCACCACAACTCATTAAAGCAATGCTGGCTCCAACTAGAACAAAGGAAACAGCTTGGAGAACAGCTGAAAAACATTGGCAGCCTGTCTTCTGGGTCCCCTTCTGAGCCTCCCCACCATTGAAAAGATCAAAATACTCACCTCAGACCTCTCCAGTGTAAGTTCAAAACTCAGAGAGCTAACTATTTAATGGACAAAACCAGAAAAAAAGTTGGTAAATACAAACTAAAAGTTATAATTCCCATTTCCCCTCCCCTTCTCCCAAGCAGAGTTTTCTACCTCCACAGACAGCAGTCACATGAAAAGTTTAGAAACTGTAGCTGACTGGGCATTAACCACAAATTGCACCTGAAAGGCATAAACTTCTAGTGGGAGTGAGAAGGGAGACCCCCTCCTGCACTGGTTTGGTGTTCCTCAGGGCTGAGGGGAGGGCCATGGCTGCCTGGGCAGTGGCAGGCAAGACCTTCTTAAACTGATGTTCAACAAATTGCAGCTTCTGAAAACAAACACAGGTAAGAAAGCTGGTGCTGAACAGCCTTGCCTGAATGATGAGAAAGGAGTCATCCTGGACCTGCAGCTCCTGGCTGGGCTTCCAAACCCAAGGCAATCAGAAGAAAGGCAGACGCAAGTCCGTAGCCCAGGCTCCCCCGACAGCACATGGTGGCTGCACCCACGTTCTGTGGATTAGGTCCCTTTGAATATTTCTGGGCTCTGATGTAGAACAGGCACAAGATAAACTAGAGACACAGGCTACCCCTATGCTGCTGACTACAGGATGGCCAGAAATGGTCCATTCATGCTCACGTTTCTCAGGACCCTCCACTGCAGCTGTGTCTGAGGCAGAGCTTGGTGAAGAGGCCAAAACAATGCCTGGGGCTCTTCTTAGGAGTAGCATGGAGGCCCTTAGTCAAGATCATCATAGAATCATAGAATGGTTTGGGTTGGAAGCGACCTCAAATATCATCTAGATCCAACCCCCCTGCCATGCTCAGGGACACTTTCCACAAGACCAGGCTGCTCAAAGCCCCATCTATCCTGGCCTTGAACACTTCCAGGGATGGGGCATTCACAACTTCTCTGTCCTAGTGCCCCACCACCTGCTTCTTTTTTTTTTTTTTTTTTAACCTCTTCCGGTGCATCATCACCCTTTGAGTAAAGAATTTTTTCTTTATAGCTAATCTAAATCTACCCTCTTTTAGTTTAAAGCCATTCCCCCTTTTCCTATCACCACATTCCCTGACAAAGGGTCCTTCCCCAGCTTTCCTGTAGGCCCCCTTTAGGCACTGGAGGGCTGCTATAAGGTCTACCTGGAACCTCTTCTCCAGGCTGAACAGCCCAAACTCTCTCAGCCTGTCTTTGCAGGAGAGAGGAATGTATAAGCCTAAAGATCTACATTGGATACTAAATAAATTGAGGTATTTCACTTGTCTTCTATAATGGAGTTTAAGAAAAATAATCATGTCTTGGGCCCTCATTATTATCTGTGCAGATGTACTCAACAATGTTCCGTAAGGTACATAGTGACATAAGGAACATGCGTACTCAAAATAACCAAAACAAAACACCTTTTTTGTTGCTTTGCTTGCAAATTTTTCCTAAAAAGCACAAACTCAGTGTTGGCATGAGGTAAAATTTTGGCCAGTGCTTTCAAATTTGGATGGCAAAGTTATATGAAAAAGGAATAAAAAGGAAATGGCCTAATATACAGAAGTACGATTAACTAAATTCCTACAATTTTGAACCTTTGGCAATCAAATTCCATGTTTATTCCTGCTAAGGAAGCCTTACTTAAGTATTCTAGTAGGAAAATGACAGCTTGACTATTCAATGTCCAAATTCTAGGTAGATGTTTATCTACAGAAGACATGCAAAACCTGTTCCCATAAAAATTTGGTGATATTCACTTAAAAAAAAGTCTATGACATCAATGGCAGAATGGACTTAGTAGACAAACTGGCAACACTAGCATAGGTCAAAGTTATCTATAAATGTACTTTTTTCTGTGTCAAAAAATTTAGATCAAATCAATTGGGAAGAGAGGGAGTTACTAGATGGTGACTATCTAATACTGTTGCACCTATTTATTGTGCATGACTGCTATTTTTTATTTTTTTATTTTTTTTCACTCTGGGGAGTGCTTATTAGATGCACAGGGAAGTTCCTGAAAATTAATAATCAATAAGGTAAACAGAGGTTACATCCAGGTATTTTCCAACAACAGCAGTAACCTGTTTAGGTAATTTGTACCCCTTTTGTTGCCCATAAATTCAGAAATAATCACTTTCTGCTTTTTAGCACAAAGACTTTTGAGAAGTACTACAGTTTTGTCTGTTGCAACTGTTTTCTAAAGCCTTTCCAAGACCCTTCCTGATGTGCTGGGTCTTTCTAAAGGCTTTAAACTCTGAAATTTGGCACATTTATTCTTGATTACAATTTTTAATGTTCTGCCAACAGAAAAATATCTGCAGCTTTATGCATCAGGCGATAGATGCTTTGTTAAATTTGGTCAGCTGATCTGCTCCTGCTGGGGCAAAGGCTTCTGTATATTCATGGGAGGACCAAGCTATGAGCTGGCTTCTGGTTTGCTATTATCTCTTGAATCTTAGAAGTCATCGTTATTGCTACATTCTGTGAAACATCTAAACCCAGAAAGCCACAGTCTCCTACAGGCAGAGCCTCTCAGATTTCCAGAGTGCTCCACCTCCTTTCTATATATTCTACCTTTATGACGTTTTATCAGTATCTTTTATCTTCCACATCTCCCATTCAACCACCCTCTCTTATCCTTTCTGCAAAACATTAATAGGGCCTTGTTCACACTTCATTATTTGAATTTTCATGCTTTTTAACATATTTCTTATTTAAGACTCCTGTGAACTGTGAGGAAAGCACTAACATGTTGTGGAGTTCAAGATCTGAAGCACAAAAAGATTGAAGGCCAAATCAGCTAATACCCAAGTCAAAATAAAACTGATTACCTTTGTAGACAAGGACCAAAAATTAACTGCTTTCACATTAGGTAACGTAACATCTACCTGCCTGGGCATTGCTCTAAGAGTGGAATCCAGACTGCACAGTAAGGTGTTTTTCTCCACAGTGACAAGAATAGTAACATAAATTGCAGAGGCACTAACCTTGTTTTATTCCTTACCTACCCTAATCAACCTTGTCCACAACTCTGACAACAGGAAGGGGAAGCAAGGACTGAGCATGGCTTCATGCCTTATGTCAGGCTATGTCTGTTCTGCTGCCCAAAGTAGCATGCCTACCCTCCCCATGTCTGTATTCCTATTTCCTCTTCTTCCCTTGAACCTGCACAATTTCTCCGAGGGTACTAAAACTCTTTAAAAAATAATCTAGGACATTACAGGAATTCTGAACCAACTTGAGAGACTGTAAAGAACAGAAGAAATAGCAAAAATCAATGCAAGCACATTTGCTGGCTGGTTTCTGTAAAATCTTCATGTAGTCCAGGAAGCAAGGGGCAGAACCAGAGTAGGATGTGCAGGCAGCTGCCCAGGACAGTCCACGCTTGCAGCCAGCATCATGTCGCTTGTAGTCTCAGCATTTTCTTAAACTGACTGTGCTGACCCTGAAAAGGGCAGTTCCTCTCTTCTATGCACTCTCTGCTTAGCATTCCTATCGTCCTTGCCCTCCGTAAGCCTCAGAGCTCAGGCAACTACATACAGATTTTGGAGGTTTTCACCTCAAAAAGTTCTTCACTAGACCAAGTCTTGAAGCATTTACGTGAGCAAAAAGCAATGCTGTAAAGTCAGGTTATTTGTGATTTACTTGAATGATGCTGGATATTTCCAGGCAATTAAACAAAAATAATACATGCAGTTTGATATTCCTAGTTCCTGTAGGGAGGCACTACAAAACTATGATTTACAATCAAGGTCTTCACATCTCAAGAGAGTGCTATTCCTTTTACTGGTGATTACTACTGAATAAAGTTACTTAGATTCTGAAAGGATGCATAAAAAACAATACAGTTGCTTTGTGAAGTCTGAAGCCCCACTGTAAAACCATGAAATGCATTTACCTACTGTTATTGTGAATATACTAGAAAAGAAGACAGTCTGTTTTTCATGATAGACTATTCCATGCCAGAAATAGGGAAGTGAAGATGAAAATTGCTATCAGATTAGAATCCCCACAATCAAGCACTCATTAGAAACTCAAAGGTAGCCTATATGCAGACATGTACATTTCTTGTCACTTATATCTTAAAAACTACTTGGAGGGTGAATTTTGTACATCAACTTTGAATCATTTGAAAACTTTCAAATATACCCTTACAGTAATTGTATGACCTTGTAGGTTTGTTCCATTTTACATTACAGTCATTTGTAGTTGCAGATTAGAATGACTGAAAGAACTGTCAGTGAGTGCAATTTCAGAACATTTTAGAGCATTACATAAGTAAGAGTAAACCTGCTCCTTTCATTATGTGAACATGAATAAGATGTGACACTGTGACAGCTGCGGTAACACTATGCCTAAACTTTACTGTTAATGCCTCCTTTATCTTTCTCATCAAGGTTTTCTTCTGAGCTTTTGCCCCTGTCACTTGCAAACTTGCAGAGGCTTTTAAGTCAGCTATTGTAAAAGCATGGAAATGTCCTAATCAGTCTTCTCTTGCATGCCTCTAACATAGCCATACCTGTTGGATCCCACGTGGTCTAAAGCCCACTAAGCTCATCTACTGACTGATGATCTTGACTTGTGATCTGGTGTTCTCAAATGCATTATCACTTCTGGCATCCCAGAAACAGGGGGGATCAGTCCTCTGCAGCTCCACTAAGAGTACCCACCACCAAGTGTTAGTTAACGCCTTGCCTGGTGCTTTTGGCTCACGCCAGCTGAGCTAGCACTGGTGCAACTGAGCAACAGCTTGGTTGCAGAAGAGCCCAGGGACTGTTCCAAAAAGGGTTTATCAATGAGGCCATGATATTTTCTGGAGGAACATGTTAGCTATATGACTTCAAACTGTGTTCTGCCACTCAAGCTAAGGGCCAAGGAATGGGTCCTTGCCCTACATTATCCCCTTTCAGCAGAGGAGAAATGTAGCAAACAGGCAAAGAACTGAGTCCCAGCAATCATGTTTCTTGACTTTGTAATGACCTTGTAGGAACAAAATATCTTGGAGAGTTATCAGAGTGAGAAAGACATGACAACAGTATACTCCCTGTGTGGCAGTGGTCCCTTGGTCCCTTTGCTGACAAATTTCATTGGGCTACAGAGCCAAGTCTGCCTATGTGGTCCTCGCTAACTGCATATATTTCTTACTGGGGATGTTCAGGGCCTTGCCTTCTCTGTATTCCCTACACACATACACACCCTATATTTCCCTTTATTTTCTACAGAGTGATTAAAGAATGAGAAACCACCACTGTAATAGGGAAATGTCTTTCAATCAAAGGTCCTTGATTGCACAGTGACACCTTAGTGCCTGTCACTCCTCTAACTGTCAAGCATCAGCTACAAAACTGTTGCTTTCACCTACCACAACAGCTAGTGAAGATGACACTGCAAAGGGAAGGCAGTAATGCAGAGCTGAGCCCTTAAAATAAAATGGAAATTTACCCACCTGGCAGGTCCTGATTACAACAGGATGCTACTTTTTCATATTACTGAAGGCTTCTGTTCAGAATGTTGTTTTCTTGAGCTAAGATTCCAAAGTTTCTAAGGAAAGCGTTGAACTTTCTGCCTTCTTACAATTACCTGATACATCTCCTTACTCAAACATGACTGTGGATGTTTTACTGGGAACTTTGCAGATGGGTAGCATCCACTATCCTCTTCCATTATCTCCTTCTCTGCAGAGCTGCTAACTGTCCAGGAAAATATTTTATATGTATATATATATATGTATATGTATTTTTTATATATATATATATATATATATATCTAAAATCTAAAGACACTTTCTAGAAGAAGCAGTGACAAAGAAGAATCCCTATATCAGTCTTCTCAGTTAGTTAGAAGCCAGTAACTCGACAGCACATTGGTGTGGTCAGAAAAAGCTTTCTTAAGGTTGTGTTTCTGTTTAAAAAAAAGTCCATCCAATTTCTTCTTTACATTCTTCATGTTCTACTATACTTCTAAATAAGCCATAATAATCACGACATCACTCTTGCATATGAAAAACTACACATCAGCTGTCAAGGAAAACAATTTTCAAAGTGCGTAAGATCCTCCTCATTCTGGAGTGACTAGATTTCTGAGGGTATGCATATACACTAACCTAATAATACAGGCAAAGAAACAGACAATGTAATTTCAGAAACTAACCCTTCTTTAAAAAATGGAAAAGAAAAATCAAGCTCATATTCAAAGACCCAATTTTTAAAACATTTTAAGCTAAGATATATTAAACTATGTACTGTCACTCAGGCAAAGGCTGTCATAAGTCTTTGTCGTCATTAAACAAATATAGATTTTAGAGATCAGCTATACATTCTGCCTAGCAAGCACCTACAGTAATTTAAGATACTGTTCTTCTGCAGTTCTGTGTCACTGCCATGCTGCTTCGAGGTTACTGCACTGACCTGCATTCTTAAGCCACTTAAAATGAAATCCAGCAGCTCGGCCAGAGACACATTTCCATGACAGTAAAAAATTAACCCACTTAAGTTTGCCCTGGCTGAGGAATACTCATACAGCCTGTTGATGAAACTGTCCAGCAGGAGCAGGAAGTTGTGAGGTTGTTCTCAACATTTTTGCAGCTGACTGCTGTGTGACATGTATTTAAGACTTTAACTGTAAAAAGCAAAGAATTAAATACAAGCTTATAATCTGTACCTCTAGTTTCCTCCTTCAGAAACCAGGCTGTTCTCTGGGTCATTTTTTGGTCTAGTTTGCAAGAAGGACTACTCACGAGACTGGAACTGATGCTTCAGACCTTTCTCCAACTATTCCAAAAAATAATACACAGTCTTTTTGTACAGTCAGGGTATGGATTTCATTACTCAGTCTCTGCCTGCTACACGCTCTAAACAAGCTAATTTAAACAAGAAGTCTTGACAGTTATGGTTTGCCTTGAGGCAAAAACCCCAAGGAGACCTGGGTTACAGAACTAAAGCTACAACAATCTGTACAACCTAGGTAACTATAGGAAAAAAAAAAAAATAATGGAGCAAAATCATCAAGCATCTGAAAAGCAAAAAATAAAATTCCATTCTCTACATCACAAGTTACCAGTACAGTATTACCAGTGTACAAAGCTTACATGATTGAATTAAGTGTACATCACATTAAGGCTGGTGGAAATGAAGATGCTTGTAAACATGTTTGTATTTTCTCAGCATTAGCTAAGGGCACAGTTTTCTAATTGTCAGAATATAGAAATGTGCCAGTAGCAGAGGACACGAGGAAAAAATGCCATGTTCAATTATTTATTTGGTCAGCTCCTATAGTACACATCAAAATCACTTCTGCAAATAATGGAAACTTTACTCTTGTATAAATTTGGTGGTAAGTCCAAATGCATTGGAGCATGGTGTAATATCCAAAACATCACACAATTTGTAAGAGATCATTACCTGGTCCAGAAATTATTACTGTAAATAGCACCCTCTGCAAACAATTAACAATCTGTACTGCATTTGTAAAGTGACACGTCACTTTCAGACAGCCTATAAATGGCTTCCGTAACATTCGTATATTATTGAGTATCAAAGACGTCTTTATAGTTAGAGCCAAGACCCTTGAAAATTTAGAATGTATGTGTTCAAGGAAGAGAGAGTATAGATATATTTGGATAGCCATCTGTTTTGGATGTCGTCTGTTTGCAGTATGTGTTGAACTCCAGGATGTGATAACTTCAGACACTCTCTGAACTGGATATACATTTGATAATTTTCTGCATAGCAGAAAATAGTCTAGAAGTAGGTCCTCATTAGCATATGCTATCCATATGCTTCTTATCTATAATCAAATCATAATACATTTGTTCCATCAAAACATAAATGTGTGTGGAATTTGGAGAAAAATGCTTTTAGAGCAGTGCACAATGAAAGCCTCTTTCTCTGCTCTCTTCCTTAGAGACAAAGGAAAATTTCAGTTTTAAATACCACACAGTTGGAAAGATTCTTGCAAGTTTTCTGAGGACACAAAATCCATTTTAACTTTGATACTTCATAGCCTTGGGCCCTAAACCAACATTGCTAGTTTTACTGAAAAAGTAATATGATTGCAATGACAGTGTGCTCCCCTAGTTTTGAAAGAGACTGCCTTGTTTTTTATCGATCACTTACAAAATAAGACTTTAAAAAAACTAGCATTTCACAACTCTTCTATGTTGTACCCTTTACCGTTAAAAAGTAACCAAAGTAGCAGGTCCAATCTCCTGTGCCTCACTAGAGCAGCACCTCATTAACAATAATTAAAAAAAAAAAAAAATCTTCAACAAGCTTCAGTGCCTCTTGGTTTACACTACTTTTTTTTTTTTTTTTCCCCCTCTTTTCTCACTTCTTTAACTCTCAGAGCATAGGAAACACAAACTGCATGTACACCGACACGAGCTTTTATCCCGTATTTCGAGATTTGGGCACATGTCCATTCCTCATACAGAATCCTGATGCTTTAATTATAGCCATAATCAGGGAATGCTACCTTATTTCTCTCTAAATAAATTCATTTTGCCACATTTTATCAGTCAGGTACAAAACACACATCTGGGCTCTTAAAGAAAAATTGGGTCATTTTGTGTATATATATGTATATATGCACATATACATATATTCATTTGTCTATTTATATGGATATGGGGATATGAGCAGTATAACACCTTGCTCCTTAGATCTTTGTGACACATAACATCCAGTAATAATACAAAATCAGGTGAACAGGAAAAACAGTTTTGACAACAGAAACTACGTTCTTGTACCACTGATTCTTTAACCAAAACCCTAATCACAGTCAAACTGACCACTGTTTTTGAGCTTAGAAAAAGTCAGTTAACAGTTTTTCTCCCATCAGCATTTTCTTTTTATATGAACTCCATATGACAGAAATATCAGAGAAAATGCAGCTCTTGTGGTCAGACTGAAAGAAGCAGAGAAAATTTCTTTTCAGTAGGCCTAGACTGGTTTATGGAGTCAATGTGTTCAATGACTGAACGAACAATCCTCCAGATTTTCTGCAAACTTATTCAAATTGTTTGAGATTCTTCCGTAAGAAATACCGGGAAAAGCAATGCTTGCATTCTATCAAATGTCACCTTTATTACCTAACGTTTACATATAAAACCTGAAAAGAAAAAAAAAAAGAAAAAAAAAACCACCAAAAGACCAGTTTTATACAAAATCCACAGCCTCCACCCTTATAGATTTTCCTTAAAATAACACAGCTATTTCAGAGGCTTAACCAGCCTTTTCAATACATAAAGTTGCTGTTACCAAGACTGGATTAAAGCCCCATTAATTTCCTTAAGGTATTTCTGACCTGCAAGTTGTTACACCTACTGAGTACATACTGCAGTACAGCTGAACAGCTCCTGGAGGAGCAACCTGGGAGGCTATTCAGTTATTATCATAGTATTAAAATCCCTCCAACAGGGTCACATGAAATGCGGGTAGGATACGAAACACATTCAATGTGCTTTAGGCAGTGTGAGAAAACATGCAACTGAAATACATCCCGCCAAAAAGAGATTTGTTAAAACAAAGCTCTAAAAGCTTTGACAGATACCTGAGACATTTAACCAAGACGGCAAATTCTCAGAATTGTCCATTCTGCATGGGTGCTGAAACCTTGTGAGTGTGATCTTCTCTGTGAGGAAAAAGAAACACACTCCTAGACCACAGTGTGATCCTGTGTACAGCATGGATAAGCTGGATAATACACATACAAAATCATCAGTCTTCTACTCTGTAGATCTGTAATTGTGGATGTCTTCCGAATCACATACTGCACAGTAATTTAAATGACCCATTATCAAAAGAGGAAAGCTGAATTCTTTCCAACTTACCAAATTTCCTTAATTAGTGAAAAATCTCTCTCACTGCTAGAGTGTATATTAATTTCATTCATCTACTAATTTATTGTAAGATTTGTATTTCAAAAACTGGATTCTGAAAGGAAGATTCATGGTTAGTGTTGTTTTCACAGTTCGTATTTTGATGATAGTTATGAAGCACAGTAGGAGATGCCTTGTTTCAGGAAGGTAACAGGGGACTTATCAAAATCAGAGGATTTATCTGTAGTTAGTTGCGCTATCAATAAAACAACAGAGCTCCTGCTAAGGAAGCAGTTTGTTGGGGGCATGTAGCACAGTAGGAACACCATGTTTGTCTTTAAAGGTGACCTGAAGAAATTATGTGATACTGCTGAGCTGTTTATTATGGGACTGTTTCATTTTACAGTAGAAAACATGTCACATAAGAATTACTCCAAAATGTCATTCCAAAAATCCTGGTTTAAGAAAATCTGTAGGAAGTGCATCCCGTTACACAGAGGGTCAACAGACACGCACACTAATGATGTAAAGCAGACACAGCACAAGTTCATACATTGATAGAAGACAATTCTTTACCATGGAATATTATCACTAATCTTATGCTATGCCCTTCATTGCTTAGGTAGTGACAATTTTTTATTTCCTTTTCTGAAGATATAGATCAAATCTTACTTGTTAAGATACAGTGGTGAATATGAAAAATACAACCATTCAACAGCTTGAGCTGACTAGGTTTGGTTCAGGTATGGGGATGGCCTTGACAGACATAGGTTCAGCTCTATGGCCTATCAGTTTAACATCCCTCTCTCCTGTCTTTATGCCACACACCCTTCATACACTTAACACTGGTCTTTGGCAAGAAGATCACCTCTTTCTAAACAAATATACACTAAACAGGCAATAAGCAGCAGTCTCGATGCATCTCAAAGATACGCCAGAGGGACAGAGACAGACCTTGTAGGCCAATGTCAGTTACATCAATTAGGTAAACTATGCCAACTATACGTTACATCAGCTGTATAAATTCACAAAATAGCTCCCTCATCTTTTTTCAGCTATGCTAGTTGCCTCCCACTGACAATAATACTTGAGATAATGGCAGCTTTTGCAAATAAAGAATACAGGAAACTACACAAGTAACTACAGTTCATCTGTTTTAATTTGCTATCTAGGTCTTTATTAGTTTAAATGCATACTAATTTCTTCTTAGGCTGAAGATAGGTATCTTCATCATCTTAGCCCTTAATATGCTAAATATTCCACTATCCTCTCGCCCCTTCAGTGGAAAGGAGATGTGATTATTATCTTTTACATACATATGTATTCAAAAATAAAACCTCTCCAGATAATATGAGCAGATTGCCTAAATAGGCAGCTAAATGACATTGTGACCTCAAACATAGACATGCCAGGTAGGCTCTGCTGCCACACAAGCTGGACTGTTTTGCTTCTTGAGGGCAGGTGGTACCTCCACACCATAATACTGCACTGTGAGCTTTAGTCTGGGTCACTCGGATGACCACAAACCTTATTACTTTCTATTATACCTACAAGTCAAATTTTTGCAGCCTAAGTTCCACATTTTTCCTTTTGGAGGTTTTTGTTTGCTTGTTTGTTTTAATTCTTTCTGCTCAGCCCACATACTCATGACCCTAACAATCCAAGAGTTGCCTGACCATTGGTCTTTGTATCTGTGTTAAATATACATTGATCTTTAATTTGTGCTAGCTTCAGTGACATTGCAAATTACCTAATGTATCTATTAACTGAGAGAGAGAATCTTAACAAACACACCAGGGAAATATATATTTAATTGTTGCAAAATGTAAGGATAAATACAATATGATTTTACCAGGAGCTAAAATGCAGGTCTTTAACACTGTGTTTTGACAAAAATGTCATTTATCTTTGAAACAGAAAAATAAAATTGTTTGATGAGAGCATATCCCTCCCAGAATGTGGCCCTCTGCATCAAGGTCATACAGTTATGAAGATGTTTTTCCTCCATTAGAACACAGTGCCATTATGATTTATGACTGCAAAAACCTTTTCAAATTAAGATTTGTTTGATTGTCTGTTTCTATTAAGGGTATCATAATAACACTTCTCCTTTTTCCAAACAAATGTTCTACACAGCCTAGCATCCAAACGACATGCACAAGGAAGTGACAGTGATTAATTTCTGTTGCTGAATTCTTTATTTCCAATAACTAATTTAAGATAGTCCCCACTTTTTAATAATGAAAAGATATAAATTCTGCAGGGCATTTTTGCTTAGGTAATTGATAAAACATCTTCATATTAACAACTGTAAATTATGACTGTATTGTATAAATCTGTCACCTAGCAAGTGTCCTCTAGAACACAGCAGTATAGGCAGCTACTGTGCACTGAGGCAGAAAACTTGTATTATGAAAAAGGACACATCACCACAATGCCAGAAGTTGGCTGAACAAATATATATATATATATATTTTTTTTTTTCTGCTTGTGTTTTATCTGGATGATAAAGTTCTGATGACATTGTATATAATTGAAAAAAATATATATATATGGCTCTCCTGAGACTCATTCAATATCATTTTCCCATAGGAAACAATAAAAGCACAATTTCTTGAGGCTGGTTTTAAAAACAAATTAAACAATCCACTGGAAAATTGCCTGTGGAGAACAATGGTGCAGTGGCAGACTGAAGAACTAGGTGACTTACCAAAACTTTCATAATATCTATGAATTTCTCGGCCTCTAGTCCATTCTTAGGTAAAACTATAATCAAGCATAGCTAAATGTGGACGGAATTTCAAAAATAAATAGCAAACTACCTCTTCATTCTTACAGCAAGTTCATCAAAAATTTATCCCAGCTTTTACAGGATCCTTTCTTAAAACTGGCAGGGCCATCATCTATTTGCACTGCACTATTTTTTGTTACACTGCAGTATCCTTTATAGTTTCACAGAAACAACAGGAGCTTTGGAAGCTGCAATGACACACTGACACAGTCACTCCACCACACTGTGTTTGGACACCTACATTATACTAGCAATTAAAATCTCTCTAGACTTTGTTTCTATCCAAGAAATCCCCTATCACGTATATTCATGCTACTTCCTCCCTTGTGTGTCTGTGCATGCACATATGTATACTATATCAGGGTTTATATCAAAAAACAAAACAATACAAAAACCACACAGTAAGAAGGTTACTGCCAAAGAGCTCCTCTTAGACACTACATAGGTCAGCAGAGACCTTGTTTATGAATGTGCAGGTGAATTTTAACAGCCCCGGAAAAGACATCAGATAAAGGATTGCAAAAAGAAGAGGACTCTTAGCTTATAGACCATTATTATTCTCCAAACATGTCTTCACAGACATGGTCTTAATAGCATTATTGCATTACTCAAATTTAACAACAAGAATTCAAATGATGCTGTGAGGACAGACGAGTAACACTTTTTCAGCACTCGGTTCTTTTAACAATAGTGTGGGATTTATTCAATGGCAGTCAGTCACGTCTTTCAGGGACCAAAAATCTTCCTCGAAACAACAACAGCATCATGTTACATTATTTTTGTGCTGTAAAGCCATTTACCAAGCATAGGAAAAGAAAATTACAGTAATTCTCAAATTGACCAGGATGAACATGCTCCTACCTTAAGTACACAGTGAGTATCACTACTGGAAGGAGAACTCTGAATTCCAAACAGACTTTGACATGCCACAGCCTGCACCTGAGCACACCTGCCTTCCTTTCCACATTTACTCAGCTGTGCCATGCTGAAGTTTGCTCCAGGTTAGATGCTCTGCTGGGGTCAACTTCGTCATAATCTAATCAGGCTATTATACTAAAAAAAAAATTAGTTTTCAAATTGCTGCAAGTATAAGCACCACCTTGTTTTTGCAAATGATAATATAATTAGGGGCTATTATAAAATAATCATTGCTAAACCATAATTTTGTATGTTTTCACTAAAAAATGCACATTTTAAGCACTATAATTATTGCTATTATCATTCAAGTAATGTTTCTTGTAAAAGCTTCACTAGAAGCAGATTCTGAAAGATCCAACACCTTGAACAGTTACAAAGTCATAAACAAACTAAGAGTTCCTGCCTGTACCTTAAGAATTTACAAAAGAACTGAGCTAAAAGTCTTGAAAATGACACAGATGGTGCTTCATAGCAGTATGTCTCAAAACTAAAACTAAAAAAGAGGAAAAAACATAGGCTATGGATTAAGTTTAGAGTAGTAGCAATGTATTGATACTATGCTATGTACTTTAGTAGCTTCTCTCAAGTGAAATTCTTTGGGTAGAGAGTGGACAAAACTGTGAGCATGTCATATCATAGAATCCAAGTCTGTGATAACTTTCTGCCAGACTAATAGTGTAAGTACGCAAATGTATGTTAATATATGTCATATTTTTACTTTTGCTTGTAACAGTTTATTTGAGAATGGGCTTTCATCTCAACAGCTTCTTTTCTTACTCAATACAATATGGAAAATACAACGGAAGATATGTAATATCAAGATCTATTCCAAACCCAAGGACTTAACTGCAGTGAAGCTTTAGGACTGCTGCGTACCTATTTATGAATATTAGAGCAGCATTAGAAATGAAGCAGGTACGCAGAACATCGGATGGGAGGAAATACTGTCGAAATACAAAGTTTCACAAAATCATCAGAAATTAGCAAATTCTGAATGCTTTACTTTCTAGGGCAGCCTACTAAAGATACTTAGGTATCCTGTAATGTACACCTAAAACTTAATCTAAGTTTAAATATAACCTACATTTACCTGAAGTATTGTTTCTTTAATTTTAATGTAAAAGTAGAAAAGCTGTCCAGAAAGGTACTGCTTTACGGTTAAATCCTAAGCCTTCTGATTTTAAGTGAGAATTGAGTAGATCAGAACCACAATGTCAGAATTCTGCAGCCCAAGGCAGATCCCTCCAGGAAATAATTGCCATAGGTTTTCTTCACGCTGACAAGCAGCCAAGAGAATGGAGAAAAGAGTCACTGCAAATAACAGGAAATGGATTTGAGATTTAAAGGGCACTCACAAAATGTTTCTACATTTTATACTTGCAAAGACACCACTTACTTTGAAAATAATTAAAAAACAAGAACTCTGTGTTCTTCTCAAACATCCCTTTTCTCTTATCCAGCACCTGCATGGTCAAGTCCTTCCTTTCTCCCCTTAGTATTTCTTCATAACACTCTGAAAATATGCTCCCATTTTCACATTGTCATGAAGTTTTCCTAATTTTTGGTTCTCTCAAATCTAAAACAAACATTTCTAACAAACTCCAAAACAATACCTGATTATTTTATATTTTTTAACTTGTAGTGATATCTGTCCTTTCCATATTCTAGAACTTAACTCTCTTCCTTACATGCCTCACATGGTGGTTACATCACCAAAGAAATAAAGTGCCACAGGAATCGTGCAGGCAGGGAAAGTACAGATCTCCTAGCAGAGTCAAGAGGAAGAGAAAGGCTGAATGAGTCCTTCGTTCACCATACTATGCTGGAGCACATTCTGTGACATCCCGTGGGGGCACAGATAATTAAAGCAACAGACAATTCAGCAGGACACAACAGGAAGCACATAAAGTAGCGTGCATATTACTCAGCAGGCATTACTGAGTGAGCCACAGAGGAAGTATTTTGGCCCACAGAAAGAAAACAAAAAGGGTAACTCCTCTGGTATACACAGAGGAAGAATTTATTTATTTGAATATGAGGACATATCTTTACAATTGGGATGCATGACATGAAACTAATGGGCAAGAGCACATCCTGTCCTTATCAGATTTCCAAAATAAAAGAAGAAAAAAAGCTTTCACTTTTGTTACTGCTTTTGCTTCACTGACCATCACTGATATCATTTGGAAAATGACAATTTGTGACGGCAGTCTCCTGATATATTTTAACAGCTGCTCTCATGTGGCCAATGAGAATTATTTCCTAGAGACACAATTGGAGCTATTTTCAGAATTATTTGATTATGATACTACTTCCCACACAATTCTCATTCCCAGTTCAGAGCATGAACAAAGTTCCTTGAGATAAGCTCAGAGAAATACAATGTTTCCCAAGTTCACCTTGTGGTCTGGCAAAAAGCAAATATGTGCAGTGTTTACTATAAGGAGTTAACAACTGTCATTGAATAGTTTCCATACCACAAACAATCTTCAGTTTCTACTACAGAAAGGGAAAAACATTTTTTTTTTTATACAGGCTTTTCAGTTGATGCTTTCTATCTAACATTTCTAGAAATGCATATTTATCTATGTCAAATACCCCCTTTTCTTCTCATCTCACTTCTTATATATAATAGAGAAAAAACATGTTTCTGCTCCTAAATCTTTAAAGTTCATGAAAAACAAAACAAAACAAACAAAGCTAAAAACCTTAAAATGCTATAACAAAGTACATGGCTACAAGGCAGTGTAGCCTTAAAATGCATGACAAACCAAGCAGAAGGATGTTTGTGTTTGTGTTTTGCTTTCTTTTTCTTTATTTTATTCAAAAGACAAATGTAGGAATATTTACAGGTTGGGCCATCTGACTTCATTTAATTTCTTGTTGACTGGAAACAGCAAAGTGTTTGATTTCATTTCATTTTCAGCAGCAATCTAGCATTTGATTCATAAGATCATAGAACAGCTGCAGCACATTTAGAAATAAGACTTCAGTTTCTAAAGAGAAAATTAAAAAAGTAATGCATTCTCCCTTGTAATGAATTTATATTCTCATTTTTGAGTAACTAGCACCACCACAAGAGACTATATAATAAATAGTTGCATCAAAAAAGTATCAGGATTATGTCCCTTCATAACTTAGTTCAGGTAAATATTAACAGACACAGATAGAAAAAAATAAGCCTAGGATTCTTGTTCAAATTAGAGCTGATCTGTGATAGAGTCGGCATTTGCATGACTAGGACAAAAAAAACATGCTTAAAAAAAAAAAAAAAGAAAGCTTATCCAAGCTAAAAAGAAAAGAGAAACATCCTGAATGACCACAAGCAATAACGTTCATACACATGAAATATAAAATATTTACATATAAGAATGTGTTGTATAGTGGGCTTAATAGACGGGTTCTATATTTTTCATGTATGAGCCACATTATTTGCACACAATATCAGTAACATACATTTTACTTTTTTTTTTTTTTCTTTTTAAGGGACCATAAAAGAAAGTTATATTTACAGTCTGAGATCTTGAGCACTGGATACCTCATTTACGGATATTTGCCTCTGAATAGATTTTACAGCCGAAACAACTCGGTTTCTCTGAATTCTCATGTCAAGGATTCTCGTGTCTCTGTTTTGCATCAGATTTCGTGATTATGTGACTTCACGGTGAGTTAGTTCAAATGGCTCATCTTGTATGCCAACACAGAAAAATAGATGAAAAGTTTTCTGTTGGATCAACGAGATACATCAGCTCAACTTGTAGTGATATTATCACTTGATCCAACGTAAAGTATGGAAGTGGGAACATGGATTTGGGGTAGGAGAGCAAACAGACTGTTCCTTTTAGTGGCCTCTTGCTACAGTGTCATTTGTACCTCTAATGCTTTTCACATGTTCTCAGTGTTCTCCATTCCTTCCATGTTAACACCCAACATGTCTTCTTTAGCTGTGACTTAGCAGTACTTTCTACTCCTTGGAAAGGTGACATTGTACCCAATGACTTTGGCATGCTTACAGTAAGTACTAGTTGACAGACAAGTTTTTCTAATGCTGTTGTAATAAAAATTGTTATCCATCTTTGCAACTCCTTTGATAAGTTAGTAAGCCATATCCTAGGAGGCAGACCAAGAGTGCAAAGCACCTGATCTATTGATAAAGAAGGCCCAATAAGTTTGGAGGGGCAGCATTGTTTAAAAACCTTGTTAAAAAAAAAAACTTGCCTTCTAGTGACCGACACTGAAAAAACAGAGGTTCAAAGGGCAAACGTACTCCAATTCCTCAGTGAGAATTTGGAGCAACAGGACAGTTTAAAAGGAGTTTATCTGAAAAAATATCACAAACCCATCCAAGGCCAACAGGGCTCCTAAATACTGAGAACAGATAATCTGTTTCTGTAAGGAAAACATCTTCTTTTTCATCTTCTCAAAAATCCTCAACATATCACTTCTTTTATATGAGATCTATGATGGAGTTGTGAGCAGAGATCACCCTGGCTTCTTTTCAAAGAGACAGATGAAACAGAGACAAAACCATCCTTTGAAGGCCTGGATCTGCCAGTTCTACCTCATGTTCTTTTAAGTGGAATTGGAACTGGCAACTACCTGAATATTGTATCTTTCTTGAAGTTTAGTAGAGGGTATTTCAACACTGAACTAACTTACAGGTTTGGCCAGTGATGTGAGCAGCTTCAGTGTTGAGCTACCTGGCCTGAGGAGAGATGACTGATGCTGACACCAAGCCTTTGGAAGTCACAGATGTCTGTCTGAGATGCTACAGAGAAGAAATCACCAGAGGCATCATAATCCTTTGAGATGCAGAGAATATTCATGCTTACAGGCACAGCTCTTGAAATAATGAGCCCAGGATCAAGAATAACAGCCCTTGAATACGGCAGCCTAGAAATTTTTCCTGTCTTCTCAGAAACAGTTGCTCTGGATCCTCTGGCAACAATAGCTTAATTGCTAGACTGTCTCCAGAGCTACTGACACCACAAGAGTGTTTGCATGCTAAATATGGCAGGCAGGACTAAATTCTGGTAGACTAGGTGTCTGCCACTATGACTAGAGCATCCTCTGGAAAAAGGTGGACAGTAGGGAGAAGGTAGGTGTATGGATAAACACAAAGTTACTTTTTTTACTTCCGCAGACTGAGTTTATAGAAGCTCAAAGAACAGGAAAAATAAAATCTAGTCACAAAACAAGAATGCAACAGTCCCTCACATAAGCAAGCTCTGTCATAAAAGAGACAGCACACAGCCAGCGTTTGATCTCACACTAAGCATGTCTTGTTGGTCTTTTGTTGTGGTCAACAACCATTTCTTCACTGTGATGTACTCTCCTAGTCTATGTGAACATTCACGTGAGAACAGACATATTTGAGGACCAAACACAGTTACAAGTTAACACAACTGAAAGGTGGTGACTAATTCTCTTTGAAGTTCTCTCTCCTGAATGTATACTTCACCACAAATGGTATGTTAATCGCATAACAGATTTGTCTTCAGTTGTTTCAGCTCAAAACCTCTGGTTACTACACACTGAGACTGACTTACCAGGGTTAATTCACAGGAAAATTTTAGCATCTTCTAAAAATATTTTGCAGTCTCCTCTGCAAGACTAGTTTTAATTACATTGCCCTGGCATAACTTCCTCTTCTGAACTTACCAAATACCTCTGTCTCATTTTTGTTCTTGGCTGACTGGCAGAAGAAGTCTCATTTGAGAATCCCTGACTATTCCTTCTCTTGTGTGTACCCAGCCCAATGCAAATGAAGCTCTACAAAGCATCCAGTACTGAAGAGCATTTTAGTATGCCTTCAGAATTTGATATGTTCGTCATGACAGTGCAACTCCAGAGTCCAGCACAAGTTGTGCTACTCCATCAGCTCAAGGTGCTGGTGAATATGGTGACTGTACAGAATCCAAGACTGGAGAGAAATTAAGAAAATATAGTATGTTAATTGTACATTAAACAAAATAAAGTGAAAATCAGATCAATATTTTTCCTAACAATTAAGAAATTGAATTCTCTTTGGAAATGAGAATACAGATTTCATTGTCATTTACCACTGACCTAAGAAGAGTGCAACCAACACAGGTAAAGCTGGTGTCCATCTGGATTGTTTTCTGTTAACTTGTATTGGGACAACTGTCTTGGAGATGGCTGAAATGTGCTCTCAACTTTTCTACTGATCGCGAGACTGAAGTCCTTGGGCAATGCTGGTAAGTGTTTGAAGTTATCATGCATATTTTCTGTGGGGTTGTCCTGGTTTTGGCTAGGGTAGAGTTAATTTTCCTCCTAGTAGCTGGTAGGGTGCTGCGTTTTGGATTTAGGATGAGAATAATGTTGATAAATACACTGATGTTTTAATTGTTGCAGAGCAGGGCTTACACTAAGCCAAGGACTTTTCAGCTTCTCTCCCTGTCCTGCCAGCGA
The DNA here is from genome assembly GCF_040182565.1 of Anser cygnoides. Classification (NCBI taxonomy): domain Eukaryota; kingdom Metazoa; phylum Chordata; class Aves; order Anseriformes; family Anatidae; genus Anser; species Anser cygnoides. Next base: position 52,354,495 of record NC_089875.1, on the reverse strand, counting down.
GCAGGCTGGGGGTGCAGCAGGAGCTGGGAGGGGACAGACCCAGGACAGCTGACCCAAACTGGCCAAAGGGGTATTCCATACCATCTGGCGTCATGCTAAACAATATATAGGGGTGGCTAGCTGGGCTGGGGGGACTGGCTGCTCGGGGATAGGCTGGGCATCAGTCAGTGGGTGGTGAGCAGTTGCATTGTGCATCACTTGTTTGTACACATTATTATTAGTAGTACTATTATCATTGCTATTATTATTTTCCTTTCTTTTCTGTCCTAATAAACTGTCTTTATCTCAACCCACAAGCTTTCACTTCTTTTGCGATTCTCTCCCCCATCCCACTGATGGGGCGGGATGGGGGTGAGAGTGAGTGAACAGCTGTGGTGCTTATCTGCTGGACAGGTTAAACCACAACAGGGGTGTGCAGCAATTCTGCAATCTCCAGCAACCAAGACCACCTCTGAATTTAGATTTGTCTTCTCATGTTGGTTGTTCACTTCCACAATGACCAGTATACATTCCTGTTCACTGGCAGAGAAGGTGGAGGCTGGCATCACCATGAAGGGAAGAGGAAAAGGAACAGAGACTGATAATCAGAAAGTCCTCTGGATTTGACTAGGTGATCAGATCAGCACCTACATTCTCTGAGGCAGCAGATGATGTTACAGGACAGGATGTATAAGGACAGACCAGATTTCTGAGGATCTTTCTGAGACACTGTACTTTCCATCAAATTGTCTAGCTACAACTATCTTAGCAATGATTCTGCAGCCAGCACGTAGCAGTATTAGCTCCAAGGAAGCACTTTTTAAACAGAAAGCAAGTTTTCAGATAAGCAAGGTTAATCCTATGCCAAGAATTTTCAACAACAGTAGCAACCAGGGCCACAATATTTGCAGTAGTACTCAAAATAGATCTAATCTCGTGTACATGAGTCATGCATGCAACAGATATAGAATCTTTGTAGATACTCATTAAAAGAAGAAAAAATCTAAGCATCAGATTGCCTATATAGGCAGAGAACCAGAAACACTAAACAATGGTTCTTAAATATAAGAAAAAAATTGATTCATACCTTCCTGGAAAAAAAAAATATTTTTTATTTTTTTTTAACCCATTAAAGTGAAGCAAAAAAGTCTACAAGTTTAAAATAAAAAGCTATAAATATTTTGAACTGAATATTCTGGCAGAATAATTTTATTTCAAAAATTCTATGACTGCCACAATGCTATCATAGCCATTAGCACTAACGCATGGGTATACTGCATGTTCTGACCTTTAAATTTAAAATGACCTAAATCATAGTTGATTATATAATGTCTATGAGCTGTTCCTTTTCTCATCCTATTCCTTAAATGAGATTTAAAAAGGGGGGAGTGAGAGTTAGACCTGTTAATTTTGCATGTTGTTTGTCTTTATAATGTTTCTTCCCATGCTCATATATGAGTATTTGGATTTTGGATATTTTGGATACGTGAGCCCAGAAAACCCAAATGCAGGGGAAAAAAATTATGGAAAGGAGAACAAATTACACAAAAAGCAGTGCAAGAGGTAAGGAAATAACAAACATTGTAATCATACTACATGTTACTGTGAAATTACATTGAAAAATCATCAAATAGTTTTCCATGATATCTCATAAAGTATCTACTTTCTATATGTTAAATATTTTTTCCTTTGAGAAATCTCTCTCCTTAAAAACAGCAACAACAACAACAAAAAAAACCACAACACAAACAACTTTTTTTGGAAATAATATGAAATTTCTATAGGAAAAACAAGTCTGTGTTTTTGACCAGTAACAGAACTATGTAATCAGTGCTGCTCTGCAACCAGAGCAGAGACTGTCATATCTTCAAAAAATTTGACAGGGTACTGCTAATATTCCCATCATGTCTCCTAACAGAAATGCTAGTTGAGCGCAGCAGGTAATGCTGTCAGATAAAGTACATGATGGCTTTGCTGTTGCAAAGTACCATAGTGCCAAAGTTCTGCTTTCTATGTGGCAATGTAAAACGATGAAGGAGGTGAGGGTAATGGAATAATGTGACTAAACAAGGTAGATGGGTTTTTCATTTTGAAAGCCCCCAACATTCAGCAGAGAACAACACACTCATGGAGAGAAAATTCTGTTCCTAAGAAATGCCAATACATCTCATTACAGCGACAGCACAATAGCATGGCTTTGATATTATTAAATTCACAGCTTTGATAAACAGCCCACAAATTACCTCTTGAAGGGAGCTGCATAATAATACCAGAAGCATAAAGAGAGGAAATGGAGTTTAATTAAGTGCTGCCCAACTAAATCACACCAGGAAAAGCATAGGGAGGTAGGAAAATGTTGAGGACTTCGGCTCCACATAGAGGTGGCAAGACAAAGTGGTCATGCAAAAGGCTGCATCTGAAAACATACTGAAGCTCGAGTGGGTTACACATCAATAGTTTCTGGAGACTGAAAGCACTCATTTTCACTCTTCCACATAGTCTCTTTCAACAAGCAACATTCATTTAAATAAAGCTCTTTTTCTCCCCCTTGTACACAGAGGGAGAAAAACAGTCTGATAAAACAAGAAAAATGAGTAAGGCTGAAATGCAAGTACTTTAATTCATACTTAATACTGCAAAAAATACAAAGCTGTAGTGCAGTGTACATTTAATAGCCCAGGAGTAAAGTCCTGGAAAAAAAAATACATAAAGGCAGATGGACCAGTGTAGAGAAAAGTTGCCAGTATTATCCTGGGGTTAGAAAGCAGTGCTAAGCAAACTTTTTCGCAGAATTATTGGGTGTTTTAAATGAAATGGTCAGGATTGGCAGGATGCAAAATACTAGTATGCATGCTGTTCTCCTGAAGTATCACAGCTGATAGTCCAAGAGTAGTACCAATCATTTGGCACTACCTAGCTGCACACAAAAAATCAAGGGCAATGTACCTTACTATATTTGGAAAGCATACACTATTATCTTAATTTTTCTTAAGAGTCTGACTTCTGTAGGAGCCATTAGATTCACCAGAAGCCTACTGCCACAGTGCCACAACACTTACTGACATTGCAAAGAGACTGCATTAAACTTTGTCTCTACTAATAATCCTTGACTCAGGCCATTTCATCTTGCATTAATGTTCTATTGCCCTACATAAATGAACTCTCAGAAGCACACAACAGACGATCACTGTCTTAAATTTAGATGCATTTTCAAAGATTATTTCTGTAAGCAACAATTCAACCATTTGATGGTGTATAAATTTATAGGCTTTTACGATTGTGAGAAATAATTCCATCTCGTTTGCACCCACTCTGATCCCTAAATTGAAACATATGCAAGTATACATCTGATGCATAATAGTTTAAGTGAGAGCTCCTTACGTGAATTTAATACTCAGTTACCTTCATAGAAAGACCATCACAATTGCCACGTGCATAATAATCCAAGCTAGCTTGCCTTAAAATCCAGGAATATTTCGTGACTGGCTCCAAAGCAGTGCGGTAACCCTTTACAAACAAACACAGGCAAATTTTGCAACATCTCCTACAGCTTTGCCTTTCATTCATTAATGAAGAAAAAGCACTTTAAAATGGTTTATGTAATAAAAAAAAAACAGAAGTATTTTTTCACTGAAATTCCACATTTCCGTGGATTAGCCAAGTGCCATCCTAAAGCTCCAAGGAGGCAACTGTTACACTGCTTGTGCTTCCTTAAAGGTACTCACTTTAAGCTGGAGAGTGGGCAGTCAAAACAAAGAAGTTCAGCAGCACATTGCCTGTGCTAATAACAGAGAAAAGGCATCATCTACTAATTAACAAACCAATAATTGAATATTGATTAGAGTTTGTCAGATTTAAAATAATTGATTCCATCTTGAGTCTAACAACCAAGAGACTGTTAAAGATTTGTAATAAACAAAGGATCTTCAATTCAGGAACGCTTTGTCAGCTTCCTTATTGTGTTCTGCACATTGAAAGATGCAAGCAAAATATATCCCCCTATTTGATAATTTTCCCCATTTTTCTGTTCCCAAAATAAAAACAATTGGGATATCCTGAAAGCACAGAAGTCATACATGCCATTTAATTTCCACTTACAAAAGCACATCCAAGTATGACGTATTCAAGAAAAATAAGACCTGGCTACTGCTTAATGCTACACTCTTTACTGGAGATTTACGACGAAATTATAAGTGTTTCATGGCAGCTATGAAAAGTCAGTAACACAAAAGAATTAAGATGAAGGGTTTTTTGTTTTGTTTTGTTTTGTTTAACATTTATTTATTTATTTAATTATTGGAGTGTGAATTTTCAAAGAAATGGCAAAAGTATAAACAGTGCAACTACCAAAAGCTTTTATACAATTCTACAGAGCCATCCAATCCTAAAAAATGGCTGTACTTGACAAAAACTGGAACAATAATGGCTGAGAAGGTACCTGCATGGTTAACAATATTAACCATTAAAGGGTACAATCCAGCCTGAAAACATAAGTTTTCAAAAGTTTTCTTGCTGGGAGTGAGAAGAATATAAAGGGCAGAAGAACAAAATATTACCCCTAAACCAGAGGCAGTGACAGTAAATGGAAGGTTGTTCATAAATACTGCCTTAGTGTATTTAACTCATCAGGTGTTTTCTCAGTTTTGAGGATCTGTAGCCCTTAAAAATTAGAAGTAAGGCCCATAAAACCTAAGATTGGATATAAAATGGTTGCTTTTAAAATAGCAATGACATTATTGTCTTTCAGCTGGTTTTGACCAACAGATTTCATATTTTCAAGGGAAGTTACTTTCTCTGTACATTAAAAAAAATCATGTGAGAATATATAAACAATATAAATACACACAGTTTGCCAACACATGGTTTGCCAACTTCATTTTAAAAAGGGTATTAAAGTTTCTTTCAAAAATGAGTTCTTTACAACATGGATTCAAGAAATGCATATTAAAAAAGTCATCCTGATTCCAACAATTTGTACTAAACCAAACAATTTTGTGATATTTGCATCCCAGATGTTGAAGTACAGGGCACCTGACAACTGAAACCACCTGTTTACATAAGTGACTGCTCATGTCTTTATTCTCTGATCTGAAAGAAAGTAATGCAAGGGCATAATCAAATCATAAAGTCAGGAAAACACTTGCTGTGAATAACTTGTACTTCAGGTGTAACAAAATGAAGTGCTATTGGTCAAATAAATAAATAAATGTATTTTACCATGCTTAACAAATGGGTCAGTTCATAGGCATCCCTTTGCTATTCCATGTTTCTTACAAGACCAAAGTGAAGGGCCTCTACAACTTACGCTGCAGCTGGGTGAGACGGTGGTGCATAACCCACCAAACAACATTTTTTTCTCCTCACAGAAGGTTTCTTCTGTGCACAGGTTTTGGGAAAAATACATTCTGGATGAAAAAGTCAATTTTTCATTAAAAGTCACTGAAGCTCATCTTTCAAATGGTGCCAAAAATGGCCCTTGCATTGTGACTCTCTGTGTTGGGATTCTGCATGTATGCCATTTTTCCAGCAAATTCCACACCTCCCGCACAGCCTGGTTTAAAAAGGAAGCATGGACACAAGGTTAGCAATGGCCACGCTATGATAAGAGAGAATGGAATACGACTGTGATAGTTTTCCAAAGCCCACCTGGAGGACCTGGTGGCTAAATGGATTACTCGCTGACTTCCCACCTCTGGGACTCCAGCCCTGGCTGGAGTGACTGAAAATCATTCTGATCAGCCAAGTGAAAAAAGACCAAAGTGAAATTAGACTGGTGGTTTCAGCTCGGTTCCCTCAGTGCTGTACTTCCAAATCACAAAACCACAGCACGTTGAGCGCTGCTAGCAGGGGAGAAAGCGAGAGGCTTTGAGGCTTAATGAGCATGAATCCAGCTGCCTCTCCAGCTCACAAACACCTTAACATAGACCATAACCACCCCATACAAACAGGCACAAACTGGAATAAATGACTGTGGATTACCATACAAATTAATCAGAAGCAATCCCTTGCAAATGGGTATTGAAATGTCTGCATTGCATTGCATATGACAATAATATAATTGTTAATCTTATTAGATTAACTCTGACAGCCAGATGATACTTTGTGAATGTTTAAAGAAAGTCTCTAACAGTATTTGAATATTTCTATAAAAAACACCACATGCCCTTCCATTTTCATCGCATTCACAAACACTAAATGATTCTAAGATACCCTGTGACCTACGTATGCAGGTATTATTTTAATTCACAAATGAAGAGTCTGCGAATGCAGAGACTGAAGGGCTTTCTCCATAGATTTATAAGGCCAGAGACGGACGCTGTGATCATCTAGTCTGACATTACACTTGCCAGTGTCTCTGCACAAGACTAGACAGCAAGAATCAATAAACAGAACTGCTGTTAGGATGCAGGAGTTCAAGACTGGAAACCCCAAGCTCAGGTCCCCATTAACTTTTAAAACTAGGCGTAGAAAATTTGCCTTGATGTCAGTGTTTTACTGCAAATGAAAGTCTTGCCCTGTGCTGCTGTCTTCAGCTGTAGTTTAGCCAGCAAAGATAGATCAAATCCCTCTTCCTTCAGTGAGACAATTTAAATGGGAGATGAGAGCTAGCATACATTAAACGTGTATGAAAAATACCTTATTAAATTACTCTTTGGAACCAATCAGGAGAAAGATCTCTGTCATAGTGTGAATAATTCAAGGTTTTTGGATTTTTTTTTCTCCCCTTGCCTTAATTCATTTTATATGACCACTTCTTTATGCCAGGATCTGCAGAAAATATTCCTTTGCTACATGAACATGACTGACATAAGGAAGAAACTGTGATTTTGCAGGTTGGAGCTAAGATATCTCAAAAAAGAAGTCTAGCAGAGAACATTGCCTAAAAGAAAAAATGAACACTTATTTATGAGATTATTATTTGGGGGCAACCAGAATGTTGTCATGTTTTTCATTAAATGAAAAATCAATTGAGCTAAAAACAGAGCCTGTGAATTTCTCCAGGGGATCAGGCATTGTTCCTCACTCAAAAGCAATGTTGGTTTTGCACCTCAGAGCTTTCCCAATTCTCACATCAGAGCAACAAACAGAACAGGAGTTCTTACAAAGCAGCCTCAGCAACCAACTCCTGCTCGCAGAAGCCTCTGACATTATTCTCCTCCCCTGCCACCTATCCATCCTCCATGCTCTCTTTAATGAGATTAGGGAATATTAGCAAATGTGCAACACTGGACTGTTGTGAAAATGTGTGAGAAAAATTTAGAAGTCGATTGAAACATCCTGTGTACGTGGAGAATTTTCAAATATGGCTTGTTGCAAAAGGCTTGATTAGCTAGATATGATTGCAATCACTAATTTTCTTCTTTAGGGTCATATGACTGCTCAGATGCCCACGAAATCTCAATTACAAAGCAAATAGGCTGTGTGTGCTCCATAACTGTTTCACTAGCCTAGTACTTAAAAGCCATCTTAAATACTGTGTTTGTAAATACAAGGAATTTCATAATTTCATGCTTTTGAGTTATTTGTCTTCATTTAACAATAATTTCTTTAAAAAATTTTTCTTGGTTTAATTTAAATTGTATACAGTATCAAACTGCTTGTGGAACTTTTGCATTACCTAATATTTAATGAAACAGTATGTTAGAAGAAGTTTTAGAAACCTGAAAAAAAAATGAAAGACCTGATAGCTACTTGGTTATGAGCAAAATACACATTTCTCCAAATTAATTTATTACTATTTATATTTATTTATTATAAGTTATTGCATATACCTTATACCCCAAGCCCTGTAACATGTTTATCCTTCAGCTCACTGCCTTTTACACTGTTGTATCCATAAATTGGACTTTTTTTTGGATTAGTCGTTGACAATTGGGACGTGGATTACTTACTATAGTTCATTGAGCTAGGTTTCTACTGAAAAGCATGTGACAATTTTTCTCTAGCAAATCATATGCATTAGAAAAAAAATGGTTCAGTGAAAACCTCTGTAAAAACTAGTCTGAAATTAACTGGTCTCCATACAGACACAGATATGAGACAAAGGACCTGATACACTCTATCATAAAGGAAAGATCAGATCTGCTAATAGAATTTACTGCTATGCAAAATTAAGGAGTTAGATGCAAGTTAATTGCATCTGATGATTCATCTGTTTCATCACAGAAAAATCTTCATGTGCTCTGCCTTAGAAAAGCACCACTATAGAAAATATTACTTTTGTTGATGCATCACCAGAAATTGAAAATGGCTTTTTAAAGAGCCTATTGGGGAACCAACTTATTTTCCACAATTTTTTCATCCTTTGTTTCTCCAAAATGGATTTTCTTATTGATTTTGGAGCTATCATACATTGTAGTTCACAGTAGCCTGGCATACTGAAACGTTCCTGGGCACATCTATTTCTTTTGCTCTCTGCTATTTGGATTTTACATTAGATTCATTTCTCATCATGCAAGTCTGCATCATTTCAATTGGTGAAATCATATTGATCATTTTTAGCTTTATTTTCACATCAACCCTTTTCTTACCAAGGATAATACATCTTACCTAAAAAAGAAAAATCCAAAAAATCTACTAGACTGTTTTAAGTAAGCCCTGTAATATTTTGATTCATGTCAATAGGAATGTTTCCATTTATTTATTTTTTATTATTTCATACTTGCAGCAATATCCAACAAAATATTGCTGCTCCAAGAACAATCAGCTAATAGAAAAAAAAATTCTTCCAAAATATTTCTTCCACATACTGTCTCTTTAGAATGACTATCAATAAGTCCAGTTTCTTTCAAAAGCTAGTGAGTCAGATATATTATTCTCATTTAAATGCATGCTTGCATAAAGAATCATTATCTGTCTACATCTGTACAGAAAATCTCTCCCTCAGAGAATAAACCAGAGCTATGAGCTGAGCTCTGCCTGTGAATCAGATGGAAGGGTTTACCTGAGAATGGACAAGCACTGCTCTAGGCACTGCCAAAACACCGAGAGCTGGTACCACAGTCTTCTCTCTGCCTGCATCTGAGACAACAACTCATTACCGCATTCAGGTTAGCATTCCTACAAGTTAGACATTGTGTTATGAATGATCCGCTCCTCTCCTCCTCTTCTGCAGAAGAGAAAAGGAGGTAAGAGCACGGTGGCATCCTAGGCAAGTTTGGGCACACTGAAAAACTTGCATCTTCAAAGCAGGGCTCTACTCAGCAAAAAAGGCCTGGGAGAAGGAGGACACGAGGACTGGATCCCAGCTGAGATCTCATGCAAGCATCCTAACAGCTGGTAACAAGATGTAACAGAAAGAAAAATACCTTGGAGTTAACCAAAAGCATAGGAAGAAATGAGCTTGATTTTCCTATATTTTGCTATCTCAAATTCTAATACACATGTAAATAATATATTTACCATGGCAAAGTATTAACCTCTTAATTTTATGAATTAAGTTTTAAACATTCACCTTTCATTAAGGATGTGCTCTCACAGCACCAAAGCACAACACTCGAAAGTGAGAGGGGCAGGAGGGCTCCTCAGCAGAGCCGCAGCAGTGTGGCAACAGACAACGTGAGGCACTGTGCAGAACAAAGTGCCTTCTGACAGCCAGCCTCAGCCAGAGGGTCCTTAGTAAGCAAGGACAGCAGGAGAACAGCTAAACCCCTGGATTTGTAACAACACTGTAACACTTCTCCTAGGAGATCCTTTTAGTTTGTTTCTTTGCTCTCTACTAGCTTTTCCCTGGTGCCTTCGCACAGTGGGATCCACATGCAAGCAGAGGGCAGAAGCTTCCATCCTCTGAATCTCTCACCGCTGTGATCAGGTGCTTCAAGTGGATGCATAAAAAGTTAGTCCCATTATGGTGCAGCACCACTCCCATGGTGTTTCTGAGTGGTGTAATTCTCCACTCTCCGCAAATAAATAAATAAATAAATAAATAAAGCATAATAAAACTTATTTAATATGCCAAGAGGAGAGCATCTCCCTTCCAACTATCTTTGCTAGAAGGGCCCTTGAGCACCCTTGAGTTCATTTACGCTGCTGATATTGGCAAGGTTTTGTTTTCCTCTTACTGGTGATTGTTACTATTTTGGGGGAAATGCTGTTTGAAACAAAAGCACCTGTAATCACCAACACTTCATAGAGTGCCCTCAGGCACGAAGGCAGCAGAACAACGGATGCCTCCCTATACATTTGCATATATCGGGTTTCTATATTCAGAGGAAAAGTTATTAGAACACGTATGCATTTGCATATACTGGCTCTCTTTATTCAGAGAAAAAGTTATTAGACACATAATATTTGAGACTGCCGATACATAAATATAAGGACATGATACATTTAAATTAGCCCCCTCCCAAATAATATTGCTTGCAGTGGGTATTTTTAATATAGTAAAAACACAAATGTCAACAAGACGAGGCTGTCTCATTAAAAACCAGGGGTATATGAGCAACTGAGACTATAGCAACACATCCTATAAAGAACAAATCAGGCTGGTAGATGTCCAGCCATAGCCTGTGGGGAATCAGCTTTTCTACAACTGGTGACATTAGATCTACAGCCACAAACCCCAGGTGGTACTCTGAAAACTATCAAGTCTTTCTCTCTACTAACTTATTTTAAGATAATAGCAACATCTCCTGAGGAATAATAATATACTTTTACACTATAATTGACCTTCTTCCTTTAGAATTTGCCCAGCAATCATCAGATCATTGTACGGCTAAAGGAAAAACTGTAACTGGTGGCAAGTTCTCTAAAAGCAAACATTCCTAAATTCTCACCTACCCAGATAATATCTTCAAGAACTCCAAAAGGCACCAGAACCCAAAACAAGACTGCCGAACTAACTGCTCGAGGTGTTGAGCATTATCTCACTACTAAACACGGGGAAATACTTTTATTTGGTAAACTTTGGCTAACCTAATACTGTTCTCTTAACATCTGGATGAACTTCAGAAATCGCAAACCCCAGAACTACTGTATAATAAAATGAAAAGGTGATGGGAAAAAATACAGCATTAAAAATTCTTGTGTGCCAAATAGGCTATCTTTAAAGAAAACTCTAATTAAAAATACATTAAATATTAATAAACTTTAAAAATATAAACTGAAAAATTGTGGTCAAGATGTATCATAGATCTTGTACAGCCTATAAAAGCATTCGCATTCTGAAGCTGTAATTAAGAACATACAGGATTTATGCAATTAATTTCACTGTGAACACAAATAAGTACAAAAAATGTATTTTTTTTTTTTAAGGAATGTAAGTTCAAGCTACATCAAAATTAAAATGAAAGAAACATGAGTCCATGGGGATATTACTCGTTTCCCATGGTATGAAAACAAATAAGCCTAGATTTATTTCAAAACTCCATTTCATCTTTGAAAAAGGTTGGTAATAAAAGTGGGAAAACACTGGCATTTTCTAGAAGATTCTTCGTGTCACTCAAACCTGATGTTTTCAAAGTTCAAAGATTAATTAATAAGATAGAAAATAGGTTTCTTGCACTGTTTTTCCTATAATATGTAACCTAATGTACACAGATTTTTTCTTTAGCACAAAGCATTTGCAGCTTCTTCCCAATGCAGCTTAACCAGAGAAAACTACAGGATACCATTGATCTTGTTCTGAATGTGTTTGATGCTCAAGCTTATCTTACTTTAAATAGCCACATAGTTTTGCCCATTTCACTGGACAAAATAAGAAGGTAAACCTGGAAAGGACAGCCCAGCGACTGCAGGCAATTCCGTCATGTAAACTTTATGCTGATCACTTCATTGTTCCTTCCATAAGTGATTACTGAACCGTTGTAAAACCAACCAGTTTTTGCCCTCTCTGCTGCTCTTGGCATACTGCTCCAGAAGCCGGTCTATCTCACAGTTAGAAACCTTCTCCCTGGCCAAAGGGACAGTTATATTCATTCCAGTCTCATGCTACCACTGCCCTCCTTTAGCTGAAACAGCTATTTCACTCTCTTCTCTGGTGCCTGCCCCTGAAGGAGTAATCACATTTCTCAGCCTTAATTGTAATTGTACTACATTTAAGGAGCTAAGGAGGTCTCTCCACTACCCTCATGACTGCTCTGCTACCTCCACCAAAATGCATTGCTTCATTCTGGCTAATACCTGATTCATGGATGTACCTTGGGGTCATACCAGCTCTTTTCTTTTTTACTTGCTAATTTCTGAACGAAGAGGACACCTCAGAGCTGGGACTGGCAGCATGTAAGGCTAAAGAAAACAAGTAGAGACTCTGTCTCTACCGCCACCTCCACATCACACAACAGCAGGGTCTAAAATTGGGCATATTTGGTACCTCTTTGGCTCAAGGATATGATGATGATTACTATCACTGGTACTATTAGTCTTATTACTGTTGTTGCATGGTTTTTTTTTTTTTTTCAGTTCAAAGTATCTGAAAGAATTCAGAAGCCCAAACTGTAGCCTACTACATTGGCTATTTTTTATGCTACAAACAGGAGGGCGTGTGTAACATGCAGCACAAGGCTGTGGTCTGAAAGCTCATGGGAATGTTTGGAAGTGCAAAGCCTGTGGGCGTTAGAAGACTGCAAAGTGGTGCCAAAACTGATTTCACTTTTTCCAAAGTGGCTATTGGGAGAGGCGTTTGGAGCATGCTACTCCCTGAGCCATATCTGACTATTGTCTTGAAGAAGGCTGGTTGGCATGGCCCAAAACCACATCAGGGAGTGTGCCAGAAATTAAGGCCCATGTTAAAAATTAAGCAGTAAAAATCAGCAATCACTGCACAATCTCATTAGCTATCTCCACCTTATTTAGTAGTCCTACAACTGTAGGAATGATCCTACATTTGTTAGAACTGAATTTCATCACATTTCTGTTACAATCTTCAAATTCGTCCAGTTCTTCTCATTTCACTAACTCAATCCCCTTCTCTGTGGTAAATCCCTCTTAAACTTGTGTCAACTGCAACAGGAGTTCAACTTGCTACAAAATTATTAATGAAAATATGACACACTCCATTAACTTCCTTATCTCTGGGAAATTCCACTTCCTTCTCCCCCTCAAGCCAGTATTTTTTTTTCCACTACAATCTGGTGTCATCTCTAGTTAGCTAGATATCTAGCTTTCTAATATTTCACGTAGTAACTTCAATCTTCCCCAGGTGTTCTTTTTTAAAAGTTTTTTGCCATTCCTCTCTAAAGTTAATTTGCCATTCCTCAGTACTACTCTATCACTGTAAATTCCTTCAAAATTACTAATTCCAAACTGACAATCTTAATTGCATATTTTCTCAGAATTCTGGGGTATAAACTATAAGTATAAACTAACTTCTCCAGAACTGAGCACATTAAACTCCAGAAATTCTGCTTGGATGCAGTAATTCCCATTTTCACACATTCAGTCCACAGCTCCTTGTGCTTAATCTTAGCAGAGCCTCATATTGTAGAAAATCCAATTCTTCACCACTCCTTTATGTACAGAGCTGAAAATTTTGTTTTGAAACTTCTATAAGGATTTAAAAGCAGTCTACATGTGCCAAAATATGAAGCTTTTACAGTAATACAACTTCACTTTTATTATACCTTTATGGCAGACACTCTTCAGTTCTCTCTTCATACTCTTCAATTAAATAGTTATTTAAACTTATGCTTGGTTCAGAACCTCACAATAATGACAATGTAAGTTCACAGCAATAAAGATTTTTTTTTTTTTGAGCTTTCCAAGTCCTGACCTTACCAATGAGCTGCTAATGAGTCCAAATTGTACTGTTAAAATAATAACAGAATTGAACTTGATTTTAACTTGACTTTTCTAATCATATTCTTTTAAACATGGTTTAATGAAACAGCTGTAATAGCTAGTAGCAAGAAAGTATTTGGGTCTAAAAATACTTTGTTTGATTAAAAGTGCTGACTCCCTTAAAAAAATAAGATCAAACATCACGCTATTAATTCCTTATAGCCTATTGCTGAAAGGCATAATATTTTCTTTTTATCATTTAGGTTTCAAACAGACTATCAGAACTTTTTCTTAAAATAAATAAATAAATATTCTATTTAAACTTCTGAGCTCCTCTTCTCAAGAGCTCCTAAATCTGACATATCTCTGATACAAGTAATCAAAAAAATGGAAGGTGAAATATAACCTCTGTAAGAGGGAAAGAGAAGATAAGTTGATATACTGATACTATTTTTTAATATTTTACATCTGTGAGCTTCCCAAGGATCACTGTTCCAATGAATTGGTCAGCTCCTGCTTCATTCTAGCATGTATTATACTTTCTCGCAGTTCAGACAGATTTTTTCCCCTATGTATTGGTTTTGTAGAAGAAAAAAAAAAGTCATTCTTCTCTTTTTCAATCTGGGACACCATATTCAGTGAAACTTTTTTACTATCCCAAATCTATTTAAGCCTCACACATTCTGAAAGAGATCACAAATAGGTGAATTTAGAGAGTTTGCTCCTTCTAGTTTTTTTATTTGGTTGGTTTTGCTTTCTAACAGGAAGAGAGGATTTGCTTTTGCTTTTCATTGAAATGTATCAAAAATAATACCTTTAAGAATATCTATTTTCTTTCCTTCACCTCCTACTCTCTCAATTAAAAGACACAGTATAACAAAAAGCATATTCTGATTAGTATTCCACAAAATAGCCAATCCCCTGAGCTCATTCTCCTCTCAACAGCTGAAGGAAAAAGATAGGAGCTAGAGCCTTTTTATCATAAAAAGCTGTCTTTCTGTGCAGTCAAAGGGGCAGTTTATTTATTATTTGTACATTCTTCCATTCATTCCAGCAGCCCCTTTGACCACAAGAATTACTTACACCTGCAAGGCTAACACTAAAACTGATTTATAAAAGTTGTTCTTGGTCCATCCTTCACCAGTATCTCCTGACCCAGCTTCCTCTGTCTCTCTGGAATTAAATGAAAGTCATATGCTGAGAACACATAACTTGAACACTCTTCCCAAGTTAGCAACCTTACGACTTGCACTGACAGAGCAATGCTTAGAGGATAAAATGGCTACAGTGGTAGCATCTTTTCAGAAACACTGCACACAGCCTGATCTACCTCTAGCAAGTAGGAGCACGGAGAAATTGTTTTTGAAGAGAAACCCACTAACTAATTTGATGGACGTTCCTCCCTCTCTCCCAGAAACAGCTAATGGTACAATTCTTTTGAAGCAGAAAAAAAACATTCCCACATTTATATATAAAAATGTAAAAACACAGTCTCTTTATGGTCTGACTGAGAATACCCAAGCAGGCAGAAACACACGCTGCACCTTGCCAGATTTATTTTCTGACATCAGACGCAAAGCAACTTTGTGTGAGCATGCAGTTTGCACTGGAGGAAGACCTTAAAAGAAAAGAAGAACCAACAAATGATTCAAGATGCTGAATCTCAGCAATACAGTTCAACAGCATAATGATTTCTGAGAACTATAAATGCATTCTCTCACAAAAGGACCTAGGGAACCGATCCTTTATTACAAAAAAGCTCCAGTCAAACTGAAATCCTTCATTTTCAGGATGTTTTCAAACAGAAACAGACTCCTAAAGTGAAACAGTATGAGACTAAATTGTGGTTTGTAGAAGGTATCTTTCTTACTTCAGTAGACAGCCGTATTAGGTCTGCCCCATATATTATAAAATTCAACTCAATTAAAAAGAAAAAAGCCATATTATTATATAGAAAATGGAAAGCAAACTTGCATTAGAATTGCATAAATACTTATTCTTTTAAAGTTCCATTCCTAAATAGTGAGGATTTGCACATCACCACCTCTAGTAGAAGTGGAGGTTGTAACGTTGGTGATGCTCTCAGAAGTTTCATCATCTGCACCTATTTTTAAAGAACATTAACAACTTCCATATTATAAAGCCAAGAAGTAAACATACTTTTAAAAAATATTCTTTTTTTTTTTTTTCCCCAAAATATATGACTAGAGAACACAAGAATTTCCCTATATCGGCTGGTGTCAATGAATTTGCATAAGTATCTGTCATTATCACCTACAGTTCTTCCTCCGTGGTTCACTGTATTTTAACTACAGCTCCCAACCTGCTGAGAATGGATGCAGGTTCACTTCCCCAGAAGGTGATCAAAACATCTAATCTTCTTTCAGTGAGAGCTTTTCTCACAAATGACTTTTTGCCTGAATGCCCTTCTCTAAAATCTGAATAAAGCTTTTTACAGGCAAAATTATCTTTTATCACTTATAGTTTCTTTTATTTTAATTAATAACCCTGGATGTAATTGCAATAGGACATTTCAGAGGGTGCAATTATAGTTTAATAAACCATGCAGGGTATTTAAAGGCAAAGTGCCCTAGGTTTTCAAGTACTTTGCACTATTTGCATACTCTTTAACATGCTTTGTGGCTTAGTCTGATGTGGCTTTTCTAATTAGAAATAAACAGAAGTTAATCATTCAGGAGGCACTGGGAAAGGGAGAACCAGAAAAAAAAAATACCTATTTTGCAATTACATCTTAATTCCATGCAGTAATTTAGACATAATTTATCCTTTTTTTTTTTTTTTTTTTCCCCCTCCAAATAGAAAGAAGATTTAGAGTGAAACTGACAATGAAAAAAAAAATGAAGATAATTTACAAGTGTTAAGGCAGGAAAGAAAAGTTCTGCTAGTATTTATTTAAGAGTCTGCATATCACTTCTTTCCACACTGGGTTTTCTGAACAATATATTGCAGTGTTCTTCAGTAGGGAATACACACAATTAGTTAATCAGATGATTCAGAAAAGAAGAATTTGATAAGGATATCACCCAAGTTGTACATGGAATCTGCATGACTCACTGGTCACTTAAAGTCTCCCGTATCATTCCATTACTCATTTCCTAATATTTTGGGACCGTCTAATTTCAGTGGGAATAATTACTAGGAAAAAAGTACAATCAAATTGTCTAGGAACAAGGTCAGATGTTTATACAACTCAAAGACTTTCTTAAACAAAGCAACTGCTCAGCCGCTGCCTTGCGGAAGTTCAGAAAAGATAAGGAAGCTGCGTGCACAAAAAGATTTTTACATACTTCATAGTAATGAAAGGGAAACGCTTAAAATAGTCATCCTAATGAATAAATTCTGTTTTAAGCTGGGATTTTTGAAAACTTCCTTTGCTGTGTAAATCAGCTTCCACTTTCAAACTGTACTACTTTCCACACTGAGTCAGGACCAGAACTATCAAGGTCTGTGGGTGCTTGCTGCTACAGGCTGGCATCTCAGGGCCTTCTCAAAATGCACCGCTATGATACCACTTGCTCCATAAAACATTGTCTCTTCCTACTTCAGACTACTGCTGAGGTGAACTAGTTTTACAGAAAATATTCTGTGCATTGAATTGTGCTTTGGATGAAGAGAAAAATGAAGAAAGAGGATCAACTCACTAAGGAAAATTACTACCAATTTAGTCAAAAAGAAAAAAAATGTTCCTTCTATTATTATAGGAACAGGATAGGACATGACAGGTCTCTACTTAACCTTGTAGGTTACCCCCAGACATTGATTTGCAACTATTACCCAAATAATTTTCTAATTTTTCTTGCTAAATGTGTGAAAATTAACAAGCTAAGGGTTCTGTGAAGCATGCAGTGTGTCTTCATTCTTACTGCACATCTATTCCAGGTGCATTAACTTTTATGCGTACTATTCACTCTAAAGAAACCTTGTAACAATATCCCAGAGCCCTGAAAGTTTTTTTTTTTTCTTTCTTCTTCTTCTTGTTCCTCCTTCCTGTCTGTAGATTGCTTTGTCATTCTCATTTAATGAAGATCCTTTTGAATGCAGCAATTTAAAATTCGCAGCTGCTCAGAGGACTACAGAAAAGTCTCTGACCACCAGGTGCCTACATTATGCCGACACTTGAGACTGCTTTTTTGCTAAATTCTCATGGAACTTTTTGTGAAGTATTGGATTCAGAAGGTGGTCAAAAGCAGTTGGCATTTTTATAATGAGAGAACAAGCCCCAGCTCTGGTAAATTGAAAGTATTTGCTACATGTGCTCATCTTCCCAGCACCTGTGGGAGCTGCTGCCAGAGCAGATGGCCAAGAGGAGAATGAAAAGGAGATGGATGAAGGAAAGAAGGAACCAGACTAACAAGTCAGAGATAGCATTCATCTAATTGTCCCCATTTTTTTTTCTTGTTTCCTCCCTTCTGTCTCTTTGTCTATTCCAGTCTGAAAAGTAAGTTGCCCTTCTTCAGGATGTTTTAAAATTTTACAAGGAAACTAAATGAATATATTAATTCTGCTTTTATAGGATCCCAAACAACAAGTAAAATAAATGTTAGCTTATAATGGAAAAAATGCTAAACAAGACACGTGCTTATGCCTGCAATAAAATGGCTTTCTGATTATGTGATTCTCCCATCACATTATCACAAAATTGTTTCATGACGATTCAAAGACATTTCTGAATTTATCTTCCTGTATTCATGATTGTCCCTATACTTTACTTGTTTCTAAACTGCCTTACTCCTTTACCGAAACCAGTTCTAATACACATGCAAACCATTACTAAAAGGCATATAATTAGACTTAAATCAATAGCTGGATATCTGGATTGTGCAGTGGCAAAAGTCAGGCAATTCCACAGAAACAGCCCCTGAGGAATATCCTCTGCTGCTGTATGAGGTTTTAGATTTTACTTTCTGCATTTTGACTGATTAATACAAAATGTGTCTTGGCATTTTTGCTGCTTATAATGCAAAAGGTTCGTAACATTCAGCAGGATACTCTTACATTTGCTCAATATTTCTGATACAAACACTCCCTTAAATTTTCTGAATTAGAGAAGCAGATTTTTGGTAAGCTTTTTTTCCCCTTCTATTGGTAAAAGCACTAGCTTTCAATTTTATTTTTATTGAGAATTAAAAATCTGTTTATTTGATTTAATCAGCTTATTGAGCATTCTCTTTGTACCTCTAATCCCTGGAATGGGGATGTCAAAGCATGTGATAGCACATAACCATGACAATAATCTCAGGAGGTTTTCCATTACTGCCATTTGTAATAAGCAATGCATTTTAGTGTTAAAGAGACAGCTGTACTCATCACAGGGGAAATTTACTCCTCCCCATGCATAAGAGCAGCAGCAGCTTGCCTTGGACAAGGAATTATGAAGGTCTTCAAGGTACACAACCCATTCTCAAAGCAGGAGCTGGCTCTGCAACCCTCCACAAATGCCATATCAGTCCATCGCCTCTTTTTCTTCAGCTTCTAGACGAGGGAGCAAATGATAACCAGATCTTGCTCAGTCTGAGTTACTCCTCTGGAGCCCCCCTTCTGCTCTTACCATATTCAGAGGCTGCCATGGACCCTCCACTTTGCTTTTCCACTACGAACATGAAGGAAAAAGAGCCTTCTATATCCAGTTATGGATAGCTTTCAGTATATGCATTCATGTGGTGTATACAGCGTTCTTTGACTCTGAATCAATGGCTGTGCGCACAAAAACATGCCCAGTTTTATCTCAGAATTGAATATCTTCAGTTAGACAACCCTGCAAAAGAAACTGTTCAGAGATGCTGTTTAATGGCTCTAAGAAGGGCTGCCAGAGCCTCAGACAATCAGGACAAACCTATTTTAGCTGCTTCAATAACATTTTAGATACTTAAGCTCAAAATTGAATGCTATTGGGCACAAGTTGTAGATACACATATCTACAAGCTAGGTTAGAGAACAATATGCTGCAACAGCAAAGAAAATTTTTCATCTGGAGATGAAAACATAGACTGTCCCACTTATCTTAAATATAAGAAAAATAATTACTTATTTATTACACAGTTTCCTCCCACCCCAGACTTCTATTCAGTACAAATTATTTTTCCTGATACTCACCCTGCTTTTCTTTACAAACTCATCAGTGCCTGCGGTTGCACTTCATGATGAAAAAAAATAAAATAAAGAATCAGTAACATGCTGCGAAGGACTGTACAATGCTGACTAGCATTCATTTGAATGACATGTCCACTCAACAGGGCAAGTAAAATAAGTCAATAAGGTTATCATGATTGCTCAGTCATTCTGTCTCTGGAGAAATACACAATCACCTCAAATAAAGCAATTTTTGCCTCTTTTCGTAACTCACTGAGATAGGAAAAGTTGAGCCATTACCCCTTCCACCTCACAGAGATGACTTGATTTTTCCACTAAACTGCGGCTTTGAACTTCCAAAGAGCCACGAAAAACCAGACAGCTCTTGCTTGTATAAAAGGACCATAATGTCTGCCAGGGTTTGTCACTGTCAGGTTTGGACTGTGTTTTATTTTTGTCAAATGCAACAGTTTCTTGCATTGGTAACACGTTTATATTTGTTTACACTTTGTCTTATATGAACATGTGGTTGCCTTTAACTACACAGCTGAAAGAGCTTCTGGGATTTCTACCACAGCTTAAGTTTGCTGCCGTTATTTGAACATGCATATTTATGTTTGAGCCTTAGTCTGCAGAAACCCTGTGAATATCAATCACAAAAACTCAAAGAAGATGCACAATGTAACCTCTGTGAAGTGACTAGATCCTAACTAATTGTCAGCTTGAGGCAACAGGACAAGTTCTATTTGGCTATGTGTGGAGGAATAACAAATTCCTTCAATGCAGCACTTACTCTAGAGTCGGACTCAGTGGCACTAAGAGTGCAACAGAAACTTTTATCCACAGATAGCAGCAGATAAACCAGCATATTTTATGCCATGGAACTTATCTCTTTGTGCGAGAGTTGACTCTGATCTAAAAGATATTTCAATACAGAACTGAAGAACTAAGCAGGGAGATATAAGACATCTAAGTTCCTATTGACTTCTTCTAGAGATAAATATCAAAGGCTGCAGAATCAGACACACTTTTTATTATTATTATTATTATTATTATTATTATTTTAAAATGCTATAAACAGATGTCTTTGACTATTCTTTTGCTAACCACATGAAGCCATGTGGTTACCCAAAGGTAGCCTAAAGCAGCAACAAAGCATCCTACAAATTATTCTATGGAGAAAGGACGATTTCCATAACACATTTTTTTAGTGTGACATTTAATGGCTGCTCAGTCATTAGGCCGAAATTTGACTTTGATCCGCTCTGGGGAAGCATCCCCTCTCCTCTGTACAAGCATCTGCACTGACTAGAAACAACTGTAGCTCACCACCAGAGCTGCTTTAGGAATTCATTCATTATTTTAAGATAGATGGGTCCCAAATCAGCTTGGGGTCTTGACTCCCCCTGCTAACTAAGACAAGACACAATACCTGTTGTATCACCTCGAAAGAATCCACAAGTCAGAAAAAATTTAAGGCATCACATTCAGGTGGGTAAATGTGACAGACACCGGGGTTATCTTGTGCAGTGAAGCATGCACAGAAGAGGATTTTCTTCCACTGGCTGTGAAGAATCTTGTGCAAGGACATTAAGAAGCTGCTTGCTTCTACTCTGATTTATCTTTGTCATCAATTAGATAACTTTTATTTATGCCTTAGGGCTGTGCTGTGTTGGCACTTGCTGTGCACTGTTGCCCCAGTGAATTTATTAGCCAGAGATGTAATTTAATCAGTGATTTCAATTTACCACCAGCAAATCACATTTACCATCATTGCTTCCAATAATATTGTCTTTCAAAAATGTGGTGCTTTATTCTACCTCACTTTAAAACAGTGTCTTTGCTATTGCCAGTCTGGTCACATTAAGTGTCCACCTGCATAAAAGGATGGGATAGCTCCTCTGAGAAGCAGATCTATTACTTCAGAACATGCCACATGACAAAAATATCATCAAAATTTAAACTAACAGCCTCCAGCCAGTTCCTTGTCTATCCTTTCCTGCCTTGTTCCCATATCTCCTAAGAAAGCACTCGGATAACAAGAGATTGAATCAGAACATCATATGTGCACCAATGATTAAATTACTCTTATAGTTCAGTTCCAGTTCCATTACTTTCCTGATACAAATCCCAGTGGTTTGAACAAAATAAGGAAAGAAAAAGCAAGCCACAAGATCAGCTAAACCTGTGTGAGTGGGTTAAGACTGGCAAAGGATAGAAGAATGGCTGCCCTGTTTGAGCCCTTTGTCAGGAACCTTTTATTGTACCTTTGTGATATCAACATTCTTTGTGCATGATGGGCATGCCTGGGACAGGAGCTGAAGTAGCCAAGACGCAGCTGCCATGAAAAATATCTCTGATTTTGGTGGATATCCCAGCTGATTATGCTGAAAAGCCACTCAGATATCTTCTCCTTTGCAACAGGTGTGGTAGGGAAGACTCTATGAGGTTCGCACCTAGCAGTGCTGCTAACATAAGGAACAGGCTACAAAATAAAGGTAAGAAGGGCCCTGATGTTTACAACAGAAGTCCCTTCTAGGGATCCTACAGGGGTTGCCTGGAAACAGTCTTCCCCAGATATTTTGCTGTAACACTAAAGTCCTGTGTTTGCAGCTTAAAGGTAATTCTTTGCCATCCAAATAAATGTGACATTTATCATTTTGATAATGCAGGCCGATCTGAATACCTGTCAGTTTTGCATAGCAATTCAAGGCACCAGGCAAAAAGGTACTGCAACAGTGGTCTTCAACGGGGGGGGGGGGGGGGGGGGGGAGAGAGAGAGAGAAGCTAAGTGATGAAAGATGGAAAGATGAACAAGTAGTGAATTAATTAACACTTAAAAGATGTATTCACTTACTAAACATAGGTTCTCTATTCCAATGATTCATTATTCTCTTTAGTTGATATTAAAATGAAACCTTTAATTACGGATTATTATTTCTAGAGAATTTGGTATGTGTATAAACTCTATAATTCAGACGTCAAATATCAGGCTGTTATTGAGCAGTATTTTGTGATTTATTGGTTGTGTTGTGTAAATATATTTTTTACTGTGGTTTTATATACTCTTATTAGGGCTAGAAGTTAACATATCTAGATAACAGGGACTTCATAAAAATTACTAGCAGATACAGATAAAGGGTCTCAAAAAATCTCATATAAAAATAAACCTCTCTGATTAACAGTATTTTATATCCATACTTTTTAATGAGTAAAGACTGTTAATAGCAGCAATGAACTTGATGAGAAAATGTTTGTAAATTTTAGTCTTTATTTTTTCTATGATTTAATTCCTCACATGCACAGTTATAATTAGCAAGAATGAGACAGAAACCAAAGGAAAAAAGTTAACACTTTGGGTATCATTACTTGGGACTATGCTTTTCCTGAGGTTCAGAAGTCATCTTAATATGGGACACATAGGCGAGGATGAAAAATCCCAGTTATTCAGATTATTCAGATATTTAAATTAATTTGGGGAATGTGCATGCTCTCTGTAAATGAAATCTGAAGTGTGAAACAAAGATCCCCATCTACTTCAGGTCTCCATCCTTTAAAGTATATGTACTCATATCCCATCACCTCCACATGCCTCAGTCTTTCTACTTTAAATAACCCAGGCCGGATCCTCAGATGCAACAAACCTGACTTTTGGGCAGGACAACAAGGACAAATTGTAGACAGATCACTCCATCTGGCGTATCTAACATTACCTTTCTATTACAGAATATAACAAATATGTTAAAAGAAATAAGATAATATGACTGGGGTTCTGTTTTATTTAGTATTTTAGTCAGTTTATGTATTAGACAACAGACTCATAAAACAACCATGCTAGGCCCACATCGTCACAGACTTTCATGAGGATCAGGAGCTGCAAACAAACTTTTTTGGGCAGCTAGAAATCCAGGCTACTGTCTTTCTGTTAAGTGGCTTTAGTTACCTGCCTGCTGTCAGACTTTGCCGACCTGCAGCATATTCACAAAATGAACCAAGGTCCCAGGTTATCACTCTGGGCAATAAGAGAATAAAATCAGCCTTCAGCTGGATGGATACAATCCCATGGAAGATGTTTTAACATGAACTTAAGCCAATGCGGTAACAAGTCAAAACCCTACAAGTTCAGAGGACAAAGCATGATCCTTTCTGAAGGTCTCACTCCCTAGTTCACAACATACAGAAGAGTGTAATGGACTTGACCCTAATGTGTTACAAGTTTCTTTCCTACCCTGACGTTTTCTTTTGTTTGCAACACGACAAGCATAAAGTTCTGTGCCATATACTTAATTTGGGCTAGCAGTCATTTTCCTATTGAAATGTTAAGTAAAATCTAAGTGAACGTGAGGTTGAGTCTTTCAAAAAAAAAAAAAAAAAAAGGAACACTGAACAAACAAACAAAACAAAAGAAAAAACAGCTTCAGAGCTCTCAAAGCTTTCCAGATACACAGATGAGACTATAGTTGGGCAGTGATATTTTCCTGCATTACACACTTTCAAAATACAATCATATAGGAGAGACTGAATCATTTACGTGCGAACAATTAATAAAGATTAAGCAATTAGAGAATTCAAATATATCAAAAAAAAAAAAACTGACAATCCCTTTGTACTTCACTCTGCACTGAAAATAACATTCAAAGAGATCATTTATGTCTTCAGCTCTCAGAATAAAAACAAATTATGTTCCATTCTCAGAAAAAATTGGCCAAAAGAGATCTGTTGATTAAAAGTCCTATATATTTAGGATTTGCATATACATTTTCAGATATCTAAGGGAGCTACCTACAATGCTAGGTCAATAAAGTGTGGACTACTCTAAGGTTATCCATTCTGACATTTAGCAAGTGGAAATGGTTTAATCACAAGTCACCAAATGGCAAAGCTAACACCGCAACTCAGCAGCTAAAGAGTTCATGGCTTCTACCTACCATTCCTCCAGTGGGAACTGGGCTGTCCTAAGATAGTCCTCCTAAGAGGACTAAAATACAAAGGCATCTTTGGGTAGGGTTGCAGTGAAAAAGCTCAGATCCTTTTTTTTTTTCTTTTTTTTCGGTGAGAGGAATGAGAAAGGGAGTGAAAGGAAGCATCTGTTCAGATAAAGACCAAACACATAGGATACATAGTATCAGTCTCCCAGAAACAGAAGATATCTGAAGACAACAAGAATGCTTCTAGATAATTTTTTGAATATGTTACTGCAAAGTGAAAAATTCAACAAATTAATTACCTTGAGAGGTATCCAACAACTTAGGCTCCCAAAGAGTGAGATCTACAAAACAATAACTGCTTTAGTTCCTTGTAAAGATGTATGAAAAGGAAGCTCAGCTTAATTCACCATTTAGGTGGTTGAGGAGTGCTTCTTCCAGCACTTCCAATGTCAACCTCATTACTCTTAATAAGATAAGGATGTCTTGATACACATTTCATTTTCTATAATAGTCTAAATTGGTGATGCTGGAAAAGCTTTTTAGGCACATGACCTTCCTCTATAAAACTGCAAGTCAGCTCGTGTCTACAAGCGCTGGTGTTGTGTTATGCTGTTATCTATATATATGTACAGCATAAATCACATTATAGATCTAATTTCTGAATGACTTTTTGGATGAAAATTATATTTGTATGATACAAAAAACTCTCCAGGCAAAATATTATATAGGCAGTTTTTAATTTTCCCAAACTATTATTAATAACAGTACTTCATATTTCTGCCATAAGTCATTCACTGGTACCCAAGTGCTATTTAAGCAGTAATTAATTAGGTTTCTCAACATGCTGGTGAGGTGCTGTGGCTATTATTTCCATCATACTGAGAGATTAAATGACTTGTTCAAGGACACGGAAACAAACCAGAGATTTAGATGGAAGTTTGAATCCTAGTTTCCTGCTTTTAATGGTGATCAACACTTTCTTTCCTTTCTGTGGAGAGACTCTACCATAAAGATTTAAACGTGTAATCCATTAAACATATAATTTTGCAGGCTATCAGTATCAGTGAGCATAAATACACAGTCTCTAAGCATTTCATCTTCACCATCAGTCTATGACAAATTACTTCAATAATACTGAAAAAGGAGACTTATCAGAAGGAGAGATCAGAGGTTAATTGTTATCACATTAAACTCTAAAAATACGCTCCCTTTTAACACCTCATGACAGTTGCCAGAAAAGCATACAGAATCTGTCACACGGGAACAAAAGATCCTAATTTGCAGATAAGCCAAGTATAGTCTACAGTAATAAAGTCAGTTCTTGTTGTTTCTTAATAATTAGCTGTCAGATTATAGAGAGGTTTGACACCAAACTCCTTCCCATGGAGAGCCACAGCTTCTCCACAGCACTCATCACCTTCCCTCTGCTCGGACGCGTCGATGCCATCTCTTATAAAATGGCACCCAATTTCACACACAGTACAAACCAACTTTGAAACCCTCAACCTCATTTTGTGGGGCAGACGGGCAGGAGGGAAACCACTTCATAGGCAAACTAAATCACGTTGCTAGATTATCATTTCTCGCAAATAGACTCTGGTACCCCCTCTCTTTTTCCCCTTGCCCCAGGGCAAAACATAGCACCATGCAGCATATTGCCTTATGAATCTTCTTCAAGTACCCAATTATCCTGGTGCACCAGACCTGTCATTGCCATGACAGCTGCATGCAGTATGCAGTACATGCTGTCAGAGGTGAAAGATTGCACACAGGCATCCCGCATTTCCATTACAATGTGGAAAGTGAAGGGGAAGAAAGAGACAGACAAACACACACCCCCTCAACAAACAACTTTCCTAAAGAAGCTGATTAAAAGCAGAGGTTAAGATCATTTTTATAAGTGGTAATGTAATTGCCAGACATTCCGGTGCTGTCCCTGCCTCTAGCAAAATTCCCCCGTGTGTTTTTTGTCATGATAATCAATGAGGTGGTGTAAGTACATTTTGAGCACTTTTAACAGAGTTGAATAAAACAGTTCACCAGCCTGCAGTTCCTCGGGGAGGAGAACTAAGCTTTTGTATTTTCTCTTTCTGACCAGTTTTCTTTTTTAAAGAGTAAATATCCCACCCACCCACAGAAACCCACCCCGACAGGAAACCCCATTCTGTCACTGCTGTAATTGAGCTGTGGTGGCTCAAACAGGCTGCCAGATATAGGAAGGGGGTACAAACATGATGTAGGACACTTGCCCTCCAGGTGAACATTGCAGACTGAGCACGGAGATCTGACCCAAAACTCATCTCAGTAACCACGCTGTGATGGATCAGAGCTGGCATTCACATTGCAGGGGGTAACGGATGTTACCCCTCTGAGCATATGCTCATGCTAGGTGACATATGCCCTCAATTCCTACTACCATCAGCGGCAACCATGCCCTGCGAGCACCACAGTTGGTATCTCACAGGATCAGGCCTTTAATGACGAATGTGCAGCGCAGATGAGCGGTCACAGTTCATAAGAACATGCTGCAGATTTTCTAATTGCACATAATATTTGGCATTTATGTCCTGTGTTTCACTTCCTCCTTCCTGAATTATCCCCAGCAGGCCCCCACCAATTCTTCGTGTGATCGCACAGTTCATTATAGCTGTAAATATAAACATCCTTTTTTCACAACCTATCATTATTAGGAAACTAGACGGGAAAAAATATCCAGATTAACAGTAGACATACTGAGATTTCTTGTTCCCTTGGAAAGGGAAAATTTTCTATTTTAAACCAATGAATAATAAGCTTGTGGAAAACAATAATTACAGTACGTATAGCTGGGACAGTTAAAGATTCTTTCTGAAGACAACCAGATGGGAAAGGCCGTGTAACTGAAATAACTCGTCATTCAAAATTAATTTCATCTACATCAATAGAGACAAATGGAAGCAACATGAAACCTCTGGTCAAGTATTCTAATACCAGCACTCAAGGAGATATATCTTCACAGGCTGAAATGGAGGAGAAGTGGAGCAGCTGCAGAGAGAGAAGGGAAGAAAACAGAGAATTCCCACCTCTCTTTTGCAAAGTGGGAATGAGGTGTTTATTACTCAGCATCAGCTGCTTGCTTTTCATCGGATGACATAACAAACGAAGGCTCTGAGGTCTAGAGTTAATACCCTGCACAGACAGGCAGCACACTTATCTAGCCAGAGGAACCAACTACGAGGGTGAGGTTTTGGGGAGTATTCACAAAGACTCACTGTGACCCAGGGAGACTCCTCTCACTCCGCTCCGTGTATAGTTAAAGGGCAAACTTGGGCTCCTTGAATGAGCTATACAAAAGACGTCTCCCTGAAATCAGTGTCCTGTCATCAGACACGATAGCGTTCTTCTCAAGTTTGGAAACACCACAGCTAACAGGACAGTAAGGCAATCTCACTCTTTTCAGAGTTAATAACACCGGAGACAGAAAACATGTAGAGAGCACATGAGCATTGAAAGGTAAGGATGCAGAAAAATGTGAAAGAATAAGGAATTAAACCATTTACTCTTCAATATGAAACATTTAGTCTTCAACATTGCTGCTCCATTGCCTAACAAGGCTCAGGAACATCACTGTATCACCATCTTTATGGTGCACTTGCACCAATTTCTACAACAGATTTTAGTCTGAAAAAAGATCTTTGGAGATGGAGTGGGAGTTTTTACAGTGAGATAAGGGAAGAGAAGGGGGGAGGAAAGGAAAGAATAGTAACAGCAGCAATAACATAGCAAGCTCTAAAAAGGATGAACTAAATATTCATGTTATCTTGTAAAAGCAGCTCTGACAAAAAACAAACCCGGAAGTTAATCTGACATATAAAATACACAACAATTTTACTGGTTTTGAAAAGTGCAGTTGTTTTATAGTGAAAGTTAATTAATTTCCATATGTTTTAGATTGTTATAAATTCTTTAAAAGTTTACATTCATCTCTTTGATAAGGACATTTTTCTATGTAAAGCAAATTGCTTTCATTTTAAATTATGTGCTATCTTTATTTTTTGTCTAAAACTAGTACTTATAACAGGTCGCAAATACTTGGTTTACTGCACATTCCTAAAGTAAACATCCTCTTATGAAGCTTCAAGGTCAAAGGAATAAAATACTCACACAACAATGTTAGTTGTAAGAAGGAGCTATAAATAACTAATTTTATTACGCATCTTCCTCCCAAGATCCTTTCAGTTTGCTAAAGCTTGTGAATCTTCTTCACATTGCTGAAGCTTTGTAAATAGAGCACTACATGGCTGGAGGACAACTTTTCTATTCTAAAGATACACTTCACAGTACCTGGGCAGTAGCTACATGAAAGCTGAAGAAAGTCAGAAAGCTTAGTCTTCAGCTTCTTAAGGTTATTTTAGAAGCATGACTAAGTTCTGGTTAGTCTTAACTCTACAAAATGACTCTCATGCTTAAGATTTTTGTTTTTATTTTTTAACATCTATTTTCTTTCTTGGCATTCTGGTACTTTGAATGGCAAATTATCTGCAATTCTGGCTGTCAAAAATGATTTTGTTAGCCTGGGATTAATAGTCTTGAACAACAGTCTTCCTAATGTGCAATGAAGGAAACCAGAGGTGCTAAATGCAACTTTCATTCTGAAAAGCAGCTCTGTAAAATTAATGTATATGTACATAAGTCTTTCTGAAAGGCAAAAAGGATGTACTATCTTTTCTAACAACAGAATGAGAATTTCAGAAATTATTTGGTGATAAAAAGATATTTGTTCCTTAAAAAAAAAAAAAAGAAAAAGGAGGAAATTGCTCACAATATTTACACCTTCACCTGTTTACACACAGTTATACTCCCAGCAAGAGAAATTAAAGATTCCAGTCTGGTAAACAAAGACCTCAGGTTACCAGAACTTGTGTGAGCATACAGACTGTGAACCACTGATACCAGCAGGCTGTCCTTATCCTTATACGTCTTGGATATAAGGAGAAAATTCTTAACAATGATGGTGGTGAGCACTGGAAAAGGTTGCCCAGAGAAGCTGTGGATGCCCCATCCGTGGAGGTGTTCAAGGCCAGGCTGGATGGGGCTTTGGGCAACCTGGTCCAGTGGGTAGCATCCATGCCTGTGGCAGGACAGTTGGAACTGAATGATCTCTAAGATCCCTTCTGACCCAAACCTTTCTGTGATTCTACATATGCTGATGAAGATGTACCACAGTTGCCTTTCAGGCAGTTTTCTTCTTTTTATTCTGATTATAATTGAGCTTTTGATTTTGAAGGAAAGCACATTATCCCAAACCTTCACTTCTATTACTATTATCATTACTCAAATTACTGATAAAGTTTTCACGATCTATAGTTATCCTTAACACGTAGTTTAAAATTATTTCATACAACAAAAGGAATTCAGCAATGGAAATCTTCACCTTTTTGTTTTGAATAAGGGACAAAAAGCATTAAAGTGACTAAAGATATCTAAAAAAATATGTATTTCCCCAGTGTCTCTGTACACCCATAAGACTATGCTGTATTCATGCCTTAAATTAGCTGTAATTGTTATCACTATCAATAATAATTACAAATAAAACTGATAGAGGTTAGTGAAAGATTACAAACCAAAATGTTCTACTTCAGGAAAAAGGAGTAAATACCATGCTTATGGAGAGAATTAGCCTGAGCCTTTCAAAATCCTCACGTAAAACTTGCAGCGCTTGTGGATTGAGAAGTATGGTGTTACTCAGTGCGAGTGTCAAACATTCCAGATGATTGTGTCCTTCAAAACCAGAAATTACTACCTTTTGCTGACCTCCAATTTCTTTTCCTACAGTCTGCTGTTATGTTTTATTTCTGTATTAGACCTCCCCTACCTCAGTTCACCCAACTGATATCTGCAGGTAACATTCAGGAAACTGGGAAACAGTCTGAGGAGTGCCTGTAGACCTAAATATTCTAATAAACTGAGTATTCACAAATGATAATTTTTGGCTGATTTATAAAACTGTAAATGATACATCATACCTTGAATCCATTATCTGTTGTCGACATAGTAAAATTCACCTCCCATAGCATGCACAACAGAGAATCATTAACCTTAGAGGATGATGCTATAACAGCTAGAATACCCTTGAGTAACAGCAACAGTGTGGGGGCCTAGCACTGCCAAATTGCAAAAGTAGCTATTGCCGTGCAGAACTGATAAGCAGGGAGCCTTCACCATTACCATATGCCACTGGGGCCAAACAAAGCAATAACAAGGTAAACTACTTGCATCCACAGACTAGGAGGGAAGCTTCAGACCATGGTGGGTTAGGACCCACACAGAGCTGCTATCTGAGCATTCAACAGAAGGAACTCTATCTGCTCATAGCTGTAAGAGTACATGCTTTCACACTGATCTAGCCATCTTGTACTACAGAAATAGGAAGGTTTTTGTTGACTAAGATTATGGTGAAACTTATCTGAGGGTCAAAGCCTTAAGCAAAATCATTTATATACCTGTAGAGGAAATGCTGCTGTTATGCTCTGCTTATGATAACACCAGGCAATGAAAGTCTTTGTTTTTTCATCATGTCATAATAATTCAAACTGGCAGAGGTGTATTTCTTAAAAACAAACAAATGCAGCATCATATTAGAAAGATTTGAATGTATTAGCAATGTAAGTCTTCTGGAAAATTGCCTTCACGCATAGGCAGTCTTGTAATTTCCATCTTCTTCATTCTTCTCCTATGTGCCTTTTAATAACTTGGCACATTTAAACTGTCATGGCACAAAAATATTTATTAGCAGAAATACTCAATAACAATAAAGCTAGGATAAATGTTATCTTCCTTCTTTTCCTATGTCATAGAGCAGCAGCTCCCCTCTCTCTCCTCTACCCAAACTCTCTGTAGAATGTCTGCCAAATCTGGGTAGCAGAAGACCTACCGGTTTTCCTATCTTCTCTTGCTCATTTTGACCTCCAGATCAAATCCTGCTCTATGGGATTGAACAGACACATCTGAAGAGTTGGTCTGTTCCTTTCAAGGATGCTCAGCATAAGTTTCCCCAAACCCTTTCATCCTTCTATGCATAACATTGATTTTATCATGTCAGTGAGGGTCTAAAAGTATGGAAGAAAAAAAAATTGCTCAATCTGCAGCAAAGCTTTACCCCCTCCAGACTCTGTCTGTTCTCAACATTTCTTTCCAAAGTTGTTTAGCTTGTCCTTCTGAGCAGAGATATTCTCCACTTGTTTATAACCATCAGTCTGACATTTAAGAACACTTACAGAGGCAAAAAATTCAACCCAGTTTGGAGCAACTGATAACTAATAAAAGTAAAGATAATTTATGAGTTTTGAATCAAATAACGGCAAATTGCCAAGGTGACTGACAAACTAGGACATAGCTTACTTGGCTTTTTATTTTTTATTTTTTTCTACTCCATTTACAGCAAACAGCAGAAATGTCTTTAGCATTTAAAAAATGCTAAGGTTGTCTGGGAAAGTGTTCTCAATTTAAATTCTATTGCTATTTAAAAAAGTAGAGGTGGAGATGGAAGATGAATTCTCTGTATCAGAAGAATTACATCCAAAAAAAGGCAAAAGAAATTGTGACGTAGCACACACTGCCCAATTGCTTTTCAGTCACAGCTTGAGGCCAAGCACCACTTGTCTATTTGTTTCATACTAACAGCTGGACATACTTATCCATAGTAAGCTGCCTTCCTAATTACGCTTAACACCATAATTATAAATCTTCTCTAAAACAAAAATGGAGACACGGGAAAAAAAATATATACATTGGGACACAGTATCTGAGTGTAGAAGACTATGGCAACTATTCACCTTTTCCAAATAAATTTTGTACATTTCAGAATTTGGTCTCATTTATATACTGGGACCTGGTGTGTAGGTTTTAGTCTTTTGCAAGAAAGAAGCTTTATAAGTTTGCAACAGTAAAATTATTAATTAAAAAGTATAAATCAAGGATATCATAAAAAGATAGTATACAAATTGAGATCATTATTGTCTAAAGAATCTGAAGTTGTCAAAGAATCTTTATCAATTAGTTGCTGCTGAGTGCAGAACTCAGAGTCCTTTAACATATTCAACACAGTTCACAGAATCACAGAATCATCTGGGTTGGAACAGACCTCCCAGATCACCTAGTCCAACCTCAAGTTCATCAGTCATCTACTAAACAGCAATGTTGGAAAGTTCTTATAGCTGAAAATCTCCAAAGAGGACTTTTTCCCCCTCAAATTACTGTGCACAGTGATACTAGAGTCTGTGTGTGTGCCCTGAAAGACAGTAACGCTCCACGAGGAGGTCCCATGTCTGCTGTCAAGCAATATTCTCTAAAAATACCTCAAAGAGTAGAGAGTCAGCCATAGCCTGGAAGAAGACATAAGAAGCACTCTTTAGTTTACTATACTAGTAAATGTTACCATGTCAAGAAATGTTCCTGGGTACCAAAACTCAGCTGTCTGTACTTTTAAAGTACTGTAACATGCTTTTGGGCTGTGATGACCAGTATGCCGTAACAACTACCTGCCATGGTCCACGAGTTAGGACACATGAGAGACTGCTCCTACTAGGCAGTCCACCTATAGCCGTGCTGTCTGTGCTTTGGAGGGTATGAAGAGTGTGAAAATGTATTATGAGTGTACAGATATGCCATAACAGTTCTTGGCATGTTTAATTTACTAATGACTGTGTGTCAGTTACAGTACAGATAGCAGAGGATGATTCAAGTATGCTCTGAGCAAGCTATTAATAGATACTATGTTCAGCAAAAGATAAATGTTTTAATTTTTTTAAGTACATGTTTACCTTTACACAGATGGTGTGCCTAAACGGCTGCCATGGAAGAGAAATTAAGACACAAACCATTACTACAGAAATAAAAATTTCCAAAGAATTTGCATAAAATTCAAAGCAGCAGTAAGTGCACTAAACCATATTTGTGGCTTCAGCCAGTTAAGTTTTATTTGCAAGTGCAGTTAAGTTACTACAGTGGAAAAACATTACTTCAGGGTAGATATCTTTCATAATAGAAAGGAGATTCCCATAGTAGTAGTCTCTGTATTGCAGATACACAGACTCAGAAAACAGTGCGTTGAAATTGTTTGGAATAAACCAGCTAGAGTAATAATGTAATTGCCATTAACTTTAAAAGGTCACTACTTTCCGAGCACTGAGTAAAAATTACCAGTGTGAAGACATGGATTCAAGTAGAGTGCAATTCACTGCTGCTACCAGATGTATGCTGGCTGTGTTATTTGTTTTTATTTGTTTAGGAGATGAAGGAAGTTTTGTTCCTCAGAAGAAAAGAGGACTGGCAACATTCCACCAAGCTCTTCTATGCGCTGCACCTCAGGGGTCCAGCCAGCAACTTTATTTTGCTTTTGTTTTGTCTTTACATAAGGGTCTCCATATGCTTTACCAGCATATCCATATGCTGTTTCTTTGGGTCTCTGAATAAAGAATTTGGGATTATTTATTTATTTGTTTAAACTAACAAAGACATCGTTAACATTCATCTCATATGAAGTGAAACCATGAAGTAGAAATCAAGAAAATAATCTTATCAGCTTTCTTTTCACCTCCTGAAACCTACAAATGGCTAATCTTTTGCTACCTTTCTCAACACTCAGCAGTCAGTTATAATACTTGGAGTAGAGCACATGATCATATATCTTAAGGAATTTGGGACAGAGCCTTCTAAGCACTATTGCCTCAAAACATATGGCAAAATTTTTCTCCCAAGAACATATACAAATTTGAAAAAAGAAAATGTCAGAAGAAGCACAGTACATAGTTTTTCTTGAATGTCTCTCTTTATAAATACTGTTTGTGCTAAAATTCTGAAAGCCGTAGCCTTTAAAAGTTACCAATAACTACCATATTGCAGTTTATTTCACACAAATACAGTGCAGCCTAATTTCTTCCACGTTGTGCATGCTATTCCTTTTTTTTTTTTTTTTTTTTTTTTGGTAGCACGGTAGTATTTAGCACTACTAAATAAAGAGATGGAGCAGAATAATGGTAACTAAAATTATTTTATCTTTCAAGGTCACTATTTAGTACAGGCTCTTATTTAAGTCCATCCAAAGATTACTTATTTGTTTGGACAGAGAGGAGGAATTGTCAAGTGCTTATCAAAACATACAAATAATCACAGATCTTAGATTTGATCTGGAGAAGCAGGTTGGCAGAGACAGATAATCTTCTTGTACGGAATAACTTCTCATTGCATAATTCGATTTTCTGTTCTTCACATCTCTACAGCCCTTTCTAGTGTAGCACCTCCAGTTCTCTGTTCTTCATATCTCTTTATGATTCCTATAAATAAAGCATTTAGTCAGCTTATCATCTAGTGACATTCTGTATATTTATATATACACATGTGTATAGCTGCTGAAAGGTATTATGGGGAAAAAAAAGATTGCCTTACTCATACACAGTGAACATGTGCGGCTGGTCATCCACATACCCACACAGCAGTAGCTCTTGTAGGCTGAGAAGTTAATACCAAGCGCTTCTCTCGAGTCATAATAATATCTCATCTTTCCTATTGTAGAAGAGCCTTTACATTACACATTGCTGTTTCCATCTGTCTGCATTTCAAACATTTTCTTTTCAAATATGAAAAAGCCTGCATATTAATTTTGTTTTTCAGATTACGCAAATAATATGTAAGTATACAAAATACGACTTAGTATGACAAACAGATACCTATTTTATTATGAGCATATGACCATATCCCTGTGAATTTTCACTTCCCATGTTGTCCTCTCCAGGATACTTCCATAGAAGGTCACTCTAAAACCCACAGAGACATGATTACTGAGTGTCATGACTTTGTAAACTGAGAGCTTCATTATGTAATCAGGTAGATGCAATGAGATGAGGAAAAAAATAAGAGTTATTAATACCTAGAAATCTTAACTACACCAGGTTGAAAGCAAAGATATCACTATCACAAGGAAGAACCTGCAAAACTACATAGTTCTTGCAGTGAAAACACAGTCTCTGCAACCTTATCAAAATAAAAAGGCAACCAAACATGTTCATGTTTGGACCAGCCATATGTCAACATAGCTCCTGCCCACTGATTTTATTTGCAGCAACTGCCAATGACTCCAAAGAAACCTGTGTTTTCTGTCATGGCAATGACACTACGTTATCCTTCTTTCTTCCCTCTGCCTTTATGCATCAGACTCCGCCTGCATTAGATGCTCTGTCCTAAAAGGAAATTTTTGGTTACTCCTGTCCCTCTAATCTTTGTAAAAACCAAGCAAACAAACACCCCACCAAACCTAGCACCTTCTGATCACCACAGCAATGTAATGCTGCTTGTGCCATTACAGTAGCAAAGGGGCTTTCTTGCTTCTTCCAACACCCTACCTTAAGGGTTATGTTTGTAAAGTAACGCAAACTTTTCTACTTCTTAAAGCAGCAATCCATAAACACCCAAGACAGCCAAAGAGAATTACAGCAGATTTCACTATGGGAACTCAGACAAGAGTTCTTCTGCAGTAACAGGGAGAATAAAAACCCTGTGTGAAAGCCAACAGTAGAGGAGAGCATATTTCAATCTAGTCTGACATTCAGCCACCATGTTATTTTGATGGTGATATAAAATAAAATAGGTGTATTTCATAAAGCTTAAGGCTAAGAAAAGAAACACACAAAATACAGGCTGGTGGATCATAATTTTT
Organism: Anser cygnoides; assembly: GCF_040182565.1. Lineage (NCBI taxonomy): Eukaryota > Metazoa > Chordata > Aves > Anseriformes > Anatidae > Anser > Anser cygnoides. The sequence continues at coordinate 52,318,090 of NC_089875.1, read as the reverse complement.
TGTTTTGCAGTAAGACTGCTTAAAATGATCTGTGCCTGACTTTCTATATATTCTTATGTTGGCAAGTATTTTACAGCATCTTTAAGTGCTATCTGACAGTTAATTTGAATTTTCTAGAGGTCTCCTCCCCCCCTCCTTTTTCTAAATAACATGTAAAATTATAACCTGCAACAGAATTATTTCTGTCACAGACTTCATATCCTGTAAATTAAGTAATCAGGACAAAATTTTATGAGAAATTTATAGCGAAAAACACTTCAGTATTTTCGGCTGTTCCTCTGACATCAGCCAAAGAAATATTCCATCAAGCTTCATAGAAGCTAAGGGATGAGATACAAACCGATGGAATGTGCATCTTCTCCATAGATACTACCTTAAAATTAGACTTTCACCAAGAAAAACAACACAAACAGCCAAAGACAAAAGTAGAAGGTCACTGTACCAGTCAGGAAGGAAAGTCAAGCTGGATTCACACTCTTTTTAAAATAGGGTAGCTGGGAAGAAGGGAGAGGAAATTACAACAGCAGCTATTATGTCTAAAAGCCCAGTGGTTGGACTACTTCAGAGGCAAGAGACCCAAGGTTCAACTTCTATGTCACTGTACACAATGAAATTTACTCCATAGTTCCACTGGCAAAAACCCAACCCAAACCAACATCAACCAAATAAAAAAACCTATGCAGAAAAAAAAAATCACAATAACCTGAGGCATGAGCCTTGGAGTTAGAGAAGCAGACAGATTTAAACTCCAGTCCATGAGGGTACTTTCAAGCAGCAACAAAGTTCCTTTGCTTGCTCCTTTCTTGTCCTGTAACTCCTGCGTGCCTGGCTGCACAGCCGTCTACCTTCAAGAAGAGATTGAGGTGGGAGGGTCACTGTCCTCATAGCCTCTTCTGAAAGCATCTGGTTAGAAAACTCGCCTGGTAAGAGAGATCTGTAGCTCAGAATCCCCTCAAACTGAAGACAGCTCTGACTTCCAGGAAAACCATTAGGATGCTTCCAAAACAGTCCCCTTAAACCTTGCCCCTCCATGACCAGTCAAAAAGACAGTCAAAAAATTCCCCTAAAAAAAGAAAATCACTTGCTCACAGTGGAAAACATGCTTTGTGTATCTGTTCTATATTCTGGAAAGCTGAAATGAAAGATGTCACACCGTGTAATTTCATTTTGCAATGTTCAGTAACAAAATACATGGTTATTATGTAACACTGCCACAACAGTAAGCACATCTTTTCTTATAACCTTTGTTTCTGCTTTTCCACTTTATCAAAGATGACAACTCAAAGGATTTCACTATCACTTATACTTACAATCTCAGAGTTAATTTTCACTTCTCTCTTTCCTCTTTTTCGTGTCTAGGAGTCACGCTCAAATTCTGTGCTGCTTCATTCTTAACATCTCCAAGATCCTGCTGATGTTTTCTATAGCCAAGTCTCCTCAGACCCACATTATACCCCACTTTGATCACTGGTAAACCCTGCTCCTTGAGTTGTCAAAAAAACTCTCCTCATTCCCTGCTTAATGCAGCTGCAAGAGCCATCTTCTTCACCTGTCCACTCGATCATGTCAAGTCACTCCTTCTTTGAAGCCTTCCACTTGTATCACATCAAATTTAAGCTTCTTGTCATCACCTTCAAAGCTCAAATTGCCTGTCACTGTCCCTCCATTCCCCTGACCTTATGCTGTGAGTTCCCTACAGCAAAAAATGTTCTCCTTGAACACTTGTAAAGTGATTAGTTGTACAACAGAGGCTATTATCACAAATAAACCATAAACAATAAAGATTGCGCCAAAGCTCATTGTTTATTTCCATCCTAACCCTGCAAACTAATTTCTACAGCTCAGACAACAGTGAGATAAATTTCACTTCCTGGATGACACCAACAAAATTTCTAAATTATTGACCTCAACACCTTGCTTCTCCAGAGTAACAGAGAAAATTACAGTGCAGAGATAGAAACAGAAATGTGCAGTAACAAAATACAGAATGCACACAAAGTTTCCACAGACAGAATTGAGGGCAAAAGAGCCAATATAAATTCTCCTCAAAGGAGGCTTACACAACAACAAATAAATGCTCTTTTACGTCTAAGTGAAACCCCTAGAGCAGGGCTGTATGCCTCTGTATGCACATAACCTCCCACCAAGAACCAACTGCTTTCCTACATGCCATTCTGCAGAGAAGCCCTCTGTTTCTCAGGTGTGCCAAACATGGAAGAAAGTTTCACACTGCTGCTTTAAAAGATTATCTTGCACAGTAATATATCTGCTTTATGTGCTCTCTCATTTTCTCTGATACAAAATTCATACCTGAGGAATCCAAACAGGGTAATACTACACTGCCGTGGTGCTAGGCTGACTGGAAGGAAAGACTTTTCAAAACTGGAAGAGCTGTGAATCTCCTTGCTGTTTCCTTCACCAATTTAATTATAACAGTTTCCCATTCTGCTACAGATATTCAGCAAGAAAACTTATTTACAAATAAGCTTTTAGCAGATTCCTTAACCTTTAATGCTGCAATAATGAGAGGCAATTGCGTTTCACCATCCAACTCTTCTGTCCAAAGGTATGCCATTCTGTGTTGGAAAGGACAGCAAGCTGACTAACTAGTGGAAAGGGTCTGTATAACCCCTGAAGAGCTTTTCTCTTTATATATATTCTGGCTTTGTGTGTTAATTTAGATGAGCTAAATCTCCACTGGTGTCATAAGCCTGCAAGATGTCAACATCTGTAACAGATTTAATTTCTTTTTCTGTAGCAAGCATTACGTCAAATGCATGCTATATTTTGATCATTTCCCTGCTTGCTCATGGCAGATTGAAACACCCATGACAGCTCAGCACAAAGGGCCCATTCAAGCTTTTGCAGATTCCAGCAAGTGTCACCAGGAAATCTCTTTAGGCCACCACACTGTCCTACAGCCTACACATTTTCACCCTGCCAGTGAAGGTACCTGTTGTTCTTACTATTCTCCTCTCCTTTTATTACTTAACTATTTCATCCACACGGTGAAATTAGCCTATAATGTTTCTAGTGCATTAAAAAAAAAAAATCAGCATCTGTTATGTTCATGCAAATCTTTCAGGAAACGTAGAGGAATTCAAAAGGCAAAATATCCCACAAAATCTGTTGCCCTTTCTTCTGTAGCAGCTGTAATTTTCAAAACCCTGCCACAAGTTCACAAAGATCATAAAAATGAGTGATGACAGCACAGTCTGTTGGGTGCAGGCTTCCTGAGTTAATTGCTGGCTCTCTGCATCTCTGTTTCCTGGCCTATGCTGTATTTGCTCCTCTGACGAGGCTGCTGAGGTGAAGAGACACCTTACGACCTAAGCTGACCCGAAGCATGCTGCTACTGAAGAAGGTGCTCCAGGTGGGCCAACTCTTCTGCCATTCCCCTCTTGATCCAGCCGCTTCATCTGATGCACAGCCTCCTTTGTGCCACAGCAAGTGCTCGCCCCATTCTGCACTACATACAGAAGAGGTGCCCAAGAAAAGCAACTGAAGAACTTTCTGCTGAATTAGCAAGGTGAAGGGACTAAATGAAAAGTCATGCGAGAGCCACAGCTGCAGCAAAGGAGATTGGCAAATGGTGTGGTTGGTAGCAAGAGGCAGGAGGATTACGGGAAGAGAGGGGAGGACTCCTCTCTACAGTGCTCAATGACCTCAATGAGCTCAGCTGTACCACGTAACTGCACCTCCAGGCTGAGGCTCTACAGCAGGCTGGACCAGACCAGCCTTGGCCCAGTGATTTACTGGCTCGGTGTGGCGAAATGCAGGTTTGATGAATACCAGAGCTGGCAAAAGCAAGTGGGACAGGGCTGTGCAGCAGAGGAAGGAGGAGAGTGGAACTGTGCAGCCAGCTGTTAGATCAGCTTAATTTCCTCTTAGGTGCTAACAGGAACTTGAGCTGGCTTTCTGAGACAGGAGCGTCTCTCATCTGCATTCATACAGCAGCCCGTATAGCACAACTTCAAACTCAATGAGGCCATTAAGTGCAACCACACTGGAAAAATACTATAACAGATAACATAAGACACCAAAGTGAACATGCTTCTTGTAACATTTGCTGAACAGTTATACTTCTTCACTGGCCACATTCGTAGCAAGTGATAGCATCAGATGCATCACAGATTTTGCATGGAAAATGCCTCAATGTATTTGACAGACCCCTCACAGTCATTCACAATGACAAAGTCCAACAAGAAGTGCTTTCATTTTGGAAGACCTATGGGCATCAGGAAGAGAACCATAAATCCTTTATTTTTTTATCTCCAGATTATTCTTTGTAAGACCAATAGGAAAGATACATCAACCTGATGCTCTTTCTGTGACAATTTCTAACTCTTTTTATAGACTCCTCAAAGCTTAAATAAAATCTGACAGTTTTCCTCCTGCCATATGTAGAGGTAATGAATCTATCAAGTCTCTTGAGGCAGCCAGCAATTATCTCTGACATTAGATACAACACACTTGCATTTACCCACACAAGCATAATTTTAACTATGGGCAAGAATAATTAAAACTTTGGAAGCTGCAATGAAGAACGGACAGAACAGCTGGTGAAATGAAAGTGCACTGCAAATAGATTTTAAAACTGCAATGTGCTGATTTTCTCCTGGCCATATTTGTAGCAGTTAAGGATGTTCATAGAGAGATGTTCAATGCAACAGTTTGGCCCAATCCACCTCCGAACAGCCCAAGTGTCTGCAGATCTACTTCTCTGTATAGGTCCCATCCATATCCCTTCTCTGAATCCTTCAGTGGCACTTTGAACTCACTCTTCCTCAGTCCTTCCCCTGACTTCAGGCTCCTCTTGTTCCTAGTTTTAACCTCCTCCTTCTGCTAGAATGGGTATTTAATTATAGTCACCATACTCCAAAGAGTTTGGAAATTTTAATTCAAACTATAATAATAAAGGTGCTGGGATTGCCCATGAGTTAATAAATTTGTAATGTCATGGGGCAGGCAGAGTGCCTCCTGTTTTCCTATTCACCAGTCGTCTTTGCACAGGGATGATCAACCATCACAGCAGACTCTGCTTCTCTGCTATGTAATAAGGCTGAGAAATGTCAGAATGTCACTAGTTATCCAGTGATGTTTCCATGGAAAATTCACTGTCCCAGCTAGCTGGGCCAACTTTTGAAAGACAAGCCAAACTGATGTCCAGGATCACCTTGCGATGGCTCTCAGGGAAAGGCTGTCAATAATTCCTCTCAGCAGGTAAACTGCAGTACACTGTCTTGAGCACGGGTAGACGTGTTCTTGCTGTAATACAAGTTGGGTATCCTAATGCAAGATGGAGTGACAGTTTGACACATGCATCGTGCTGTCATTCTTGGAAATTGGTAGTTTCAGGTCTACATGACTTACAGCTAAGCAGTGATTTCTGTTACGCAACTCAGAGAGGAGCTTCCCAGCTCTTCCTTTTCATCTTTATCTGGGCTATCAAGTCCTCAAGCCTACATCACAAGAGGAGCTTGAACTGCTTTCTCCTCTTTCCTCTCAGAGTAGATGGTTACCGCAGATAGGCAGAACTTTGTTTCCAGAGTGCTGTATGTGCTAGCCAGGCTTGCTTAGTCAGCAACACACACAGAGTTTGTACAGGTCAGCAATTACCTGGGAGCAAGCAGAAAGCAAAGAATACGACACAGCTTACTGATGTGCCTGTTCCTGCTCACGTCTCCTCTGGCACTCTTGGGCAGTGGTGCAAGGTGGCTGCCAGACCTCTCGTGCAACAGTGTGCAGCCCTGCAGTGAAGTGCTGTGTGTGCATAGAGGACAGTCATGTCTGTTCTCACCGTGGCGCTATCACCTCTGTACCACACACATTATGCCTCGGGATATGCAGGGTCTGTACAGGACCTGTATCTGTCAGTACAGATCAAGAACCCAGCACCGCAACCAAGAAGAGTTACAAAGCAACTGTTTTTGTGAGGCAGCATGCCTACGCTACAGTGGAGAAGCACGGCTCTATTTTGGAATTACGTTTAATTCCTTTCACCCGCTCCCTGGAACTCATGAGTGCTGGAGACCCCTGAAGTCAGAGTTTCCTGGCACCAAGCATCAGGCTTGCCTGGGTTATGCTCACTTTGGAAAATCCCTGTTGTCAGCACCATGGGAGTTTTTCAGACCTCCTTGAAATGTTACTTTTAGTCTCAGCTCAACTAGTCAAACTCCCCCCAAACAATTTCACAGTTATAATTATAAACCCACCATATGTTGGAAATAGACGTGTAAACTAACATTTGCTTCACAAGCTTACTAAGTCTTGAGAAAGGCAATTGTTAACATTTATTTTAATCACCCTTACAGCTTCCCATTGTTAGAACATGATGAAAATGAGCAGATCTGATGCATACTACAGAGATGCATGTTAACTTTGTGCTTACCTGACACAGCAACTGGAGGGAGGAGCAGAACAGTAATTAACAAACTATCTGAATGTTGTGGCAGTGCTAATTAGACGCTGCTAAAGCTTATTTAGCTCCACAACAATTTCCACTTAGGTAGTCACTTCAAGCATTTCTTAAGGGGTCTTTCTGTCAATCATATAGAAAGATTCCTGGTTTGCATTTTTTTTTTTTTAAACCTGTCATAATATAACTAAAAACTTGCCAGACAAAAGAATAAAGATCAAACTGTGCCTCGTCTCGTTTTCTCTGAAATCAAAACAAACTCAATACTTGACAAGTCAGGCCTATTTAACTTGCGCAGAATATGTCCCAGCGTAGCCATATTTAATTGAGGAGTGATTTAATATACTTGGCCACAGGGCAAAACAAGAGTTCAGTCACTGCTTCCACTCTATTCTCAGAGGTGAGCAATGCAAAAACCAAAAGTTTAAGAAATCTACATATTTCTCATTGAAAGAGAGAAGAAGGCAACTCCAAGAAAGCAAGACAGATTTCTGTGGAAGAATAAAATTGTCAGGCTTGTAGTCCTAATGTACCAAGCACGCAAGATATGTCATGTCCACAAATTGTTGCACTTGTAGCTGGCATTTTGGAATGAATTAGGTGGGTGGACGGTTAAATGACAACAAGTACTGTATATCTTTAGCCCTCAAGGAAGACAGTACTTCAGAACCCCTTACATGTCTTTTTTTTTTTTTCTTCTTCTTTTAGGCAATAACTTTTTTCCAGGAAAAGGTCAGGCCAGTGTGACAGAAAATCATTCTGATTTGAAGGCTGTTAGGAGTCATGAAAGTAACACATCCTGCTATATTCAGCCTGGCTGGATGTGTGCAGAAACCCGCACAGCACAGACACAAAGAGGGCGAGGGGTGTGTGGGGGGCAATAGAAACGAAAAGAGAAACAAAATCCCTGCAAAGAAAGTTTTATCAAAAATACATCCAATCACGTGGGGAAAGATAGAGAACAGCTCTTGCTATTGACTACAAAGCTTCTTATATCTCTGATAGCACCATTGCCTACCATTTTTTTCCCCACATGAAAATAGCTATTTCCGTAGAGTATTTTGGAACAAGCTGGCTAAATACATTTCTGAGCTTTCACAAAGCATGGAGGATCCAACTGTGAGGTGCCTTGAATCTCATCCCTTGAAACGCGTTGACCAGAAGAGGTGAGCTAAGGCAGAGGGGAGATAAGCAGTGGCAGGTTTAAAGCATGTGATAACGCCCTGATCTAGCTCCAGGACACGCACAACAAAGCTTCTTCAAAGACTTATTTCACCACATTCTTTACCAAACAAGGAAATCTCCTCTAATCTGCAAGTAAAGGAAATGACAAAAAGCGGGCCGGTTGCAGACTATTCAACTTTAGATTATATTACTCTGAACTGTTAATTAAACTCTTTTTATAACTCTCTCCTGAGTCTGCCTGGGGCTATACCTTTAAATTACCTTTTAATGGGAAATTGATGTGAACAGCATGCAGCCACAAGTCTGGGGAAACGTGTCCCCATTCTTAGGACATCGGCTGCATACATCAATGGACAAGCGGTGTTTGCGTCGGGCCGTTACCTCTATTCGGGCTGCGGGAAGAGCCAGCCAATTAACCGGCTGTCAGGAAGCACACACGGCAGTGTAACACTTGGAGAGAAAATGAAAAAGCATACAAATCAGAGAAAAGAATACAAGATAAGCAGGTCACCTATCACAAAAGTGTGAAAAAAAATAGCTACTGGAAATACATGAACAGGGTGGCTCATGCTTCCAATTCACTAGAGTTACACTGAGGTGAGCTTGGCCAATATGTTTACAAAACGATATCTATCACACTACGATGCCTTTTGGAAATAACTGCAAAAGCCTGATTTATACTTAAAAGGTAACTACTGGTAGCACATGTCAGATGAATGGTGTAAATGAGATTATTGAGATGACAAACTGTTACAAAAGAAAACTGAGAGAAATATCAATGACTTTATTTTATAGCCTTAAGTTAGGAATGTGGAGTAATGCTGAAGGTTTGAAGAGGTTTTGTTTCATTACCACAGCTCATTCATTTTGCAGAAAATACAGGTCTAATACAGCTTCAGCATCTCAAAGCTCTGCTGTCAAAGACAGCATTTTCCAGTAGGTCTATCTTCTTCTGAGAAAATCCAGATAAAATAAAAAGTTTTAAGAAATGAGGTAAGAATTTATATCTATAAAAAGAAGAACTACAAGCTGTCTCAAATAGGACACTATTAGAATGAAACAAAGTTGAGCCCTTAGGTAATAGCACAGGAAAATCAGCTTTCACACGGTACTCAAATGCATTCAGAAGACTAACTCAAAAGAAGAGGACTGGCAGGAAACACTAAGAATTCTACAAAGTAAAGAAAGGCAACAGTCACCTTTTTTGAACTAAACTCCATGAAAAGAATCACCACATGACATAACTAGTTGAGGTCTTGGTTGAACTTCAGCAGCAATGTAAATCAGAATAGCTATGATGTGAACTGAATTCATAACCGAATTACAGATCAGGTCAGTGCTCCACTGCTTAGACATTCCCAGTACTAGGGAAGCAAAAATAAAATAGCTCCAAGCAACAATTTCTGAAACATTATTTTAAAATACATATTCAGCTACATGAAATTCTCCTATCCTTACCTGAAAAACTACTAAGTAGTGTAAAAAAAAAAAGAAAAAAAAGTCAATGCATTTGTTCATGGCTGCAGGGCAGATTTTACTCTTTACTAATAAAACCAAAATTATAAAACTAAAAATCCTGTTCAAGTTTGAAGCCCATAGCAGTTGATGTTTAGACAGAAATTGCAACAACTCCATCAGTGCAGCATCATGCTGTGCACTTCTGTTCTTAGTTATTTCAAAATAATCACCACAATTTTAACTAAGAAGCACAAAGCTAATGACACACAGTACAGCTGAAGCAGGCCTAAGATCACAAACCTAAACACCTTCGTTCTGCAACAGCAGTTATGACAGTGGTAAGGATGGATCACAATAAGAAGTCTACTTCGTTAAACATTTCTGATATGGCACCTGTATCTTTGGTTTGAACACACAAGTGTTGATCATCACACAAAAACTAGATTATTCAGCATTTCATATCCAAAACCTTTTACTCCTCTTTAAGCAGAGCCAGCAGGAGGGGGAGTAATGATTTGTTATTCTAACAGGTTATCAGCTAATTGCTACAGTCTTAGAGGAAAGAAGCGGCAAGGAGGGAACAGTAGGGATGGGCTACATCCTGCTGATTCAATGCAGCTTGTAGAAAAAAATCCTTTATTTTGAAGTAGGAATGCAAATGATCTTGATGGATGAATTCCTTTCTATTTCCTCAAAGAAAAGAAATGCGATATTTGTATGCAAATGGTATCCTCAGGAATCATCACTTCCATACTGCATATCAGGATGCTGACACCTTACCTGATCTTTAACGTTCCTGAATATGACTCGGCTGAACCATATTTGTCTCTGCTGGTCTTATACTGTAATTGCCAAGAAACAGCGTTTCACTGGAAAGAACCTCAGCAAGCGTAATCGTGTAGCACCCAATAAAAAGATAGGGACCAAGCTCCCCTCCTAGGAGTGATGAGCCCTTCTTGAGAAGGTCACTGACCACCCCCTAAACAACAAGAAAAAGTAGTCTCAGTTGGTAAGGGTTTAGCCTACCCAGTGATTTTGAAGCAGACAAGAAGAACATTTTACTGCACAAAATCTACAATGCACAGCTGGAAACAAAAGAGTAAGCGCATAGCATTTAAACTTCCAAATGGCTAAAGGCATATGGAGACATCAACAAGGACATAAACAAACCCTGTCAGAATTTAAGAGACGTAATCTAAGAGGCATCCTTTCATGGAGGGGTTATCTGTATTGGAGTCTAGCTCTTAAACTACACGATTTTGCTGCTCACTATCATGCCCACTAATGCTGATAAAATGCCACAACAAGAAGAAAAGGAATCTTTACAGCAGGCAAATAGTTTTGCCAATGGCAATGCTGAGAAAGTAACTTTTAAGAGACAATCAGTTATAATTGTAACAAGTTACCGGATTTATTTTTTTTATTTTATTTTTGGACTTGGCTCCAGTTTCAGATTACTTTAAAATGCAATCAAGCAGAGTTAATTACTTTCAGTTACTTTTTCTTATGCTGTGTATTGGTACACGTTCAAAAGAAAGATTGCTGAAACACACAGACGTTTCCTCGCTCCCTTCCCCTGGGAAAGAGGAAACTTCAGGGATGCACAGGGACAGAGCAGAGGCTGCTGCTGGCTGCTCTTTTAAATTGCACTGCATCACTGCACTATTCAGCTGTGCAAATGCAAGCTACAGAATGAAAAATATCACTGATATTCCCAGTGCACCTAAGTGGAATGCACATTTTAGTTATATACGTTTTTCTTGGTTTTGAATATTGATGTTCCCAGACCCTTTACAATAGGTTTTCAATTTGTTTCCCTTGTGGGCAGAAAGACTGGGTGAAGGAAAAAGATGGAGAAGGGAAATACCGACTATGAAACTAGAAGCTCACTATGTCATGCAGCTTTTAGTCAGGATAAATACAAAGCGCAAGAATGCATGATATTTGGGAGAAATTTCTTCACACTCCTCCCTCCCCTCCCTTACCCATTCTTTTCTCTCAAATCCCCTTAAAACCCTCTGCTATCACAACTACCAGAGCTTGACAATGGTGTAGGCAATGCATTACTGCAGTACTGTTCATCGCCCTGGAATTCACAATTCATTGCAGAATGTTGATAGGAATATACACTGATTTGTGTATATATATATATATATATATATATATCCCTATACATGTTATTTCTAATAAAAAATATTTTTGAGCATGATTTACAGATATATGTAAAACTGTAGAATATTCATTTTAAAAACAATATTCAAAAATTTGAGGACACAAACAGCATCCAAAAGCTGCCTTCAGAAAGGGCAGTGTGCAGGGATGAACGCAGCCACAGCCTAACAAGGAAGGAGGATATGCATTGCCAAGCATCTTGCACAGCGTACAAGTATACTCTGCTCTCTCCTCTCCTCCTCCCTGGTGATGGCTTGGGTGCTCAGAGCTAACATCCTCTTAGTAAATAGCGTATATGGTTGACCTGACTGTTCACGGATTTTTCATTTCTACAGTGATGTTACAAAGCATTTTAGAATGTCATAAAGCTTCAGTCCGTTATCTTCAATAACCAGATTAAAAACATCAGCTAACAAAAATACGAAAAAGGGGATGATGACCTGAATTTGAGATAGAGTGTCCAGGTACCTTTTTGAATCCTGGCTGTTCCACACATACAATGAATTTTCTGAACCTCTCCAGGTTCAGAAATGTCCACAAGTACTACAGTTTTCCATACGAGATTTAATTTGAAGTAAATGATTTTCTGACCTGATAGGCTATAAAAACCTTGACATTAATGAAAATAATATATTTAGATTAAGTTACCTAATGCATTATTGTAGGCACATAAGGGGAAAGATGAGGGAGACATGCAATACTACAGGTTTTATCCCTGATTCATATTACTCATTTTAAGATTGAGATCTGAGGAACTGGATAGCAAACCATGGCAGAAATCCCAACGAAGCTATTATTACAAGAAAATAGTCTTAGGCACTAGAGGGAGCATCTGCCTTTACAGTCCACCGAACAAAAGTTTCTATGTGCCTACAATATATACATAAAGTAAATTTCACTATTAAGTGGAATAAGCTGTAAGTCATACTTTTCTCACTTTTTGAGCAGCTATCGAATAGCCTAATAGTTTAACACCATAGCTTGACTTGTTCAGGAAATGACGGCAACAACATTTTATTTTAAGGACACAGCTTCAGACTTCTACAATGCAGACACTTCCAGAGCTTGGCTATCTGCCTGGACTCGCCTCGAGAGAAGGGCGATGCTGGGCTGTGATTCACCTGACCAACTCTACACAGCTGTCAGAGGATGAACGTGTGAATCATTTTCTAGAAGTGCCACATCTATGAACTGCAAAGGCAGCTGAATGCAAACACCAAATGTGTACACCACAGATGATTAGACCACAAGATCCCCACCCCAAAACATAAACAGAACTTACTTAGCAAAAAATTGTGTGACAACATTAGTGAATACAAACTGTGGGGGTAGGGAGTGTGAGACAGCATATAAATTAGGGCCATTAAGGTGAACTAAGCTTGCTGAATTATGAATACTAAAATAAGTTGTTTAAAATGGAAATTACTTCCCCATGGGACAGCAACTATGACAGTGATAGAGCCTTAAGAAAAAACTGTGGCAATTCAAGATTATCATTCTCAGTAGAGGACTATATCAGTTGGTCACCCACAGTGTACTGACATCACAAACTTATGGTAAGTTTTCTAGTACCATAAAGCTCTTCATTATTACTACATGTAATAGATTCAGTTAAGAAAGTGAAAGCAAGAGACAAACCAGAAATCCTGTATTAAAGAGTGTAAGAAGCAACAGAACCTAAACACCTAAGTTTGCCTCCAGAAACATTAGCAGTATTTTTTCTCCTGAAAGCAACATGAAACAAAAAGTATCTGTTGCCTATATTTCTCTTTAATGTCTCAGCTGTGCTATGAACTCCCTTGCTGACTGGCAGGCATACATGCTCATCTCAAAGTAGCCCTCCCCTCTCTCTCTGGATGCTGATACCTGAAGCAATGCTGAGAATCATGGCTTAGTTAGCCTATACCTTTTAGTAGCCATGTTATTAACATCAGACATTGTGATCTTAGACCTCATGCCAAGCCCTGAGATGGGAAATTTTATTTTCACGTCCATCAAATCGGTACTGCTGCAATCAAGGATATTAAATTATGTCGGTTTTGTTGTGCCTTTTTTTTTCTTTTGTCTACAATCAGCCGTGACATAAGAGAGACTAAGTTTGCGAAATAAATGTTATTTCCACTTATGTCTTTAAAGCAAAGTACAGTGATTGAGGTTCTTCAGAATTTTTACTAGGATGCTCCTTTCTTTCTCCCCTCAATATAATATTTCCTCATTTTTAGGCAACAACTACACAGTGCAAAGGTGGAACTACAGTAGTATCTACAGTTATCCTCCCAAATGAGGAACATTGCCTGGCCTACCCCGTGTTGAGGGGAGGGTAGATCAGCTGGACTTGCTCTCACCGTAGCAAAGGTGCCTTCATGTCAATGTTGCCCTGTTTTAGCATCCAGAGAGGGAAACAAACAAAACAAAACAAACAAACAAAAAAGACAAAACAACAAAACAAAACAAAACAACAACAACAATAAAAAAAAACACAGAAAAGCATGAAACCAGTTCAACCTGATGCAAGAATACAGTGCACAAATTCTTAAATATTCTTTTGACTGACAAATATTAGCAAAGGGATCTCAATACATGACTTACTGAACCAGAGTAAGATAACAGGAGCCTCTGAAACTCCAACTTCCTAATAGGAATGCTAGCAATGGTCAAAGTTGGAAGATCTTGCAAATCCACTACTTTGGGCCCTAACAAAGCTGAACAGAATTTTATTTACCAAAAGAAGACCACACAATAACGTTTAAAAATGTCAAATTTTCAAGATGTAGCAGACACAGAGGTGTCTAGGGTTTATGTGGCAAGGCTTTGGTAGCAGGGGGGCTGCAGGAGTGGCCTCCGTGAAAAGAGTCCAGAAGCTGCCGCATGTCAGATAAGGGCCAGCTCCAGCCGGCTCCAGAAGGGACCCACTGCTACCTAGAGCCGAGCACTTCAGCAACAGTGGTTGGGCCTCTGTGAGAGCAGATTTAAGAGAAGGAAAAAAACCTGCTGCTCAACAGCATTTGGGAGAATGAGGAGTCAGAGCCTGCAGCCCCCAAAGCCAGGGCAGCAGGAGGGCAGGAGGTGCTCCAGGCACACAGCAGCAGTTCCCCTGCGGCCTGTGGAGAGGCCCCCACGTGGAGCAGGGGCAGAGAGTGATCGTGAAGGAGCAGCGGAGATGAAGCATTAGCAACTGACTACAGCCCCCATTCGCCGTTCCCATGCACAGCTCTGGGAGAGCAGTGAATAGGGGGAAGGTGGTTTTAGTTTGCTTTTAGTTTCTCACTGTCCACTAGTGATAGGCAATAAATCATATTAATCTTCCTATGCTGAGTCTGCTTTGCCTGTGACAATAATCATAGAGTGATGTCCCTGTCCTTATCTCAACCCCTGAGCCCTTTCTATCGTATTTTCCCTTTCCCTTTGAGAGAGTGGTTGTGGTAGAGCTCAGCTGGGTAAAACCACCACAAGAGTGTTTCATAATATAAAAATACTTCTAACTGCAACTAAATTTGCCTTATAGTCCTATGGTTAGTCCCTTTGGTGCTACTGTAACAAGGCAGATGGAGATTCCCTTCAGCAGTGGAGCTTGTTAGTCATATAGAATGTCTGAACTGCAGGGCACCTGACCATGGTGCATGTGGTTGCAGGGAGAAGATGAAAAAAAGGCAAGAAGAGCAGGAGGAATGAGTGTGGTTTAGGCTTGTCCCAACATGAAGGTGGAACATTACGAGACTCATAATTTAGAGATGAGCAGAGGTGAAGAAAGTCTTTCATCTTTTGCACTTTCTCCATTTATTCAGTGTGAGCTTCAGCAAAGACAGAAGTGCCCAGGTCTCTCAAGTTACGTATGCGATATATTTCATTTTCCCCGCAAGATGAAAATCTCTTTTTAAAGTGCTGTGTGAACTTTAATAAAGTCCTATAGCTAATAATGATCCAAAACACTATCAACCACAGGGGTGATCATTAAAGCTCTTCTTTTTTACTGTGGATTGTACAGAGATTAGTTTCATGTACTGGAAAATAATAGGTTACCTATGTGTATGATCAATGTCAATCCATTCGGAGACTACCCCTTCATATTTTATTTCAAACAAGCCATCTCCAGCCATCTAAAAACATCTTTTAAAGAGTTTCACAATCTGAGATAAGTTATGTTGCTACCTAGATTCACCAGAGAGAACGTGTAATTTGAGCAATTGACACCCATAGCAGCCCAAATCTTTAACTCCTGTTTATGTGGGATCCATGAAGTTGGTCACGGTACCAAGGTCCAAAGTTGAGACAATGGTGCTACAACCATGAAATGCTAAAGAATCAGAAAGCCCCCTTTTTCTTTCCCCTTTATGGAAGAGGGACATTAAAAATTGCAGCAATCTATAATGTTGTACTATGAAGACAGAACACTAAGTCTAGAAAATGTTTGCTCTCCATTTCTAGCTGCTTTTAAAAAGCAAAGCAGGCACAACTTCTCCATGTAACAACTCTACAGGGACTTGCTTATTTTGTTCTGGTCATATTTTTAGGAAAAATTGGACAAAAAAAAATGCTAATTTTAAGAGAACAGAGAAGGATGTATGAAAAGTGATTGGTTCTGATTAACAAGCTGAGTTTTGTTTAACTGAGACTGCAGAGAATGAACAGCTAGATCCATGAGCTGTGCTGAATGAGTTACAAACTACACCAGAGCAGACTCAGTCCAGGAGAACAAAGGTGCTAAGGCCAATCTTTTGTCTCCTACATGTCTTAAACTGCTTAGAAGCCTCTCTGTAACTCTCACCAGCTCCATCCCCCAGCTACTTGAGGACAGCTTCACACACCAAAACAACCAGAGCAATGCTTATACTTCTTTTTGGTTCACAGGCTTCCTCCCAAACACAACAGATTGTACTACATGCTGTGAGTGGGAAGGCTACAGATTACCCCCATTGTTTCAGTCCTCTATTCCTTGTGCATGGTGGAGAGAAAAAGAAAAAACAATTTTATATATACATATATATATTTCAGTGCAATTGAATTCCTACCACTTAGATAGCTACTAATGTTTTGTTCTATAATGGTGTGCTTTTTTATTATTATTATGTATATATATATATTTAATTTAATGGTGAAATCTGGTAAAGCTGTCTGTATTCAAAAGAAGGTTACAGATAGTTACTTTTCTCCAAGCTCTGAAAATGACAGACCAGAGCCCTGTGAACCATTTTCTATACAAACTGTGGAACACTGGCTGTCTTAGAAGCAACACATAAATATGTATTACCAGTTTATAAATATGTATTGTATTACAAATGAAGAAAACAACTGAATAGAAGATCTCATAATTGGTAGGATCATTTATTTAAAAATAATAAAAAACAAATTACATAACTCCACAGGGAATTACTTTATATCTAATCATTAGAAGATTGCAGAATAGTTTCTACTTCTTCATACTTGAATGTAGCATTTGTGTTTGAACTTTCTCTAAATTCTGTGATTTTTCAAGCTGACACACTAGTGTAAGTAAAGGAAGGAGGCAGAGTGAGCTGTCTGGATTCTTGGGAGAAGGAAAATATGGCTGTTCTGTACCCATTCACATGCCAATAATGTTTGCGCAAGCCCACAGCATCTCTCACACTGATTCTATCTTTCTTTCTAAGGCTGGGAAATACAACAGTGTCCAGCTGTCCCTTAAACTATTGCTTTGAGTATACACCCAGTTCTCGCATTTCTCTTTTTCAACTGCATCAAAATAGGCAAGGGTAGAAATATGAATATATAATTTTATGCAAGTTCTTCCTATCAAGAAAGTTGATCAGATATTTGAAGCCTTGTCTTATACTTCGAAAATCATAAATATAAGAGGAAAAAAATGAGCTGGTTGAACTTCCCTTTGAAAAGTATGGATTTTGTCAAATCTATTCTGTCCATCTAAAATGTTCCCAATTTAAAATGACATCCACAGATCACCCAGGTACTGCATACCCCTCAAAAAGCACTGGACATCATCATTGGCAAAAGAAACAACAGCAGCTCAGCATCACAGCTGACTGTGTACTGATGTGTAGCTGTAGGAAAAGACACACACACACACACATCCAGTAGTTTAGGCAGCCGAATCCTGGATGCCTAGTGAAGACACCAGGAACCTGAATCAACTAGAGAGGCAGAAAAAGTCTGAAGCCAAAGGCTAGCCCTCTAGAAACTTAAGTATAAGCAAAAACCACTGAGCAAGTGAAGTTATGTTTCAAAATGTGTCTTAGGCCTCCCATTCTCTAGTTCGGGTGTCTGGCAGCAGCACCCAAGACATCTGAGTTGGTTGACAAGAACCCACTGAAGAAAACACCACTTCACCTTTCGACCCCTGGCATGAACTTAACAATGGAAAACCAAAACAACTTACAAGCTTCAGTGCAGAATTTGGTGGATAAGTCATAAGAATCAACAATGTACAAGTTAAAAAAAATAAAGTGATAATATCAGTAAGTATACTATTTCCTTTTAAAAATAAAAACAAAGATTGTAATGTACAAAAGAGATACAGCTATATTATTCACTATGAATATCACATGTACTTCAGTTTATCTATCAGATTTTTATTTTATTATTATTATTTTTTAATCTTCAACAACTGTAGGGAGCTATACCAAACACATATTCTATGGATACTGAAAATCTCTAACCTATTGTTACCAGACATGTTCCAGGCAAGTTTTCCAAAGGTCAGAATGCAAGACTACGCTCCATAAGATGAGCATGGTACATAAATGGTCATTTAATAAGAATCACCTCCAAGGACATGATCTCCAGATTTTTTGTCTTTGATGCTATTTGTAAAGGTAATTCTACCTCCATCCCCAGGGTTAAACCTGAAGAAGGTCAAACCCACAAGGCAAGTTTTGAGTTGCAACCTGATGATCCAGCCCAAAGTGAGCTATTCTACTGCAGAAAGAGAAATGGAAAAAGCTAGTCACTTGAACCACAGGAGAAACTTACAACTTGTCCAAGCATCCTTCTGCCCAGATCATCCTCCCATCTCTGCATTTAAATCATCCCACCCTTGCATACAAAAGGCAAAACTTCAGGAAGAAAGGAGTCTCTAGAAACCCCATAACATTCATTGCTCTTTCATTATTTCTCTACACATAAAATGGATACAGACTAGGGAGAGGTTTTCAAGAGCATGCCTGAAACTAGGTAGGCTATGGAGAAAGACTATCACCTAGAATGTTACAAAAGGTGACAGTGGTAGCCTGTGACCATATCTTCCATGTAAGACAACTCCGGACTATAAAGGAAACAGGAAGCCAGGGTTGAGCCCAGACCATCTATTCTTTCATGGCAGAGGAAGATCTGGGCCTTTGGTTGTATTTCTTTTATTTTCAGGAGAAAAGTGGTACTGAGATCTGCATGTAACATATCACTTATTTTAACGTTCTGCAATTTAAATGAAAACAAAAGCAGACTTTGCAATTCAGTGACTTGACGTTCTGAATTAATGACAATGAGATGACGAGAGGGGAATATAAATGAAAGGGCTCAGTACTAGAATTCCCATGAATAAAGATCTGAAGATTTGTGAGAAATTTTCAAAAAAAAAAAATCAAGTTATTTCACTCTGTTATCCTTCAGTAATGGCTAGAAATATAGTGCCGTTTTCTGGCAATCCACTAATGTATATCTTTATTGAAATTTCGTGTTTTATTACTAAATGAAAAGATAATTTACCAGTTTATGAGTAAGAAATTATTTTACACTTTCAAATCTCCCTCCCACCCAAATAGCATAAATGTCTCATTGTTCTCCTGAGAGCACATCTCTGGTGAAATATAAAGATGGTGCTTACAGCAGCATTTTGAGTCACTTAGTAGTTAATCATATGTACAACTGTAAGAAACTAGGGGACCAAATCATTTTTAAATCTCCCTCATGCACTCTGTAATAGTACCTTGGGAACCTGACAGTCTGATGAATAGTGGGTCAAAATTTCACAGAATGAACAGTGTTTAGGTGATCGAAAAGGTAACTGTAATAACAGCATGGAAATTACAAGGGGAAAAAAAGTCTTTAAAAAAATCTGACTTCAGGAACGGTACACATTTAAGCACATTTCTCATGAAATTTAGCTCTCAGACCAGGAAGCAGAAACAAAAGGTCTAGAAACCAGATACCTGGTCAGACTGGCAGAACGTAAGGAAGTGAGTCCAGAAGGTTGTATTTAACATGCCTCCTTATTGTCATACTGAAATGGGATGCAAGTGTAGTCTCCAACATCTCATGAAGTTTATCAATTAGGACTGACAGTCTCTTAATTTTTGGATTCCTGTTTGATATGGATATATAGAGAAGCACATGTAGTAAGGTGACCAGAGGACCCATGTTAACCAATATTAAACTATGACCTCCATGTTCTGAACAAAATCTCTGGGAAGTATTTTGTCCCATGCAGAGTCCACTATGCAGGGTTTTTCCTCTTTCCCTCTTTTAAGCCATGGCTTTAGGAACACACCTATTCCTAGCCTCAACAGGAAGTCAGGAGACAGGCACCTTGGCATTAGCCCCACATCAAGAAAGCTGTTACTTATATAGTCTGTTGTAAGGGATGTAAATCTCTTAATTCATGTTGCTACATTTCATTTTTGCACCATCTTATCCTTCTCAAATAGTGTAACACTCCTCAGAAGGTGAATGGGCCCAAGGCCCAAGTATGCAAGCTTCATAAATTATGAAAAGAATAACAGTGCCATGGAACAATAGTTACATTACCCCTCCTTTGAAAAAAAATAATCCTCCAAAGCCCCACAGTTCAGACTCCTTGCTTATTTCCGCTGTGAGAAGTCAACAGAGGCTGGCTTTTTTTGGTTTGCGGGCCAGCTCCACTGCTGTGAGCAACCTTTCACTTCTTGGCTGCTGGCTTCTTGCAGTCATGCAAATGTCTGCATGATTTCAGCAGTCAGAAAAGCCACACCAATTCCCCTGCCACATCAGGCCTTAAAAGGTGGTATAGCTTCCTTTGAAATCACTGAGATTTGAGCACAATTTGTTTGTAACTTGTTTTCTGCCACCAACTTACTACCATTTTAGTGCTAATTTTCTAAAAATACTGTGAACCACAATCACTGCCTTGCTCAAGATGAAACAAGGGGGCAAAAGAAGCCTAATATCAGAACTAATTCACCTTGGAATGCTGGAAGTGCTGTCAACATTACAATGGGGGGTTTTGCAATTTAATACCATGGTTTTAAAGTCATACAAATGTATATATGTTTTCCTACCTTATATAACAGTATAACAAAGTGTGGAACAAAAATCATTTGTTTAATCTTTCTGGGCACTCAGTATGTCTGATCTTCTTCACACAGTACCTTGCTATTAAGTGTGGAAACTCCCTTTTCAACTTTTACAACATTTAGGAAAAAAAAAGAAAAAAGAAAAAAAAAAAAAACACCCAAAAACTTGTTAATGCCATTTACTCTTTATTTTTTACATCTGGGGACTAAAAGGAAGGAAGAATATTAAGAGCAACATTCAGAACAGTATATTCAGTACTTTGGAAACTCAAAAGAGAACAGCTCTAAAATCTGACCGTGTCACAAGGAAGTGAAAAATGTGTGTATACTTACTACTCAGCTGGCAAAGAAGCTTCTTGTGTGAATGCCAAAGAAAATTAAATAATATTCATTTGGAAGCCATTCAGGGTTTAGTTTCACATGATTATAATGAATTAAATGCAGCCAGGATTCACAGCATCAAAGTACTCAATCAAAATAAAACAATGAGAAAATAGGCAAGTGAACTTGATGATTTAAATGTGAACAATTATATCATAGAACAAATAATTTTCAGTGACACAGCCAGGGGAAAATAGGTGAAACCCTACATTATGCATTTTGCCTTTTCGTGTTTTTGCACCTACTGTAGAACAAACACCATTTGTTTGAAAATATATAATACTACATTAAAACTAGAATAAACTTGATTGACAGAGAGGGACAGGGATTAAAATCCCCAAGGTTTACTAGCCTAAAGGCAGTCATGACAAACTGCTGCCAGTTGCCCAAAGCCTGCACAGCTACTCGAGCACACAATCCTCAAAATAGTCATATGTGGCTGAGGACAATCCCTGCTGTGCAGAGCTGAATTTCAAACTGGGCTCAAGAGAAGGGAAAACATCAACACAATCACACACCAGTCACTCACATCTTACATTCATTATCAGGTTTTTCAAAGGAATCCCCAAGGTGGCTATATTTCACAGAACTGAAGATTTAAAATAAAAGAAAGAAAAACAAAGCAGCTCCCTCCATTCAAAAATGCAGTTATGCTATTTTAAAAATGCACAAGAAGACAAATGAAATAAAATTGTTTAAGTAGATATTAAGAAAAAAAAATGTTTTGGAAAAGAAATAGTAACAGTGTAGATAACTTAAATACTAAGTGTAGATAGTGGGAATAATACTGGTACTGGGCAGTCATGAATGGTGACAAATGAATGTCATCCAATACATAGGATTCTTAGCTGAATACTATTCATTTATAAGAACCTTATTTCGCAGGAAAACCCACAAAGATTTTGAATTGATATATAGACAGTACAGCTGCCTGTCTTGTCCTTTCCACTGTAAAGATTCTATGTACCACTGCAGCTAAATATAACATATCAGCAGTAGGATGTGATAACTTAACATGCTCTAATTCCCAGTATTTCAACAGAACTGATGTGTGAATAAATTTAAAGCCTGTGCATTAGAATGATTAATAGAGTCTAGAAACAAAGTACATGATTAGAAAAATCTGTTTGAATTAAGAAGAGACTTTGCAGAGACCTCTTACATAATCTACATATCTACATGCATGTGAATAATTACTTTTTTTTTTTTTTTTGAGTTTTTGATGTCAGATTGAAATTTTCTTTACTGTGGTACCCCCAAAAAAAAGAAAAGGCTGAGAAAAGATTAGTAAAGATTTCAGAAGGATTTGTGTGTACTTTAGTGATGTAGGTACAACATATTTCTCTGAGAAATCCAACAGTAGTCAAATAAGGCAATGTTTATCAGTAGCTCCTGCAGATAGCAAGAAAGCCAAATAAACATACATCTGTGCTGGATACTTTACTTGTATGGATGAGGACAGCCCGGGAGTTGCTGTTTGTTTTCTTTGTTTTTACTGCAAGACACGAGTAGCCCACCTACAGCAGTGCACTGTCCTTGTGAGAACCCTTCTTCTGCATTGCCCTTTCTCACCAGTGGGAAGTATTTCAGTAAAAAAAAAAAAAAGCTCAGATTTAAAAGATCAAACTGATCAGACTGGTTAGCGAGACTGACTGCAGCTAGCAAAGTAATTGTCACTATCCAAATCTATGAATTACCCATCACTCTCGCACAGGAAATGTGGCAACCAGCAAGCCCTGGTTGTGTCAGGCACAGATGGGAAAGCTCCTTCCTTCTGCTAATTGACTGGGAAGAAAACTCATTAAATAGCACTTTTCACCTGTCACAGACCAATAGCAGACTCAGCAGCCCTCTCAGCTGCCCACCTGTTGGGGAAGGCAGAGCTGATGCTACGGTGGCTTCTCTCCTGCTACTGAACAAATGCCCTGTTGCTCGACACAGAAGAGCAACAGATCGTCCCTCTGTCAATTAAGCTCCTGTAAATCACAATGTCACACGCACCACTAAGTTTGATCTCCACCACAGAAAGTATTCTAACCCTAGATTTTTTCATGGGTGGTACGTAACAAAAATTAGAACAAGAGATCTGCATTTTTCCCTTCTTTTTCTTCCCACTTTTAAAGCACTGTCAGCACAATGAAGCTTTATGAAAAGCTGCATTTTGATTAAAAAAAGAAAATTCATGAATTGTTTTCGTGTGACTTTTTCCTTTTTTATAAAGCTAGCCCATCTCTATTATTTACACGCATTATAAAAGAATGTGAAAAATAATACTGAAGGATTTCATTTTTTTTTCCTGTTTTCTTAGTACGCTTGATTTAATAGCAGCACAATTTTGCTAAGTCAAACAAACCAAAGGCATCTATGACAATAGCATAAATCCATGCTAGGCCAGCAAATCCTTTACTTCCATGTTACACTGGTAACAAACAGAACAGAATTTGGCTTGTGGCATTTGCTGGAATGGTTAAAGTAAATCCTAGACACTTGTGCTCCTTCACTGCATTGTGAAAACTGACAGCAGACTTAAAGAAAAGGAAGCTTAAATACCACACTTAAAAATTAATATTGAACAATACATTAGGTTCAAATACAGTGAATATTGACACCCTTCACAGGAAGGACCTACCACAATAGTCATGCATTCTCTCATATAATGAATTACAGCAGGAGAAGAAGAAAAAAAAAAAAGCGAACTAGAAATCTCACAAGAAATAATAGATAGTTACTTTATAAGTACAACAGCAATCAGCAACAGTGGGCAATTCACTTTTCCACACAGTGGAAGAAAGACAGTGAAGGACTTTGGCAACCTCAGAAGCACATGGGACACCCCCACCCCAAACCAGTTCTAAACACCCCACCCCAATACAGTTCTAAAGAAAATTCCAGCAGAACCTTGTCAACTGGATCAGCAAAGTAGGAGAGTGGGAATAAGGCGAATCAACAGTCACAAATCCTGCAAATGCTGCCCTTCCCAGTTGTACCCCCTTCCTCCTCCCCCCCCCCCAAAAAAAAGACTCCCCTCCCCCCAGCACTTATCTGTACCATTGTATATCATAGCCAGTTTCTCCATCACAGAGACCTGTCCATGTTTGTTAGATGAACAGAGCTGCAGGAAGAACAGGACTTCACTTCAAAACAGTGCTGCTTTCAAGAGCCACTTAACTACCACTCTGTTTTAATTTTAAGATTTGCATGCCAGCTCTAAACCACAACAGAATTTTCTCTCATGAACGCTGAAGAAGATATTTCAGGATGCTGACAATGAAATTGAAAGAACAATTAAGAAAAACAGTCCTGAAATAAATTCTTTTGAAAGAAAGCATCATGTGACATCAGCTTTAAAAGGGCTGATCTCAAGACCTCAGCCACTTTTCTACTTGGACAGTTTTTCTGTGTTGGTCTCCTTTTTCCTTCCATTGTGTCTTTTCCTTTATGCAACATGCTAACAAATTTTGGTTTACTTAGTCATGGGCTAAGATCTCACTGCTGTAGAAAACAAAATGCAGAACACAAGATCCCTTCTGTTTAATACAGTATTATCTACAGGGAAGGAAGGGAAGATGGACATAGAATGATGGAAATCCAATAAAAAAAAGTTCAGCAGCAGTAGTGTTGGTCAGCCCAACAGCCACTAGCAGGTCCTTTTTCCATAGGCTTCACACTCATGGAGAGTTAAAAGTAGGGATGTGAAGGAAAAGAGTGAAGCAGTTCTGCAGATCTTCACGATGAACTCCAGCCGAGTACGGAAAGCTGCACGTGGGAAAATTCAATGGGTGCTTATTTGAGGATGTGTTAGGTAAGCACTGGAGAAAGATCGTAGGTGTATGCAAGGGGGATGATCATCTCCACAAGAGTAATTTCATGCTAGTCCTACCCAGTGCAAGAGCAGAAAGCTGCCAAAAGGGAGCAAAGACAACAACAACAACAAAAAAAGTACCAAAAGAAAAAAAAAAAGGCTGGATGAGCATTAAGTTTGTCCTTCTTCCTTCTGCCAGCTCCAGAAGCTGTTGAAAAAACCCTGGTGGAAAACAAAACATGAAGAGATATCCCTTATTCCCCCAGAATGTGATTACTTGATTCACAATTCATACTTGCCTGTTTGTTCACAGAGCAGAATCCAGTCCTCAGCTGCTTTCCCTCTATCTTAAATTTATTTCCATGTTACATGATGGTAACAATCATCAGGTGTAGTGGGTTTACGTGGCAAGGTTTTGGTAGCAGGGGGCCATAGGGGTGGCTTCTGTGAGAAGGATCTAGAAGCTGCCCCATGTTTGGTAAGGGCCCTGCTGCTGACCAGAGCTGAGCCAGTAAGTGATGTTGTTTGCGCCTCTGTGAGAGTATATTTAAGTCAGGGAAAAAAGCACACTGTGCCACACAGCAGCTGGGAGAGTGAGAGGAGTGAGGAAGAGCCTTGCAGGCGCCAGGGTCAGTGAAGAAGGAGGGGGAGAGGTGCTCCAGGCGCCAGAGCAGAAGTCCCCTGCAGCCTGTGGTGAGGACCATGGTGAAGCAGGCTGTCCCCCTGCAGCCCATGGAGTACCACGGTGGAGCAAGGTTTCATGTTGCAGCCTATGGAGGAGACCACAGTGGAGCAGGTGGACCTGCACCGATGGAGACTGCAGCCTGGGGAAGACCCCTGCCGGAGCAGATTCTGGGCCAGACCTGTAGCCCGTGGAGAGGAGACCACACAGGAGGAGGTGACCTGGCAGGAGCTGCTGCCAGTGGGGGACCCAGGTTGGAGCAGTTTGCTCCTGAGGGATGGACCCCGTGGTACAGACCCATATCTGGAGCAGTTCTGGAAGAGTTGCTGCCTGTGGGAAGCCCACGCCGAATCAGTTCGACAAGGACTGCATCCCGTGGGAGGGACCCCACAGCACAGGGGACGAGAGTGACCGAGAAGGAGCGGCGGCGAAGAAGCGCTATAGACTGACCATAACCCCCATTCCCCCGTTCCCCTGCGCCGCTCAGGGGGAGGAGGTGGAAGAGGGTGGATGGAGGGGAAGGTGCTTTTGGTTTCTTTCCTTTGTTTTTCACTTCTCTAGCTTGTTAATAATAGGTAATAAATCTTACTATCTTCCCTACGCTGAGTCTGTTTTGCCCGTCACGATAATTACTGCATGATCTCCTCGTCCTTATCTCAACCCTTGAGCCCTTTTCATCATATTTTCTCCCTGTTCCTCTTTGAGGAGGGAGAGTGAGAGAGCAGTTGTGGTGGAGCTCGGCCACCCACCCAAGTAAAACCACCACATTAGGTTAGGCCCAATTTGCTGCATAGACAAAATTTGCCTATTTTTCTACTTTGTGTGTTCTACATCAACTGACAATGCTCCAAAGAAAACTATTGTGCAAGCTCCTTGGTTTGGTTGAGCTTTGTGAAGATTACCACAATGTTACAAAACATCTCAAAGACTGCAAACAAAACCCCATATTGTTAAAAGTTATTTGGTCGCTGCCATCCTATTTGAAACGCCTTTTCTGCCCCTTCCTTGCTTCAGATGGAGCAGCCCCATTATGTTTTCAGATGTCAGACACGGTTAGTGAGCACAATGCTCTCAGACTATTACAAACAAAGGAATTTTTTTTTCCATAATGTTATTTGTTTGTATGAAGAACTGTGCCAGGGATCTGCTAAGTTATATCATATCCTTCAATGAAAGTAATTTACAAGGAAAATGAATCATGGGCAAGACAAAGATATCAGCTATTCTACATCCACCCTGTTCCTTCCTGTATCTGTGCCTGGAAAAACCAAGCAACAGGAACACAATAGACTAAACTCAAATCTGGTGTAATAGCACTGAAGTCAATGATGTTATGGCATGAATGAATTTGGCCCAACATCAATTTAATTTTTAGCAACGCTGAAGCCAATCCTAGTGTGTGAAGGTTTGCCAGTTAGTTGGCAATATGAAGATACAGCTTTTGTGTCAAAGCACAGTATGCCACAGCCATTCTGACTGAGAATTTGCAGGTAAGTGGGAGGCATAACATGTACTTAAAGGTAGGTTAATGGTGCAGCAGAGCAACGCAATAATTGCTGTAACCAACGGAATGAAGAATTAACAGTAACAGCAGCAATGCACTGCCACAGCCAAGCAAGATCCAGTCATTTGCTACATCCATATACAGATTATAGCATCAGAGGGACAAGGTCAGATTTATGACTGAGAAGGTATTTTTATGATTAGTCCTCATGTCAAGCATTTTCATACATTTTCTTACGAAGGTCATTCTCCAGGAGAAAATTTCTTATGCTTGAATTGTTCCCATGATTTTGGGGTGTATTTGTCATTTTCTTAAAATTGTGCATAAAATAAATAGGAAATCATATGCCCAAGCATAAAAATTCTCTTTCATCAATTTAAAGATTATATAGATATTTTTTTCTTCCCTCTTCAGTATCTCAAATGTAATGTTTTAAATTATCCACACCTTTATTTACCACCTATTTGATCTCCATTAGAAAGATGGCCCACATTCCAAAGCCCACACAATGCCTCTTTGATTTATTTTTTCTCCACAATGTCTCACTAGTAAAACACGTTGCCACCAAAGCCAATGATTCTCCGTACCTTCTGAGAAGATGTGGACAGAGAAGGCACAAACGGGGTTGCAAAAAGATGATGAGAAGTACGTAGGACTGGATCAAAAGTTGTGCTGACAGACAAATGATGAAATGTGAAATATTTTCTTCTTTTGGAATTAAAGATTTTTGAAGTGTGCTTCTGTAATAAGCGGCAACAAGACAGTATTATAGTTGTTTCGTGTTTTTGTTGGTTTTGTTTTTACTTCAGTCAAGAACACGCGGTTTCAGGGTCCCCCATCCACTATTCACACATTCCCTTTTTCAACACATTGAAATAAACTCTATCCCTATGTAGGTCATACCCACCACTTCAATTTGTTTTCAGACCTCTTTGTCAAATGTCTTCAAAGCCATATAAATCTAAATGCACACTTGAAGTATCTCTTAAAAAATGTGCTGAGCAGTGCCATTATTTAACATTCACACATAGCACTGTAGCAGAGTGTAATACAGCATCCCTAGCCTACTCTCCCTGTTCAGTAACGTGGCAATCACATCACTCGTCTGAGCTATGGCATCTAGGCTAGTCACTGTTATCTGTTTCCAAAAATTCATACAGTATGTAGAAACTTGTAGTACACCTTTTAAAACTAGACTTTTATATTCTTAGTGTTGAAAATTGATTTTAGATTAAGAATGTGTAACTATAAACTGGAAATCCATGAATCTTTGTCAGTTTGTAAGAAGGTTTTTAAATTAAACTAAAGAAGAAACAGAGATGGGTCAAGTACATGAAAGTATGTAAGTATGAAAAACATACATACATTTCCAAGTATGAAAAACAGCGATGACTGATTCCAGAATATGTATGCAAATATGCTGGCATTAAAAAAATAAATCGTAATAGGAACAAATAGACCATTCACACACCACTCTTTTGCATCCAAAATGCACTTACTTGAACCATGCTCAGTGACAACAGATAGGCCAAGCTAATGATCTGTTGCAGTGGGTGCCAAGCTGACACTCCGGTGGCTGCAACCTGCTGGTGTCACTGACCTCATCCCATCACTTTGTGCCTCAGTTTCCCAGCCTTCAAAATGAAGGCCAATGGCCTTACTGAAATGCTTTCAGATTTTCTCAGGACAAGCCCTACAAACACTAGGAGCTGCGTCTTGTTGCACTTAGCAGTATGTCACATGCGTTCAATCACACCAGTTTTACTACTTGGGACTGAAATATAGCCTTATGCAGAAGAGATTTGCAAGTAAAACCTCTCTGGTCCCAGTTAAGTGCCTAAAATGGCATTTTTTCTAAATTTGCATTCAATGGTGACAAGCAAATAGGACACAGTTGTGCAGCCTCAGAAATAGTCTAAAAGGGAAACTGACTCACTTTGTATTCCTCTCTTCCTGGTGCTCCTGAGGAGAGTAAATTGCACTGACTGTGTTGTTTCGATGCATGTTGAGAGCCCCTCCACTGCCCTGGAGCACAGCACAGTCTATTCTGCTAAAGTGTGCTGCATCACCCAACTCCTTAGGTGAAGGCCTGCTTTCTTCTGTAGATTGAGTTTCTATTTTTTTCCAGCAACTCCAGTAAGTGACAGTGAGATGTAAAAGGACGTATCTATCCCTTTCCTATGAGGCCGTTTTACATTTCTGTATGTTTGCGGTATTTCAGAAATAAAATAAAAGTTGAGCCCTGTGATGAGTGTTCAACGAAGGCTGGCTGTAGTCTATCACTTTGCTTACTACAATATTGTAAAACGTAGTGATTATAGTGCAAGCAGAGGACTAAATCTGAAGACTGTATTTAAAAGAGCAAGCAAAACCAGATGAAGTGAAAAATAAACTCCTAAAACAATAGAAGAAATGAAAGAAATTTAAAAGCAAGAAAGCTCAAGCGACTCCAGAGAAGGGCAACGAAGCTGGTGAGGGGCCTGGAGAACAAGTCTTACAAGGAGTGGCTGAGGGAGCTGGGATTGTTCAGCCTGGAAAAGAGAAAGCTCAGGGGTGACCTTATCATGCTCTACAGGTAACTTAAAGGAGGCTGTAGCGAGGTAGGGGTTGGTCTATTCTCCCATGTGCCTGGTGACAGGATGAGGGGGAATGGGCTAAAGTTGCATCAGGGGAGGTTTAGGTTGGATGTTAGGAAGAACTTCTTTACTGAAAGGGTTGTTAGGCATTGGAATGGGCTGCCCAGGGAAGTGGTTGAGTCACCATCCCTGGAGGTCTTCAAAAGACATTTAGATTTAGAGCTTAGTGATATGGTTTAGTGGAGGACTTGTTAGTGTTTGGTCAGAGGTTGGACTAGATGATCTTGGAGGTCTCTTCCAACCTAGATGATTCTGTGATTCTGTAATAACTAGAAACAATTACGTTTCCAGATTTTTTTTTGGAACTATCAAATAAAGAAGTAGAAAAGTAATGTTTAAGTCAATTTCATAAATGTAATGTGGCAAATTAAGGGTACTGCTTTGTTAAAATAATAGTAACTATAAGTCTCTGCTAAAATGATGTGTGAGCTACAACAACATGATTCCAAAGTATAACACTGTTTGTTCAGAAACTTAACAGAGGCACAGGCATGAAGAAATGAAGGCAGACAACCAACACTTACTGAGAGGAATTATATATCTAAAGTGACTTTGAATTCACATTATATAGACTTTTTTTTTTTTTATAGATGGCTAAACAATGTGTTCAAACAAACAACTTCAGCTAGAAATCTTGGTGATTACTTTATAACCCATATGACATTTGCATATGTGCACATACAAGCTAGTGAGTAGTACTGAAAATACAGTATGTTTTATTTCAATTGGTACAATGATGCACGGTATCATCTTATTCATTCCCTAGGTATGTTGGTGGCACACGTCAGTTGCCATTGGATTTTCATCTGTAAAGACCAAATCAGCTTTTGAAGGTTTAGAAAGGAAAAGTCCTGAAGCAGCTTACTATGCATGAAACCATTTGTTTTTCCAACAGAAAACAAGTTCCTTTTTATTTAGAGGCCATTAAGAAATTCAGCCTGTTATTGTTTAGAAGCTTAAATTTAATTCAAATACTCTCCTAAATATTGCTTAACCATGATTTTTGCTGCATTCTGAGTAGTAACTTCACATTAATGAAGCATAGCACATGCATATGCTGTGGTGATAACAAGAGAAAATACATTTTATCCCCTCCCATCCCCCAGTTAGAGTAGTTATGTATTTCTTACTATTTTTTTTTCCCCAGAACACACACGGAACTAATGTTTACCTCTCTGAATTCCTTATATTTTCTTCTACATCCTTTTAGCACAACCCTTGGTTACTAGAATAATGTATTTTTCATATTCATTGTATTTCTCTCTCAGCATATTAGCATTATTTAACATCAAACAGAGCATTATTGCATAGTATATTAGGCATAAAGCCAGTGTCTACCTACTTGCAGGTGATTGAAAACCGCTAGCAAAATTATATTACTTTTAGTCTAAGATAATCATCCAGACAAATAATTTTGACCCTCATAATTCTAATCCTAATCAGCCTCATGGCTAAATCTTTGCATATTGGACTAAAACCCCATGTTTAAGAGGTATTTCCTACAGGATAATGCCCTACTACATGCAATTAGCTCAAGAACAGCAAAGGTCTCACGGGTCTCTGTTCAGAGGTAAGCACCCACACTGCTCCGTACTGTTAATTACTCCACACTAGCAGATGCAGAGCTTTACTGGAAGTTGCCATTGATCCTTAACAACAGACTCCCGACATTGTATTTGAGCAACATTGTTAGGCAAAAACCAAGCATACAAACAAAACCCAATAAAGACTTCCAGCAGGATTCTTTCTTCTTTTTCCTTTCAAACTTTTTTTTTTTTTTTTTAAATGTAGGAGATTTTGAAAAGGAACCCTTCCAGACTTGCATGGCTTTTGATCATGAATCAAACTATTTCACTGTTATTCCCTGTACTCCCTAAAACCTCCCACCCCCCTTACCAAAAAGCAAAGAGGTGGTCTGCTTAAAATATAGCTACTTGAAGCAGGCTATTGTTTCCTTCCCCCCTCAGAGACCACCCAGATTTTCTATATTGAAGCTTCTTTGCACTAGACAGATTAAACTAGCTCCACAGCTCTCTGCAGCCTGCAAAGACCTGCTACTCTGCAATGTATTTATTACTATTTACCACCATCACTGCATAAACAGAGCATACTGTGCTGGCTAAATGCATACACAGAGACAGTGAAAGTTAGAAACTCTGCAAAATCATAGGCATTTTGTGGGGTGCTCAGGAAAGCATGTTTAAAAATTGCCTATCTTTGCCTTTTAGGGACTGTATCTGAAGTCTTTTATTTTCTTTACACACCTTGAGTTTTAACTCCTATATTTTCAAGCTGGGGGGTTAATTAAAAAAAAAAGGAAACAGAAGTTATCACGTAATAACCTAATTTCAAGCTCCAACATTTATGGGTAAAAATGGTGCCTAAAGGACTCAAGTTACAGTTTGTCTTAGAGGTTAGGGCTGTACACCGGGAATTAGAAAACAAAGCCATAATTAGAATCTGTATAAACTCTTTCAGCTCATGATGTTTCAGTTTCCCACCTAGAAAACAGCTATATTGCTACTGAACTCCACTGTGTTTTGAAATCCACAAATGAGAAATAAGAGTTATGAAAAGACCTACGACGCTATTATGAAAATGAAGTGGGGAATCACTCAAGGGATAGATGCTGCTTAGGGGCAGGATTTATTTATCTAGTTTTAGCCACCCAAAAAAAAAAAAAAAATCAATCCAGGCAGAGTCTTCTTTTATCACACAAAATTGTTGAGAGCATCTTTGGAAGTAGGTATGAACAAAGATGCTGCCTGGAGATGCTCAAGACAAGTGTCTGTCCAGACAGCCAGATTTAGTCAACTTGAAATTTATAGTAGGTATCAAAATAAAGCAACGTTATATGCATGCAAATATATTATGCATTTATCCTTGGCTCAAGGCACCACACAGGCACCAGTGTTGTAATGCATTTTTTCACATCTAACATAATTGATTTTTACTGTGATCAGCTGTACATTTTCTTTTACTAATCATGAACTTGCAACCCCAGACTTCTTACAACTGGCAGAGAAACTATCCTATAAATCTCAGAAGCTGCTAAATGGTGAGGTGGGGCAGGCAAAGAATTGCTCAAAAGAATGATCAAGAGAGGGCACTGTCAGTGATAATACATATCAAGGGATCTGTAAAGACAAAATTACAGGTGAACCAAAAGCATGTCATTATTAAATCTAAATAAGTAGTATCAACAGTGTTAACAGTGTTAGACAGTGAAACACAAAATGGAGAATTGTACACTAGGCTGTGGGTTATATTTTAAACATCATATTAGAACTTTTAAATCAGGAAAAACAACAGATTGAAAATACGTGCTCTGTTACTACTGACATTTAAAGGTTTATAAGTGAAATTGTTGCCCCTTAGATGATGGGTTGTATTCTTAGTTTCCCATTCTGGGTCCCTGCAAAAACATTCAAGTCTGTATGACAGCTCCTCTTGGAAACAGACTGCTTATTCCTTCTCTTCATTGCAGCCAGCACAGATGTGATAACACTGCAACATAAGCCACCAAATTTGGATGGGGGTAGAGTTTTCTGAGAAGTACACAGGGACAGGATGAATGACAATAACACAGGTTGTAGCATGGGAAATTCCAGTGATATACTAGGAAACAAGTTTTCACAGCAAAGAGTCTAGCACTGGAACAGGAACCCAGTAAGGCCGTTCACCTTTGGAGATACTCAAAATGGGACTGGACGAGGCCTTGTGCAACCTGGTCTAGGTTGGTCTTGTGTTGAATGGAAGGTTGGGCTTACGTCTCCTGAGGAACTTTCCAAACTATAGTCCTTCCCAATACTAAGCCACCTTTAAATATATTTGCTTTTTTAAATGGCTACTGTTCCTTCTAAGCCATTTGAAATGACTACAGTCAACAACAAGATACTACTAATTTTCCATTGTGCGTATATCCCTAGTAGCTGTATTTCTGCTTCTCAGATGGGCAAAAAACATTCACCTGGGAGGCTGCCTTAAAGGTCTTAAGTTTGCTCAACAAAAACTGGTTTCTTTCTCACAGCCCTCGCTTGATCTCTCTGCCCTCCATCCATACCCCTAGCTATGGCCTATAAATGGTTTTCTGTCTATAAAATAATCCATGGCAATGTTTCTCTTTGATAACTATATTGTACTTTTGCCAAGTGGCAAATTTTAATGAGGTTTGCTGTTGTCCAGCTCCTGACCGGGATTTGAATCCCTCCACATGCAGACACAAAAAGAATTGTTTGCGCTTCTGTAACTCAAGTTTAACTGCTCGATGCTATTCATTTGTATGATCTGTTCCCCAAAATACATTTTTCAAAAATATATTAGCATATAATAAAAAAGGAGGTGGTTGGTAGGCTCTTTATCACACTGGTGGCTACACTGGCTCATACTCAAAAAAAAATTCAGAGTCCACGGGAAATTTTGGAACAACTGTATGTTTCTGGGATAAACAGTTGTTCTTCTCAACTGTAGTACCAATATATCTTCACAGAAACTATCCCAACTGTAAAAAGTTAAATGGCAGCCGGTATTTCACAGAGGTGGAAAATAGTTTGAGGGAAAACATTCCTGCCACTTTTTGCCAACCTCAATTCACTTGTATTTTGATAATATGGAAGGAAGAATAGGTTCACAGGTACCTGACATTAGTAACTGCATCAGGTTAGGGCTGGGACAGAGTAGTAAATTAGACTCCATCATTATTGTCATCATGGTTGTTATTATGCTATATGTTCATCAGCTACTGAGCTTCTGAACACTTTAGGGCAGCAAGAACAGCTGTCGTTTTACAAACACCAAACCTATCTGTTCCTGCTTGCATGAACAGGGAGATGCAAAAGGAGCTAAAAGGAAAACAGCAAATTTAAACTGAAAAAGTGATGAAGTGGGTAGGTGGCTGTTGCTTTCAAAATATTTTAAGGCTAGAACATATACAAACATTCATATATTTATGATGTTGACTTTGTCAACTGAAGGTTAGCAGTTTTTATGTCATTTATAATAATTTCTTCTTTTGTCTAAGAAATACAGCCTTACTATACTTTCCTTACATTTACAATTTCTAATATGAAAAGCTAGTTTAACACAATACTAATGCTGTACTGAGATGGAAGCTGTTTTGCTGCCACAAACAATTTCAATTATTTTTTCTAACTATAGATACAACATAAAAAGATCCAAATATGGCCTCAGGCCAAAAGTTTGGGAAAAAAAGTAATCCTAAAATCAGTTGAAACATTTCATTTTGATAACTGCAATTTGTTTTACTGTAAATTAGAGTTTGAAAAAATAAAGAAGAAATAAAGAAATAGAACTTTTGTTTAAATAGTATTAAATTAGAATGTCACAACAATTTCAGAACTTCAGAAACATTTCAAAGCAGGAAATTCCTGACCGCTTCCTATTAAGGCTGAAGCCAGGAAAATTCTGCTGTAGCTTGCTGCTCTGCCTGGCCTTTGCATGCATGACATTGAGTATTTCCAATACAGTATTGCAAGAAAGAGATAGCATTCTGAACTCCACAGTGTTAGAAACTGGAATGAGCTGCAAGGTACATTTTAGGAGCTATATTTACATAAAGAATTGTCAGTGAATCGGCAAAGCTTAAGTAAGAAATGAAAGAGAACTGCCTGCACATAGGTGTGAGAAGCAATATTTATAGTACCTTGTTCTTTGATTCTTAATTCATTGATTTTATCTGTTCAAAGATTATTTTAAAATGAGCGAAAAGCTAACAAGCTTGTCATATGCTCTGGATTGTGAGTTTATCTCACACACTAAACCATTCACAGTAATCATGAAATACAACAGAAAAAGGATGTTGTAGATCTGTGGCTCAGCATTGAATGAATTATTCTATCCCTGGATCCCCACATTTAATCTTCAGACGTGTTACAGCTGGACTCAAGATTTACTGTTAATTCTTCAGATGTACAGGATTTAAGAGTTATTATGTTTTAGAGAAGACCATCTGAAAAAGAAGAATATTTGGCTCTTTGACCATCACGTTACACACAGACAAGCTTAACATATGCTGCCGCCTTTGTCCTGGCACAAATATTTTGCAGATTTCAGATGTGGAAATGGCCTAAGCTGATGCTAATCATGAAACTGATGCGTTTAGGTAGGCTGCAGATCCTTATTTATGATGGAATTATACAGGTTATTTTCTCTTGGACAGAAGATAAACATATTTTCTGGAGACAGAGAAGCCACACAAGGGCTGAGCTAT
The DNA here is from genome assembly GCF_040182565.1 of Anser cygnoides. NCBI lineage: Eukaryota > Metazoa > Chordata > Aves > Anseriformes > Anatidae > Anser > Anser cygnoides. Next base: position 52,282,366 of record NC_089875.1, on the reverse strand, counting down.
CTGTGGCCTGGATTGTGCTGCCAACCTCCATTGCACCAGCCTGACAGCCCTGAGCTGTGAACTGCTCTCTGCATTCACAAGGAAAGGAGGTTCCTCGTGGGGCACCCTCAGAAGCTGGCAACCTGGGTAGGTGGATGCATAAGCATTGCCAATCTAAATGCTTATTGTTTTTTGAATTAATGAGCGTCATGGTGTTGGCTGGAACAGAGTTAGTTTTCTTCATAGAGGGACATATAATGCTGTGTTTGGGGTTTCTGATTAAAACAGAGGTGATAACACCCTGACGTTTCAGCTGTTGCAGAGCAGTGCTCACATATCAGCCCAGGACTCTTCTGCTCCTGGCACTGCCCTGCCAGCGAGGAGGCTGGGGGTGCACCTGGAGCTGGGGGGGTACACAACCAGGAGAGCCAGGCCAAACTGGCCAGAGGGATGTCCCACACCATGGGGCAGCTGTGACAACGGAGGAGGAAGGAGAGATGTTGGGAGTGATGGCGTTTGTCCTCCTGAGGAGCCACTCGGCACGCTGAGCCCTGCTGGCCTAGGAGCAGCCAAACCCCTGCCTGCTGATGGGAAGCAGCAAGGGGATCCCTCGCTTGGCTTTGCTTGTGAGCCTAGTTCTTACTTTACCTGGTGAACTGTCCTCTCACAGCCCATGAGTTCTCCCATTTTTACCTTTCTGATTCTCTCTCTCATCCCACCTGGGGAGAGTTACTCCCCTATTGCTCACAACAATGAGCCTTTTCCTCCAAAAAGCAGTTTTAACTAAGGGCTGTGTAGGACTCATTCTTGGGCAGCCCAGGCTAGCACATTCTTGGAGGGAAGAAGATGTGCTGCAACCTCCCATCCCTTCTGAGCTCTCAGAAATGGTCAGAGGGCTGCCCCTCTCCCCTTCTCTCCTTTTTTTTTTTGTTGTTGTTGTTTTTCCCTTCCCCTGCTGCAGTCCCACTGTGAATTTTCAATGTAGCAAAGTGACAGGATTTGGCAAGTTTTCTATGAGCACACCTACTGGTTCAGCTACATCAGGAAGAGGCGAGGGAGAAGAAATGCATCCTACGAACACTTAGGCACAAGACAGGAATAATCACATGGATACAGATGTAGCTTTCAGGCCTGGGAAGAAACAGAGCTTTTAGCTCTCACAAAATTTTAATAATGAAATTTTGAGTACTGACTGACCTGAGGCACACGCATGGTTAGACGTATCTTGAGATACTATTTAGACTTTCTTTTTCTATCTAGTTTTAGGCCCACAGGGGCTAGGGCCATAGTGCTTTGTTGGATGCATGAAAGTGGAAACAGAGGGAGCAAGAAAGCAGAAAGCAGTTTGTCAGTGAACATTGCATGTACACACAAACAAGTGCAAGATGCTCCAAAATGTCCAAGAGCAACAGAGGATATTTCTATTACACCATGCCCCACAGCAGAATCCTTTGCATATTTCTAGCATTCAGCATTAAGCACTCTTCAGGGCTGCCAAACAAAAAATGTTTTCACCTGCAGCCATGGAAGAATGGGAAACTGAGGCCCCAAGGTTGCATAACCTCTACAAGTCCTGTAGCACACAGATTAGATCTTCCTTACCAAGCCTCAGGTGATACCTGAGGTGTTATGTGGCTTTACAGATTTAGTTATGTCTTAAGTATTTAATAACTAACAGATATAAACAGAACAAAAATAAACAGCAGCATCTTGAGAAGCTTCATGTTCTGAGGGAGAGAGGTATGTGGCTGTCCTCTGACATTTGTTTTCATTGCTTCTTTTTCTCAATGAAGTTGCTGTTTTGTAGGCATTGCAGCCCTGTTTCACAGTGCTACTTAGACTAATTGAGAAATTAACTTTAGTCATGTGGAGCTACTAGCAGTGAACTTCAGTCCCATCTAGTTTTATAGTAGAACTAGAACAGCATCAATGGCTACAGGAGTTTATTGCAATAGAAGCACGTCACAGGGGTGTTCACAGCAAATAACACACCATGCTCCTACTACTTTCCCAGAAAGTTACTCCCTTACAGAAAAAAAAGAAAAACAATCACCTGTTCTGCATTTCTGCAACATTTTTGAGGAGGGGCTAGGTGTCATTTCTGGGAGCTCTTTCCCTTAGTTTAACCATAGTTGGGATGAAATAAGTAGTTTAAACCGTTGAATAGCAATTTCAACAGAATTGCTGGTTCATGTAAATTACCTACCCCCTGTGGCATGTTTACTAACCAATCAAAATATTTTCATTAGACAAAGCAATGCAATAAATTTAAATGAAAATAAGGACAACTACAACACAAGACACATAAGAGATTTGTGCACAGCATGGAAAGTATCTTATAAGAAAATTATGTTCATGCTTTACAGTGCCAAATTTCCAGAGTAATAAAGCATATTTATCACTTGATACAGTACAGTTATTTCCAACAACTTAATGAAAAAACTCCAGCTATAAATGGCAGTTGCTGTTGGACTCACTGGGAATAAAAAATTAATCTAGGCAAAGCATTTGAAAAAACATGCATATTCTATCAGAGCAGATCTTTTATCACAGTCTTAACTATAAAGAACACTTACTGAAATGTAGATTACAATCCTACAAGAAAATTCAGTTCAATAACTTCTGGGTTCCATCACAAGGATGGATGAAGTATAACAGCTGTCATCAGAAGTTACAGGACAAGGCACAAATACCAGCCGAACAGAAACGATTTATAAATACCTGCAAAATAACTTCACATCCCTTCAACAGACTGATGTTAAAGATCCCGTTACTACCAGGCTTAGAAAGACTTTCTCTTGGTTTTCCCCACACCCAGAATACTGTATGGGATTATGCCTTTGGGATCTGACATATATCCCAACACAAGGTAGATGGTATTGCATAAAATACCTCTATCTTCTTCTAAAGGGTACAGTCTTTTGGTCTGCTTTTTCATTAAAACTGTCATATAAAATGACAGAGGTCACCTCCCCAAGACCGTCTCCTGGTAATTTCTGCAAAAATGTATGTGAATTGACAGTTCCAGAGCCTTTCCATGATGTTTTTCCCTTTAGCTTAATTATTATTTTGTATATTTAGATAAAAACCAGTAATGACATCCTGAGTCAGGATGAAATAAACTTACATTCCTCTTCATACCTAATTTTCCACCTGATGACTAAGGATGTGCTGGTACCTGACAGAACCTACCTGCTGCTACAGTGAGAAGGCTGGCTCTCCGTGACTTCTCTGTGGTCAGCTTTATGGGGTCCTGTACACATATAGCTAAAAACAGGCAATTACCTACGGCAGCAGATTGCTGGTGGCTGCAACACAGACCTGGCCCTTCTGCCTCCTTTCCCATGCCAGAGCTGTGAGGAGCCACGCTTGATGATGGAGGTGCTGAGGAAAAGCACAACACGTGGAGTCACTCCAGCCTGCAGCAGAAAGAACCAGCCTGGCCTGAGCCCCTCTCTCTCTCCAGCACCACCACTCCTCTCTGGAGGAGAATGGTTCTGTCTTCCTTAAAGGGACCCAGTAAGACCTTGTGGACTTCACATGTCCTGCTGCAGTGCCTGGTAAGCCTGCACATCGCAGCCCCCTGGGTACCCACTGCGCTCATCCGACAGGCCCAACACAGCCGGCTCTGCCGAGCCAGGACTCAGAGCTAGCAGATGGGACCCAGGGCAAAGTCTTAAAACACAAGCAGCATTCACCTGCTGCTAGAAACAAAGTATTCCTACGTGAAACTGTTTACAATACAAAGATTGATTGCTGTCTGAAGGTCTGAAGGCCTTTCCTAGATTACAAACCCAGCCAGCAACCTCACCTGATTCTTCACCTTCCCTCACCAAAAAAAAAGCCCTTTTCTCTCAAACTGCCTCCTTCCCTGTCCTCCACCACACAGCCATCTTTGACTGTCCCAGCATTCTCCACCAACTGCTCTCAGTTGTTTGTACAGAAGCAATTTACTTTGAGATACTCATTTTCACAACTACTTATTTTTCCTCCCACAGCTCCCTACTAAATTGAAGTTGCTACTCAGACAGTAAACCCATCAGCAAGCATATCGATATACCCAATTATGTCATTCAGACTCAAAGAGCAGTTTAAATTCATCACTCCTGTACCAAATCAGAGCTATTAAAGTGAGAACATCATGAAAAGGTTCATTGCCATGAGTGCTTGATAGGCAAGGAACGACAGCTGCCAAGCTGCCTGGCACAGCAGTTCCCAGTCACCTCAGTTATTTGTCCAGCCAAGGCATATCTTCATCTACCCAGCTGTACCACGTCTCACCCAGCAAAGGCCAAACATCTGGGACATTACAAAATACAGAGGACATCAAGGAACTAGTGGGGACAACACAAAGGCAAATAAGAGGCATGCACACCTGGCAGTAATGTGAGGGGGAAAGAGGAGAGGTAGTGCACACAGGGAAATGTGCAGTGATCTGTAATGGCCCATCCACTAACCTGGTATGTACTGTTCTGGTTTTGAGAAATGGGCAAACCTTGCAGGATGAAGCTGAAGATGGCAATTTTAAGTCTTTCACTTTGTTCAAGCAAACAAACAACAACAACAATGAAAGATTAAGAACAAATTATATAAAGGTAAAGTAGTAATAGCATAGATAAGTTAGAATCAGTCACCTAACTTTACAAGAATAAAACAGAAGGCAAAAAAAATCAGAAATAGAGTGATCACTATTGTTTCACTGTTAATAATTAAATTGAAGCTCATTGTAACAGAAAGTGACTTAGCAAAATTCAAAATTGAAGCAAGAACATATCTACATTATTGACAGCCATGTATAACTTGTAGAGCTGTCAAGGATAGTTAGATTTTGTGAAAAAAACATAAAGTTACAAAAAGCTATTAAAATCCTGTTTTATGATTTTAAATCTGTCTTTAAATATCTGTTATCAGAATAAAAACAGCTGTGAAGTTTTCTGCCCACTGTGCCATTTCTACATCTTCAGTTATCTGATGCTGTCAAATGCACATTCAGAGCCAGGACACCAGCCAAGGCAGCACTGGGAGATGGTATTCCTGCAAACAAAGGGCTCATTCCTCATCACTGAGGTTTTCCATAGCCATGGTTCTGCAGACTCAGTGATTCTCAAATAAATCAGGGTTCATAGACCAGGAGAGCAACTTCTTTAGGAAGAAGGCTGTGATGCTGGAAGTGGATTTACAAAGACCAGAAAATGGGAAACCACTGATTTGCATGCTGTACTTAATGAAGTACGCTAGATTTTGGTTTAAACATGAAATTATCCTTTTTGTCCTGTATACCATACATTTTAGGGGAAAAAAAATCACTCGTTTTTAACTTTTTTTTTTGAATTAGGGAAGATTTATTAAATCTGTATAATATCTTTGGCTTAAATAACTATTACAACATCATGACAGCTTTAGTTATTCAGTTGAAACAAGACCTGAATCATCCAAAGTGAAAATTAAGCCCAGAGCTGAAGCAAAGAATTCTGCCTTGGAACAGTAAGAACAAAAATACTGAAGATTCCTGTTGGGTCCTGGTGTAGGTTTTTGTTTGTTTGGTTGGTTTGTTTTGACTTTTAATTATTTTGCATGAAAACTTCCAATTATGGTGAGTTTTATAGTCTGCAATCTGTTTGTATATTACTTTCAGCTAGAGATGAAAACTACACCCAACAAAATATTTTAATCCAGAAAGTTAATGAAAAATGAAATAGCCCGGTTCTTTCTGTATTATCAATAATGTTATTGAATCTTGGATGAAATCTCCTTATTTCCACTGAGAAGAGAGGTTAACTTGAGTTTGGATAGTCTGCATCCTGGCTAACTAGCACAGATGGCAGCGTGGCTTAGAGCCCAGGATCTAGTTTCAACCAAGTTAGCACCTGCTTATTTTGAAGACATAATACAAGTGAAACAACACAGAATCCTCCAGTGCCCTTCCTGCAGTCCTTGTTTCCCCCATAAGAGAGGTTAGTGTTCCACATCTGTCTGGGATAACCTCAGAGCATCTCAGGTCTGCAGGATGTGCTCCATCCACATGATCAAGCAGTACAATAACTACACCTAAAGAAAAATAAATAACTGAAGCTTACAGTTACAAACTCGGGCTTATACCACCTGAAATTGGTGTTTCCTGGTGTCCACCACCTTGATGGACTTGTATCGAAAATTTTCTGATCAACGCCATGCACAAGCACTCTGTTCCTAGGGTATGGGCATGGAGCTGATCAGACACAGCTTTATACTCTAAATTCACACTCTTATAATGAGAAACATTTGAAAAGATAGCCAAGGCTGAGTTTTCAGAAGCATTGAGGCATCAGGTCACTGACAGCTGGGATGTGACTGATGTCAGCCAATGGACAAAAAATTAGCCAGGGGGTGAAAAAGCCCCATCTGAAAACTGCAGTAGGTGTCCAGCTGCATCTTCAGAGATGTAATCGGGCTGCTCAGTAAGTGGGGATATTACACAACCCTCCCCATGGAATGAAGTCATACTAGCTATAAATTTAATAGGAAGTGTAAAACTTAAGAAAACATGAAACTTCTTAAATATCTGTATTGTTTAATATGCTTATTAAAATCATATACAGTAGCTTCTCGTTTTCATACTGGCATTTACAGATGACTTTTCACCTTCCACCCTTACCATGCTTTAATCTCCAGTTAAGTCCAGCATCTCATAACCTTTCAATAAATTTGTCTTTCCAAATATCTGGCAGGCACAAAAGTGCTATTCTCTCATGCTTCATAAATATGGTGCCTGGAAACTCATTATTAAAACCATTTTTGTGAATACTCAAGTTCTAATTCATGACTTCTCTGAAACTCTTTAATGAAACCAAGATGTCTGATAGTCAAGTTCTTCCAATGGGCATGAACAACAGATCTTTCACAACCTGTTAGAAGATGTGCCAAGACTAGTTCCTTTCCTGTGTAATAGAAGCCACAGGAATCAAAGTTTCTGATCAAAGTCCAACACCTCAGCACTGCCAAAAGCTGACAAGCCCTCCCTTAACCACCCCCCCCCCCCCCCTTCCTGAAAACAGCTCTGTAATCATGCTGAATTTTAATAGAATAACTATCTCTTGGACTCAGGCTGAACTTGGTTGTATTAAGCTGTGATTAAGCCATATGACGGTTGCTACATATAAAAATAAATATATGAAGTAATGCTAAAGTGTGACGAGATTCTTATGCAACCTACTACCACAGTCCAGGTTTTCTTTATACAAAGACATTTTTCCCTTGCATACGCATGAAACAAAATATTCAAAAACAGTAAAGTGATAATTCTACTGCATTTATTGAATGCCAGCCCAGAACATGCATGCAAAATGTAGTGAAGTTATTCTGATTTGACCAGTGTAACAGAAGAGATTTCAACACTTGAGAACAAGTTCTTCTTTACATCCCTTTGTCCCTCTCACCCTGTGGAGCCATGCACAGTAACTGCTCTTAATCTGTTCAAGGCCACAGTTCGGGGCAAATGGTCATGGCTACAAGATTTATGCACTAAGGCTGAATGACTGAAATGTAGAAATGCAGCACAGGTCTGGCAAAGCTTGCCTGCTCCCGTTTTGCACTGTAGCTCACTGGCAGCACACTTCCAGCTCACCAGTGAGGCACACCCCTATTTGTGGGGGATTTAACCTGAGGCCATATGAAGTCTTCCTTAAAATGTGAAATTGGTATAAACTGTCCCTGCGTAAGAAACAGCCTTAAGAGGATTTTATGTAGACAAAGGAGATTTTAATTTAATATTCCACACAGCCAATTCACACTGCAGCCAGAGCAGGGCAAGGGGTGGGGATGAGTAAGGACATTAACATCCTAATGAGTGGCTTTCCACAGCTAGGCTGATGCAGTGCTTCCTACAGAGCACAGGCACAACCACACGTACAGGCTGAGTAACTCAAGCCTTCTCTGAGCAATTCTTGTGGACAAGTGCCACTCCAGAGAGACAGCTTCTCGCATCAGCGAGACAGATTATTATTATTTTATTTTAAACTGATTTCATGCCTCTTGAGATCTTTCAAAAAAAAGTTTGGTTTCTGTCAGTTCTCTTACAAACTAGTAAAGATGCTTACCAGCTTTGGATGTATAGATAAACTTTAGATTTTATTTAATTAGGTGAAATATTTTTTCCAATAGTATAGTATTATATGGAAGTTTGGACTCCTACATTTCTTATCCCTTCACATTACTGATTTAGTCTACAGTCATAGCAAAACCCCAGAGCTTGCTGGTGCTTTAGTTACTAGTAGTAGTAAATCACTGTCCAAAGTGTGATGTTTAATTAATGTTTGCAGAATACCTTGACAGCCTTGTTGAAAAATTCTCAGGAACTGTAAATCCCAGGACAGTTAAGTTTGCGACTTTCTGGTCACTGCAAAGGAAGCATGTCTTGAATTTCATTCTGGAATTTAAGCATAAAAGTGTTCCAAATAGTCACAAGCTTCAAGCTGAGAGCTTGTGCTCCATTCCTTGAGAGTGCCGAGTTGTAACTGTTATCCTGTCCAAATATATGTGTATGGTGGGAAGGGAGGATGTACAGTACCCCTGGTATAAAGAAGTCTAATTGTCCTCCAAAGAAAAGACAGTAACTATAACAGCCTAAAATGACAAGTCAGAAGAAGGTCCTTAGTTCAGAGAGAAATGCTCTTTTACTCAGGGGGCAGAGAAACAGTTTCAGTTCTTCTGTTTGAGTCAAATCACTGTTAAATGTGTGTGCCAATGACCTAATTCTGTTTTCTAAGGATGTATTACTTACGCAAGAGAGACCATAACCACCTCTTCACAACTATTCCCAGTCAATTGCAGGGTTACATATTTGCCGTATGTACAGCCCATAGTGAAACTTAACTGTAAGGAAACACACAGAACTCAATTTAGCAGAGGGATTATAAGAAGTTAATAGAGCCTCAGTTGCATCTCAATTCAGTAAAAACAAATCTATCAGGTTTCTTGCCATATATTTACAGAAATTTTAGCACCTACAGAGGAATGAGTTAGCCTGCTGAGGCACCAATACTTTCAAATTTAAGATATTATAGAAACAAAAAGACCATCTATAGATGATAACAAACCTCTAATCTAGCACAATTTTTCCTTTAAATGTAGTTTCTCACTGCTCTCTCTATTTAGTATTTACCTATACGCCCATAATATTATTCAACTAAATAGGATCTAAAAACCTGTAATAGTAGAATCACCCCAGTTAATATTTTGAGAGTTTCTATAGGAAGCTTAATTTGCACTGTGTGCTGGGACTTGTGTTAAGAACAGTTCTTGCAAACCTTACTTTTTGTTGATTCAGATGCACAGTGCTGACAAAGCCTCACAACTCACGACCTACGCTCAATTCTCAATGAGGACTAAATCACTTTGATGGATAACAGGTTTGATTATGATATACCATTCCCTCTGAATTATTCTTTTGTGGCAGACCTGCTAAAATTGTCATTACATCCTAACCTAAAGATACCAGGCTCCCCCCCACTTTTTTTTTTAGTAAATAAACAAATACCTGCCTACATGAGTTGCTTCTGATGGGCAAGCAGCCACAGGAACAAGCAGACTCCTCTATCTCTGGTGATATTTAAGTCTTTTTGGCCAGTCCCAATGCGGCCAGGGCTTCCAGTGTGGGGCTGACACATGCAACCTCCAGGCAGTCATCATGTGAGAAAACACTGCGGGCTTGGGCACAAGTAGAGCCAACTGTGTGTCAGAGCACTGTTCGTTTTCTTTCCTACCCATTATTGGCTTGACATGCTTCCCAGCCAAGTTCACAAGTTTTTCCTACCAATTTCAGCAAGAGGAGAATTTTAAGCTCCCAATACTTTCACGATTTACAAAACCGCACATAAAGGTAAAACACCAAGGCATTGTAAAACTTGGAAAATGAGGTATTTCTCACTCTCTAAATGCAGAAACCTTATATTCACAGCAACAATTTTTTGGGGAAAAAAAATCTCTGAAAGTTAAAGTCTACAATAAAAACCTGATATGCACCTGAAAAGGTTTTATTTCACATGTTGTATCTGAAACATAGCTGTTCACATCCTGGCACAAGTGAGCCAGGAAGGTCTGCGCTTTGCTCCTCTGCCAAGAGTTCCTTTATTGCTTGAGGGAGTATTTAAGTCACTTCCAGTAACTTGAGTGTTAGTTCAGCAGACCAAACTCTCCTCTTGGTGAAACGGTCTTTACCTCCCCACCCCACCACCACCCACATCCACCCCTTTTACCTTCCCATGGTACAGATAGTTTTACTTGTAAATTCTTCCTAGTGTCATTCTGAGCAAAGCAGACCCCTCTGCCAGCACCGCTGCTTGGCCAGGGTGCAGGGAAATATTTGTTCCCTTCACACTGCTCAAGGGGAGGCAGATTATCTCATTATTGCCCAAATGGGGGTGTTAAAGCCGCAAGTGCTCATATGCCTGATAATGTTTGTATACATGATGATCATGCTTCCTAATAAACTAATTAGAGTATTTTGACATGTTTATATCCATAAGTGCATTATATGGCATCTAATGCTTAGATATTTATAAGAAATTACCTGATGTGATGAAAAGACACTCAGAAGAACTAAGGAGTATGGGAGTAATTTTCCAAGTTTTTGACATCATGAAACAAGATTTAAAAGAAGAGCTAAAACGCAGGTAATGCCTTACTACATACTTGCCTCACAGCCCAACAAGAAGCAGTGACTAATCTAGTGGACATTGTAATCTTGTAATCCCTCTGCTGTGACCCAAAACTAAAGCATCAACACAAGTGTTTGCCTAACGTGGAGCACAGTACCACTTAGTTTTCCACAATGCAAGACTTATTACTGCCAGTGCTAGATCTTCCTAACTACCACTTTCTCAGAGTTTACTATTAAAATAATATCTAAAAATATTAGATTTGAAAATAAAAGCATTTTAGAATTCTCATACAAAGCGTTGAAAGCCCAAGCACCCTCATCCATCATATCTTGGAATTAAAGCTACCGTTATTTATGATGTTTCACATAGTAAAGTACATTGGCAGTAATGAGCACAGAAGAGGATAAAGACTCCCTATTTGATAATATACAAGAGAAATAATTCTGTAATGCGAATTTTACTAGGAGTGATTAAAACTGTCTTTCTGTATATCTTCAGTTGTGTGACCAGAAGAATAATAAAAGTTCAATCCTTTTTTTTTTGGTATTTTTTTTTTTTTTTTTTTGCCAATTCTAGAGAACATCCCCACATGTTGACGAAAAATTCTGCATATGCCAAACCCTAAAACATTTTTCTTATTGCACGTTGGGAGATGCACAAGTTTATGGTGAGTAGAATATGTTTACTCTCTCTCTCATTGCATACTTTCCAGATCAGATCTGGGCAGGGATGGAACAGTGTTACAGTTTCCTTGAAACCTTATTGCCCCATAAAGTAGCAGCAGCACTGCAGTATGTCTTTCCATACACGTACATATTAAAAATTTCCAGATATAGAGAGTTGAGTTTGTTAAAAAACTAGAAAGATGAAGTATTATGAAGTGCTTGTTTTCCCACTAATTGTTTTGACGTTGCAAGATAAAAGTCTAAAGAGACTTCCACAGCAAAGCAATGTCTGCAAAGCATTTTGTAAAGATAAAAAATCTTTACACATCATGTTTTGGTCTAGTTCTCCAAGATGCCACCTATTTAAATTTCTCAAATCAAAATAGCTCAATAGTTAAGAAGTCAAAGCAGCACTAATTAGCGTATGTTTCAATTTTATTTTAATTTTTACATCAATATTAATTCTGAGGTCATGTCAACCATATGTTTAGCACCTTGTTGAACTACTATCATTTTACCTAATTAAAGGCTTCCATGTGCAGGCTGAAGAAAATTAACTAGTTGCATATTGCATAAGCCATAGTGCATTATAGCTAAAATAAAAAAAAAAGTTCATATTTCCCCATCTAAACTGAATTAGGATTCTTTAAGAGAAATGACTTCATACCATGCATAGCTTTTTAATCTTACAACATCTACTTCACAATATGCCTGATTAAAATACCAAGGACTGTTTGTATTTTATTGTCCAGTTATTCTGATTTCTTATTTCCTCTACCAAGTACAATCAATACTTCTTTGCAAAAATGCATGCTTCTCATTTGTTTCCAGCAGTCATCCCATTGACATTTAACTAAACATGGAGATAACCATAATCCAATCTTGACAAGTACTCATCTCATTAATGCCTTTTTAATCATCAAGGATGACATCCCTGTCAAGTTTTAGATAAATTGTGTCAAAGCACATTCTACACACAAAAGCATCATTTTCTCATACATCTAAGTATAAATGGGTTCATTTATGGAAAACTGAAATGAAAAAAGCAGTGGACAACTTATAATATATACATAGCAAGTGTTTTAGCGACATTTTAAAGAACCAAGGTGATTTTTACTCTTGTTATTTTGTTTGGTTTTAAGTATGCTGGTTTACTTTCTGTTTTTGCTCCAATCCCTGTCTTCTTCTGTGTCACAAGAAGATATGAGCCATCAAGACTATGATTGCAAAGCTATAAAATTGCAGTTGTTGGTCCTGGCATCAGACTTCAAGCTACCTTATGCTCTCAGGTTCTTCCCCCCCCTCCCCCCCCAGTGTACTGGGCCTGGCTGGGATGCTAACTTTCCCTGCAGCAGCCCATACAGTGTTGTGCTCTGCACTTGTAGCTAGAACAGCAGTGGTATCACACCAGTGTTGTGTCTGCTGCTGAGAAGTGCTGGCACAGCATCAGGACTCTCTCTAACCCTCCTAGGGGGTGGGCAAAAAAGTGAGAAAGGAACATCACCAGGGCAGCTGACCTAAACCAACCAAAGGAATATTCCATGCCATAAGGTGTCACACTCAGCAATAAAAGGTGGAAAAAAGAAGAAGAGGGGAGGGGTGGGCTCTCATTGCGAAAACATCTGTCCTCCCGAACACCAGCTATGTGCGTTGAGGCCCTGCTTCAAGGACGTGGTCAAGCATCGCTCGTTTGTGGGAAGTAGAGAGTAATTTCTTTCCTCTGCACTTCCACATAGCCTTTAATTGTTTTTTTTTTTTCCTTTTTCCCCCCTCCCTTTTCCCCTTTCCCTTTAGTTAAATTGTTTAATTAATAATAATAATCTTTCCTTAATAATTATTTTTCCCCTTTAATTAAATTATCCTTATCGCAACCGGTGAGTTGTTCTTTCCTTTACTTCTTCCCCTCCTCTTCTAAGGAGGGGGAGTGAGAGAGCGGTTGTGGTAGAGTTCAGCTGCCTAGCACGGTAAAACCGCCACAACAGGCAACACACTTTTTCCTCCCACCACTGTTGCTCCACTGCCACCAAAATATTTCAGCACCATTACACCTCTTTCTTACTTTGCACACTTCCATATGACAGGGTCTGTCCCAGCACTGCCTTGGGGCCAACACAGGGTTCAACAACAGCACAGCAAGACAAGGGCTATGATTTCAGTTTCAGTGCTAGTTCTTCAACCAGGAGCAGCAACTGCAGTAAAACGAATCCAACTTCAATGCTGTAGCTCCAGGCTAAAACAAGTTAAGCATCTCAGAGATGTTGATATGTGCACAGACTGGTCAGCAGTGGCAGAACTAGAATGTGCAGCAAAATATTCACACAGCTTCAGAGAATTTGGTAAAACAGTATTATTCACCAAGGCTAGCTTCAGTCAGCTGGGTTTACTCTTCCATGACTTTCTCCAGAAGTAAAGAAAGAAGAGAACAACTCAGCAGGAACTTAACTTTGATCCTTTGAATCAGTCCTGGAAGAACTTTTTTGCCATTAACTACAGAGAGGATCAGCCTTTTTCATTACCTTCCTTTTGACTCTATTCAGCGCATGCAAGTAGACTTTAAAGTTTATATTTTGGCAAATGAATAAGGAAAGACAAAAAGGCCACCTGCTCCTAAATTTCAAGTCTGTGCTCCCAACTATTAAACACCATATATAAAGCTAATAAAATCCGCTGAAATCATCTAAAATCTAAAACATTTTCTCTCCTCATCTTATTTCCCAAAACTATGCAACCACTTTTTCCTGAACCTTTATAAAAGATACTAGAAAACAAATTCCACTACAGTGGAAAAGTTAAAACATATCTATACATTTGTAGTACTCAGTCCTATCGAAAATAATGCCTTAGATTCCTTCGGTCACTCCAATGATCTACAAGTGTCTCAAATCAAACCATGGCAAATGACTTTACTTACAAGTACACATCTTAATGATAAAAAACCACAAAGCTTTACTCAGGTTTATTGTAAACTATTATAACATCATGCAACAGGGAAGAGTCATGCAGAATGATCCACAGACAGAGGCCAGCTTGTAATACTATAAAATGTTATCACCACTACACACACAATATTTTTAGCCCAGATCCTTACCTTTAGAAGTGAAACAACAGCAAAGACTGAAAGTTCTAGCAAATGTACATCCTCAAGATTTTTTCCAAAAAACACACCACCTTCTCTCAACACCTCATAGGACCCATACCAACCTCTCCTCACTAAGTCCTGCCCCAAGAAAAGGGAATAGTATTACAAGAACAATAGTTAATTTAGCTGCATTTTACACAGCAACTTTTGACAAAGTTACAGCTTAATTAATCCTCTTATCACAAAGTGAGACCATAAATATGTTCAGATATACATACAAGACTTACTGAAGCCTTAATTTTTGCAGTTTCTAACTTCAAAAGTTTAGCTGAGTAAATGCATTTAATTAATGCATTGTTCTTAATAGTTTTATAAATGGATTAACAAATCACATTGTAAAAATTTTCAGGATAAAGAACTTTCAGCAGTTTTAGATCTAAAAATGTATTTCTAAAAATATGTCTAGACTAGTCAAAGTAAAGCAAGAAAATATACACACAACTAAATGAAGTTTTGAATAGCTTTTCAACTCTTTTCTATATGCCACTTGTTTCAAATCAGATGCAGCTAAGAAATATTTTGACTTTTCTGATAATTTAATGAAAAACTTTCCTGCTATCAAATGTTACTTATCTGGGAAAGTTCACAGGGAAGCTGATGGCCAAGCAGTAGCTTTTAATGTTAAAAAGTATATTAAAGTAACATCGTTAATACATTCATATTCATGGAAAGCTTCTAGGCATGCCTTTGAAATATTTTTTTGAACATTTGTCAAATGAGTGAAACTGCACACACGTATTATCTCTTCTGACTCATATGGGCTAAGTATCTACTCATCCCCTCACCAACACTGGAACTCTACCACTCAGGGTTTCTGATTATCATTCATAATTTCCCCCTTCTTGCCTGTAAGAGAATCCTTTCCTACACACAAGCTTTTCAAAACAGAATGCGAAGTGAGAACGACTACATTATACCTCAAAAAGACCAGGAAAAGAAAGTCCAGTGAAGTATGTCAATACTAAAATAATAAAATCTAAAGAACGTCTATTTTTCCAGCTATGGCCCCTTTTGATGTTTATTAAGTTCTGCCCACTGAACTTAATGGCACTGCATAAATGTATCCGAGATGAGAATTTGGCTAACAGTGGTTAGAAAGTATGGCAGTAGGTCAATATTTAGACTTCCCTGCCAAGGGCAACAGTGTTGAATATTATAAACATTCTGCTGGGCTTCTTTGTCACTGAATGCCAAGTTGTTCTCTTCCCACACATGGGCCATAAACCTCTGGAAGCAGAGGCTGCAATCGGGGGCTTTAAAGCAGCTTATGATGGCTAGCCACTGAATGCCCCATTGACTGGGCATTTAATTTCTTTCCTCCCTCTAAAAAGCTCAGCTTTCTTGCACAGTCTCCTAACATAATGGATGCTATACATATAAAATAATGTTCCCATACATCAGATTTCTGAAGTTATTCATCTGTCTCAGTGCCTAATGGGATTTTTCAAAAGCACTGAGTAATTTAACATTTATTGATTTCAACGGAGGTAAGCAATAGTATGATTACCTGCATCTGTAAGTATACTAACATCTATAATTTAACTAGACTTATAAATGAGATCACCTAATTGGATACTCCAGTTTTGTCATTGCTAGTGGTGTGACTTCCAAAGACGCTGAGTCTTTGCAAACCCAAGTGACTCAGAGCTTTGTAGATGCTCAGCACTTCTGAAAAGGCAGGTTATAAGCACACCTGCCCTAATCAGAAGTGGAAGGCTACCTTTGATCAAGTATGCCTGACACAGCACATTTATTTAAAGTGCTGAAGTATCAGGCACCGTACACTGAGAGTCTGCCTGAACAGGAGACCAAGGGGGCCCTTCCACTTTCATTCAGAGTTGACAAGATGTGCCAGCAGTGCTCTCACAGCACTGCGCTTAGGTAGGCTTGAAGAACAAAAGGCTATTCATATTTCAAGGATCCTTACCCACATACATCAAAAAAAGAGTTTCAAACTAAATTCCCTTTAAAACCTGGTCTTTGCTAACAACAGCGCAGCCTCCACAGTCCTACTCTGCAGCAACAGAACCAAAAGCTACAAAGCCATTTCTGTGACTACTACTTTGGCATTTATTTATACCAGCTCAGAAACTTGGCTGGCACATCACTCTAAGCCTTCAAAAGGATCTTGCTATTCACATAGCAAGAATCTACTACACTCAAGACCATCCAGATGAAGTAAAAAGTTTCTCTAAACATTACAAATAGCTAGTGTCAAAGGAATGAAATACAACAGGGCAGTGAGAAACAAAAGCACATAAAAGACATTGGCAGGGAGGAAGATCACTTCTTGAAATAATCTCACCTTTGAGGTATGCTTTTAACCTCTGCTCTTCAAGCAGTTCTCAGCCCTAGCCCAAAGTGGAGCTTATTGCAACAAGTTACCTATTTTGTACATCCTAGAAGGAAATTTGTCATTAGTTGTGGAGATCATAAACTATATTTCTTCAGCACTTTATATGGAGATCTATAATAGAGATTAGATAATAAACAACATGAGGAAAAGGTTCTTATTAGTGCTACTGTAAAATGCAGAATAATATAACAGTAATGATGTGATGTGTTTTTTTTTTTTTTTTCTGTAAGTAAGTTAAAGAGCCTGGAGTAAATATTATAAATACAACTCTGGTTAGGACACCAAAAGGGGAAATTAAGATGCCAATAAAGCCGAGACTCAAGATCTAGCATTTTGAATTCTCTGCTAGGGAATGCTTTCAAAGGCACAAAAAAATGTCATGATCCGAACAGTCTTATAAGAGCAGCAAAACTTGCACATGTAATTCTTAATTCTGCCTCCCAACACTAGATCCATGTTTCAGACAGCACTGGTTATCCTTGACTTTGGGTCTGTGAAAATGTTGAAACTGAGGTCGGATGGCAGGATTTCTCAAATACTTTCATATTGCGAACTCTCTTAACATAGTCTTAAATTTCTTTGACGTATATCCTTCCTCTCATAGGCGCAGACAACCTTCCTTTTCCATTCACAAGTCATACAATATCTTTTCAATGACTACCTAAATTGCTTATATTAGAGAGCAATAATGGCAATGTGGTTTTGTCTTTCTTTTAATGCAATTTTGAAATTGAAAATGAATAGGACAGTTGAAACCATATGATTAACTAGCTCTCGGAGGATCACATATTTGCCATGTACTTCCCAGACCATCAATAACTACTGAACCACAAAGCGAAAACCTATGACACAGTGGAAAGTCACGATAAAAGTAAGCAAAGAGCAAGTTTTGTTCATTTCATTTCAAATGATTCTTAGCAATGATGTCTGCAATCCATTGAACATACAAGAGCTAATACAATAAAAAGTGACTGGAAAATTTTAAAACTAGACAATGAATTCAGTTTAGAAAAGGGGGTGGGGGAAGAGAGAGCGAGGGAAAGAAACTGCTTTCCAGTTTCTGATTAGCCAGATTCCAAAGATTCTTTAGTGAGAAAAAATATTTAAGATGCAACTGTATGAAGATCTTCAGCAACACTACCATTTGTTTTAGAGGTGGTTACTTTTTTTTTTTTTTGAGGAAAATCTTACATAATTTCATTTTTTTTTCTCTGCTTAAACACATAGAAATACCTATTTCCAATAAGTAAACTAGATCAAAGAATCATATGTAACTTGGAAAAAAATCTCAAAATATCATTTGTTCAGCTGTCGCTGGGAGGTTTGCAATTAACGAGAGGTCAAATTTGTTTTTTCTCTCCTTAAGATCACAACAAATGAATTTAATATATAGGAATACTGAAAAACTTTAAAGATGAGCTTAATAAAGCTTTTGTCTTTGAAGCAGACTTGGGCTCTTCCTAATTCAGAGGAGTTTTATAGAGCTACGTTTCCTGTTTTCTTCCTTTAATAGATTCAGGATTTATTTCCTTGTCTGTTCAGCATTCTTTCTATTTTCCAGTGAGCCCTCTTTGCTTGGTTAGCCACAAGCAGACAGCTATTGATATAGTGCAACTGTAGGTTTCAGCACAACACAGCTCAGACAATAAACACTTACAGCTATCTCTAGCTCAGTCTATAGCTAGAGACAGAATTATACCGCCATTCAGCCCTCAGTTCCCAGAACTCGGCTGTAAACTGAGCCAACGTAATCTCAAAGTTCCCTAAAATATCTGCATTAACACTAAGTTAAATGGACAGCAGCTGAAGGAACCTGAACAAGATGTTTCCTCAGTAAAGCCAGCTTCACTCAGGCCTTCAAAGTTTCATTCAAAGGAGTTGTTTCTTGTTGCCAATAGTTTGCAAAATTTGAAGCCTGCTGGCAAAAACCCGGCCTGTCACCTCAGGAAAACCACCTTCCCAAACAGCACAAGCCTTCAGCAAAATGTCACCATGGACGAATGCCGATTGAGAACATATGCCCTCAGATCCTTTGACACTGTCCTTTCCCAGTGTAACACCTTTGTCAGCAAGGATGCTTGCCACCGGGAGAAGCGGCCAACTCTGCACATGTTCCAATAATACAGCAATACTGGCAGCTGCGGGCTGGCAGTTTTGGGAGTCTCATGGCTCACCAACTTGGGAATATAAGTGGAATGGATTGCGTTCTAGGATTTCAAGTTAAATACAGTTTTCTTTTGGCTTAAACTTCTTATCTTCTTTCATACCTGATAAATTAAAAGGGAGGGTGTTCTAAGAGTAAAAAGTGAAAGGAGAAATAAAATAGGCCCTTGTCTCTGTGTGAAACAATGTGCTAGCAAAAACATAGCTATGGCAGCTTAGAATTTACCTTTTAGCCTGTTGTACGATAATTAGAGCTGACTGGGTAATTTATACCTTGGATTCTACCAAACAGGGAGGAAGGCATGATCACAGGGAGGAAAGCATGATCACCAGTTTCACTGCTTTTAGATGACTAATATTTCATTGCTGAATGGACCGAGAACTGTTTTAGTCATGAAAAAAAAGATTCTAAATACCAAGTAGTAATATTTAATTTTGAAACTCTACTGTCCCAAGAAATTACAAGCCAAACAGATCTGCACAAACACTCACAGTTCCCCATCTTTAGTACAATGAGCAATTTTTTATTATTTATTTATTTTTGGTAAAGCCTATGCACAAATATAACTTCACAAAATGCAAATTTAGATATGCATAGTGTGTGGTCACAGTACTTTCCATTTCTGTTGGATAAATAGTATCAATCAAGCTAAAGGACACTGTCTTTTACCAGGCTTGACCTAAACAGTAACCCATTTTCAAGCTGTCCTGCAAGGCAGCATGCCACCAATACAAAAAGCTCTTTAGGCTGTGCTATTACACAGGTTGGTTTCCTGATGCATAAGACCAAGAAGAACAACTTTTGATACCTAGATGAAAGCAGACTTAACTTTCACAGTCCTTGCACACACTGAAAGGAGGAAGAGAGGGGGAGAGACAGCAGGCAGGTTGACCAGATCTTTGGTAATGGCATATTACCCAAATTTTGTACAAAGTAGTGACCTTGGGCTCAACACACAGGTGTGTTCCCATTCATAAGAAAAATAACAAACATATCTGAGTAAATACCAGAGTTCAGCAGCAGCAGTACTGTGGTGAGATCTTGATTGACTTGTACAAGGTAAGTAGATTTTTGAAACTGAAAACAATTAAGCTATTTATGTTTATATTGTAATATTCACTTTTGAGAAAGCTTTTTCTGGGTCAATGGAAAGGAGGCCATTTGAATAACATTTCCTTAGATTTTAATCACACATTTACTATTCACGAATATGTCAGGTGGCTGAATGGAAAAATAACCAATGATAATTAAAAATAGATTTTTACTCAGAGGAAAAGGTACAACTCATGTAATTCAATAAATTTAGCACCTGTTTACTACACAATCAAACAAATGAAAGATTCTAGTTCACAGTTTACAAAAATTCAACAACTAATGTTTCTGCTCAAGGGACAGTATCTAAGCAGACATCTGGAGAATCTACTGATTAATTAATAGATTCATTAATTAGACAGCTGTACTGTTAGAAGAGAATTTAATTGTTTGGATTAATAGCCCCACTAATTAGTCCTAATGAAAATCATCATCAACCCTTATAGCTAAGAAAATGTTGACTTCCTACATGCCCATCTGCACGATTATCTTCTTCCTAGAAGATGCTAGATAACTGCTGGCTGAGGTATGAGACCATATGTGCCATGGGAACATCCAGAACAACCCTGAAGCCACTGATATTTCCAGTCTCTAGCAAACATGCCAGTACAGACAGGCACTAAAATCATTTACCTGTTTCTTGACTCTGAAATGTGGCACCAGCACAGAAATCTGTGAAAAACAAATTATAAATAGCAAGCCTGTGAGGGGATACAATAAATCATGAGGCAGCCGATGAATATTACTTAATTTAAAATCATCAAGGTGTGCAAGCTATACACAATAGCAAAGAGAAGCCTTTCAAAACCATGACAGGGCTGCAGCATTCACAAATAACCTTATATAATTGTCTTGTCTCACCAAGAAGATAGTCATATCCCTTTCCACAAAGGAAAGATTGTAATTATGAGGTATTTCATATGAACTATGATCAACTACAATGTGTGACAGCCAGCTTAGAGTGCTGTTTAATAATGAGCTAAAGACCTCATTGGAGAATGTTCCTGTCATCATAGCTGAATCAAACAGTACATCTATACTATGTTAAATACACTAAGAATTCTGATACTAGTTTTCCTTCTATGTGTTTAAGTTACCCCAATGTATAATGGAGATAGTACATCAAGGGATATTGAGAGGATGTGAGGGGGAAATAAACAGATAATTAATGAATTTTATGAAGCACAGATAACTAAAATCCACCTTAAAAGCCCATGGAGAAATGAATAGTTTTGAATTAAATATAGTTTAATTAGCATACAAAAAGCGTACTGGGGGCATAGCAAGGAAAGAGTAATTTTGCACATCACATGTGGTAAAAAGGTTTGTGATCAGTTAAAAATAATTTAAAAAACAGAATACAGATGGAAGGAGAGGATAAAGGGTAAAAAAGTTCAAATTGCACAGGTAGCCACAACGTGATACTTTCTCAGTTCTGAGTGCTTGTTTCTGACACTTTTCTTCCTGTATTCCTGAATTCTTTAGCTTAAGTCTGTGTATGCTATTTATTTTTGTAACATCAGGTGTATTGCCAAAGTCCAAGATTGAAAGCAACCACTCCACATCAGATTATAAAAGTGACTTGCCTAAATGAAAATTCACAGAAGCACCTGGTAGAATTTCAGTGGGAAAGAGACACCAAAGAATGTTTTGGAAATCCCACTACAACGTTTTGTGCCCAGCTTCCACTGGCCCAAGATATCTGAGAAAAGCCTTCATGAATGTGTCACGTTATTACACAGCAATAGACTACATGGTAACAGGGCAGACAGTTTATAATTTAGGTGAAATCATCATTTAAACAAATAAGAATGACAGGTATCTTCTGTAAGTTTTGCTGAGTGTGCTTAGTTGAGCTGTAATGTAGTGTTTGGGTATTACTATCAAAACTCCTGCTCAATAATGCCTATTAGCTCTGCAGTTGTGTGACTAGAAGTTTCTAATATAATATTGACCAAGCACATTCAACTGGGTAGCCACACGCTGCCAGATGTAAGCCTAGTGGGAAGCATTGTGGGAAACCACCTTCTTACCTTCTGTAAGTATTGCAAAAGTTAACAGAAACATACTAGAAAAATAAACCAAATATTATAACCCATGCCAGGAAAAATAATTCTGTAAGTAGGTTTATTTCAGGTATATAATCCACAAATTTCTATTACAAGGTGTTAGGAAAAGAAATATCTAAATAGATTGCTGTGGCTGCAGTCAATAAATGTATTTCATCACTGCTGCTGCCAAAACAGTCTGTACAGAAATGTGTCTGACAAGCACAAAAAGAACTAAAAGGAATTGAATGACTTATTATTTGTATTACATTGGTAACTCAAATGTTTGGAGAAGGATGTACCAAGGGGGCTAAAAGTAAATCACTGATACAACATTTTTAATAATAATAATCTTTACCCACAGCTTCTATCCTGACTTTTCGTATTACTTTTTCCTCTGCATTTAACACCCTTTCCTCCTGATTCCTTTTTAAGAAAGCGTCACATACACTCAATGATTCTGTTCACCTGACACACCAAAAAAAGCACATCCTAACATAACAGTTACCAAGTCATATATTTAAATTGCAAACATCAGATAATAGCACATTATCTTCTGGGCATGGAAGAGCACAACTGAACAGAAAAGTAATTTGAAGGAGAACATATTGAACCAGGCTAATGGATCTAAAGAAGCAGCACATTGGTGATCCCAGAAGTGCACCTACTGTCCTTTGGTTTTCCCCTTTTCTTTCTATTTTCTTAAGGCTTTAAAAAATAATAATTCAAGCTATGTAATTATTTAGGTTGGCATAGATTAAGTCAATCAAGACACACACCCAGCTGAAGTGTTGGGAGAGAAAACTTGAGCTTTTAATTATGTTGAAACACAGCTGTATTCAATCTTTAGTAACTGATCAGCATCGGCAGCTGGTAGACTGTCAGCCAGTAAGTCAAGGTAAAGCTAAATGCCCTTGCTACTATCTAAAATACTTTGTAATAAATTTTTTTAAAACATATATAAAAACACTTACTGCTACAGCTGAAATTATTGGAATAACTCTTGTAGCTGAACTAATTATTTATAAAACACTCCCTTCCTTAAATTGCTTGCATCCTTATTCTCAACTCTGCATAAAGTGCAGTAAGATCCAAATTTACCAACACAATAAACCTGCATTCGTTTTAAAAGACAAATTTTTATGATGACAATATACAGAAAAGGAAAGGCAATTTACACAGAAGGAAAGCAGTGGTCACATAAAATAACTTTAATAGACCAAACAATTTTGGAACACAAAACTGAAGGCTGGTATTTCACTATGTGTAAATAGGGAAAACTGAGAAGGTGAGTTTTTAATACCTGTACTTGACTATAAAAATCTTATGACTCCAACATAACTAAATGTAAGCCTCATTTCTTTCATTAGATACCAGTACTAGAAGAACTAGAGTTTTGGTGTTTTGTTTTATTTTTTCCTCTAAAACATGCACATCAACCAAATCATATAGTGTGTCAAAATATGAGTGTCAAAGTAGGCCTGCTTCCTCTGTCAAGAACATGGGAAAGATATGAGCATGTTGCCAACTTCTACAACACTGTCAGAAGTGCTATCAGCACTTTTCTTTCCCCTTGTGAGGCATATGGTTAAGTGACAATCCAATGAGCATCCGTTCTTAAATAATGTGTTCTTTGTAGTTGCGAAAAAAAAATATCTTGAAAAGCACAAAAATAAAAGCAACAGAAAATTTTCAGAAGAACCTGAAAGAACCAGAATTGATCTCATGATTTTAAATCAATTTACTTTTTTCTTCTGATAGATTATACTTGTGTAATACAGCTGTGGTGGTCTGGACAAGCAGAAAAAAAAGGGTTGCTGCACACTTAGTAAGGTCTGCAGATGACAGTGCCCTGAAACTCACCCAGGAAGGAGCTGAAATAATTAACAGTCACTGTCAAGAGGACGCGTACCAGCAAGGTGAACATGTCATTGAAGCCTGTGGTATGTGTCCCTTATGCAGACAAGAAGAGCACCACAGCACCTCACCACACCTAGGACAGAAGACATTCACTGCAGAATCCACCACTTCCCTCATAGTTAAGACTAAGGGTGATGAACTATGAACCAAGCCATGTTGTTGTGTAGATCCTTCAAGAGGCCTCTGCAGCAAGTACCTTCCTGCTGGGCACTGCAGGACCACAGAGCACCGCTATTCCTGAGAATGCTAATGAGCTTCTGGCACAGGTACATGATGGATCCATGGCATATTTTGTCACATGTGAGTACCTAACAATATTTTAGTACTGTTTACAACCATTTAGAGGCGGATCTATTGCACACACTCATGCATGAGATTCTCTCTCATCTCATCAACCGACATCTCACAGTTCCTGTTTCCCAACGGAGACCATGGAGAATAAATTAAAATAGTCCATAAGTCATGTGGATAGCATCCTTCCTCCCTCATTCACATTGTTCTCCTCATAGCATGAATTCTGACCATTCTGGGCAACAAGTCTGGCCTGGCCCCACTAAAGAACAATATACGTTTCAATATTTTCACTTCTCTATATATACGCTGTATCCTGGGCATTTAACAAGTACCTCATGGTTTTCAATAAATAAAGCTTTACGAAGAATCTCACTGCTCTACAATAGACTCTTATCTCAAAAGTCCCATATCTTCCTATGGAATGTTCTTTCAAAGTAAGTCAATAGAAAAATAAATCTCTGACATAAATGAGCACATCCCCATCTCCACAATACAGGTGCTTTGTTTAATGTGCAAACCATATATAGCTACGCTTTCGTCATCTGTTCCACCTTCAAATCACAAACAAACAAAAAAAACTCGCACACTAACACAAGAAGTAATAATTATGATTCCTTAATGCTTGTATGTTTCATTTTCGGTGGGGAGGGCAGTCTGCAATGGCACTTCCCAGAAGCAGAGAAGCATTTTTCACGGCTCTGCAGTATGCTGTGTTATGGAGTAGCTACACTGCATTCTGCAAGTCAAAACGACAAGTGGTATGCATCAGTGTAATGTTATTAATCCAAAAGGATTTGTATCCAGCTCCACCATGTAATATTCTGGCTCCCTAGGCATTTTCACTATGCACTACTTCAAGATCAACAGGCTGGCTGTTAGGAAAAGAGGGGATGTTCAAGTAATGGTCACAAATATCCAGCATTTACTTCCTGATTCCTTTTTTAGTGGTTTCAGTTATGTGATTCTTGATAAATAGGTAGTAATAAAAAATAAGGGGGAAGAAACACATTGGAGAAAAAAGGTATTGTAATAACATAGTTTTGGAGCAACTATTATTTTTAAGTGCAATTATTCTGGATTTATTTCAATTCAGCTGAGGACAGTATTAAACCCATTGGATTCTTCTACTTCTTGCCACATTCGCAAATCAGCTTGCTGCCTGTAAGTACAAATAATGAGATTTATTGTACAAGGGAAAATAGCAACAACTATCTCAAAGGCTCCTGAATCATCAAAAAATGTACTTCTTTCAAGAACTACTAAATGACATAAAAGAGAATGGAAAACAGCTTTCAAAATATAATTCCAGCATTTACATTTTCACAGCTTAGAATTTAGCAGAACTTTTATTATCCACTACCAGAATGGGAATATGAAACTTCTGCAATGCTTGCTCCAAAACATTATACTGCCCCAACACTGTGACACTTACCCCATGATAATTTGCTTTACAATAACAGGTTTGGTGAGTGTTGCTATGTTAGGGCATTTTTCTGCCTTCCAGTAAAAGGATTGCTCTCCCATTTCACCTCATTCTTCCATAGGACAACACAACATTCTGGAAATAATAATCCAAGACAGCCCATGGATCTGTTCCACTCTCTCTGAGCCCTGAAGTGTTTTGCACACTCAAATGCAGTGGTGTTGCACCTCTGTACTGCCCATCACTACACCACATAAAGTCAAAAGGAACTCCTCAAACTGCATGTCCAAAAACTAAAAAACACAACTCAATCATTATTACAGCTTCATGTTTTAGTTTTATTTTGCTCTCAATTCTGCATTTTCTCCCCCTTATTTTTTTTATTATTTTTTTACTTTATGCTTTAAATACTATTTTTGTCAGGAATTCTTAAATCCACTTTTTAAACTTTCTTTCCCTCTTCCTTGTTCCCTGTCAATCCCTTTTCTCCTTGAACTCGGATGATGGCTGTTCTTGATATCTCAGCATGCAACAGTGAAAAAAAATAGCTCTGCAGAGAAATTGATCCATTTCTGTACTACAGAGATTACCATAGTATAAGTTAGTGCAATAATTTATTTTAGAATCAGTAACTCACAAATCCAGAGTGGATGCACAGAGTCAATCCAAGGTTAAGTATACCACAAAAATTTTGGTTCTGGAAATACTTAAAGCCTGGGGTGCTCTATACCCCTCCAAGCTGATTGGTAATAGCTCAAGAGAGCAGGTCCAAAACAGGAAGCAGGTCCAAAAATCAAAGCAATGTGACACTGTGTTAAGTGCTGCCAACAGTGGCTGCAAAAGCATTCTTGCAGCGATCATAGGATTTCTGTGTAAACAGCCAAGGCATGTGCCCTCTCTCAACTGAGCTGCCTCATAAGCATCTGACTGACAGCTTGCTGCTTTTAATGAACTGGAAAATCTGTATGTTTCCTGCCTCTGCAGATTTGGGCAAGTTCAGCTCTACAAGAAATCATGAGCTGCTTTCCTTACCTTTGCCCTCTCCATCATCCCACTCCCTTTAATTACCCAAAGCAGACTGCTAAAAAGACAAAGGCTTGTTCTGCATTTTGAAAGGTTTTCCTGATGCCTAAGACCCATCACTCCATCTTCTCCAGTAGCTTTGTGTCATTCAGACAGAAGACTCAGACGTGTTTGGAAGCCTCAAGGACTCACTGACAAAAGCTTTTATTCCCAAATGAAACGGGCTCTTCTTTTTAATTCTTAATATGTTTGTATTCATTAGCAAGATGACATTTTCCACAGAACTCTGCCTACAGAATGGGGCATATCACATTCATGCCACGACTACCCTACAAATAGCCATGCTGACTCAGGGCTGCTGGAGCCAGTGAATATTTACATAATGAGTAAATAAGGTCTTGCACACTGTGGAATAAAGATAAAATTAGAAGATAGACAAGTCAGTTAACTCCAATTTTTTATTTTTATTTTTTCACATCAGTGGTTATTAGAACTGGGAAAAGTGCTTTGATTAAAAAAATAGTGGGCAATGAAGAAATCTCTAGGAAAGCTATTTCCTTAGCAAGAGACTGCAAGGCAGGATGAGAATGTTGCTGAAATTCTTCCTTGCTGTGAAATTAAATTAATCTCCATGTAGAGCTGCCAAAATGCTGCAACCGACACCACTTAACTGTGTGGCAAAATTCTAGATCCTTCATCCCATTCTACTTTTAAAAGGTTGCTTATAGTTTCTATTCTTTACCCTTCCCTCGCTTCTGCAGTTGTCAGCAGCCCAAAAGACATGCTGGCAGACAGGCGTGCCTGATTTCCTTCTGGCAGCCCCTCTGCTAAGCGCATCTCCACAGCAGCCCAAGTACAGCTTTTGTCACCAGGCAGGCGGCCTCTGACGCCCCTCTTTGGGACAGAGCACTTTGCACAAGTGCTCACAGAGGGCCACTGGGATACTTACCAACCTCCTGCCAAAGGAGCAGAAGTAACTGTCTGTGATGGAGATTTCTAACTTTGTGCTCCGACGCCGGACTAAAAGTGGAAGCTGTCATTCTTACTAGCTGCAATCTCAAAGCTTGTCCAAGTTCTAGCTTCTTGGATCTCAGGCTGTGGGTGAAAAGACCAGCCATTCCCTCCAGAGGCCCGCATGACATCCATCGAAATTGCTGCTGCTTCAGTTCTGCTCTGTACAATATCGATAAAGAAGCACTCTAGCTTAAAATACTTTTTTTTTTTCTTAAAAAAAAAAGAACACAGCATTCTCAGACATTTTAACAACTTGTTCTCATTTTGAGAAACTTAGCCACGTTTTACAGGGCAAGGATGGTGTGCTTGAACACCAGTCCCCCCAGCATATCCTGTGACATTTACTTTTCTCTATCGGTTCCAAAGAAAACATGTTATACACTACGCAACAGAAAGTGGAAAAACCTATATCTCATCATGAGCCTACACTTGCAACACTGCCAAACTAAACAATCCAGGGTAACTGAACACTACGTCTTTCATCACTACCCAACTTTCATCCCTCACTTGTCCTTATGCCTTAGCATATACAAGGACAAGAACTCGAGGATTTTTCAACAAAGGCCTGTAGCTTTCTGTGCTCTGCTTCATCCCTAGAAATAAGATTAAAGTGATTTGTGTGTAATAAACATACTGACTGGTTTAAAGTATATATATATATTTTTTCCCATTTGAGAAATTTTAGAAGTAATGCACCGGTGGGAAATCATTTTTACTGATGTATTTAAATATAAAAGTCATAAGCAAATTTCATGGCTGAGTGAAAAAACAGTTTGTCCTTATTTTTATACGAGTCTTTTATAATGAATTTAGTACTTGGAAGACATGGGCCTTACCATGTCTATTTTTCCAGGGAGAAGAGAAAACAGACAAATGATATATGTTTTTAAACTCAGTCCATCCCAGTGCAGAGGGAAATCAAGGTGGCTGGTTACAGTTTATCTGCTATTTTATTAGTTAGAGCCTCCAGCTCTTTTTACTCCCTAGCACTCCTTCAGGGGTCGTATTGAGCAGTGTCCCATTGAACAGCATCCCACTCTATAGGCCATTTAAACAACAGGAAAAGTAAGCAACATAGTCTGCTGGGAAATCTTGGTCTTTTCAAAATAGGAGCATTTGGGGCTGTTTTTAAAATGAAACCAATGTTATAGCCTCTTCTCCTGATTATGAAAATGAGATTTTAAACAGCCTCAGGAAGAGCAAGTTACAGTCACCATAAGGATATCAGTCAGAAACATGCCACTATACATGTTGCTATCCTCTTAAGTATACAGACATGCATATTTATCCACAAGTTTCCAATGAAACGCAGTTTCAAGTGCAAGCACTCATTCAAAACAGTATTTCCTACTGTGGGGCATATCGATTTTCAGCAATGGAGTTCAAGAAAAATAAGGGAGAAATGACATTTTTATTTTTCAAATTTTGTTAATAGAACATTTTTTCAAACAAGAACCTGAACTCAATTCTACTGTATATACCCTTATGAATCTGATGCTCAAGTGAAGTATCTGGTTTATTCCCAATGAACTGCTGATCAAGTAGATCATTGCATTACCCCACTAAATCATTTACCACAGACTTCCTTTTTCTTTTTAAAAAAATTGTTAACTTCACAAAAAAAATAACTCTCCCCCACAAAGAAAGTTCAAAATTAATTATTCAGAAACATAATATGTAAAACATCATAATATAACATGAAATAAAACACTAATTATATTGCAAGCTTCCCTAATAATTGTCAACAAAACCTTAAATTAACTTGGCAAGATCCTGTAGTCTTTGACAAAGGCAAATGCCAGCTAATACATTTTGACAAGTAGTAGACTGGAAGAAGAACATCTTGAAATACTGCGAGAAATATGAGACCACACTGACTGTTGTGTAAATAGCCATTTTTCAGAATGCTTTACATAGTAAAGAGCTGTCATACACAGATTATCTCCTGAAATGCCAACAATTTAACAGATCTATTAGTCTGTTGTATTAAATTTTTGTAATAATTTACTTAATATTGCTGTACAGATCTCAAGGGTCACTGTTCTGGGCTATTTGTACACAGCACAAGAGAATTTTAAATTAGCTTCTGTTTTAAATATATCATTTTAAATATACATCTATGCACATTATATTCATTTTGTGCTGCAGCTTCACATGCCATTCCATTTGCTTTCCATCTTATTATATAAAAGACCCTTTTGATCAAAGTGGTGGCCTTGATTTTTTCCATAAATTATACAGTCCAAAAAGCAGTAAGATGTAGGATTTGTGAAGAGTCCAAGAGACTGCTCAACTAGATATTCTTCACTTGCAATATTTGTCTGTACACAAAGACGATGATTAAAGTAGGAGAGACTTTCTTGTTTTCATCAGTTTAAGTAGGGAATATTCAGCCACTGCTTTTAATATCATTCAGAACAATGCTGTAGGCAACTGCAGTTGTCGTGTTCAACTGCATTCTGCTTTTTGGATTGGATTTAAATTCAACCACAATTTTTTCCAATTTTCTATTAAATTTCCTGGCTCCCCTTCCCCCACCCTCTCTAAACAAACAGAAAACAAAGAACTATGATGAGCTTATTCAGGGCAGCACAGACACACACACACAAGCGTATTTCTGAATAGATTTGCATTATTACAGCCCAGTGGAAACATTTAGCAAAGTGGTTGTATTTTATATCCATTGAAGCAGACATGGCTCGGTACTAAAACTTATGATCCTGAATAAAGTCTTCAGAGACAGCAAATATAGAGAAGAATTCTGGATGAACTGCGGGGAAAAGATACAATTAACAAAATAATGAGGAGCTAAAAAGGGAAGGTAAAATGATGGGAGAGGAAAGTACACAGTATCCATGCCCCCAGAAATTGATCAGCGAGACAAGTATTATAACCCAAGACAGTCAATTTGACTGTTCTTAACATACACTAGGAATCTGAGAAAAATATGTATATTTAATTATATTGTATTCCTAAAGCTTGCTTGGAAGATCTTGGGTCTTTCACGCCAATCACTAGACACTAGTGTGGCTGAACCTCCAAGATACAAACGCTTCCTCTAAGAGAGGAGGCAAGCATCTTTGGGATGGTCAGATCCTGCAGAATACTTTCGTTGTTCAAAAAAAAAATACACACCACCAAACAATCAAAGCCAGATCAAGTTGCTTACTGTAAGAGGTGACACAGCACAGAAGAATGTAAATGGAAAGGCACAGGAGTACCCAAAGCTCCATCAGTCCCCGCCAGCAGCCCAGGATGGGTGGGCAGCAGAACCTGCTCTGCCCGACACTCATGGGTCCGAGTCTGCTGGCCCTGGGGCAGAGTTAGTCTCCAGACTGCATAATTCACACCTGGTTAATTGAGATCAGACAGGTACCGTTTTGTGCCGTTCAAAATATGAACAAAGTGATGGAAGGGTTTGGGGATGAGGGGGAAGACTTTCAAGAGCAGAGCAACCACCATACAATGTTTAAGCTTTTTTTTTCTATCCTAACATATGAGCAAACGCAACATTTCCTTGTCCACAAAGCCAAAATTCAGTTCCCGAACACCACCTGAAATTGTTCTTTAATAACTACCATCTTTTACCTGATATTTAAAGACAGCACAGCATTATACTGAAACTTTTTTGGTGAAATTAAATGCTTTTTCCATTGCCTCTAAATTTTTTTAATAGTTTCCCCATGAAAAACTCAATGCTACTGCAAATACCACAAGCAATGATTATTTGCTATTTGACTGATGCAATAACTTCATATATGTAGTCCAGTTCAAGTAAGAAACAACTTCACAAACACAACAGTAAGACATTGATATTTTTTTCTCCATGCTTGTGGTTGGTTACATGCACACCCTTAATTACACAGATGCACACTGCCCGCAGGCAACCTGAAAAATGATTGATAATCACCTTCACAATTTTTCCAAGGCTGCTTCTTTATAATTAACATTCTAACAGGGAGTAGAATACACATTAGACATAGTAGCATGATATTTGACTACTTTTCAAAAAATATGAGGACAGACCTAAAATTATACTACTGACAAGATTATGTAGACCTGTATATTCTGCAAAAACATTTCTCTGAAAAGATAAAAATAAAGAATTGCCAGTCTCTTTATCAAGAGAATATTTCCACAAAAAGAGCTAAACATTCAAAAAGTTGTTTTGATTTTATGCTAATTTATAAATACGAGTCAAAATTAGAAGAGCTCTTGACCAATGGATCAGAATTTGGTATTTGTATAAACTGTTATTTGTTTTAGAAACCAAGTTTGTAGATAATAGAAAAACCTTGAGTTTCATCCCACTAGTAAAGGATGTACCTACTATTACTAGTAACAAACAAGCAAGGTTCCTCTAGGTTTTTCTTTATTTTTATTTAATAGCAGCAGCTACTGCAGTGGAAGGATTTTCAGAACAATATAAATATACAAACCATCACTTAAAGTACATTACATAAGGTAAATCACATACTAATGCATGTGTTTTGACATTAACAACCTAAATTTCTGCAAACCCCACACGTGCTAAGCTTTAGATACGTTTTGTTTAATTTTCATCTCAGGGTAAATAACACATCCTCTTCACAATTTGCCGTGGAGTGTTTTGTTCTTTCTACAGGCATATTTTCTCTTGTCATCTGTTTTGCACACTGGAAGGCGATGGGAAAGGATGTAGCATGTGCTACTAATATATGAATGAAACTGAATTCATTTCCAAGTTGTTTTAATTTTCTACTCCAATTAACAGTAATTAGACCAGAGAGCAAAATAAATTCCTATATTCTTCAGCGTACTTTAATTTATTGAACACATAACTAAAGATTCTCCGAAAGGAGTGTATTAAGTAAGCGGAGAAAATAGCCAAGCTATTTTGCTTATTTGTTTTCTGTACTTCTCATTTCTGGAGCTTTTAGATGTAATCCTTCAAACTGTCCTCTCCTCAGTCTCTACCTCTTCCATTCTGAAGGAAGAGGGAATACACTGCTGCATGTCATGCTTTATTTGCCTGCCATTTTTTTTCCAGGCACACAGACTCTTCGAGTTATTGAAAACATTTAGACTTTGGTTTCTAGATTTTGTTATTTGGTTTACAACCCCTAGTGAAGATTCTAGCACCAGACTGGAAAGGAAGGATCCACAGATGCATATGGTTGAATAAAACCTAACATGGAGCCATGGAAATGAAAGCGTGGTAGTGTACCTCCTCATAACGGGCTTTGAAATAAAATTTTAAGTATTTAAGTGCATGCCAAAGTAGGTAAAACTACACCATGTTAAATAAAGTGAGCAAATCATTAAGGCAGGAGCTTGCCACACAATGTGTTCTGTCACTAGTTCTCCTTCTTCCTAATTATACAAATTAAGGATGGCTATAACAGGTGTTACAAGACTGACCATAGTTACAACTCAAATAGCAATATATTTTGTGTTGTTTTTTTTAGTTACCATTCCAGTTTAAAAAAATAGGTTTACCTAATTTAGTTTAGTTAAAACAAATAATTTATAAGCTTAGAATTCTTGGGATGCTCTTCAGTTTCAAGACTGGGAATTGTGTTTGTCCCTTATGTTACAGATGATTCATATGTCCCAGGTAACTCCATCCTTACACATGCAATCAAGTAGTTTAAAATCTTACATTTTTAATATTTTAGTTTCATAATGGGCTTAGGCCTCAATCATCTATATTTGGCTCTAGGACTTCTAGGTATGCCAAGTTAAACACATGCTAAAGGATCTTAGGAAATGGCATCTTTAATGTGGGTATGAAAACAAAGTTTGGGATAATCTGAAAAGTATGTGTAGTATCTTATTTAGAATTACTATTTATTTCAACACCAAAGAGTCTATCTTTAGCCTGTATTTTTATTCCAGCATATGATATTGCTAGATTTTCAAAGTTATAGCTTAAACTATGGTTAATTCAAATCTCACAGAGAAAAAGAAAAATGAAGGGAATTCTACACAAAAAAAAAGATGCTAAAGCTAACTAAGCTTAACTTGAACTATACTTCAAGTTAGTTACAGCTTCCAAAATATCCATAACTTAACACTAATTTAAACCTTCTAATATACATAACATAAGTAATGTAAAGAAGAAAAAAGCTGATTGATGATCTGTGGCTAAGAGTCATTATACAGGAAGACAGCCTCCAAAGCAAAACAATTGCAACCTCAGTCTCAGGAGGGCAGGTTCAACAGAAAGGGAGAAAGACAGGAAAAACACAGAATGGACAAATCCATACTAAGACATACTTAATATTATCAAACATGCATTATTAGACTTGCTAGAGCCAGAAGATCTGCTGAAGAATATTTCATTTTGACCGTGCTTAGTCTAGCCAACGTGTTTTGAAATGTTAGGGGAACATTCAACATAGATTTAGCTGGTCAAGTCACAACCTAGAGAAAAAGCCTGTGGTTGACCTTTTCCAGTCAACACTTTGAATGTTAATTTCAATGTTCGGCACATGGAACCATTTTGTTAATAAACACAGGGCTTCCCCGTCACTGTTGGCTGGAGCCAAAACATATCTGCCAATCATTCCCACCAACCCATGTCCACTTTGTTCACAAACTTACTCACAAGCATGTTTTGCTTTCAATGGAAAGCCAATGAATATTCAAGAGAAAAATATAATCAAAGATTTGTTTTCCCCCTTTCAGAATGTGCGCTCATCAAATCAAATTTCCAAGTTTCTATACACAGTTCTCCCTGTTTGTCGAATATACAGAAGATCTGACAGCCACACAAAGCATGCACATTCCCTCCAAGGAGCAGTAAGGAAGAACTGCTGCTGCCACAGGACTCATCTGTTGATCTTACAAAACCAAAAAAAAAAAAAAAGTGTTAGGTTATGGAATGGTGCAAGGCAAAGTGAAACTGAACAGTCACATGAGGACCCTTATCATGGATCACCTACAAATAGATGCTTATGCAAGGAATTTGGAAATACTTCAAGGATAAGGTATTATTCAGGGGAAATAATGACATCAAATACAGTTCTACTACAACTTAAAGTAAAAAGACAGAGGAAAAAGCATGTTTATGCTGGCTGTGAAGAATAAACATGCTACTTCAGCATTACAGGTCCCCCCTCCTCAAAGAATTTCCACCAGGAAAATACTTTTAGGACAATATTTAAATAAAAGTGAAGACCCCACACAATCTTATGTAAGCACTTGCATTGTTGAACAAGACTCAATGATTTTTCAGGGACTAGGCAGACTTCTGTATTCTTAGACAGTTTTACTGAATTAAGCCATTAGTATTGAAGAACTGCTAGGAATGGTAAACACAACCATTAGATTAAATACAGAAAACAGTGATGCCTGACGCTTTGTCCCAGTGATGTACTATTTTATCCTGTACATATTTTAAAGACTGTTTCAGTTCTGAAATAATTTATTTTTTTAATTTTTTTTTTTTTTTATAAAAGGCATGATACAAAATACATCCATAAAAGACTTTTCCGGTCCTAAATTATGTTTAAAAGTTTATTTCCTTCCTAATGTTCCACTGGAATGACTTTTTGGCAGAACTAGCTGGAAAGCAGAAACCAGATCTAAATGCAGCTTAACCCATTTGTCTCCCTTCAGAAATTAATACTAATTTTTAAAATTCAAAGTCTTCCCAAAACTACAAGCTACAGATTTTTTTTTTCAGTTTTCTCTTTGATATTTATTTCCCTGAGAAATTCAAGGGAAATGACTTGAAAAAACTAGCTGACAAGTCCAACCCCCCTCCCCCCTCCCATGCCAGCTGGTTGATTGGATTCTTTATACAACTTCCAATAGCAGTTTCCAGAGGGAAAGATTGCTAGCAGTCTGATTCTGTAGTACACTTTAATGTGCACTATCCAGCACAGTCCTGTACCTTTTTTTTTGTCTCAAGAACTGCAGAAACAGAATTAAATATATAGAGCATATTTACAGGAGAGCTTGATAAATGTATATGTTGTAACTTGAGATGATCACCAGCTATGGTATTGGTTGCAGCTATTGGCCCAAGCCCAAAATAAAAAAAATTAAAGTTGTCCAGTTTCGTATCATACTCCACAATAAAAGTGAAGATGCCTAATGCTTGAGCGAAAAATAAGTGTCAGTACAAGACATGCAACACATTAAGCCAAGAGATGCTCATACGAGGAAAATTGGAAACCCAAACAAAAAAAGAAAACCACCCTTCCTTGCTCTTCAGAAAAGGTATTGCCTTTTTTGTGGGATACGCAAAATGTAATACTCTGTTTTATACCCACTCCCATTTTGAGAAAACAACCTTCATGGGATTAACACTTCAAACATCTGACTGTTTCCTTAACTTTAGAAGTATGAGTAAGAAACACTTTCTATTCAAGTAGAACAGCTCACGTGTATAAAACTAACCTTACATCAGTGTTTATAGACCCTTATTCTACAAACCGGTTAATTGCTCGGCATAGCAAGTTCTATTAGAGCACAGCAGCTTTATCAATACCTTGCCCAGCTATATTCCTTACTAGAACTGTGTATTTCACAATAAGACTTGCTTACAGATTTCTACAAGTTATTGCACTCCTCCTTCTAACTAACTGTACTTTTCACATAACAAAGGAGTAAATAACATACCATTTAAAAACCTCATTTTATATGCAAGTGAAACACACCCAATATTTTGCAGAGTTTTACCCTTCTCTACAACTCAAAGCAGTGTCATGGAGGTTTGGTGACACTTAGAACTGTTCAACACAGGGACCTCAACTTCTAAGCACATAATTTGGCATTAATTAAAAAATTAGGCCAGAATCCTACCATACAGTTTTTATCATACAAAGTATTTATTTTGAAAAAATGCTTGTAGCTCACAAAAAAAAAAAATCAGGTGTCTTTTCTTTCTTAGAAATGGTATTAGAGAAAAACAGAAGTAGCAATGGTAAGTTCCCACAGAGAGGCTACAGGAACAGGTGGATCAGGTTGTTGTATTGTGTGTAACTATTTAGGGCACTATCACCTTTCTGTCTACTACCTGGGGGAGAAGGTTTGAGTAATTCCTCCAACAAAGATTTAGTTTGGACACTTCTGCTGTATCAAAAATTCAAAAGCAAAGATCTCTTCTGAATTGCACCTTCAATGAACTACATAAAATGGGTTGTCTTCAAAGCTGATGTGAATTCTCTCCAGCTTTACTTACTCTTTGTTATGTGTTCCCACAACACAGCAAGGTACCAGGAGCAACAGGAGCTCAGGGTTGACATGTGCTGATAAGGAATTCCAATTTGCCACCCTCTGTCAAAATCTGTGCTAGTATTTCAAGTAATAAGAGTAATACTAAATCTACAGCTTGAGTAAGGGCAAAAAGAACACCCCTCTGCAAGTAATGGAAAGTTGAGGATAACAGATAAGCCATCTAAATTTAACAGAAATTGTATCATCATATACTTCTGTAAATATTATGTCCATCTGTGGATGTATATGGACTGGCATTTGTAATAATTACTAAGACTTCTAGAGCATCCATGTAATTTCTACAACAACAACAAAAATCGTACCTTATGACTGTAAATCCCTCCATTACATAGGCCATATAATTAAAGAGTTCAAGCCACTTAATTTGCAATATTCAAATAAAAGGGAAATCACACAGAATACACCATGGCTAGTGGCAGATGGGTCTTCAGACAATACATAATTCTACTTAGAGTCACATACACTGACAAAAATAATTTCTGTATGCATGATTCTCTGCAATTACTTCACACATTTCATGATCATTTCCCTATTTAATTACTTTTCTAGGGGATTACTTTATACTACAGTACTTTGTACTTTGTTTCATTTAAATGAAAGATTTTGAAAAACAGGCCTCTCATTAGATTTCCTGCACCAGAATCTTTTAGTCCTATCAAAGGCTCATTCCTCTTCCCAAAATAGGCAACTTACTTAAGTACAAAGACATTTTCTTTGCAATATTACTTTGTTTTTCTAAAATCATTACCAACTGATAATGACATTAATCTCTTTGTTACACTTGACTAAAAGCAGCCAAGCTAGTGAGGAACTCAAAAATGTAAAGTATCCGCTTGTGTTACTGAAATCCACCAAGGGAACACTGAACTTCCACTGGAGAATGTGTATATATGGCATATAAGTTAGGTGCTGCTTTATCATAGCATATTTATTCATGGCAGTGTAATTAATAACCAGCTGTCAACATCCTGAAATGGTTTTGGAACACATTAACCACAGGATGTTTAAGTATTTGTAACTTTTTTTTTGTTAATATGCTTCTCTGAACAAGCATATGTATATATATAAATTATAAACACACACAAACAAGCACTAACTATTGTTATGAATGCCTGAGGAGGATTAAGAAGCTTCCTTGAAATGCAGAAACCCAGAGGATTTCATATGCTATGTGGGAAGCCAGCACTGCTCGTGGGCTTCTCAGGTTTATATTACATTCATTATCTTCAAGCACTGTGAGGTGTTGACAGTTTTAACTGCTTTCATTGGAACTACAGCCCCTGCGAAACTGACTGCAAGCATGAGTCTGTGATTTACTGCCCACCTGACAGAAGGCAGAGTCAGCCCTTCTGAAAGGTGTGCCACGGTGCATCCCCACCAGTGCTTCCGGAGGAACGTGAGTGGGAAGTCAGGGTGAGGGGCAGGGGGAAAGGGGCTGGGGAAACAGCTTCCAGCCCTGCTCCCTGGGAGCTTCAGTGTGAACTGCTGTAGTCACCCCTCCTGGAGATCGCATAGCCTCCCAAGCACCAACAATGGTCTTACAAGGCTTACACAAAATTGAAGTTGAGGATAAGACCATGCCTCAATCTGCTGTTCTGGAGGAGTCACTGTGAGAATGTGCTAAGGTTTCCAAGAACAGCGGGACAGAAGTGAAATTTAGAGAGATTCTGTAGCCCATGACATGAAGAAGCTTAGATAACTGTGTGCTTAGTCAGTCCTAAAACCCAGGAACACCTTCCCCTTATCTCACTGTTAAAAGTCATCCAACATATTCTGAAGTATTCTTGGATCTTCCATTTTCAATGTCAGTAGAGAACATAAGCTTTTGTCTGTAGACCACATGCATTTTTTTTCAAACCAGATACATAGAAAGCATATTTTTTGTCATATTACTTTCATTATACTATTATTGTAAACTTCATTAACAAACCCAACAATTCTGAAGGATGGAAAAAAAGAGAGAAGGTCACACTTAAAGTAATTGCCTGCTGATGCCAGTATGTTAACTATTAGACTGTTATTAATTGATTTGGTACCATACCAAATCATGCAGTGCAACCACAGAATGGTAGATGCATTCCACAGGATTTCATTCATGTATCTTTTTAAACTGCCATCTTTTTTTTCCCCATCCCCTAAAATTGCATTTACAAATACTGAACTAAGGGAAACAATGCAAAGGAAGATATCAATGTTTTAATATAACATGAAAATAGTAGCGTGCTGTTCCATATCAAAAAAAACAAACTGCTGTCCATCTTTGCTAGTGAAGTTCATTGACAAAGAGCAAACTGCAATATCTTACACCAAAATAAATAGACAGACTGAGAGACAAAACTGAAATGATGACATGGAATACCTTTAAAGAAATTACAGCAGATGTCTGTAGAATGCATTGTTTTAGTTAAAAAAAAAAACGAAGAAATAAAAGTCTGATGTTTGCTCTGTAAAATAACCCTTTGAAATGCCTTCCAGTCCTTTGGAACCTTTCCCTAGCCATTCTTGCTATGAGACTGACCTTAGAAGCAAACTCCTACATAAGTTTACACAAGGTAAGTAGCCTCGAATTCAAAGGAATAAGTCATAGCTTAAGTTAAGCATTCAAGTAACTGATTAAGTGGCACCCAGAAACAATCCTGCAAAAGCTCATATGTATGCTTAACTTTCCACAACAAACATAGCCCTACTGCTGGGCTGCTCACAGCACGCTTGGGTTGAACATTTACAGAGGTCACCAAAATTTTGCTGTATCAAATCTGAAGCTAGGAGCAAAGAGCAATGTTTTACTGAAGAAGCCACAACGATAAAGTTACCTCAGTAACTTATTTTACCACATAAAAATTCATGAAAAGAGGGTCCTCATAACAATTAGACACTGCTAGAAATAGTACCAATAGGTTACACCCATCAGTCGAGAAAAAAAAAAAAGAAGAAACACCACGTTGTTTCAGAAGGGTAATGTTTATATTTTAAATAATCAAGATATGGACCAAAACCCACTTTGGTTTATCTTTCAATAGCAGAGGATACACAACATGAGGGCAGATGTGGACAAGAGACAACCGAACTAAGACTACACGAGGCAGAGGTTTTAGCTTGAATTTGGAGAACCAGATGGTCTGCATTCCATAACTGCAAGCAGCAGTGAAAGTCAGAAGGTCAGTAGGAAGATTATATATATAATATCTTTTTAAAACATAAATCACTTTTTCCACACCAAATGACTTGTGGAAGAGCATGAAAAAAGCCCAGTGGCTCAGCCCAGCAGCCCATTTATCCCTGCTTTCTGTCCCCAGCAGCAGCAGGGAGAGGAATCTGTGCTGAAGGAGCATGCATGGGAATGGCCACTTGCTGCATTTGGTTTCCCTCCCTGTTGTGGAGATAGGCAGTTTTAGAGGTTGTCTTTTTTTTTTTAGTCCATTTTACATCCATATGCTAAAAGTTTTGAGCAGCTTTCATGTCACAAGACTTGGTGAATTTGCAATCCACTCTGTGAAGTTGTGATCTTCCATAATGCTTTCCCCCAGCCCTCCAAACAGAGCCTTTCCTCACAGGACTGTTGCTCAGATCATTTTTGCCATCCTTCTTGATACCTGGCATAACTACATTGTACTCTATTTTGTGCTCAGTTCGTACTCAAGATACAGGAACAAAGTTTTATTCAGTAGCTAAACAATATTTTCCATTTCATTTTTGGTTCTTTCCCTGGAAGTTCCCAGTATTTTGTTGGCTTCTTTGGTTGCTGCTGCACAATGAATTTAACTTGAATATCAAGGATCCTAAGTTGTAATAAGTATTTCCAGGTTCAGAAACATTTAGTTCTGGTTTGGATTATTTTTCTCCTCAATGTACTACTTTCATGTCTGTCTATGCTGAAGCCATCTGTTGCCTTTTTGCCCACTCACTCTGCTTTATGAAGACCCTTCTGCAGTTCTCCACCATCACCACACCATTTGACTACCTGAACAAAAGCTCAGCATCATCCACCGGTCAGCCTGAGTGGTCTCTAGCTTCCAGGCTCCCTTTCCATACAGGCATACATGGGAGACATACAAGCAGTCCACCAGCACCATGACCATTGAAATGGGACCTTACTCAGTTCAGCCAGCGGCTCAGCAATCTTGCTTTTTGCAGTGAGTCTCTCCAGCACCCTGTGGTGAATGGCATCTGGTCCTGGTGAACTGTTAACACCAAATCTGTTTGGTCTCACATTTTTGAGATATTTACATCAAATTCATCTAGTTTCCTCAGGGGAGAGCAGGGTGATTAGTACATGACTTTGAAAGTAGTCAAAAATTTAGCTAGGTTGAGACTGATCTAGTGTAGTATTTTCTCCTAACACTAAAAAAGGGAAAAAAGTAGAATTTGTGAATGTCACAGAGCAGGAGAGGTTCAACACCACACCAGAGAGTCTCTTTTTAAAGAAGCAAGTGATCTTAAAGATGAATATATGGAAGAGAGACAGCTATAACACTTCACAAAGCCAGGCCAGTTTATATCAAAACAGTAGAGGAGGAACACGAGTAGATATGTCAAACTGTAATTAACTGCAAGTGTCAGGAGGACAACACCGCCCATGGGAAAAGCAAATATAATCCTGTGGTGGATCAACAAGGTATTTACAACAGAAATATTCAATTTCAGCTGAAATAAATCCAATTTATACATACCAGGCATTTAGTTTAAGGATAGAAATAACACTTAATCCCACTTTAGACTGACTCCCTTTGATCTTTGCTGGACTCCAAGTATAACCAGTCTTACAGCCTTTTCAAAAAACAAAAAAAAGCAGTACTGAGACCTCTACCTTTTTTTTAAAAAAAAAAAAAAAGCTTTGCAGAAAAAAAATTCTCACTTTATACAATAAACCACCCCTGCATTTTTTCCTTCATTCTTTTATGCCATAAAGACTAATATTGTCACTGTAGAAACGACAGTTTTATTTGAATTTAAAAGTTATATTAACACTGCAGATAATTACTAATATTAATGATAATTAAGGTATAAGAAAATATGACCTTGCAGATAATTATATTAACCTTGCAGATAATTGTAAGTTAGTGTTTGCAAAGAGCCGTGAAGAGACAAGCTCTATATATAGCATTACATGCACACATACATGCTGCCCACCTACTGTTCTTAGCAACTGCCATATATTTTTTTCTTGAAATTTTAAGAGTGGCTGCACAAGGAAGTATTTTTTTGGTGGAAAGTAAACAAAAGTGGCACAGGAAAATTGGGTTTCATTCCCACATCTTCAATTGATCTAACGTGCAATTTCAAGCAATTTATTTTACCTTACTATTCATAAAAGTTTCACCACCTGTCAAATGATATTTCCACTGTAAAGCACATAAAATCTACTGAAGACCACCTCTATACAAATGAGCACTTATTTTTCAGTTCATGTTGTAGGTTCTGTAATTTGTTGACCTAGACACCTACAGATTAAATGAAGAAAAAGTTATCATATGCAATAATAGAAAGTATTCCCACAGTCTTGAGGGGATCACTACTGAAATAACAGTTAATTCTAGTAAGATTTAGTTTTTGCTTTATTGTGCCCACTTTAAGAAAAGCACTGTTAGAAATTTATTTATTCCTAAATCACCTGTAACTTTCTTAGAAAAAAAAATCTCAAGTCAGCCAAAGAAAATATTAATTTAGGCTTGTAAATATTTTTCTTCAGAAACAACTGCACTGGCTGGAAAAGCCAAGAAACTATGAACTGGCTCTTTCTCAACTCCAATGAAAGCCAAGC
Organism: Anser cygnoides; assembly: GCF_040182565.1. NCBI lineage: Eukaryota > Metazoa > Chordata > Aves > Anseriformes > Anatidae > Anser > Anser cygnoides. The sequence goes on along the minus strand of NC_089875.1, from coordinate 52,239,623 downwards.
TGCTGGAACATTAAATGCTAGCTTGAAACCATTGATACTGATCAACAATGTTGTTTTTAAAAAAACAAACAAAAAAACACACCATCACCATTTGTCAAAAACAAAAGCCAAGAGCAGAACTCAAAATAGTTTGTAATTATGTTTTCCAGAACTGCTATCTTCCTGTCTCTGGGGAGATATTACTGAAGCTTTGCTTACTTTAAAACATAAACATAAAGGCAGTTTTGTTGATCATACTATTTTATTTATACGTAGGTTACTTTATCACTGAAAAGATATTATGGATAATAGCCCCAAACTTTACATTTGTTAAGCGAGTAAAACAGCTTTGCCTGTGAGAAGCAAGACAGTAATGTTTGCCAGGTTAAAAAAAAAAAAGTATACAGGAGCAGGAGGCTCCTGGCCAGCTCATCAAGCCATCCTCACTTCCTGAATGAAGGAAGAAATGGGAAAATTCTCATGTTGGTTCTGGGCGCTCCAAGCAAGATGAAAATTGTGTCACTTGGCATAACAGCAGCATCAGGTCACCAAATGCAGACTATCCCATGACAAACCATCGGGTTTTATGCATTAAGAAATGTCCAAAGAGAAGAACATCCAAAAAAAGAGGGAGTTGAACTTGATGATCCTTATGGGTCCCTTCCAACTCGGGATATTCTATGATTCTAAGATTTCCAGAGGAAAACTTGAGGGCTGCTGAAACAGACAGGAATAGCTAGGAGAAAGGTCCCCATTTCTCTTCATCAAGAATTGGCATAGCTTTGAAGGCAGGCTATTAACCTGGAAAAGTGTAGTTCTGGTTCTGATATTTGTCAGTTCTACCTTTCAATTCCCCCAAACCTCCCATAGTTCATCTTGCCTCTTCAGATCATAAGGCCAAACAACAGTCATTTTAACGTGTTTGTAAAGCAATATAGCACCAGGCACTAGCTTGGTACAAAGATAATTCTCAGTAACACTAGCACAACACCCAGCACTAAACCAGACATTTTCAGCCTACCACTTCAGGTAAAAACCTGTAGGCTGAACTGAAGCCTGGATGATATTCCAGAACTGAATATTAACTTCAGCAATTTCCCATTAACTGTCAAGTCAGTTCCAGCTTCTCTTTCCTTCCATCCTCAAAAAAAAAAAAAAAACTGAAATCTGCTGCTCCTGGGAAAGCAGTAATTGGAAAGCCAATATACATGACGTGCAAAACAATCTTGTGCAGAGGATGGTGCAAGCATTGTGTACTAATTAATTCTGAAATCCTGGGACTGCACTAGCTTAAAAATAAAAAATGCATATAAACCCACATTACACAATCAAGTGCATATTAAACATCACATTCAATTGCACTTCTGTATTTCCCTGACTCCAGCTCTAGTACTTCAATTGTTGTTATTTAATTGTTTAAACACACAAAAATACAGTGCCTTTTAATTCTCTAATAAAACTGGAACATTTAAGAGTTTGGAAAACAAAGATAAAAATGCAATGTCCACTTCAGTAAACACTCCTAGTGTCTGTTTTTAAGGCTCAAAAAACAATCAATCATCACTCCCGAAGTCCTTGTTTTTCACATGAATTGCAATGCTGAGTTCAACCAAGACTGATATTTAGAAAATTTTATTTTTTTAGTATAGAATTTAACTGCACCCATTTATCTCTGTTACAGCCCTCCTGCCACCTGTGACATATCATATTTCTCGACTTCATCATCAGAAGATGACTTGTTTCGTATGTTCCCTCTTTACACTTCTGTACATGCATTCCAATCACTGACATTTTACCAGTGGGAAAAGAATCTTCTGATTTCAAGACACCAAAGGAGACTAATGACAGAGCCCTCAGCAGGACACTGCATCTCCTTGACACCAATCAGAGATTACATTTCCTGCCTTCCACTGTGGCAGGAAAGCACCGGCTGAGTAGTGCTGAGGAGACCCAAGTAGCTTAGAAAAAAAAGAGCCAATCACAACCACCTACTGGACACAGCGGTCACAAAGAGCTAGATTAGTATGCGGAGCAGGAAGAAGATGCAAGTTATTTATTAACTCAGTCATCTGCGTGCGTTATTAAGCAACTGGAGAGGAGGCTAAAGAGACAGAATGCTATGAAAAAGTGTTGGAAAGCAAGAAAAAAAAACAAAAAAGAACACCTGCCCTCTGCTATTACAAAAACTATAACAATTGGTACAGCTATTCAAGTATCAGTACTCCTAGACAAATGATATCTGCTCTGCTCTCATCTCCACCCAGATTTCCTAGAGGACTAGGAAGATCCAACAGTCAGCTTCTTTCCTAAGCATGCCACCCTACACAGGAAGGGCAAAGGCTGGGTGCCTGAGACCCTCAGCCTGAACAGGAAAACATCATCATCTTGTCTAGACGAATGGAAATCTTGAGAAAAAGGCACCACTTTGGTTGGGCTGCACTCCTTCATTGGTGTCAACGGCAAAAAAAATCATCAAGTTATAATTGGCACATGTAAATGGGAACATCTATTACTGAAACAATCTAAAGGAGGAAGAGCAACATGCAGAGATGCTCTGCACATCACTACAGAAATAAGCCAATTTGAAGGTATGAAGAAAACCAAAATTAGCAGCACTTCTTGAAATTTTGTTTGCTATAACTGGAGTAACTTGAGACTTCCATGCTAATCATCACTTGATATCCCATACAGAAGTTAAGGTCTGACTTATTTCAGAGTTGTATGAACATACCAAAAAGAGTCCTACACAAGCTTTGTGTGATTGTTTGTGCTAATTGCTGTAGAGACCTGGTTTGGTGTGTACCAATGAAGAAAGACAATAGGACAAAAGATGCTATCATCTGTTACAGATTGGAAAAAGATGTAGACACAATCAGTTGCAACAGATCATGATCAAATGAGGTTTAGGTTGTCAGAGAGATAAAAGGTCATGTAACATCAAGACCCAAGTTTATTTTTTAATAAAAAGGTATGCAAACCTTAAGGGTTGAAATGAATACATGGAACATGTAGATGTGCTTTAGATGGCCAAAATTTTCTAAAATAATTCACTCCTATTTGACAAGATTTAACTACCACTGTTCAAACACAGAGCAAGGATAAAAGTGTTTGTGAGGCAGGCCACAACTTTATTTAATTCCCATAAATATGAGAAAAATCCCCCCAAATGCAACAACGTAACCATAATTAATCACATACTAGGTTGGGTACAGGATGGCTATACTGTACTACACTTGTCTCAACATTTTTCTTATTCCTTTTTACTCAGCATCGTCTCCTTCTCAGTTTCCAAGAGAGAATAAACTCTTAATGACTCTCCTGGATGGTCTTCATATTCCTTCCTTCAATCTCCCAAATTCATTAGCTGGCAAATCCTGCATCAGCACCAGCTAATTTTCTATTTCAAAGTACAAAACTAAGACTTACGAGATTCTTTTCTGGAAAGTGGAAATCTCATTGCCATGGAGGGTAAAAAAGACAACAGAATTTAAATAAGTCTGTATATCCAAATGGAACAAGTACTGAAGATTGTCCACTTAAAAATATATATATATATTTTTTTTACCCTAAGGAATGGTGCTGTTTCTTGTGAAAAAATAACATTCTGTTCTCAGAATTCTGCAGTATCAGATCCCTTATACTTAATCAAAAACACTGTTTCACTAAAATATTTTCAGAAAAAAAAATCAACCAGCTCTGGTGTCCAATTAAGTATAACAACAGCTGTTTTAAAAATTTGGAAAAGTCAAGCCACACACTCCTGAGGTTTTAGGATTATGTCAGAGGCAGAAAATTATGTCTAAAGAACAAACAGGGAATCATAATCACAAAATGTAGAATCTGAAGAGCCCATTTATATATCAGGACAAATAAGACTTCCTAGCTCACAATATACATATCTCCAACACAAGAAAAAACACCCCCACAAAGACTTCGTTGGTCCTTGTGAGGCACGATATTCTGGTACCTCTCTCCTACACCTCATTTACATTTGGGTCAAAAGAATGTTAAAGTTGTGACCCGTTTTTTTCCCCCCACTCAGTTAATGCATTGCATCTCTGCTCACTCATGAGATGTCCTTGGCAACTAATGATTTACCTCACCTGTTCCAGGAACAAGCTGATTGTAATAAATTACTCTGGCTTTCAACACCACTTCTCCACCCATATGGCCCCTAGTATACACTTATCATTTATCTACAAGGTTTTCTGAAACAAGTAGTGCTGGTGAACCAAGTGCTCCCACAGTAAAATAACATTTCCGTTTATTTATGAAAGATGAGATTTTGAGTGAATAATAAATGTTCATGGTAAGCTTCAATACAGAATATGTCCTACGACTGATCAGTCACAAGTGTCTGTGGTTACAAATGAGTGTCTAAAATGGCATATTATTACTTTTAGGCCAATCACTGAAATAAAGCATCTATGACAATATTACATCACAGATAAATTACAGCACTACTTTGCAGGAACCAATACAGCAAACATTAATGACTTACTATTATCACAAGACAATTTTCATCTCACACTTGAAATTATGCAAGTACGTGCCAGCTGCTGCCATTTCACAGTCTTTATTATTCAATATCACTGTTTTAATAAAAAAAATTGCAAGTAAACAAAAGTGTAACTCTCCCACAATTCCTTACCTCTCTTCCATCAATTGGGCTGGATGGGATCCACTCGAGGGTACTGAGAGAACTGGCAGAGGAGCTGGCCAAGCTGCTTTCCATCATTTATCAGCAGTCCTGGCTATAAGGGGAGGTCCCAGTCAACTGGCGGCTAGCAAATGTGACGCCCATCTACAAGAAGGGTCAGAGGGTAGATCTGGGGAACTATAGGCCTGTTAGTTTGACCTCAGTGCCAGGGAAGCTCATGGAGCAGATTATCTTGAGTGTCATCACGCAGCACTTGCAGGGCAACCAGGCAATCAGGCCCAGTCAGCATGGGTTTATGAAAGGCAGGTCCTGCTTGACTAACCTGATCTCCTTCTATGACAAAGTGACACGCTTAGTGGATGAGGGAAAGGCTGTGGATGTGGTCTACCTTGACTTCAGTAAGGCTTTTGATACTGTTTCCCACAACATTCTCCTCAAGAAACTGGCTGCTCGTGGCTTTCACTGGTGTACGCTTTGTTGGGTTAAAAACTGGCTGGATAGCCGGGCCCAAAGAGTTGTGGTGAATGGAGTCAAATCGAGTTGGAGGCCGGTCACTAGTGGAGTCCCCCAGGGCTCAGTATTGGGGGGGCCAGTCCTCTTTAATATCTTTATCGATGATCTGGATGAGGGGATTGAGTGCACCCTCAGTAAGTTTGCAGATGACACCAAGTTAGGTGCGTGTGTCCATCTGCTCAAGGGTAGGAAGGCTCTGCAGGAGGATTGGATAGGCTGGACCGATGGGCTGAGGTCAACTGCATGAAGTTCAACAAGGCCAAGTGTGCCGGGTCCTGCATCTGGGGTGCAACAACCCCAAGCAGAGCTACAGGCTGGGAGATGAGTGGTTGGAAAGTTGCCTGGCAGAGAAGGGCCTGGGAGTACTGGTTGATAGTCGGCTGAATATGAGCCAGCAGTGTGTTCAGGTGGCCAAGAAGGCCAACAGCATCCTGGCTTGTATAAGAAGCAGTGTGGCCAGCAGGTCTAGGGAGGTGATTGTCCCCCTGTACTCGGCTCTGGTGAGGCCGCACCTCGAGTACTGTGTTCAGTTTTGGGCCCCTCACTATAAGAAGGACATGGACGTGCTCGAGAGAGTCCAGAGAAGGGCAACAAAGCTGGTGAGGGGTCTGGAGAACAAGTCTTACAAGGAGCGGCTGAGGGAGCTGGGATTGTTCAGCCTGGAAAAGAGGAGGCTCAGGGGTGACCTTATCCTGCTCTACAGGTAACTTAAAGGAGGCTGTAGCGAGGTAGGGGTTGGTCTATTCTCCCACGTGCCTGGTGACAGGACGAGGGGGAATGGGCTAAAGTTGCACCAGGGGAGGCTTAGGTTGGATGTTAGGAAGAACTTCTTTACTGAAAGGGTTGTTAGGCATTGGAATGGGCTGCCCAGGGAAGTGGTGGAGTCACCATCCCTGGAGGTCTTTAAGAGACGTTTAGATATTGAACTTAGCGATATGGTTTAGTGGAGGGCTTGTTAGTGTTAGGTCAGAGGTTGGACTCGGTGATCTTGGAGGTCTCCTCCAACCTAGACGATTCTGTGATTCCAAAGCTTTGCCAAATAAAACTCAATATTTTGGTTGTTGTTCTAATGTGTCTGCATGCTTTGGTACTGCATGCTTATTGAAAGTTTGTACATTGCACAGAGCATTTACAATGCAGTAAGAAGAAAACCTGCAAGGGACTGGTGTGAGCCATCTTTTACTCAGACTTCTGCAGATTGTTACATAAATGAATATAAGAACTGATATGTTTTACACCATTTACCCAGTTACTCTAGGACAATGGAATGAAAATTCTGATTCAATAAGAAACAGAAGGTATGGCTGTGACTATGTAGAAAATAGTTAAAGAATTCAGGAAAAGTAATTTTCCTGAAGTCCCTGTAAATCTGCCTTGTGACAATACTATTTATAGAGTATCCTGCCTTTGACAGTATTGAAAGCATAAATTTAAATTTGTTTTACTGAATATTGCTCATCCTTCTACTACTGCTTTGGAAGATATAGAAGACAAAACACACCAGATTCAACTCCACAGTGGCTCCACAAGAGTTCTGTATGTTACATCAGGGATGAATTGTGTCCCATTCCCCCCTCAGTTTTGTGAGCAAACAAAAACCCCAACCCTATATATTTTTAGATACATACACACACAGTCAAAGACACATGACAGAACACACGTACTTCTCTCCCTCCAGAAGAGCACCAACCTAGTGAAAAGCACCAATCCCTTGGACAGCATGAGGTCAGCATCTACTCATGTGGTGATGGCAGTCCTCTCCTACCTGCCTGGCAAGGGTCCTTACAGCCACAGGGCACAGAGCATCACAGGGTACCACATCAGTCCAAAACCCTCAGGTGTGCTACTCACAGATATCAGAGAAAATGAATTCCTCCACCAGCAGCAAAATGAGTGTCCCCAAATATCTGAAACAGCAATGAATGTAGCAGCTTCCATTGCTGCTGCTCCTCAGTGCCCTGCCCATCATTCAACAATGATTCATCATTCAACAATAGCTAACACATGTTCAAAACAAAGAAAAAAAAACAACTTTAAATGATACATTCCATATAAGTTACAACTTTTGTTGATAAGCTATGCTAACCTATCCCAAACAGCTGCATTCCCACCTCATATGCAGCCACTGTAACTTAATTGAAACTCACGTTTTGTTTTTGTCAAGAGAGCATCTGTGCAAATAAAGTTAATGCAATCTTAAGACTCTAGCAGACTTAAAGACCACCTTTAGATAGAGATCTAACCCAACAGCACATTCAATAAATTCCATGTCATGCTTTCTTACTTCTGCTATTAATAAGTAGTCAGCCCATCCCTGTCTATGTTAATTCAGCCCAGGTACTTCAAATACTCATTCTAAACTCAAACGCTTATCTAGAAGTCCAACTCTGCAGAGCAATGAAGCTTTAGCTAATTATGCTAATTAATTAAACTAATTAGGCAGCTCCAGCTAATGCATGTAGATGCGGCTGTTTTTAGAATATTTCATCTTAAGAGGCTAGCATAGTTCAGCATGACTGAAAGCACACAGTCACTTTTACAGCAAGGGTTAACAGCCAGCTGTAGTGAGTTGTTTTGCACAGGAAACTGTTGCTGTCTTATACTCCCACAGAGAGAAAAAAAAAAACACTCGGGGTCTCAATAGTACTTAACAAATCAAAAACTCTCAACTCAGCTTCGGGACAGTGGAAAAGTAACTTGCATATCTACCTGCCTTGCTGCCCAGGAACTTCTCAATAGGATTTTACAGTCAACACTCAAGTCCAGCCTGTCACAGGCTTGCTGCTATCATCTAAAGACATTTAATCTGACAAGTCTGATTTTGCCTTCACACAATCAGATGTCACGACTGTTACATGGCCAAGGGTCTTTCCTGCCCTACAGACCACAGATTCCTTATTGGAGTTTCACAAGCTGAATAATCAATAATGGAGTTAATGTGATATAATACACTTCTGGCTTAAACATTCAATCCCTTTTGGAGTAGAATATTACATCTACTTCAGTGTTAAAAATGTATTAACATGTCTTTGATTTTCCTAACATGATTACTAGTTGCTATGGATTACTACCATCCCTTGATGGACCAGAGGCCTCAAACAGTATCTGTTGTAAGGCTGAGCTCCAAGTAATATACTCATTTGAAGTCTGACCATTTTGCACTTTGGTAAGCCATTCAGAAGTGTAGAATATACCTCTTCCTCATCCTGCTGCATAAAAGCATTCATTAGGATGACATTCAAAAAATGTTAAAAGAAAATCAGTATTTGGGTGGATGAGCATAAGACCAGAGAAAATTAAAGAGTCAGAAAGAACATCCAAACTGAAATTGACCTATACTAACGTCCAGTAGTAATAGAAGGATGAAAGGCCAACATCTTTTAAAAGAAAACTTTGAGACCATATCCTTCAGTAGGAAAAAAGATACCAAGAAAAAAATCAGCATGATAAATGACAGTTATGGTTAAATACAACTAAGAGCAGTAGCATTCTGGTGGTCTATTTCATTTTTGCTTGCAGTTTTATCTTATTTCCTTGTCACTAAGGAAATACTTCTTTTCCCTACATGGAACTGTAGTGACATTTGACAAAGTAATTAAGAGAAGGATGCTCATGATCAGCTGCTTTCACCCTGTTACCAAACACAGTCAATACACAGTTCATGACTTCAGCAGATGTTCATGTTTTACAGACTTTGTGGGAACTTAAGGTCTTACTTTTTCTGTCCTTCCTGTATGACACAGAAAACTGAGTCTAAACAGAGAAACCACTCAATTATGAGCAGCAAGCATTAACCCATCCAGTGCTATCCACTACGCAAATCAGAGAATAAACTCTGCCCAACAACCTTATTTCAGCAAATTCACAGTTAGTTTGAAACTGGCAGGTCTGAACTCTTGGCAAATGGAAGAAAAGCTAGTCTGAGCAGAGAAGCTAGTCTGAGCAGAGAACTCTGTCGGGGCTGTTCACTATTCACCCATCACCCACTACTCTTTCCAGTTTATACTTGGCTGAAGTAATCCTCCTTACAACACACGGATCTACAGCACACAAGGACAGAGGGTCACATCTTAAGGAGGCAGAGGAAAACTGACTCCGAAGAAGCACTCCCGAATTCCCCCCAGCCCTCATCTCCATCTCTCACCTCTGCTCCACCTCCTCACTTGGGCCACTTCTCTGCATGACCATGGACTTTCACATGACACAGGACTAAATAAAGTCAAAACCAATCCTCCTCACACAGAGAGGAGATTTTGCATCTGTGCTTTTGCAAGAGAGGGAGGTAGCACAGAGTTTAAAATTAAAAAAAAAAAAGATTCCTCTCCACCCTCCCCCCCCCAAAAAAAAACCCCCCCACACAAACAGTTTAAACTGCTTGTAAAATGAGGGCCTCCTTCTGCTTCAGACTCTTTACTTTCATTGCTGATTTGGCTAAAGGCATCTTCAATTATGCAAGCAAGTGATCTGACTGAGCAGTTGTGAGGGTGCACAGGGCACATGGACAAACTCCTCCTGGCCCTGATGATCAGTCCCCAGACTTCAAAAGCTGGCATGCTGGCTACACAGCAGAAACCCGCCTGGGTGTCACAAATAGCCCAGAGATCAGTAGAAACTGGGGACAAATATTAGCGAGGGATTCAAGTTTCCCAGGGAGGAGCAAGAAGACAGGCATGGACACACAAGGCCGGCTCTATGGACTAGAGAGATTCAGCTGGAAGCCTGGGCTCAGTTTCATCAGAAACCAGAAGTTTGCTCAACCTGGAAGAGTCTGGATTAAACATTTTATAGTCTCAACAGAAAACACCCAACAGTCTCCAGTCCTGCATACACCACGGACAAGAAAAATCTCTTTTCAGTCAACGACTTGAGCTTTGTATCCCCTGCCTTGCATTTACAAATGCTCAAGCCATTTTCCACGATAGAGTGCTGCTATTCTAACTTGCCCACACTCTCCACCTCACACTATCACAATGACCAGAAATAAGGTACTCTGCTGAAAGAACATCACCTTTCCAACCCTACAGCAGCCAGCGGGGACACGGTCTCTGCTGCAGATTAAGAGTTTTAATGAGAAAAATTTCCAAAGGGCAGCAACTTAGTATGTTTTGCAAACTGTAAGATGAATACAACTATTAATGCAAGACAGCAGTTAAAACTTCAGTCACCATATCCCAGAGTAATGAAACACAAGCTAAAATAGAGTACTTTCAATTTATTCTGGTGACACTGCAGGTCAAAAATAAGAGGGCCACTCTTTCCAGGAAAACTTGTAGAAGGAAACCACTCATCCAACATCAGGGAAACTTCCCTAGTTTCAAGTTTTTCAGTCAATATTTCCAACAAACAGGTATATAATCAGTAACTATGCCAGTATGTTTTGCATCGTGACTTGATTGCTAATGTACCTAGGCACTATCTTATCTCAGTTAAAATCCAGGTTTAATAAGAAGGGGAAATGCTATTTATGCTAATGCTTTTGAATGTTCTAGAGAAACATGTTTTTGTTAAAATAGCTTTAACTCTTATAATTCCCAAATGCAAAACCTAATCAGTAAATAACATGTCTTAAAGTTGGTAACCTGCTTCCTTGAGTTGTTGCATCAAGGTACTGGAAAAGAGGAAATATTTGCAAAAGGAAGAAAATGGACGGAAAGGAGAAATGTGAACAAAATCCACCATATTCTTACCTTATTCCAGAAGTATTTAAAAATAAATTTGCAGGTAAAATGTCTTCCTTCCCTACATATGATTTTTAAATGCTTATGGTTTCAGTATATTAGCTACCTTTTTAATAATTCATATATATCTAAATATGTATTTGTGGTACGGGTAGAGGTGAGGAAGAAAATGACATTTACATTACTTGCTAGATGGAAATGAGTCTGGCAGCTAATCTTAAAATTCATGGACTGTAATAGAAACTATAACGGGAAATATACACACACACGGCTTTGGCAGCTTTAAGCCAGCTACTTTATTTTAGTTATAATTAATTTTCAACACCAAAAGATACAAAGGGCTACATACATATTCTTTAACGTACAAGATTCTAATTAATATAACCTCTGTTTTAAATTTACTGTTATCATCTATTAAAGAATAAATAATTGTACAGCTTTCTAATGTGTAGCTCAAGCTTTAAATCACTGACCATAACTAATAAGCAGTGTAATAGCATGAGTGTCTTAACTAAAACTATAGACTGCAATTTTGTTGATTGTAAATCATCATCATTTTTAATGCAAAAGCAACAGCAAATCTCTGTAATTACTGGGTGCATTTTGAATCACTTTTATGATTACTGCTCTATACCCATTAAAAATCCAAAACACTGAACTGCACAGGGTATAAAATTAGAATTATGATACACAACAAACTATAATTGAAATCCATAAATTTCTGTACTAATGTTCAAGAATTATTTTGTTCCAAGAATTGCAGCCCTGCAGAATTGACTTTAAAAACATTTACTTTATCTAACATAGCAGTAGTGGCAGCAATAGCAGTAGTTACTTTGGGGTACTTAAAAAAAAAAAAAGGTAAAATATTGAGGATTATATTTGGCATTCCTGCTTGTTTATGTAACATGTGGCTATTGATGCAAGAAATGCAAGCATTACTTGGCTCCAATTCTCTCTTGCCTGTGCATTTAAACTCTCAGAGGCTTATTGAGAGCTTGCTCACTTTCAGCAGCACATCCATCCCCACAGTTACATAACAAAAGTTGTGTTTCTACCCACACCTGACCAAGCACTTCTTTTATGCTCAAAAAAAGATTTATTTCTGTTAGGCTTAAGGTGTGATAGTCAATTCCTCGCTTCTGCTTTTTGCAACACCACAGTATGGAGATGTTCACAACACATGGCCATCATGCAGTCTAACTAATAGAGTAAACAGCAATTTTTCATAGAGAATGGTATCTGTAGTTTCATTAGTGGTCCCCTGTTAATAACAGAGGAGACTTGCAACCTCCCTGCTCTCATGACTCTCCCATGTAGGGAACAGGTTAGGTAGGTTTAAAAAGTGAAGAAAGTTCTAGGGATTAGAAGTATGAATGCTGAATCCCTGGCAAAACAGCAGGAAGACACAACTGGGAGGAAAGGAGAAAGTAACTTTTCACTGCACAAAGGCTGTGGTATGACCTGTAAATCTGCTCCCGTGTCAGTCATTCAATTGCTCATGCTCATACTCATACAGAAGGCCACCCCGAGGCCTCTGTCACTGACATTGTGTGTCAACTACAGCAAACTAATCAACCATGTTTTTTTACCCTCCTCAAATTAGCTGTAATAAAGAAAAACGAAAACAAACACAGCCTGTGGAATATCTACCTGCTTCTTGCCAGACCTATAAGAAGTCCATGGAACTTTGAGGTCTTCGTGCAAGAAAAACTGAAGAGCATAGACAACTTCTTAAAAAGCAAAAAAAAGCCAGTCCACCAGGTTACCCAGAGAGAAAGAAATCTTTGCAAGAATATGGTACAATTCCAAACTGTAATTAAAAAAATGCATTAGCCCTACCCCTAGTGACCCTGAGCTGGGTCAGTGTGTCTGCAGGGAGATACAGAACAGACATTTATTTTTACATGACATGCCCAGCAGGGAAAGCGTTTCCTACAGCTTACACTTTTGTAGACTTAACACAAAAGAGATATGTCTGAGGCTTGAGAAATTTAATCGTGATTCACCTGTGAGTTGCATCTGCACATTACTGTTTTTTTTCAGCTGCGTTCTGAACTGTAGGATAGGTTCCACATAGTGTTCAATACACATCAGGCCAGATCCTTGGCTGTGGTCAAAATGTGCTCAGCACTCCCCAGGAGGGGATTTATGCAAGTGTCTCAAGGCTTTCTTTTGCAGGCCTCACTTCTGCACGCACACATCACTGTAGTGCCTATGAAGTCTGCAGCCCCCCGGGGCAGTGCATTTACCCTCAGCTCCCATATCCAGTAGTCAACTAGCAGCAGAAACACAGAGCAGACCCAAGTGTCTGTGCCCTGCAGACATCAGACATGTAGGGACAGACAGGAGATGGGCTGCTGCGCATAAAGAAAGTGCGTTCTCCTCTCAAAATTGGTGCCGTAACAGTGATCAAGAGCAGGTACTTGTCTGATAAGGGAAGATGACTTGTCAAGAATAAGTTACACCAAATCAACCTAATCTCCTTACATACCAGACAGCAGAACTCCCAGCATAATGGAAATTAGCAGATGGCTTAAATCTTGACTTCGGGAAGTCTTTCGATACAGTTTCACTGGACATTTGTACTCACAAACTAGGGAAACATGATCAAACGCAATTAACAAATAAAAAATATTTGCAAAATTATGCCTCCAAACCACATAAGACAAAAATTTGAAGAGTTCTAATGAGAAGCTTTACAGGAGCTGTCCTCAGTAGAGCAATAATTATTACTTTTTAGTACCAATTTGGACGGTGAAAAGGAGAGTATTTTGGTATCAGTGGGATACATTCAACCAGTTGGAGCATTAATGCACAGGAGGCCAGGCTTAGAATTCACAGTGGTCTTAAACTGGAGAGAGCTTGGTTATACAAGTATGTTCTTCATCAGGGACAACAGCAAGAAAGTACAACCGAGAGTGGATCATTTTGTACATAAATAATGGGAAATAATTGGATAGCCCTGCTACCTAAAGGCCTAAGGCCTGCTGTAGATCCAAGGTACGAGCTAGCAATATCATAGCATTACAAAAAGGTTAACAGCCACACAGTGACAAACAAACCCAGTTATAAACTGCAAAGACAAAGTAACTAACGCTCTGCCCAACACCAGCAAGACCCTAGCTGGGACACCTCATCCAGACCACTTCAGACCCATGAGTGAAAGGTACAGAAGGGGCCAACTCCAAAAAATAAGAACAGGCCTAGAAGAGGGAGATTGATAATTAATGGTTTGTTAATAAATGAAGTAATGATTAATGGTTTATTAGAGACAGTTGGTTAGGACTTGCAGTACTCTCAATTACGCTAAACCTTGCCCCCAGCAGAAGAGAAAAAGGTATTCTCAATGTCCCAAGAAGACATAGCAAGAAGTAAACTAGAATTGTGGCATGGAAGATTTAGGTCAGATACTAAGGAAAAAAATAATCTTAATGCTAAAGACAACTTAACACTGGAAAAGGATTAATAACTAAGATTAAGATCATCAGTAACACAGCCTCTGTAAAGTTAGACAACAGCTTATCAATCAGTATTTTCAAAAGCCAGCTAATGCTTGAGAAAAAACCCGCATCACTATTTCACCTCTATTCAGAGGCTTAAAACCACTTGGACCAGTATTTTGACAACAAATTACTAAGGGTTGCTACTTCCAATTAGGCAAAGAGAAGGACATTTAACTCACAGCGTGGATCTGGTGTGATATGAGCAAAAAAAAGTTTTTTGTTTTTTTTTTTTTTTTTTCCTTCTTCATAATTTCAGCAACCTAAGTTTAGTCAAACCATAGAAATGTTGAAGGGGAACACATAGAAAACTGCTGCAATAATTTCACTGCTTTTTCTGCTCTTTAGAGATATACACTTGGTTCAGTTCCATGCAGCACTACCACTTTGTACAGTAGAAGAAAAAAGCTTGCAAAAAACTGCAGGAGTCTTTTTCTAAACATATTCTTCAGCTGCAAGCTGTCTAAACAGCATCCAGAGCTGTGATTTAAACATGAACCTCTAAAAAAAATATAGTGCTTTTCTCTTCCAACCTCTTGAATTTAAAAGACACTGACACTATTTGGAAACCAAAAGTCTAAGTATTCTTTATGCACAGTTTTGGGAATACAAAAAAAAAACCACACACCCTTAGAGTGTTATTTCTAATATCTTTTTAGTCCCTACCCCCACTCCCACCCCCCCTTCAATTTCCAGGCAGACAAAGCTGTCTACATGGGCACAAGCAATGGGCTTACATGGTCTAGGGGCTCACGTGTTTGTCAGGAAAGGGAGCAGGAACCAGAGATTCCAAAGGAAAAGTAAAAGAGCATGTTGGCAGACAGCCAGTAACTCCTCTGATCACATTACTTTAAATGAAAAAAAAAAAAAAAAGGAAATTAGTTACAACGCCTGCCAAATTTCCACCTTCAGGATTGACAGAACATGTAAATAAAGCAGTCTCCAAACAAATTCCACTATTTCACCCAAATCAGACATTGATCTCTGCCTTTGGGTACATAGCTCCATAATAACATGATAGAAATTCTGTCTGAAGACCTTTTTCTCAACCTGGCTGCTCTGACGTTTTCTTTACTACAGCTTATATCTTCTTTCCAAGTTTAGCTTCTCCATGGCAGTTTAAGCCCAGTAAGACAACAATAATCAACATACAGGATTACTCTTCTTAAATGGGCTAAAAGTCCTTTTGAGAGGACTATCCAGCATCAGTAAATCATCACAGCACAATTATCAACTACTTCTATTTCCTACACTCTAAACATTTTCATATACCAAAAAGCTTCTTTTTTACTAATTATATTTTCTATGTCTTTACTTCTGGCCAAAGAAATGGAATGTCATCCAGGATTTCAGCACAGTGTTTGACAGGCTATGGCTTATTTCATACATTTCCAGACTGGAAGAATGGGGAAGGAAGAGAAAGAAAAAAAAAAAAAATGTAGAATGAGGTATGTATCAATTTAACGTTATATGGATAGTAAAAATACATTTGAAGAGCTACTTAGCTCAAGGTAAGGCAAAGACCAGAAACCATACTGATTATATTTTTGTATTTAGTACTTTGAAATCCAAACTACAGATCCTGTGCAAAAACCTTGCTCATTTCCCAACAGAAATCAACCCCAAAAGCTCCACTGGCTTTCACAGGACAGGGTCAGAACCCACATACCCAACTGAACCCACTGTACATGTACTTTTGAAAAATCCTACTGTAGAAAATGCAAAGCATGTGCAAGACAAACCCAGTGCTGCCGACTGTTTACAAAACATTACAAAAGATCTAAAACTAAAACCCAAACATCCTCTGACAAGCTCTGTTTTACTGAAGCATGCTTATTTGCATTTAATGGCTGCCATACTCTCTCATAGCAGTTATTAATCAAACATCCTGAAGCATCAATGATTAAGCACATGGCCGTCAGACAAAAGGGGACATTAGAAGCTCTTTAGATGAAGAAATCTCTCCCTGACAGTTATAACTTACTTATTAACACTTAATAGCATTGTTTCTTGTTTCTTTAACACTGGCTAAAGTGAGTAGTATTGCAGTGAAGCACTGACATCAAAACTAAAGTTCATTTGTCACTTAGAGCTTAAAAATTAACGTATATAAAACAAACTATACATTAAGGAATCCCTCACACAAACCACAAGCCCCTAAAGCCATGTAATATACACGCCATAAATATTGCTCTGTCTGCTTATTATTCGTCGTCTCTGTGTTGTAATGGTTAGCAATAGATAATCGCTATTCAAGTACTTTATCTGAAATAGTCTACAGAAAGTTTGTTTTGTAAGTGCAGGTCTTTGCAAGCCAAACCAATACTAAGATAAAGAAGGATTGGTGAAGATCAATGTCCTTTACAGTCAAGATTTTTCTTTTATTGGCAGGAGCCAGGGAAGGAAAATAATATTAAAGGAAAAAAAAAAAAAAAGCTTTTACAACTAAAGAGCCAACTTAAGTTCTGGGAGTGACTTGTATAAAGAAGTGAACATTAGTGAAAACACCTGAATCACTCTGGAAGTTATTCTTAAAACACCACCTCTAGAAGTGTAGAACAAAATTTAAGTTTCCTTCAAATTAAAATTTGAAAAAACATAATATCACCACTTCAATTAAAAATAGCACATCTTGAAAGTTTAAAGTTAGAAACTTACGAACTGAAAACCAGCAAGAACATAAGTGTATACTCAAATTGTACTCCACAGAATATCAAGGAAAATGACAAAAAAGAAGATTATGATGTTAGGGCATGATAGGATGCTCTAGCTTAATAAAGGATGAAATTGTTTCTGTCCAATTGTACAGTAAATTTAAATTAGAGAAAGAAATCTTTCTGTAGTAAACGCGACAAGAGAGGCAAGGGAAAAAAGAGAAAAATAAGCTCTTGAATTCCTTCACCACCTTTGCCTTGAATTTAGTTGATATTCATTGCAAGCATGAAGCTATTATTAAAAGGCTAGTGCTCATTTCCTTATCCACATAGGAAGCAGTGTGCTCAGCACAAAGGAATTTCTGTCTTATTTTCCACATCTCGATCAATACTATTAACTATCACATCAGTTTCACCTACTTGAAGGTCTATAAAGACACATTCTATAAAAACAATTCATTCTCCTGGACAAATTTAGGCTGCTAGCAAAAACATCATACCCATAGACAGGAAGGATGTACCACAATCACTTATTTCCTGTTAGACACCATAGAAATTGATTTAATGAAGCTAGTGGTTGCATAGGCAGCTCTTTTTAATATATTTATGTTTAGAATATAAGTTCTCTTTTAAGTAAGTTTCCAGCTCTACGATGAAATAGCCCCTTGGGGCAACACCTGAAGCTTTTATGGCTTCCTGTGTAGGTGAAGCAATACCCCCTACTGAAGGCTCATAAGAAAACCACCCAGTTTTGTAAGAGACTTATTTTAAAAAAAAATGCACAGCACCCACACTATCACATACTTGCTACAGTATCAACGCAAACCTGCTTCATCAGGAGAGTCAGGCTTCCTCTAGTTATAATAAACTCTCTCTGCTTTCATTGATAGAAGCTTTTCCAAACACATAAAACTTACTTACAGTAACTGGTACTACAGATGATGTAAACTCCTTTAGAAAAACATCCCCAAGTGATTAAGCCCTGCCCAGGGCACTACTCATACTTAAAGGCTTAAATGAGCTCGGGCCACCAGCCTGGCAGTGCCCAGCAGCAGGCCAAGCTCAGCTGATGTTCGTTAGCAGTTAAGGCAGTTCCCTTCCTTCCCCCATCCAGTACTCATGTGCTTTTCTGTCAAAAAGAATAAAATCATTTTCCCAGGAAATGACTGCATCAGGACTCAGAGAAATTATTCAGGATGAGAGTGGTGAGGCCAGGCTGGATGGGGCTTTGGGCAACCTGGTCTAGTGGGAGGTGTCCCTGCCCATGGCAGGGGGGTTGGAACAAGATGGTCTTTAAGGTCCCTTCCAACACAAGCCTTCTGTGATTCTAGTACTGAAAGGGTAAACAGTATTTTTCCAACATCACTTCAAACGCTGAGCTGTTAGACCACAAATATGGGGAACAAAGTCTGCTTTTTAGGAGAATTTTGCCTTAACCTTTGTTAGGGTTACTAATGTTACTTCTTAAAGAGGCGCAACATGATTAAATGCATGTGCATTGTTCTTCATGTTTGTTTTTGGTTTAGTTTGGACTTTATTGGCAAACTCACACACATTTTGTTCCTTCTAGTCACTGGCTGCATGAAGTACGTCCTTGCTGTATGCAATTTTTAGACGCGGAAAGAGAACAACTAGTGGTATCTTGTCAAACTTTCTCTTGCTCCTTCTATTCCAGAACTATAAAGCATTATTTTTACCACTGTGTAAATATCAAGTGTATGTGAAAGTCTTTCCTCTGAAGAATTCTTTTGGCAGTCTTGTTTAGAGGTTATCATAGCAAAAGCCTAGTAACTTCTTTCACATGAAAATAACAAAGCAGGTGAAAGTGACTTTTTTTCCAACTCGCTTGGTATAATTTCAGTCACATTTCCTTAGCTTCTGCTTTTCCCCTTTATTTGAATGTTAACACCTTTATAGGATAAAATTGAATGGACCGTCTTGCTTAGTAATTTCCATAGTTCTCTTTGTCAACCCATTAATTTAGTCAGAATGGCATTTTAAAATGAGAATTGCTTGTGAAGTTTGGTCTAAAATAAGAGTGAATGTAGTCTCAGCGGCAGAAATAGACACTCATTCTTATCTTAGGTTGAATTTTTTAGCCCAAGAACCAGCACATGAAGATGTAACAGGTCTTCTCAAGGACAAATTAGATTCTTGATGACTATTCTGGTACTTCCCACACCCTAGTTATGGAAAAGCCCTCACTAAACTAACAGCTGAATATTTAGAAGGAGACCTTCACTACAAGGTATACAGAAGATCAGAGGTGCGTTTGTATATAATTCTCTATGTAATACAACACAATCATTTTTTAGTAGAACAGGTTTAAACAAAATTGCAAGAAAAGCATTTTGGCAACCACTACACAATCGGACAGAATTAAGAAATGCTACAGTTTGGAGAGATTACTGTGATGACATGATAAGCACCCAAAAACTATGCCAAAAATTGTTTTCAACATTTTTGCAGTGAACTCATAACATTTGGTGAGACTACAGCTTTTTTTTAAAGCGATACATTCCAACTTTCTTCATAAAGACCAATTTGGTCTCATACCTATTTTCTAAAGCTGTAACACCTACTCCTTTTCCCAGATCTCTGGGAACTCTCCCAAGTGAGAGGAAGCCTTTCTTCTCAGCAGAGCATGGAGGAGGCAAGGGAAGGATCCAAATTACAGCCCAGCACTCTGGGGCAGCAGGAGAGGGAGGTGGAATAAAACTCTTGCAGAGCTTGGGATGGGATGGATAACTAATACAGGGCTCAGAATGGGATGGAACAGGGACAAATTAAACAAGAAGACAGAGCATTGTCTCAAGCTGTACAAAAAGGCATTGCTGCCTCAATTCTCTCTCTCCACCCAAACAGATCGTTGGTAACATTCCTCAGCTTTGTTGAGTGAATCTAGACTGGGGTGAAAATGGTTAGGGAGACTTAGGAAAAAGATGTACATTCCTGGGTGGGAAAAACATTGATCTTAAGGAAGAAGATAGTGTCCCTTTAGGCAGATTTACGGGAGACGATTTAGGAGAAGTTGAGCAGTGGGCAGCTCTGGAATGAGCAGAGAGCTCTGGGGAAACTGAGCTGGGAGGTGTGGAGCTCAAAGGACGGGAGCTTCCTAGTGCAGAAGAGTCACTCCTGGCAAACATCTCTACCCCAATAACATGGGCATTGATGCAGAATTGGCACCCACTCCTAACTTTATTTAATTATTTGTTTGTTTGTTTGCTTTCTCTATGGACTATTGACTTATTGAGAGCATGGTAAGATGGCCACTTAGCTAACCCTGGAATAAAAACTGCTCAAGCTTTTCTTCATCCTGGATGGAAAGAAAAGGCTTTTATTTTTGTCTTTTTAACTTCTTCCTGAATGACACAAAATTTACTGCATGGTTTTTGAGGCACAGATATCAGAACTGGGCCTAATTTCCCCATCATGTTCCCACAGATGTCATATGCAGAGTGACACCACCGCATCCCTACTTCAGAGTGTGGATGCCCAAGACCAATGCAATTCTTGGAGAAGAAAGAACTTGTGGAAGAACTTTGTACCAAGTTGTAAGTCTTATTTGATACACACTATTTCTTTCTGATTTATAGTTGCTGACAGGACAACCGTAAACAACTGTTTACTTGATTGCAGCCAATATAGATGAGTGTAGATTTCAGAGAATATTTACCAAACATTTATTCTAGTGTGAACCTGTCAGATCTACATTCAGAAGTCTGCCTTGCTGCTGTTCAAGCTGCTAATGGTGATATTTAAAGCCCTGAAAAGTTCTGGTTTCTTTTTGCATGCTACTGCTATATTTATCGTTCTCATCTCACATCGTACTGTTCTCACCCATCACAACAATTACAGTTGGTAAGGGTGTGCTTGTTAGCTGATTTAAATTTGAACACTTCAAGCCAAACCCAGCATCAAATGAAATCCCTGGCAAAACCTTCACTGACTTCACTGGGAATGAGACCAACTGGAGGAGCAAGACTCCGGCGAGAGGCATGTATCACTGCAATTCACATACTGCTGAGCTCGTGAGAACAGGGACGAGGCATTATTTGAAGGCAGCTGCAGTTGTGTTTCATTTGACAAACCTCTTCTCTTTTGTTTTGCAAAATATTAAAAGACTCTGCAAGTAGCAAAGCTAGCAGCCTCGATGACTCAGTGCAGACAGTTTTGGGCCAGCCTGGCTGCAGACTGGCAGTGTCGGGGAAGGTTCAGGCAATTCTCTGCTTCCTGATGCACAGTCTTTCCTAAAATAACGCGGTGGTGCTAAACATAGCTCTGCCATGTACGTTTAATAAATGACAATTCCTGCAGCGTGTACAAGCCACCGCGTTTGTCAAGATAAGTACATCAATATGAGATGTCATGTTAGCCTAGACAAAGAGATTCAACCAGATAGCTTTGTCAAACACAAAGCAAAGGGGCTCATTCAAACTGACAAAGGAAGAAATGTAAAAGTTATACCTACCGATGCAGTCTGAACACACTCAGTCCTCCCCTGCTTTGGAGGAATCTCAAGCCAGAAAGTGACCTCCTGTACCTGATGTACTAAATTCCCTCCTAATCAGGAACAATACTCTTGTCACCTCAAACCCCTCTACCACATTTTTCAGAAGTTCAATGATACCTGTCAGTATGTATCAGATCATACGTACACGTACTTTTGCGGATAGGGACTTTTCATAAATGACATATGCACACAGGGTATGTCTAACAGGCAAAAATAACAGGCATAACTAATTGCCATATATCCAAGCTACTGTTTATTACTTGATCACTTTTCTTACTTACACATAGGGAAGTTTAAATTTAATTTTAAGGCAATGGCAAATGACCCTGCACACACACACGCACACAATTCAGAATTTTCCTGAGAAAATTCAGTTCAGCTTCTCACCACTGAGCCCTGACTGAATCATGTCCTTTGGGGGAAGAAAAAGCCTTCTGGAAACTACAATTGGCCAGGCATTTCTCTTTTGCCAGGGAGCTGTAAGTTTAGTTTCTCCTTCAAATGTAAAGCCATTTGAAGGCTGGCTGAAGCATCCCCTTCACACGCAGTTGATGCTGAGTGCAGGGGAAGGCAGCTCAGCCCAGCTTCCACTGAGCTCAGGACCACATGCTCCCCTTCTCCCCTCCAGCACCCACCATGAACAGACCTGAGAAGATACAGGGGGTAAGTGAAAACAACCCTAGAAAAAGAGAGAAAATACTGCAAAGTGGATACTAACCTCTCTCAGGACTCCACCTTTAATACATCCTAATGGGATTTTCCTTCCCCTCAAAACTGAGACATAATGAAGCCCAGGAAAATTCACATTCAACACTTCCAGAGTAGAGCGAATACACATTAAAATATTCAGGAATTATTCAAATGTTAATACAGCAAAGCGCTCTATTATTCATACTCTGCAATATCTTGCCTTAATGCTCTTTTGGGAGAAGACCTTTTCCAGTTTTTTTTTTTTTCTGAGTTTAATAAATTGGGACTTTGAAACAACTGTCCAATATATGAGGTGCTATATTTTCTTTAAAAGAAAACAAAGGTACGAAGTCGAAGGCAAATTCATTGCTTCCTAATATAAAATACCTTTTCACTTCCTGAACATTGCCTGTAGCTTTGCTAATTTATTGCCATGAAAATATTGTTACTACTTAATGCACTAGTACTTTTGTCAATAGGCAGCTTTCCCCAAGGCATATTTGAGAATGCTCTGCTAATCAGGGTTGATGCAGTTATTCCAAAGCAGCCAGGTCTTTAGAAAAAGGTTCATGTTTAATTCCAGTACGGGTGAGTGTTGCCATTTCTTCAAAGCACAATATTTTTAATTCACTGAATTCGTTTCTGTAGCTATCTGAAGCACTAACTAAATTATCCAGCCCCAGACTCAGTTTGAATCAGTATGTTTCAAAGAGTATTGCTGGCAACTTTACCTCTTAACATATAACTTATGCGAGATATTCCTCATTTTGTGATGGCAAGGATTAAATAAAGATTTAATCAGAAACAGAAATCTGTGCTATACCATCAGCATGGAACATAAAAAAAAAAAAAAGGGTGTTTAAGCAGATACTCACTTGGATCTAACTTCTTACTTTTCTACATCTGCTTAAGCTCTTGAGGTTATGACCTCAAGGGCAGCTGAATTTTCAGTGTTTGTTTTCCAAGCATGCTGATAATCATAAACAGCACAGTGAGTGACAATGAGGTCACATACACATACACGTCACACTACAGTTTTATTCTCTCTAGTAAATATGGAAATCTACATCAGTACAACTTTATTGAGGCTACGCAAATCATCTTAATTGGTGCAGGAGCTTTTAATGCATGTATATTTTCAGTCATTTTTAATGTATTTGCAGTTCTCTGCAGATGAAAAATTGAATAAAGTTCCTCAAGAACAGGTCAGGCCATTTATTTCAATTAGAAATAGTAATGAAATTCCAGTAAACTATTAAATGTCACTTAATCTGTATTCAAGATAAATAGAATACTTAATTTCTCTTGACATGTTCCATGACGAGGTACCATACTCGTCTTTGTATTGACTAAAGTGGTGCTCCTCTGCTTTCCATACCACAGTGACATTTAGTGACATTATTCCTGCTCAAACCGAGCATGGACATAATCTGGTTTGCAGCTAGCCCACCAAGGTAAGAAGTGTGTCTGCATGGGGGTGAAGGCTCCACTGCCTTTGTTCTGGCTGGCTCAGGTCAGTGCTGAGCTCCCCTTTGTTCATCTTAATGGGAAACTTGGCGTTTTGCTCATTTTGTTTTCCTTCTGCCATCGCAACCCCTAAATTTCTACACATCAAAATAGCAATACTATTCCTACCTCAGGCATAACAGATTCCCTAACTAAAGGCAGAATTACAACAATCAATAAATATTTAAAAGTAGCTAGATGTTCTGGGATGACTCAGAGAAGTACCACAAGTTCTTCTTTGAAGCGCACTGCAGCCCATCACCTCCACAAGAAGTTCCTCAGATTCAAGAGACTTGTAAGGAGATCTGACACAGCAGGCTTGAAACTGAAACAGAAGGCTTGGAGTATTAAGGAACATTACCGACATGGAGAAAAAAACTGGACTCAGTAGAGATCTTCTCAGTTACAGTTATATTCCTTGGTTTACATTTGAAAAATATAAAAGATTCAATTTGAGGAAGTGAGGTCTTAGGTTCTAATTCTCCTGGAAATAATCAAGATGGCTTGCGATAATTCTCCATGTCTGAAGTCGCCCACACACATGGCTTGAATTCAAAGTCTGCACGTCTTTAAGAGATTTATATTAAGCTGCACTAAGTAGTTGTTACTCATTTCTTCTGAGTGCGATCAAGCTAAGTTAAACTAAAATTTACCTTGCCAATACATTTCTATCCCTCACACTCTGTGGTTTCCCCCTTTATCTGAGAAGACAATAACACTGAAAGGAGACAGCAAAAAGATGGTTTAACATCTCATCATCCACACCTAGTACTCATTTTTGGTCTTTTGACAAGCCTGCAGCTCAGGAAGCTAGCAAAAGGATATAAACAAGGCAGAGGATCAGCACTTCCAGTTCCCAGGGACATTTTCAAATAAAACTCCAAAATTGTCTGAGAACTACATAATTGAACATATTAAATATTCCTCAGGAAACAAGAAAAATATATACATACAAATACACACAGGCATGCTCCTCTTTGTAATGCTCCATTCATAGACATTGAAAGTCTGCATGAAAAGATGGCATGGTCCATGTAAGCCATGGAGGGAAGGAGAAGGCTGGTTAGGAGCTCAGCAGCAGAGATGCAAACAGATGTTCAATAGTTCAGTGTCTAGTGCCCTGCTCCACACCAGCCACATGACCATCTGTAGACAGGTGTGTCTTTTGATAAATATATACAAAAAACTTGGAATACACCTGAAGCTGATTCTTTAATCTTATGCGCAGAAGAGAATACATCCAGTTTCTTTTGACATGCAGAGGTCTGTACACTGCATATTCTATATAAAAACATAATACAGGTTGCTGAAATTACAGCCACAGTTTTCTAAAGGATATTTTTTTTTTTTTTTTTTTTTTTTGAAAGAGACACAATTACAATACAGCTCTTTCCCAAATGAAAGAATACAGTATTTCATTTCTCGTGGTCTACACAACATCCAATGAATAAGGCACGGTGACGTGATCTTTTGGTATTCCCTTTAAGCCGTTTTTGAGATGGATTGCTACAGTGGGTGGCATTCACAAGAACACATGTTAAGCAACACACATTCAAATCTTGCCAGTTTTATGGCTTCTTACAACACGCTTCAATGTGAAGTGATTCACATGAAGGAGATGGAGAAAACTTTTCTATTACTGTAAAAAAATGATGTTATATGAATTTATCGTCCAAAATAAACATGTTGACACCACAAGCTGAAATAAAACAAGGAAATTAAGCTTAGTTCCTCTTTCTACCTCAAAATGTTGCATTTACATTTCAACCCATTAAAGCTGAGTGACACTTTCTGTGTAAGATGAGCTTGTCCTGACAGCTAACCCACATTACTATCAGACCCATCAAATTAAAACAAGGTGAGCTCAAAAAGAAATCAATGCCAAAGATTTTAATTTCCTTGAAGTCACATGCTGGCATCTTAGGAATGTTATAATTCCTATAGAGAAGGTAGAAAAGAGAGAAGGTAATGAAGCGAGAAGGCAGAAAATTCCTTGGTAAGAAGGAATTGATGACTGTGAATACACACAATGCTGAAAGAGAGAAGTGAAACAGTTGTGAAGGTGGGAGATGCACTGCAGCAGCACTGATAAGCAAGAACTTTTATGGAATTTTGTTTTTATATAAGACATGTGATGGTAATTTCAGAACGACATCAGTCCAATGGCATATCGCTTTCAAGGAAAAAAAAATCTCTCTGAAATGACACAGTAGGTTTTGGAAGATGCTGTACTTAGACTTGAAGTATATGTTCAGGGATGTCTTTGGCCACCACCCTATCGGATTTGGTACATTGTCTCTGATAGGTCTCTGATTGTCTCTTCTTGAAACATCTGTCATCGGTCCGACATTACAGGAAGAAGTGAACAAATAAATATCTCAAAGCAGTCAACTGTGTTGTACTTGGGAAGTGACTAGTGGTCCTCTATTAAAAACAGGAGTCCTGAAACTTATTATCCTCTTAGCCTTATCATGAGCACCTCCACATTGTTAACCAAGTTGAATTTCACCCATTATTCCCACATCCAGGTCCCCTGCTGATGATGGTAATTCTCAGTTTTAATTCATCACAACCATAACTAATTCTAGAGACCCAGACCTGCAGACTTCCCCATCACCTCACTTACATATCTTCTGGAAGTTTTTCCAAGGCAGAAAGTGCCCACAATTTCAAGGTCAACTGACAACTGCTCAGGTTTCCTGAAAAACCATTATCGAAAATACGGGCAACCTGGGTCATCAAACAACTTTCTGAAGCACTTCATTCTCAACTCTGAAGCAAACATGCATTTTAATACCTTATTTTCTTTCACAAATCATTTTCCCCTCCATGGCACTGCCCATTTAATTCTATAGCTGTATTCAACCTGCATATCTTATTTGCAGCAGGAAATCTACAGAAAACTTCAGACAAAACAATTTCTACCTTCCGGACCACATTAACCTTATGCTTTAATCTTTCCAGAAGATAAGAATTAGGTGAATGTCGGGGTTTTATCAGACTGGAATACACTTTTCCGAGACCTGCACTTTTCCGGCCTTTCAGCAGAACGTGTGTCCTGAACACAGACCGACTCATGCCCGGGGCAGCTGACGCATGGTTTTGACATTCACTGCTCACTTCCATCCCCTAGTAAATAGACGCGGGCAACAGGAGCTGTTCCTCCAGCCACAAGGCTGCTTCCTTCGGGAGCCACTTCGCCAGCAGGACCTGACACTAGCGTGCTACCTGTAAGGGCAGGCGAGGGCAGCTATCACCCCCCAACACAATGGAAAAGTTGCAGAAGGAAAAATAAATAAATAAAGCAAAAAAAAAAAAAAAAAAAAAAAACCAAAGCATCTCGTAGGTGGTCCTGTCAATCCTTGCCTTCACACCCAAACCGGACCGGAGCCAAGGGCCCGGCCAAAACCCCGAAGAGCGGTCTTACCTTGTTGGAGTAGGGGGGCTTGCTGAGGTTGATGCCGTCGCGGACGAGCTTGTCGCGGATCATGATCTTCAGCTTGAGCCGGGGGTAAGCAACCAGCCCCCCCCGGCCGGGGCGGTGCCGGGGGGCCGCCAGCCCCGGCCCCGACGGGGGGCGGCCGGTGTCGGGGGGCGCGGGCGGCGGCTCCAGGGTGAAATAGAGCCCCGCCGCCGTCTCGGCCGCCTCCTTGAGCCGCCGCACGGCTTCGTGGATCCGGCGGCGGTGCTGGGGCACGGCCACGCCGATGGCATCCAGGTCCGGGTCCCCGATCTGCTTGCACACCTCCAGGTCGTCGTAGCCGTTGTCGACGAAGGACTCGGCGTACTGGGGGAGCTGCAGGGTCTTCAGCCACTCGTACACGATGTTGGTGCACATGCTGGCTCCGCGGGGACGGCGACCGCAACTTTCAGCACCGGAGCCAGCCTCCCCCCGGCCGGAGGAAACAGAGACACGGCCAGGAGCCGCGCCGCGAGTCGCGGGGCTCGGGAGCAAGGTCAAGAAATGAACACCCACCGGGGAAAAAAGAAAAAAAAAAAAAAAAGAAAAAAGCAAGCCACAAATCCCTAGAGCAGATCAGCGGGGCATCGACAGCGCTGCCGAGCGAAGCCCTCCCGCTTCTTCCTCCTCCTCTGCTGCTGCCACCAAGCGCCGCCGCCCGCTGCCACCGGAGAGGGGAGGCTCGGGCGAGAGCGAAGCCAAGTGCGAGGGTGCATCCCCTAAAATCCCCAGCCGCTGCCGCACAACATCCACCCACTTTCTCTGGAAGTAATTCGCCGGCGCTGTCCTTTTTTTTTTTTTTTTTTTTTTCCCTCTCCCCCCCCCCCTTCCTTCCAGCGTTGGTTTCTGTTCCAGCTCCCGTCTCACCTTCCCGTGCTCTGTCGCATGATGAATCCGCTCCCTGCGTGGGGCCGGTCACGCCGGGCGAGCAGGATCCCGTTCCCTCGCCCAGCACAGCTCCCTTCTTTTCTTTTTTTATTACTTCATTTTTATTTTTACGTCCTTTCCCCTGTCACTGCCGGCAGCGGGTGCACACGGCTCCTTTCGGATTAGGATTAAAAAAAAAAAAAAAAAAAAAAAAAGGGATAAGGAAGGATCCCGCTCACTTTCCCAAGTTACTTTCCCCGCTGCCCTTCATCCCTGCCCCGGGATGCCGGCATCAGGCGCCCGGCCGGCAGCGAGCCCCCCTCCTGTTCCCCCAGCCCTGGGCGGGCAGGCAGCCGGACACAACTTTTATCCCCTTTATCCCCCTTACCCTCTCACCCCCCTTATCCCCGTTATCCCCTGTTGTCCTCTGGTCCCCCCCGGCCGCTGCCCCGTGCTGCTGGCGGTGCCGAGCGGGCGGCCGGGCTCCGCGCATCCCCCGGCGGCAGGGCCGGCCCCGGGGCTGCCGAGCCGCCCCCCGCAGGTCGCTGCCGCCTGCCCCGCTGCCTTGGCGGAGCCTCCCCGGCCCCCCCGTCAGCGGGACCCCTCTGCGGAGCCCCCTCCCTGCCGGCTCCTCCTTCCCCCTACCCCTGGGGGCTTCGGGTGGCTCCTCCGGCTCCTCCCGGCGCGGCTTCTCCCCGCTCCTGCTCCTCCTCCTGTGCCGCCAGCCCCTGCCCCGCCGCCCTCACAACTTTACCCGCTGCCGGTGGTCGCGGGCTGACAGGCAGCCGGCCGCCGGCCGCCCCCTCTGCACGGCACGGCACGGCTCGGCACGGCTCGGGGCTAGGGCCAGGGGATGAGGCAGGGGCAGGGGATGGAGCTGGGGCAGCGGCAGGGGGTCTGCCCGCTCTCCGCACGCTCTCCCGCCGCCCCGTCCCCCTTGCGGGCTCGGCGCCGGCAGGACGGGCAGCGGCGGCTGGGCACCGCGTCCCGAGCGGGGCTGCTGGCGGGGACGAACCTCGCACCCCTCAGCCCCGTCCCCGCTACCCGCAGCCGGGGGCTGCCCGCGGCCGGCGGAGGCGCCTGAGGGCGGCCGCCGCGCTCCGGCCGCACCGCCGGGCTCGCGGCGCCCTCGCCAGGCCGCCGAGGGAAGCGCCACCGCCGGCTGCGGCCCCGCCGGGGCCAGGCGTCGCCCCGCCGCCCCGGGGGGACCCAAAGGGGCCGGGGGGGTCGCCTCGTCTCGGAGGGACCCGCGGCCGTGGCGCTACGGGGGAAGCGGGGCGGCGCCTGGAGCCCGCGGTCTCCTCACAGGAGGCTGTGGGCAGGGGGCATGGAGCTGGGGGCAGCCCGAATTAGGCTGCGGGGAGCTGCTGAGGGCACCCGTCGTGCCTCTTCCCTTTCATAACTCAGTTATTTTTAGTGGTAACAGGGTTCCTGGGGGACCTCTGTAGCGGGTGGGCCCAGGTTTCTCCTGTGGACTTCGTAGCAATTCACCTCAGGATTGTTTAACACAGCAACTTTCTCAGCAAAAGCACTGTATTGCAGGGCCTATTTTAGAAGTTACATACTTACAAATGGTTATAATGCAGCCTCTGGGTACGGCTCACACATTCATACGCTAAAAGGGGAAAAAGAACAGCACTTTTTTCCTTTTAAAATCTCCTTCCACTCATCTTCTCATCCAGTATCTTATTTTCTTTCCAGGCCACACAATATTTCAAACCCTCTCCTCAGCCCAGACACAGAGATTGCAGCAGAAATTATCTTCTTTTCACAGGCCTGGTGAACCACTGACAAGGCCGGAGAAATTAGCAAGGAGGTTCTGCGATTGGGAGCTGGAATTGATGGTGTCAGAGATAGATGGGGAAAACTGGCTGGTGCAGCCCCCATTCATCGGGCTTACTGACAGCACATACAGAATTATATCGGTTTCATCTGTGGATTTCAGAAGGGCCTGGGAGGGCTTTTAAGGTATTGCAAACATTGTGGTTCAGCTGTGGCTTGGTAAACCATGTGCCTCCCATCTGTAAAAGGGCAGGGTCCTGAGCTTCTCTCTGAACCTGTGCGTTGTTGCCTTGGGGCTGTGTTCAGCCTCAGGTTATAGAGCTATGAAACTGTCTCTGGTTTGGCATTGACCTTGATTTCACAAAAGGAGTTCACCTGGTAGCAGATACAGCAGAGTTTTAGGTGACATTGAAATAAATAATAATAATAATAATAATAATAATAATAATAATAATAATAAAGTTATGTCCTTTAAAAAGACCATAAAAAAAACGATCAGAGGTCCATGGAGGAAAAGACCCATCCTTCTCACCTCAGCCCCTGGGAACACACCAGAGCAAGTCTTCATGAAGACTTGTGTAGAGGTTTGGTGGCTACTGAAAAGGGCATTCCTTGGGGTTGATTGTGGGGCTAGTACTGTACAGTATCTTTGCTCATGCCCTCAGTGGCAAGGTGGGCTGCATCCTCTGTGAGTTCCCAGATGACACCAGACTGGGAGGGGTAGGCAATAGCCTGGGATCCTAATTTGAGACTGAAGGAGGAAGGTCTCCAAGTGGAGGAGCAGGATATGGAGGCGTGTTTTGAGTGATAACAGCAGACTCAGTATGAAAACCTGTTACATGCAAAATGATTATTAAAAATTATTAAATGCAAAATTTGCTAATTCCTCAGATATCAAATTATAGTTTTGATCTAGCTGAAGCCTAAGAGCAGGCTTTCTGATTGTAAGGCTCCACTTGTCATTTGTATTGCATATGTAGAGCTACTAAATAAGATAGCAAGACATTAAACAATATTTCTTGCTGTATTTGCAGATTAATTTCAGTGGTGGAATAGAGATACTGTATTTCAGCTTACATTTAGCTTTTAGCTTATCTCTGCAGAGTACACTATTTATGCTCACATTATATACAGATACTAATTAAGTTGTTAATATATCACAAGATGGGAGAAGCTTTCCCTGAATACACAGGGTTTCCTGACATAAATTGGAAATAGGCTGTGCCTAAACAAAGAGCCAAAGCACAAGCAATTTGTAAGTGAAAGGCGCACAGGCTGACTAATAGTATGGGTGAGCTAAAACATGTACAGGTAAATCTGCCTTCAAGTTCCAGGATAAACAGCAGAAAGGAACTAGCACCACACATCCTGGCTTTCTTCATTAGGTATTGTACCCAGCTCTTCAGCATGCAAATACTCTTCCTCTTTTCTAGGCCCTGAAATGGTCTGTGGTCTCTGACCTTCCAATGGACCATGTGAGAAGGGATGAGCCTCCCAGGGAAAATCTGAAACACGTTGTTCTAGTAGAGATACACAGCAAGTATCTTCCTAACTGTATGTTATGTATAAATGTAATCACAGGTATATATGTAATCATGCAGGTGACAGACAAGTGAGAACAGGGCACTCCTCCTTGCTTCTCATACTTTGCCATTCAAATAAAGACCACTGCTTTCTGGGCAAAGTTAATCAAGCCACACTGCGACTGGAATTCATTAGAATTGTGTGGGCTGATGAAAATTGACACAATGCATTTAACTTCTGTAGTGCTCCATGCGAATGGGTCATCTCCAATATTTCCAAAGTCAATCTCAACTTCGTTTTTCAATTTCAGCAGATAATAAAGAGAACACATATTACAAGTTGCACTGATCATACAGGATTGTAATGTTGCAGTCACTATCTACATAAACACATTATGGAGGGCAAGTCTGGAAATGTTTGCTACCAAGTTAGTAGAATTTTCCTTGTGAGCAGTTTGGTAGTGAAGGGTAAGGACCAAATTTTTTCTTTTCAGGTTAAGTTTGTAGCAGCTTTCAGCAAAATGGATAGAAGTTATTTCTAACTTGTATTCAGAAGAATCAAGTCCAGATGAGATCCGTGGCAGAAAAATACCATTCTTCCCTAGGATTTTTTTTTTTCCAGCATCTTTTCAGGCACACTATGAGGAAAAAAAATGAGAGTCCTGGCAGGTTTCACCATGTCAGACTGTATTATTCATGTAACATGACATAAATGCGATACTTATTGCCAAAAAGGATACATCATAGCAATGGCAGGTTTGTTTAGCAAATGTAAAGGATATTTTAACCAGATCAGTTTAGGTATCCTTCAAACAGGGGGCACCCTGCATTCATTCAGGGCACCAATAAATGAAAAATATTTCATCCTTGAACTTCTGAAGTGTATGCTATTAAAATATATGCTTAGCTAATGGATTACATTGTCAGATAACAGTAGATTTTGCGAAGCTATGGACACCCATTTTCTATACTGTGAGATGTTGTATATAGTCATTTTGTGTGGAGTGAGGTAAATCAGATTGTAGCTGAATGCTAACTTACACCTAGATAAAAATATACTCAGGAATCTTTAAAGTTTGTTTTTGTTTGTTTATTTGTTGGTTTGTTTCCTACCTTTACCATTACTGACTCATTTTTGACACATTAAGGAAGCATTGCAGGCCTTTGCTCTAGATAGCTGAGTACTTAGTGTTTTGAACCACACTGATATATCTGATGTTTGAAACAAAGCTAGACACAAACACAAATATTCTGAAGGATAATCACCTTGTGGATGAATTGGAGGAAGAGTCTGAAAATAATAAAATTCAATTAAGGTATTTGTGAAGCTCAGCTAGAAAAGGAAATTCAAATTCACATACAGCATGAGGGTATAGCACATGATTATATTGCTATAAATAATGTACTGAGTGCAAGCTAATACTTCTGTACTTTTCTAAAACACAGAAGCAAATTCTCAAATACTTTTCTAAGGTTTTCACCAGGACAGAAGGTGAATAATTCACTAAAATGAATGTAACTGCTCATACACAAAGGTAAATATTTGCAGAATTAGGCTATTAGTTAAGGTAAACAGAGCTCTTTATACTTCCTTGTAAAATGTTGCAAATATGTGACCATACCTGGAGTACATTGGCAAAAAGTCCTGAGGAATTTAATGGTGATGAGACAAAGCTTGAAAATACTCTCTTATCTAAAGGTGAGTGTGAAGTGAAGAATATATAGATACAAAACTCAGCATCTAAAGGAAGATTAGCTCATGTAAACTCTGCAAATAAATAAACTTATGTATAAAGGTTAGAAATTCAGAAATTAGTACACATTATGTCAGCCCTCATGAACTGTACTAATGAATAGTACTGACTGTTAAGTATTCTGATGATTGAATTTTCCTCATTAAAAAAAAAAAAAAAAAAAAAAGAGGACCACTACTTTAAGTACCCTTTCACAGAAGAATGGAAAATTTAGATTGGAAAGGACACCTGAAGGTCATCCAGTCCCATACCCTGCTGAGAGCAAAGTGAGCTTCAGAGCCAGATCAGGTTGCAGGTGGGTTTGCCCAGCTGACTTCTGAAAATCTGCAAGGATGGAAATTCCCCATCGTCTCTGGGCAACCTCTTCCAGCTTACTTCCTCTTTTACCAGGAAGAACATTTGCCTCCTGTTTAGTGAAAGCAACTGTGCCCTTTGTCTCATTTCCTTTTGCTGGGCACTTTTAAGAAAGGTTTGGCTTTATCTTCTGTATAGATTTCCCGTTAGGTTGTCAAAAGCTGCAGATTGGTTTCCTTTGCTTTCTCTAGGCTAAACAAGCCTTTACCCTCTCCTCATATTTTGTCAGTAGACAAAAATTTGAAAAGATAATATTTTTGAGGAATGAAGATGTATTTAAGCAAAAGCTCTATCACAGAAAAGAGAAACAGAAAAAGAAGACTGACGAAAACATGGCAATACGGAATTTCATATGAAATCTAAATGTAAAAAGAGTATTGTTTACAAAATGAAATGTATCAATGGTTTATAAAAACAAAGCAATGCCTTAATTTTAAAGGAAACTTTAAATATACAAAAACAACCTTCAGTCCCAAATATACTCATGATATTCATATTTATAATAATATAATGAGTCTATCTAAAAGGGAAAATAAAAGGACCTAGCTGATGAAGCATCTCTTTTTTTTTTTTTTGTAGTCATGAAATTAAATTTTTTTTGGATTTGAAATCACATTTGAAACAGAGTAGCTACTTTATTTACTGTGGTACTCTTGCTTCCTTTCCCATAAAAATTTACAGGCACTAATTTAAGATCAGGACTATGATAACTAGATCACTTTCTGAATGTAACAGAGAAGCAAATTTAATAGAAATGGGAATAAATATCTACATCAAGGCTGTTGTTTTCCTCAGACCAAGTTCTGTAACCAGAATTCAGTCTAAACATTTAGCTTCTTTTTCCTCAGTAGCAGAATGAGAAGGTGTAAGAGCTAAACTTCTCCCACAGAGCAGCCCATTCTCTGTTAACCAGTAGACTCCTAACTTTTTATTTTATTTTATTTTATTTTATTTTATTTTATTTTATTTTATTTTATTTTATTTTATTTTATTTTATTTTATTTTATTTTTTGTATTCCACTTCCAGTGAAGAGCTAAAACCAGTCTGCACAAGTACTAGCTTCTTGGCCTTCCATGGCAAAACCTCTAAAACAAAAGAATACAAAAACACTTTGTCCCTAGAAATATATTGTGACTGCTGTTTCACTCACTGCTGGTGGACACCTGTTTTCACAATGCAATAGTTTCCTACAAGAATTCAGAATGGGCTTGTCTTTACAAACTTTAAACAGTGACCAGTATTGGCTCTGAGCCAGAAGGCAATGCTGATGTGGTGTGCACACAGGAATTTTACATTTACCCAAAATGTTTTATTTCACGCAGAACGGTATTTAAATGACCTACTTATAGCAGGCAAATGTAAAAAGAAATCCTATATTATTATTAATAGTAGTGTTCCTGGTACTACTTATGTTGTGGCAGTCCCTGGAAATACCAGCTGAACATCAGCACAGTGGGTAGAAACTTAATTAATATAAACACCCACATAACTTACAGTCTAGCACTTCCACATGACACTGCCTTGGAATCATAACGAACAAAAAGCCGAGAGCTTTGGTTTCTTGGGCGTTTACTGTGAGCTTCTGTCACCTTTTTTTCTACAAATGTCCACATACTCCTCTTCATCAAGAAGAGCTCCTTTATCACATGCTTGCACAAACCATGAAACAACAGTCTTTATGCAGCTTTGAAGTTTGTTATTGCTGTTGTTGTTGTTGTTTTTTCCAACGAGAAATTGAATTTAGAGCATACAGCTACTGCCTAATAAAATTGAACTCACAGTCAGCATAGTCATATGTCTTACACAAAGACATTGTAAAAACCTGCAAACATCAGGCAGGCACCACATTTCCAGGACACAAAAGCATTTTGTGGAGAAAAAAATGATTTAGTAAAATGGGGGAAAATGGATCCATCATTTCTAACTAGCCTGTGCAGCTTGTCCTAAAAATTGTGGCACTAATTACCAGCTGTAATTACTGTGGGGCAGGAAGTGTCTGTCGGGGACAAGGGAAATGATCGACCCTTCAGAAATTATCCTCTTGGTTCCAGAAGATTCCTCCAATGTCCTAAGACCACAATGCAATATTTTGACCCCAGGGGACATTAGGGAAAACACCCTGCTTTTTGTTCAGCTGAGGTTTCCCTGTCATCTGGGAGCAGAGTCACCCATTCGTTTTACAGAGCAATCAGAAAAGCTGCCAACTGACAGTCAGCTCTTAGGTTCTCTCATGTTTGCTTTTACTCTGCCTCTCTTCAGAGGCATGCAGGTGAAATCCCAGATTTATAATGTATTTAGAGGGAAATAGATAAAAAATGATGAGACTTTTAAAATTTCTCAAAGCCACAGCTCTCTAAGTACATAAACATTAGAAGTGTGTTCTTAAACTCTCTTCTCTTATATGCACAGCCAATAATAGACTGGTTATTTTCATTACCCGCTGGCATATGCTCAGTTCCTTTGACCATGTGCTCTTTCTCTGACTGCTCCATTCATCCATCCTTCCTCCATGTCTATTATCCCTACCAATTTCCTGCAGCTCTGTCTGCCTCATGGACTGTGTTTTCCATCATCTTCCATTTCCACAATTCCTCCTCTTTCCTTCATGACTTCTGTGCTGAATGGCTTTTTTGTTAACACTCTCCACTTTCTGTTATTTTCTCCTTTTCTCACCATGTCCAGATCTGATTCCTGCCCCCCTCCAACAGAAATAGTCCAGTTGGAAAATTCCCTTGCAATGTTTGCCTTGTTCTTATACTGACTTTTTGCTTAGGCTCTTGCTACCTAGACAGTATATCGAACTCAAGGGACTTCTCATCTGATTCAGTTTGGCCATTGCTATGTGTGATCTTACTGAAAGGTGAAAGAACAGTCCCAGCTTTCCCTTTTTTTCTCTTGAGCTCAGCTGCTATAGACAGCATAAACACACAGAGCTTTCTGAACAGCACTTGAGATGCAGGACATAAAAGCTGGAGCCTTGTGAGGTAGAAATCATCAAGAGTAAAGCAGAGCGTACTTATTCTGTTTCTTGAGGCTCATCCAAAGTAAAGCGCTTCTTTGTAGGGAGAAGGCAAGATTGTTATCCAGGTGGCTATCAGGTAAAAACCCCTGGAGCCAAGCAGTGCTGCAAGGTAACAGTCATGATTTTTCCTCTTACAGGCCTATTCCCAGCACATCAGCAGGACCAGTAGGCACCAGAACACATGAGGAAAAGGAGGAGGAGGGGGAGAAGGAGAAGGAAGTAAAAGAGGAGGAGGAAGAATAAGGAGAAGGAAGTGGAGGAGAAAGAGGAAATGGAAGAACTGGCTGTGTGAAAGGGTACAGCATGGCCCAAGTAATTAGACACTCTGAGGTGGCTAAGGATTTAGATCCTGGCTTTGAACTGTGGGGTCTTGATAGTGCTGATTCTGAAGAGCCTCCATCAGGAGATTAGAAAGCTCTCGCTGTGGCAGTTCAAAACTAAGATGGTAAAAATTGTTTGGATTTATGCAAAAGCTCCTCTCCAAATAATCAATGTTTGAAAGAATCAAATATTTCCCTGAATTCCCCTCAGACGCTCCCATTCTGGATGAGTAATGAGAAATTAATCATCCTGTCAGAATAAACGCCGTGAGACCTTTTAGTCATGCTCGCCCCTTCCTCTGTAATAGATTTTTGTCAGTCATCCAACTAGGTCTCCCAGAAGGCAGTGCCGCATCCCAGCTCACGCCTTTTATGTGGCCTCTTTCGCAGCTGGGGCCTGTTTCTGGCCCTGTGTTGTGTCAGGAGTCGATCAGGCATCACAGGAGCCCGGCCCATCACGCCCACCTTACCTCTGCCGACTGTCGCCCCGCAGCACCTCGCTGTCGCTTCCTTATTTCAGGTGGGTCCCGGTCTTCCTGCAGCTGGTACCCTGCATCTCTCTGACACAGGCGGTCGGGGAGGGTGCATCTGTGGGTTTTTAACTGCTTGGTTGTAAAAACACAAGCCTAGCAGAATATTACAAGATCAGGGAATTAAAAAACAAACGGTTTTTTGAATTCATTTACACCATGCATATTTCTGATAAAGTGGATCTAACAGTCTAATTAAAAATAAATAGAAGAGAGAGGAAGAAGCAATATGTGCTTACCATCTGAGCAATTTTTCCTTGTTAATAAAGAATCATGCCAGCTGAAAGAACCCTGAGATTTTCCAAAGATACACAATCAGGATGAAGGGTTTTATCTCCAGAGAACACATCCAGTGTTATATCTCTGATGTATTATATTTTAGTGCCTTTTTCTACAAATGGTATCTCAACAGATTTTTTTTTAATCTATGCATTTTTGAGTTGTCATTTCTCTATATCATGCATGCAGTACCCGCACACTTATAAACACTTTCACTTGAGTGAATTCTCATCCATCTTTCATTATCAGCTTATTTTGAAGTGAATTTGGGAAGACTCCTGAGGGGTTGTAGAGACATATGCAGATCTGCCAGTTAACCTCTGCACCTCTGGTGGGAGAAGATGGAAGAGAGAAGACTTATAAAGCAAACAACTTTCAAACATCAAAAATACCACGTGTGTAGATTTCTGCTGTTTGTTAACCTTGGAAGTGTCGGTAGAGGGACAGAAGAAATGTTTTCTTCCCTTCCAGTCTTCTATAAGCTTTCATATCACACCCACTTCAGTGGAACAGGCAAAGCAGGAGTGGGCTGTTATCTATTTGAAAGGG
This sequence comes from Anser cygnoides, assembly GCF_040182565.1. Classification (NCBI taxonomy): domain Eukaryota; kingdom Metazoa; phylum Chordata; class Aves; order Anseriformes; family Anatidae; genus Anser; species Anser cygnoides. The sequence continues at coordinate 52,201,486 of NC_089875.1, read as the reverse complement.
GCTGGCTATCTGAGATGATCCAAGCTGTGACACAAACTCCAGTGCTGAGACCTATTTCAGAAATGGCCTCACTGACAACTCCTTGGCATTTGTCAACATCCTCACTCTTATCATTATGTCAAGTCAGAAGATGCATTTTTGAGTATGGCTCTGCCTTTTAAGCATCAGAAAAAGGCTATCTCAGCTGGGTGAACCACGGACATTTCTGAGCTCCCAGGTGTCTATGTCGAGGTGCATTCTTCAACTGTGTCATAACCTCTTACTAAAGTAAGTTTTCAGGGTCTATGTAGTTACCTCTGCATTGACTCATAACATAAGAGTAAGAGTCACACAGACTGTCAGACCCGTGTTGCTCACATCAGTGACGACCTCGATTTGGATGGCTGAGAGACCCGGATATTGAAGTGTGCCACAAAGTACACCCATCTTTCCATCTAACTGCGGCCTTTGGGTTTCAGACTTGCTAATGATTTGAGACAGGTTAAATCGTGTCAGCATGAAGTTCAAGACTCTAATTTGAAAGGAAGATCCAGGGCTTGATCTAAATCTAACATTAATAAAATAATGAAGTATTAACTTAATTTGGATTAGTCAAATATTAGGGCAATTCCTGTTTCATTCAGGACCAATTAAATACTCATATGGAAGAGTAATATATCTTTATCTCTGACCAGTCTTATCCTCATAAAATCAGCATTGGTTCAGACTGGTCAGATAAAGTGCAGAATTATTCTTCAGGGATGTGCTGTAATGATTTATTCCCTCTCTTCAGAGAATATAAAAAGCTACCTCTTTCTAGTGATTTCAGTCAGTAAATTGATGAGGCAATCTGTAGTTTACCTTTCCATTGGCAGGTATATAAGCTACAACCCCAGATGCTCCCTGTCTCTCTATAATAAAATCCCACCTTTCTTATGGCAGCAAAAATCAAACCAAAAAAGCCTGCATCAATTCCAACACGTGCAAAATGTTCCAACTCCAGTGCAGGGCTTGTGGGGTTACAAGCTTTTACCAAAACTCCATCTCACCCCAATGGGTTCTTTTATTTTGAGAAGAAGGCACTGTCTTCTATGGATGCTTTTAATCAGAGCTTTAAACTCCTAAGTTCTCTGTTTGATAGATGTTTTCTACCCTGCACACTGCTATGCTGAACTATGCACTGCATGTCTACTGTAAGAGTAGATCCTAGGAAATGACACTTCGTTGAAGTTAAGTTAGATTGATGCCAAAGATCAATTTTTGTGAACTGGGTAAGGAACACGAAATGGGGGCACTATTAACGATATGAAAGAAAGCTATACATCTCTGTGGTCTGCCTAGAAATTCAACCTTAACAGACATGAATGTAATTTTTAATGAATAATGAAATTAATTAATATTTTTGATTAAATTTTAAGCGTGCTTTGTACAACACAGGTGCATAAAGCTTGGCTATGTTAGAAGCCCTCACTGAGCCTCTAGAACTGACCAAATTCAAACTCCAGCTTAGTCCTAATTGCAGAGTAAAGCATCGAACACTGTAGATGCCAAGCTGAAGAAGTTAGGGGGTTCAGAGCTCTGAAGAGTAATGACGGAATGCCATGTGGTCTTCACTTTGCCCCTGCCCAAAGTACAAATAGAAAACAGTGTCTGTTTCACTGGAAACCAAAGATGTTTAAGGCTGCTCTTTTAATATTGGCTGGTCTGACCTACGCTCTAACATTCTCAGCAGCTCCCCTGAGATGTAACACTGCTAAAACCTTGCAGCAGTTATGAGTGAAACACCTGTTTTTCTAAAGTGCTAATTCTGACTGTTGCTTAAAAACACATTTATCTGTTCAAATACCACAACTGCTTCTAAGATATATAGATAGATTGAATTTTAGTATCCTATTGCTATATTCATTAGAAAGACTTAGATATTATTAGATTAACAACTGTTTCTGCACTGCATTGATTCCCATTTAAATGCCAGAATAAGCACCCTGAGATCCAAAAAATCTGCAGGAATGATGCTCTGTGGCCGCTTGATCCTGCTCATTGCAGTGGCAGGCTGTGTGGAGCCCGAGGCTTTTCCCTATTTGGCTCCGATCCCTCAACTGAGGTGCTCAGTATCAGCACGGGGCTTCAGTTGCCTTCCCCCCTTTGGCTCTGACCCCTCAGAGCCTTTCCTGAGAAAGAAATAAGCATTACTGCTCCCCTGCCTTCCCACTAATGCAAACAGCCCAGGAGCCCTCTGAGTAGCAAGGACTTGTCACGCCATCATTCATCAATAGTGAAATGGAAATCTTGATTGCCATTAAAGAACCTTTTTTATATTCTTGCGAGGCTGTAACAAGCATTTCAACTGTTCATTTGCGTTAACATTGCAAGATAGGGTGTAACCTGGAGACTAACTAATTAAATGCTCTTTGATTTTGAGTGAAGTGTTTGCTACAGTTTAGACAACAGAGTCTAATTAGCGCTGGATGTTTAATGGAACTAAAGACCCATGAAAAGCAAAAGGTGCTGAAATAAAAAGTCAGTGAGAGAGATGTGAAGATAAATGAGAGCAAAATAAGGAAAGTAAAATAACCCTTTGCTATATTAGAAATACCATTCCCTCAAACAAACCTATATTATGAGAAATTGATAAAATCTCACCAACTCAAATGTCCATCTGCTGAAGATAATATAATGGAAAGCTATCCAAAACACATTATGCCAGCAAGCAACATATTAAGGTATTTCTCACTATCTCAGGACATTTCATTTCTTCCAGGCAACAAATTCACCCCAGTACTTTTACAAAGGAATAAAAACTCAGTATGTATTGCTTTGTGCTTTATGATTCACAGCATCTCAGCAGGAAATCGAATGTTTGCCTTAGCAGCACCTTTTTCTGTCAGTAAATGCAGCCAATTTATGGTTTTCCTTGGCTGAGAAAAATGTGTATGCAACTTTCTACCCATATGCAGTTAAGTCCATAAAGTTCAAAAAAAAAAAAAAAATTCTCAACAGATGAGTCTACAGTGTAGCTTTAAAACAATAAACTTTTATTCAATGCATGTGTCCTCTCTAAGAGGGGATTAAGCTGAAAGGCCTGGGAATAGCAAAATCGAGATTGCATCCCCAGCTCTGCCACTAATTCCTTGGTACTATCTTCAGCTGAAGACCTGGGAGCAAGATGTGCCAAATCAGCACTAAAAGCCATGGCCAATTTAATTTTTCAGCACCTCAGGTTCCTAGGCACCACAGATATAGCACTCATAACATTTTTTTTTTTTTTCAGTGGGGAGTTAGTTTTTAGTTTTAATTTTTGTTTTGTTTTGCTTTGGTGTGTTCTTCTGAAAAAAAAATCAACAATGAAGTCAGGAAGCTGGTAATACATCACATATTTACATAATCACTACTGGTCCCTAAATAAGAGTGATTAAAAAAAAAAAAAGCACGCAGGGTAATTGCAGTACAAACACAGATGCCTTGATCCCGCAGCAGCAGCATGCCAATAAGTGTGGAATCCCCCAACTGCTTTCTAAGAAATAACATTTGTGCAATGATGTGCAGCATCCCTATCTGGTGGCGTGTCATTCCCCATGGTTTACCTTCTCCTCAAGGCAGAGGAAAAAAAAAAAAAAAAAAAAAAGGACAAGACATCAACCAGGGCTGCACTTCTGTACACGGGGAGGCATGCCCTTTGGACAAGGACCCAGAGAATTACAGCCAGGGTGGCCGGGCAGGACGGGCTCACAGCCGCATGAATGAGTTGCTCCAGTTGCTGAGGGACTTGCAGGGGAGTTTCAGAGCTCGACCTCACACAAGCTTGTATGAGCCAACCCCAGTGTGTCATGGCCCAGGCCCCAACCCCAATGGACTATGACCAGAACATAGCAGAAGTCTCCATGCCAACATAGGGTCAGTATGTTCTGCTGCACTGTGGCTGTGTTTTTCTTCATGGGCTGCAGGTAGGCTGCCTTTTTGAGTTTGGATTGGCATCTCACGCTGTTAGTGTGAAAGCCAACACTGAGCAGTTGCTGAGCTGCCTTCTTAGATTGCTGCTTGAAGTAAAGTCTGAGTACGACAGCTGCAAACTAGAGTCTTAAAGTCACCAAACCCCTGTGTCCTTTGGCCAGTGGTACAAAGAATGACTAGCTGCTTCACAGCCCACCACAGGCAACTTTTACAGGACGACTTCCAACTATGTCATATGGAGATTTGTGCTTGGCTTATGAGGGAAAGAGGCCACGGAAGTTGCCGAGATATTTTTGGAAGATTGTGTCAGTCTTAGAAAGCCAGTCTTGTTTACATCTGCACTTTGTCTACAGGCATGGAGCTTGGAAAGAGCAGCCCTCTCAACACACCCACTTTTTTTTTGCCAAAAGGAGCCATTAGTTCAGCCCACTTCATAGCCAGGGCATGAACTAACAGTTTACAGTTTGGACATCTGCAGGGAAATGAAACAATTATTAGATCACATATGGGACATTGGTGCTACAGAGAAGCTTGGCATGCATAGGGCGTGCTTACATTTATGTTACAGTTTGGACTGGGATTTCACAGTCTGAAGCATGCCTCACAATTTTTTCAGCTTACAGTTTTGATAAACTTGGTAGAGTTCAGTTCTCTTCAGTTCAGTTTAGTAGAGTTCAGTTCTCTATTCTCGGCGAAGTCTTGGCGAAGTCAGGAAGGGGACCAGTAAAACCGCTGTATTGGACTTCCGGAGGGCTGACTTTGATCTGTTCAGGACACTGGTTGGCAGAGTCCCTTGGGAGGTGGTTCTGAAGGGCAGAGGAGTCCAGGAAGGCTGGGCACTCCTCAAGAAGGAAATCTTAGTGGCTCAGGAGCGGTCTGTCCCCACGTGCCCAAAGATGAGCCAGCGCGGAAGAAGACTGGCCTGGCTGAACAGAGAGTTTTGGCTCGAGCTTAGGAGAAAAAAGAAGGTTTATAATTTTTGGAAAAGAGGGCGGGCCACTCAGAAGGACTATAAGGATGTTGCGAGGCTGTGCAGGGACATAATTAGAAAGGCCAAAGCTCATCTGGAGCTCAATCTGGCTACTGCCGTTAAAGATAAAAAAAGTTTTTAAAAATACATCATCACAAAAAGGAGGACTAAGGGGAATCTCCATCCTTTACTGGAAGCGAGGGGAAACTTAGTTACAAAAGATGAGGAAAAGGCTGAGGTGCTTAATGCCTTCTTTGCCTCAGTCTTTAGCGACAAAACCGGTTGTTCTCTGGATACCCAGTACCCTGAGCTGGTGGAAGGGGATGGGGAGCAGGATGTGGCCCTCACTATCCACGAGGAAATGGTTGGTGACCTGCTACAGCACTTGGATGTACGCAAGTTGATGGGGCTGGATGGGATCTACCCGAGGGTACTGAGAGAGCTGGTGGAGGAGCTGGCCAAGCCACTTTCCATCATTTATCGGTAGTCCTGGCTATCAGGGGAGGTTCCAGTCAACCGGCGGCTAGCAAACATCTAGCCCATCTACAAGAAGGGTCGGAGGGTAGACCTGGGGAACTATAGGCCTGTTAGTTTGACCTCAGTGCCAGGAAAGCTCATGGAGCAGATTATCTTGAGTGTCATCACGCAGCACTTACAGGGCAACCAGGCGATCAGGCCCAGTCAGCATGGGTTTATGAAAAGCAGGTCCTGCTTGACTAACCTGTTCTCCTTCTATGACAAAGTGACACGCTTAGTGGATGAGGGAAAGGCTGCGGATATGGTCTACCTTGACTTCAGTAAGGCTTTTGATACTGTTTCCCACAACATTCTCCTCAAGAAACTGGCTGCTCGTGGCTTGGACTGGTGTACGCTTCGTTGGGTTAAAAACTGGCTGGATAGCCGGGCCCAAAGAGTTGTGGTGAATGGAGTCAAATCGAGTTGGAGGCCGGTCACTAGTGGAGTCCCCCAGGGCTCAGTACTGGGGCCAGTCCTCTTTAATATCTTTATCGATGATCTGGATGAGGGGATCGAGTGCACCCTCAGTAAGTTTGCAGATGACACCAAGTTAGGTGCATGTGTCAATCTGCTCGAGGGTAGGAAGGCTCTGCAGGAGGATCTGGATAGGCTGGACTGATGGGCTGAGGTCAACTGTATGAAGTTCAACAAGGCCAAGTGCCGGGTCCTGCACCTGGGGTGCAACAACCCCAAGCAGCGCTACAGGCTGGGAGATGAGTGGCTGGAAATCTGCCTGGCAGAGAAGGACCTGGGAGTACTGGTTGATAGTTGGCTGAATATGAGCCAGCAGTGTGCACAGGTGGCCAAGAAGGCCAACAGCATCCTGGCTTGCATAAGAAGCAGTGTGGCCAGCAGGTCTAGGGAAGTGATTGTCCCCCTGTACTCGGCTCTGGTGAGGCCGCACCTCGAGTACTGTGTTCAGTTTTGGGCCCCTCGCTATAAGGACATGGAGGTGCTCGAGAGAGTCCAGAGAAGGGCAACAAAGCTGGTGAGGGGACTGGAGAACAAGTCTTATGAGGAGCGGCTGAGGGAGCTGGGATTGTTCAGCCTGGAGAAGAGAAGGCTCAGGGGTGACCTTATCGCGCTCTACAGGTACCTTAAAGGAGGCTGTAGAAGGTGGGGGTTGGTCTGTTCTCCCACGTGCCTGGTGACAGGACGAGGGGGAATGGGCTAAAGTTGCACCAGGGGAGGTTTAGGTTGGATGTTAGGAAGAACTTCTTTACTGAAAGGGTTGTTAGGCATTGGAATGGGCTGCCCAGGGAAGTGGTTGAGTCACCATCCCTGGACGTCTTTAAGAGAAGTTTAGATGTCGAACTTAGTGATATGGTTTAGTGGAGGACTTGTTAGTGTTATCTCAGAGGTTGGACTCGGTGATCTTGGAGGTATCTTCCAACCTAGATGATTCTGTGATTCTGTAATGTGGCAGAAAATACTTGGTGGACATCACAACACACCCTTAGAGCGAAGGAACTGGTTTCCTCCTGGTCAAAGCTAAACCAAAATACATGCTCCGGGAACACACATAATGTGTTTCATCTGCTTACTGGGGTCCAGCCCAGGGGGCCAGAACAGTCCTAGTCCAAAGTAACCCTCCCGACTTGGTTATGGTCAGAAGAACAGCTCTTTACCATAAAGTGTTTCTGTCTACAGACATCTTTCTACCAGGCAATACTGTTCTCTAATGCAGCTGTAGCCACAGTGGTCTGTCTCTAGGACAATATTTTCATCTCTACTTGGCAGGCTTGGAGCTACTGCCATCTCAGAGGAAAGAGAACTGATTCAGCAGCTAGAGCAGCAGGGTTTTATACAGATCAGCACAGCACACAAGGTGGCACCATATGTTCCTGCCCTTCAGCATCTTACAAATATCAATTAATTCCAGCAGGCACCAACACAGAAGCAGGTAGTAATTAGAGATTTGGAGAAAGGGATGGCATTAGCAGTCTAAATATTGGGGGAAATTCATGCTATGCTTAGATGTACATGAAGGAGGACAAACTGAAGGTCATTTGCATATTTCCATAAAAAAAGCTGTGATAGCAGTCAGCCCCCCCCCTTCCCTCCAACACGCTAAGCTAGAGCTTGCTTGGTCAGAGCTAAATCCCGGGAGATTTGGAAAAGAAGCTCATATTCAGTGCAATGAAGAACAGGAACTCAATGAAGACTCTCACGTGAGGGGATAAAATGAATGAAACATTGAGCTACAAGGAAGATACCTTCCCTCAGGAGTATTGTGAATGTCACAGAGCAGCTTCTTGGTGCTACTGAAATATAGCTAACACATTAACAAACAATAATTTCTCCAAAAGTGCAAATTTATATAATTTTAATTATTTGGGGTATTACATCACTCATTGTAATTACACTAAATTTTAACTTGGATTTACTGCCTTGTATTTAATGTATTCATTCACTGTAGCTGTGAAATTTAAGTGATCAAAGGGAAGAAAGATAAGATTTTAGGCCTTAGTGTTCTTATGTTATCTAAATAATGACAAAAAGCAAAGCTGTATCTTATTTTCTTTCTTTCAGGGAAAATTTGTTATATTTTCAAGTAAAGTTTCCTGATTTTCTTAAAGGCTTTGAAGTACAGTGACTTGATGACAGGACTCTGCTGCCAGCAGAGAGTGGAAGATGCAGCTACAGCCACTGTCTAGGTGAGTCTTAACCAGTGGGTGGAGACACTGTAAGGCCAAAGCACAGCTTTACAAGGTTAGGTAACCAAGCTCTTTCAAAGATCCCAGGCCAGAGAATTAGAGTAGCATCAACAATGACATCCTTTCAAATTTGTGCATTTGATTTTTAAAGCAAAACAAAACAAAAAAACAACCTCCACACATGTAAATGCAAGTCCGTAATTTGAAAGGCAAGAGGAAGAAGGATCTGAGTGCCTAAAGTCATAGAGGACTGATTTTGGTAACAGTAACCACATCTTATCAAAGTTATTGTCTCTGGAGAACTTCCACCCTGTCACTTGCAATCTGTCAGACCACTTCTATTGAAACATACATTGGCAAACATAATTACTTACACAGAAAAAAACAGAGCAAGAAATAATTACTGAATTTCCAGGTCTATTTGCACAGAACTTAGTGGTTTTCTTTTTCTCCAGTGCCAGTGCCAATGAAGTCTCTAGAGACAGACAATACAAGTATTTCATTTGGAGCAGAGGAAAGTCATGCCACTGGTGGTATGTCCTTCTCCATCAGCTATCCTTTGTTTCCTGAGGTGGGTTAATATAGTCCTTTGTTTTTCTGTTTTCCTGTAGAATCTTTGTTGATGCTAGAGGGGAAATGTTGAAGAGCAAGTCCAAGCTGAGAAGATGAGAAATACTGAAAACTTAACTCCAAGGCTGGTTTTCATGAAAGATTAAATAGAAACAACTGGAACAACGAGACTACTGCTAGGTCTGCATCTCATCTGCTATTCACATGGATTAGTGCTGAGAATGAAGAAATTAAATGGATGAACCTCAGAAATGCAGACAGGACCCTGGAATGCTGCTCATATAATTAGTTCAAATGAAATTTGAGTTAATATCTGGTGCTGTGCGTTGTTTCTGAAGTCACAGCTGTTGCTTTATGAGGAGGGAAGGGAGACTTCGGTGTTGTTATTTGTGCTTAACTTGCTGCATTAATATCAGATCTCTGAAATTGAATCCCAGCCCCAAAGCATGGCCTTTTCACTGTCAATCAATTCGTATTGTTTTGAAGACTGGGAATGGTACAAGGTCACCAAATCTCAGAAGGCTTAGAAAAAAAGTCATTTAAGAACTTAAGCGAGAGAAAACACTGAGGTTTAGGAGGCAAACTTTTGCACCAAGAATGACATTCCCAAAAAGCACACCACCTCCTAATCCTAAAAAATTGAAAGGCACATGAGACTTGGCTTCAGGATAGTTTAGTGGTTAGACAAAAATGGAGGCAAACTATCAAAACAGATAGTCACCATAACCAAAATGGATTACAGTTTCTGTTTTTTGTTGTTGGTGGTGGTGGTGGTGGTGGTTGTTATTTGGTGTTTTTCTTTTTTGGCCTTTCTCAATCCAGTGGCTCCCTGAAGACTTCTTTACACCTCAAAACATCTAATTGAAAGTCAGGTCAGGCCTTAATGTGGCTCACTGTTGCCAACAGCAGTTTTGCTATTCACTCTAGAAATCCAGGACTGACTTTCTTCCTTCTAAGACCTTTCCTTTGATACAAAGAAAAAAATAATCCCTGCACTAAGATTTGTTGGTCTTTTGAAAGAGAAGATAATGTTCAGCATTTTACTGACCCTAGCCCTGCAGTTCAGAAGAAAAATGAATAGTCACAGAATGTCCAGAGACCATTTCCCCTTCAGGAGACCATTTTATTCATGATCTAGTCAAGAAAAAGGTCTGAAACCTTCAGGTAAGATTAAGTAAATTAGGCTTATAGGTAGCTCTGTGCCCCGCACAAGATGAGTTTAGAAGAGAGTAATGGATGCTAACCATGCAGCGCAAACCAATACAAATGCTTACAGTCACACATTTTGGCATTCTGTGTTTTGTCTTCGGTGAAGACACTGGAGGCTCATGAACTGTGAGAAGGCTCTTAAGCAATGAATGCCAAAGAATTCATTTATGTGGATATTCTGCTCCCAGGAGGGTGAAATTCAATAGCAGAAAGTAAACGTTTTATACTCTTTTCTTCCTGAAAAGACTCATCATTTGTGATAGAAACTTATAAGTGCTTAATCCTAATTAAGACATGACTATCATATTTGGTCAACATGTGAAACGGAAAGAAATGGCATTAGTGGATTACTTGTCCATCAAAATTCTTAAGGTACTCTTCAGCCTTCATAAGAGTCTCATGGGAGAGTTTGCTAGAAAGGAGAGAGATGCCCCTCTGACCTGACTGACAGCTGGAAAGGCGGCAGCAATTTTCCTGTTGAATTCAGACTGCTGCATGATAAACACTGTTTTAAAGTGAAAGCTTGAAATACGAATGTGGATCCTTTGCATCAAATTTGTGCTGACTAAAGAAAATGTGCTAGGCAACACAGGTTATCAAAACCATGCTGCCCCAGTCCTGCTGGTGTTTGCAATTCTATATGTAACAACAAATCAAAGGGAAAGTTTGATTCATCTCATTTCATGAACAAATTGTAATTTGTATTTTTGTGGTCCAGAAGACTACAGAATTGGGATTTGTAATTGGATCCAAACAAACAGAGCTGGCCTTTTTCCAGCAGTGGAGCTGGGGGAGTGCCCAAAGCTCACATCCCTTCCTCATGGGTCAGTTCAGGAGGATGAGGCTCTCTACGAAATGGTGCTGAGATGACCACAACACTGGCCATTTTTAGTGCTAAAAACACAAGCCACTCCTTTGACCTCCTGTCTGGAGGAAGAGGTAAATGCGTTTTTTCCACTCAGTAGTTCTGGAAGGTGCATAGGTATCACAGTGTTAATCATCTGTATAAGGACCGCAATCAATAAATTGTGAGACAAAGGCACGGAAAGCTCTGCTGAGGCTGCACTCAAGGTGCTTTTATAACATAAATAACAAAAGCAATTTTACGGCTTGGTGCCTGAAAGGACAGGGCTATATGGAGCACTGATTAAAGTGGACAAAAAGCAGATTTTCCCCCAGGGGCCAGCTTAGACCCATCCCTAGGGCAATGCAAAGCCATGGGGTGGAGGAAGGGACTGAGCGTTTCACACCTGGCAGACGGCTCTCTGCTGAGAGATTCATCAGAATCTGAAGAAGTTGTGTTGGCAGAAACTATACAAGTGACAAGGTAGGAGGAAAGGGAGGGAGCACAGCCCTAGCAAGCCTAGCAAGGATACAGATCCAAAGATGGGGAATAACCTCAGAAAGTGTGGCTAGCAGTGTCCTATCTGGACCTTCTCAAGTCTTTCTAGAATGAGGGCAGTAGAGACAAGGAAGTGGTTGCAGGGTGTGAGGCAGTGCAGAGGCAGATGGTGAGAAGAGCGCCTGGGGCACTGGGGCAGGTTGGGGACAGGCACTGGTAGAAAACCAGCTGGTTGGGGACAGGAAAGGAGAAAATGTCTGCTTTACAACCGGAATTGCTCCAACAATGTACTCAAATCAAACCTATTTTGTCTCAAGTGGTCTAAATTTTCACTATCCAAAGTAAAAACTCAGTCTGCTCTCACCTATTTGCTGTGTTTCAGGTTAGCATGAAATTGTATAAATCTTTTACACAGAAAACAAAGGATTAGCATAGTTTGACATCTGAAGTTAACTTTTCTTCATAGTTGTCTATATTTCCATTCTAGATTTGAAAGAAAAAATTGACTCTTTGTTTTAAGCCAGGTTGTTTTCCCTGAAAGGATTTCCTTCAGAATAAGCCTTGCTGACCCCTCTGCCCCAGATCTCCGTGGCCTGAAGTGGATTAACTTTCCACCTGACATGCCAGCATTTACTAAATTTCCTAGATTTTTTTAAGAGCAGAGAAGAAGGACTAGGACACCTCCAGCCTCTGATCATGGATAACAGATTCTGGGGGGAGTTTGATGGAGAATGGACATCAGGCATAACTTTGCTATCAACACGGGTTCTTGTTTCCTTGGACTTTAATTTGGTACAAATTTTGTTACACATTAGTTACCAACAGTTTAGACATTCACAAATGATAGTACACTTCTAGCAGCCCATTGAGCAATTCTCAGTAACACAACAAGTACACAAGCTTGGGCATGGTAGCCAGGACATGGCAACACACCCTGGTAAGAACTGTTTGATGGAGGGCTGCAAACTCACCTGTTATTCCGGCATAAAAGATGTGTGTGATGAGAACGGTAGTCTGCGAGGTGGATCGGATCCAGAAAGTCTGTCTCTGTCTTTCAGAAATTTGAAGTAGCTTGTCAGACAGAAAATATTATGAGACATAATGATCATAACACAGCTTTGAAGAACAACTCTAAGAAAAAAAAAATCTCCTCAGACAACCAACACATTCAATTCTTGGGTTGTTGCTCATAAATATGAAGTGCAAAGCAGCTGTATGACAGCCCACACGCTGCCATGGGCTGAGGAACTAGGGAAAACTATTTTTCAGTGTTGGCCCTATCAAGGATGTATGCTCTAGCACAGAGTATAGCGTTTATACCACCATGCCACAGAGGTTTGGCTCCAAAACACCAGGAGAACTCCAATGAAAACATAAAAAGTCTGTACAGTCATTTTCTTGGGGTCACAAACAATTGCTTTGCTTGACATGAAGACTTAATAGAGCTTCAAATCCAGAGAAAGGAAAGAATTGGAGGCTACACAAGGTTATTGCTGTAATCTGCCTCTGAAAAAAAGTTCCTGATTCTGCTTTTGCTTTTCAGTAATGTATTTTGATTGAGTTATTGCATTTTATTTTATTTCTTTGCTTATGACAACAGTTTTTATAGCACAACAAGGAGGAAAACAAACCCCAGGTACCATGGGCTGTGCTGTCCTTGGTTGGTGGAGGAGGAGCAGGGCTGAGTCGATGGTTCTCACAGACACCAGAATGATGTATACATCTCCAAATGTTACATAGGCCACACTGGGATTGACTAGCGTGCTGTTCTTGTACTCATAATATTTTGTTTTAGAATTTGAAAAATTTTTCTAAATATTCACCATCACATCTGCACTTGAAGAGAAACATCTAAAACTCTAAAAACACCTAAAAAGATCTTTTTCTAGTACACCAAACGAAGAATTGCAACTTACAAGTTACTTCACTGCTGGTGGTAATGAATCCACACCCTTTATGTCTTTTACCGGCTGAGAAGCTCTGCCAATAAGCACAAAACTATGGAAATGCGGTTGGGGTTGCAAAGGGACATTCTGAAATAAATCTACAAGCAGCACTGAGAGAACAGGGTCTGTTCTAGAGATACCATGTTAGCAAACAGGAGTGGCAGCCTAAGTAAAACGCCTGGGCAGAATGAGGCAGTGATGAAACATGGCATGAAATCCGCTGGGCTCCAGCCATCATGGGGACAAAACATAGTTAGTTAACACCCGCAGTAGCTGGGGGGGCAGAAATATGTCCATGAGCATTGCTTGTACAGAAAGTCCACAGAACTACTGTCTCAACAAAATCACTTGAGAATAAGCTTTATCATAAGCCACTGATGCTACACACTAACATATCAAGGCATTGAAAGCCATTACGTTTTTTCCTGAGAACAACTGCAGGAGATGTAGCTGATGGGTAGATAACCTCGCTATAAGGGGTGAGGGGGGATTCATGTGCCTCATTTGTCAGGAGCACTTAAGTAATTATTTGTAAATGTTCATTCTTGAAGATAGAAATTGTTTGCTTGTGAGCAATAATAAATTACACATTTTAAATATTTGATCGTCTGCTGTTGGAAAAAAGGTCATAACAAAAGCAGTTTCCACTAGCTAAGATTCATAACAGAAATTCAAGCCCTTTGTTGAAAAGTCCTTGGATTTAAGGATCTCATCTTTTTCTGTAGTGAAAAAATAAGTAAGAACATTGCCTATTTAGGTGAATCTATATGCTTGATAAAAACTTTATAGGTTTTTCAACTGGCTATTACATTTAGAATGAACCCATTTAGTCATTGTTATTCTTCCCTTATTCTTAGCTGAAATGCTGGATTTTGCTAATGCACATGGCTGTTTAATGGGGTCACCACAATATTGAAAGAATAATTGTCAGAAACAGGGTAAATTGTTTTCTCTGCGCTTTATTGTTACCATAACTGTTACCATTACTGTTCTGAGATGTATATCAAACAAAGTTACCTAAATTGCCTCTGAGAACCTCATTGCAATGTGATGGATTCCTACAATTTAGCTGGCAGAACAGATTGCCTCGTGGTCCTAACACACTGCCGCGCTTCCTCCCCCCGCCACTCCATTCTATAGACATTGTGTTTTAATAAAAAGTTATAGTTATGCTGCCTCACCTTCATCACAGACTAGAAATGCAGACTTGAAACACGCTTGAAGCGATTTCTATTTTTTTTTCAATAATTTTCCAGAGCAAGAATAATAATTATGCAGGTTTAAATAATAGTTTCTACAAAATAGTTGATAGTAACCTTTCTGAAGAGGGTATCTGTGTGCTTTCTGAATGAAAATGCAAGTACATAAGAGTTAATTAAGTCCTGCAGTAAAAACTTAAAGACTGTTTCTTCTGAAATGCAGTCATGTAAAAACGATTTCTGATTTCTGACTGAATAGCTCCGTATAATATCCAGTCACATCCGCTTACTTGTTTGATATGACTTTTATTGCCTTTTCCCCTTGAGATACAGTACATACCAATGCTATTTTAAAAGTCTCCTTTCATTGCAGAACCACATCTCGTGGCCAGACAGGGGACAAAGACTTCAGCAAGCCTTTTCAGACCTGCACGGCCCTCCTCTCCCCACACTCAGGCATACGCGCTGTACAGATAGGTTTTCTCTAAATTTGTTTTGTTGTTGTACGACTTCTAATTTATTGTAGGTATCCAGAGGTAAACTGACAGGCAGCTGAATGGTAGGGTGATATTTCTCTCCTGACAACACTAGATGGACCCAGGCACAGGAAATAATGTGGTATCATGAGATATTTCTGCTGAATATGATGCCTTCAACTGAGCAGCTTCAAGACTGTTTTGGCTTTAAATCTGAATTTACCAGATATAACAGGGATTTGACATTGACCCTTCACCTGAGAGTAATACATTTTTTATCTTTTAATAACACAGAGTAGTGCTGCATTGTGATTTCAGGAAGCTCTTTGAGTAAACAAATCATATTCATTGCCTAGAGACTAACATGACCTCCCAGAGTCTATACAGATGAGAGATAAGCTGAAAGATAGGCTTGGAAAAGTTTTGAGGTAGCTAACAGCAGAATTTAAGGGTACATTTCTGCACTGGTTAGAACTAATGTTTAGAGTTATCTTTATTTATATATTTTTTTAAGGTACATTTGTTTATGGAAATGCTAGAAGTGATTTCTTAACACTATTTGATCCAAATGAAGGTTTTAAACTGGGTCTGTAGCCCAGTTTCTCAGGAGGTTATATGTGCTCTTAGAGACTGCCTGCCTATACTGAGCAAATTGGTTTTGTATTTAAACTCCAGTTTGCGATTTCACTTAAATCTCATGTCATACTGAAAATAATCCCCTCCAATTTCTGATACCTGTTCTGGCCATCAACTGTGGCAGACACATTGTGGTGGGGACAGCTTTGGGGCTGGGCCAGGCTGCCCTGTGGGCAGAAATGAGTGAGGCTGGGGAAAGTCAACATTACGGTGAAATGAAGTGGTGCCTTTAAACAGAAAATGAAGACTACATTGATAAAATTGAGGAATTTTGTTTAAAATGCATTGTTGCAATGGCTTTCCAGGGGAAATTTGCATTGCTGTGGGTAACTATCACAGCATGTCAGGCTCTGCACCTACTTTACAGCCCTCCCAGCAGAGAACTTTGCTCAAGATCCAGTTTTGGATGGCAGCTGCCCCGTACGGGGAACTTCAGCTGGTACATGGTGGTACGAATGAAACGTGCCCAGCACAGCAGGATGACAAAAATGTAATTAGCTGTGGGCTAGGCTTGGAAATTAGCTGGCTGGGTGGGAAGCAGCAAGATTTGCCTGAGGTTGGAGGAATAACCAAGTGAAATACTTTGGAACCTAGTGGGGTCCATAAACACACTGGCCAAGCGGGAAAGGTTTCCAACTATGTGGTTGGAAGACAACAGCAGAAGGACATACGCACCACTGGAAAGCTGAGGACCGAATATCACCCTCATTGCCTACATGCAAATCTTGAAGATACTAATGAGAGTTTTGAAACTGTGTTCAAACTGGAAGGGAATATTTTTGTGTAACAGAGCGGAGAGTAATTGCCTACAGATTGAAATGAACAGAACGTGCATTGTACCATTTATTTTATCAATTGAATTCCATGATTTGTTCCTCATCCTACAGTCTCTTAATAGCATTAAGTGATGATTGTGTGCTACTGTGGGTAATCAGAATGAAAATTAGCCTTTTTCAGTCAAATTAATTGTCTCTATTTATTCTGCTTCCAATTCAGTTTTTAGCTATTATTTATAGTCTATTTAAGAAAGATTGCATCTCTTCTGCAAAACCACTGTCTTCAGCAAAACCACTGTCAGAAATAAGAGCAGTTTTACAAAAAACTGAAATAACGCAGCATTTCTCATTTCAGTTGGATGTGCCTTCCATACTTAGTTTTTTGGCTTGAAAAGAAAGCCATTATATTCAGATAATAGTTTTCCCAGCCAAAAGCATGCACTCATATGGAAAAGATTGACTGTTAAACTCTAACAAAATCTGTAATCTACGCACAATGACATTTTATAATAGAAGCCTGCTCTAAGGCATTTTGTTTTTATTTTTAAAAACTCCTGAGGAACCACAGAGTTGGAGTTATCTGAACACAGATCAGGATGTCTCTTTGTGCTTTTGACAAAAGCTGATTTGTTCGGTGCTAGAAAAGGTTGGGAGGGGTGTGTCAGAGTTGTGATTATGGCAAAGGTCACTAGCTCTGAAATCTTAATGTGGTAGAAGAGCTGGGTAACCTCAATTTGTGCCATCCTTATTCTTGATCATCCATAATAATTGCTAAATGACCCAGGGCTCACTTCATTACAGTCAGACCTAGGTAAAAATAAAAATAAAAGCATGCTGCTGCCTTGGCTATGCATCTTGAAACAAAGCTTCACCCTGGCTCCAACAGTCGGCCCCTCAGATGGGTAGTAAGCACAGGCCTGTATAAATCATCCTCAGATAAACATGAATTTCCCAGAAAACATGAGTGAGTGATGGGCAGGATGACATGGTGTGCAGTGTTCCCGAGGGCTGGGTTAAGCCAGGTTTTGAATGTCCCCTACACTGGTGCTGCTGTTCCTGTCCCTGGGGGATTTCCACAAAGCTCAGGAGGGGTGAGAAGCTGTGAGCAGATCTGCATCCTTGTATTATGCTCTGTTGCTTAGAGGACGAGCTTAAATTGAAAACTAATATCGTGAGCTGGAACAGTCAGAGAAACCAAGCTGCTTCTCATGGGTCTCCAGTGATGCCTTATGTTTGCAAAACAGCACTTCAGGCCCTGGCAAGCAAAGCTGGGTTTTGATGTGCCGTCAGAGCAGCAGCCCCTCAGACAGAGACCTCGTCCCATTGCGCTTGTTCGGCGCAGCCACCTCCACCCCCACGGCCTCCAGCTGCCCACCCAGCACTAGTGACCCTCAGCCCAGTGTCCTGCTCCCCTTCCCTCACCTGCACAAACCCAGCAGGGCCCTGCCAGCCCACCCCTTGCTCCAGGGGCCACCACCACCGCCCAGCCTGGCTCCCCCCAGCTCTCCCCTCACCACCATGTCAGTGCCCAGCCCTGCCTGATGCCTGGCCCTGCACAAAGCGCCTCCATCCTGCACTGCAGCCCCTTGCCTCTCCTCCTCCTGGATTAACCACCGTGCTCTTCACCAACCTGATGGGAAGAGGGAGGCCATTCGTGAACACAGCATTTTGGAGTCTTCCTCTTCAAGGCAGGCCTGCCATGCCACTGCTCCTCTGGCCCAGCTGCAGATACTTGTCTGGCACCAAGAGGGAGGAAAGTGCTCCATGGTGAGCTACTGCCCTGCCCTCCTGGGGCACAGGCCTTGGTGACGCTTTTCCTCTAGCTCATTTCAGTCAT
Source organism: Anser cygnoides (assembly GCF_040182565.1). Lineage (NCBI taxonomy): Eukaryota > Metazoa > Chordata > Aves > Anseriformes > Anatidae > Anser > Anser cygnoides. Next base: position 52,183,422 of record NC_089875.1, on the reverse strand, counting down.
CCTGAATGCCCTATGATGTGACAGCACAGCTTTTAATTAGAACCACGGGGCAAGAGCAGGAGCTTATTTCACTCCAGAGTAGGAGAGGTGGTAAGGATGAGAAGGGGTGGCTCTTTACTTGTTAATTTGCCAGTTTTCCTCCTACAGACATCCAGCTGGTGCCCCACAGCTTGTTACCTACAAGCCCCGTTCGCTGCTGACAGCGACCTGGAAGCAGCAGCTCAGGACTCACGCATGCCCACACAGCCCGGCCTCCTCAGCCAAAATTTCAAATTTCTCACTTCACCAGGCTCTGGGAATAAAAGACAAATCTGTTCCTGTGTCACCTGCATTTCTGACAGAGAGCAAGAGGCCTGGGGCAAGGCAGCCCTGCAGAACAGCGACCGTGAGGCCAAAGGCTACTCAAAGAGCTCTGTAACGAATTGTTTCTTCACGCAAAATGGTGGCTGCACTGCAACACCCCACGGACAGATGCGGTCACATCTTGGTGCACGGTAGGAAGCTACACGCATGTTGTTATGTTAAGCACCATTGCCAGTTAATTTGGCCCAGAGCAGCGTTTATTTTTCTCTTTTCTCTCCATAAGATCTATAAAAAACAAAGGTTGATTAATTTTCACCTTCCCTGTTAAAGAAACCCTGGACTATGTCTTGTCACGCTTGCTTCACAGCCACCTCACAAAAACACTTGGGGTAAAAACCCCAGTGTCAGTATGAGAGCAGCTTGCAGGACTGCGTGAAGGGGGTCCCTGCTTCCACTACTCTGCCAAATGTGAAGGGCACCTGTATCCCTTGGGGAAGGGCAGAGGCCCCAGTCTGGATGTCAGGGAGGAGGCAGCAATACCAGACCCTCACTCTCCATTTCCTCACACAACACAGCTGTGAGGATCACTTTGGAAGCCTGCTGCGTTGTGCTCGCTGCCTCCCCCTGTGTTGCGTTCCCTCCGCATCCCCCTTCACAGCAGCAGCAAGCACAAGCAGTTTGTCTCCATGTTTATTGCCTGCACAGCACCCTGTGCCCCGCCAGAGCTATCTTTGCTCATTTAGTGGGATGCCAGATCTCATGTGGTTAGAGATCTATGCCAAACACCATCAATTCTGGTTAATTTTTTTCAAGCAGGGCTGCTTCATTTTTTCCATGCTGCTGTTTATGTTAGGGAGCAGCTCCCTGCAGATACCAGAAGAGCCACACTTTATCTCCTTTTACATGCATTCCTACAAGCCCTCCTTTGCCACAATAGCTGCCAAAATGTCACAGGAATTCAACTGGCCCTATGCCAACTAGCTCAGCCAAACCTTTTCTCCCTGTTCTACCTCCTTGCCCATCTGACCTACATCAGCCATTCTTCTGCCAGGCTGAAGCCTATGGGGCCAGGCTCAGATCAATGTTTCTTTCCATATTTTTGTAGCTCTTGTAACAACAAGAACAGAGCAGATCACGACCAGGGATCTCAGAGATATCAGAGAGAGAGCAATTCACACAGCTCATGATCTGGCCCAACCTTGTAGCTTAAGAAATTCCTTTCAGCAGGTACTGGAGAACTTTTAAATCATTGCTTGTCATCAGTTACATGTAGGACTATGGCAAACAGCCATTACTCGCATCAGCTTTGCCTTCTCTCCAGGTCAGATCACAAGGAGCAGGGTCTTCAGACTTGAAATTGGCTTTCCAAAATGTGGTACATGGCCAAGCCCTGTCATTGCTTACATTTTGGAAGCCTACATGGATTCTTTGCTTGCTGTTCTGTTTCAAAGCTGATATGCACACACATACTCCATCTGAAGACAATAACTGTAATGAAGCGAAGCCTCACAAGGGGCCTAGCCCACTGCACTGTGCACTCCTTGATCCCAGAAAACCAAGAAGCACCATAATTGGTAGGTGACCTCCTGACATTCAGAGAACAGAATCTCAGCAAGTACCTTTTATAAGAAATTTGCAGGTGCCCCAGAGCATGAGGAGGTACCACCTCAAAATTGTTCTCTCTTCACTCCCACAGAGAAGGCTGCATTATTCTTCACAGGAGTCTTCTGCACCACAGAAATCACAGTTGTATACATTTCCTCATTATATCTGCTTAATTAGGCAGAGGCATTGGTAAACTTATCAAAACAGTATGCATAGTCTCACACTTTGATTGCAAACCCTTTCAAATCAGAAAGCCTCTCAAGCCCTGCCTACACTGCGGATAAAGCAAGATACAGAAATGCTGTTATCTGCTCTGAAACAGAACATAATTCTTTCCACTTTCCTTTTGACTGTGGATTTTCTACATTCCTCCGTTGCCCCTTCTGAGCGGTTTTGGGGTCAAACAGCTGCAAGCGAGCATTGGAGAAGTGCTCAGATCTCAGCCAGCCAGAGGGTGCAGCTCCCTCCTTCCCTCCCTCCCAGCCTGCACACTAGCCCCAGCCCAGTCTCCTTTGGCAGAGAAATACAGTGCTAAGGGAGCATTAATTACATACTGTGAAAATCAGCCAAACAACCTGGAATTATGCTCTGGTGCACTGATGTCGATTGCTACATCTGTACTCATCCCTCAGCACTGGGCCTCAGTTGCCTACTGCCAAGTTGTTAGAGGACTTCCCAACCTCCCATGTAACTCCCAGGCAGGGTTGGCCAGGAGCCGTTCCTAATAAAGAATCCGGATATGAGCACCTTTTGGAGGGTGGCACAGTTTAATACTAACACGCACACCCTCATGTGTCAGCAGGGCTCAGATGTATTTCATTTAGAGTAAGTTTGCAATGGAACTGCCATAACACACGATATGCAGAAGGACCACGTTTTATGTGGCTCTCATCAAATCCTGGCTTTTGCTACATTAAAGTGCTTCACTTTGCAGCCCTAGCTGGGCAATACCCTCCCTCCTTTTGTCAGTCCTTTGATGCCATATGCAGCCATGCAGTCCCACAGGGAGGAGGGAACTATTTTTGCCACAGTAATGAAGATGATGACCAGAGCCACTGAGTGGCTGGAGTCATTGTGACAGCTCAGAACACCCTCCATTTAACTGGACTGAAGTTAAAACAGTTTTTGATTCCAACGCATCATCCTATTTATAACTCCATGTTTAAGGTTCAGAATACTCAGCTTTCAGGTATTAGAGTGGAACTAAAAAAGGGAGGCAGGAAGGTCTGGAACCGGCAGATTTTTGATACAGATGAAATTATATCCTCACTGCATTAACTGCATACTAAAACAACCAGCACTGAAGTATTTAACTACTTGAGGTGGCATGAGATTAAAAAAAATTTCACCAAGGTGCTGCAGTTTCACACATCTCAGAATTACTGCCCCAGCCTCTCTTCAGATTCAGCATTTATGCATCATTCAGAACATTTTTATTTTTATTTTTAACCCCCACAACAACAAAAGACAGGAAGTTTAATGGATTGAAAGCTATCCTTGCAAGATGTCCTTATTATAAAGGACATCTCAAAACTTTAAGCAAAATGAAGACGACTCTTTTGGCAAGAAGGGACTTACTGCACACTCCAAACAGCAGTAAAAGGATTGTTAAGGGAAGGAAAAAAAAGGGGGGGGAGGGGGAGAAGTAAATTAGACTCACTTCAGGAGAGATTTGAATAGTTTATTTCGCCCAATCAGAGCCCTTCAGCATAATGACACATTCATATACACATATATGAACATTTTTTTCTGAAACATTAATGTATAATACATTTTAAATTTAAAATACCAGCTGCACAGGTATTTTTATTTACAAAAATATTCCATACTTAATTTTTTTTTTACTTTGTTATGATGACATAGTTCAGTTCAAGTACATGTAAGTAAAATAACTCTATGCAATCTAACATAGTTGTTTGTAACAGTACAGTTTGCAGTTCATATGAAACTATATTTGTAGACAGATGGATTTGCAACCCTACCTAAAATGCATATTCCAGTAATCACCCTCAGAAGAGCTAGTGGGGCTCAGCAAGACTTAACTGAAAATAAGTTGCAATGAACAAAAAGAAAAAACACACATGTACACACTAAGTTATACATAAACAAGAACTGCTACACATCAAGCATGCTTACCCACAAGTGGGCAATGTTAGAAAAATTTACTGATTTCCCCCCCGGCCCATGGAGCTGGTACAATGAAACAGTAGCATAACTAGAAAGCAGCATGTTTTCCTAGTTCTAACCACTACAGATAGCAGAGCTCAGGTCTAAAATAACATATTACTGCTTATTTACAGTTCTTTTTTAAAAGGGAATATTTAAAACATGTTCCCACCCCACTCTCTTTGCATCACTGAATGGTAGTAGTAATCCACATACAACTCCTTACATGTTTTCAACTGAAACAGCTTAACTTCTAGTTATTATTTGCCTGTAATATGTAACTTAGGTACTAATAAAAACAAATGCAAGTGTCAAAGAAACCTACGGCTGTATGACAAACATTTTGAGGTGCTTACCACGAAAAAATAAAAGGAATGCCAATTGACAGCTTTCATTTGATTGTTCTATGTTTCCACCTTGTTTCTTCTTTACCAACACCCACGTCTTTAAGCCTGAACTTTATAAAGAATAAAAGAACTCAGAAACGCAGTACGCTCATCTGGCTTGGAACAGTAATAAAATAGATGATAGCACATTTTTATAACATACATGAGAGAGAGAAACTGGCCCAGCTTAAATTAGCTTTTCAATGAAAACTGAAATTACACCAGTATACCTGATTCTCCTAAACTACGCATTTGTTGATTCACTTCCTCCCCTCAAACATCATTTGTTTTTGTCTACAAAGTGAAGATTTTGTGGTAGTAGCACAGCTATCAACATCTACCCAGAAAGAATCACGTTATACATGAAATTGGCCAGAATGAAGGAAGAAGTTCCACTGACAAGTTACCCTGCAACTTGTAGAGGGAGGCAAGTCCTTGCACTCCTTCCCCACCACATGCAGAACTTCAGCCACCATCAGTATCCACCAGTTATATGAAACCATGATGAGAAAAGGGAGGAGGGTACTTCTTCAGTCACAGGCTATAGGTTTTTCAACACACATTTGGTATACAAAAGAATTGATTTACATGTAAAGAGCTGATGTATAATGAAGACTTGTACATTAGTCAAAGAAAATCTGTATTGGACAAACCTCATTTCAATTTTTGGGAATTTTAAGAGTCCAAGGAATATAGCTGAAAATTCTTTCATGTGAATACTTAAAAAAATCATAGAAAGCAAGTCAGCCATTGACTGCAGCTATTGAGAAAACTTCTACGTTACATTAGTTTTTTGAATGCACTATCTTCCCTCTTCATACTTAGGGAATTTTTTTTAAAGAATGTTCAAAATGGGAGGTAAAAGTATAATTATTTTCTGCAAAGCAAAATGGGCTGTTTGTTTTCATTGCTTAGTAATTGTATCATCTCGATATGAGATATGAATGTATTCATAAGCTTAAAACAACTTCTTCTATGGATAATATACATACTTTAAGTACTTTGACTTAAAAATTGAACATAAGTCTTTAAAATTAAAGGTAGAAGTGTACATATAAAAATTATTTAAAATTAAAAGTATATTCTTAAGCAGTATGTATAAATATAACAGTTTGTTGTATTATCTAGTAACAAATCTGAAAGTGTTGCAGTAATTTATAAACTGAATGCTGACACAGGATAAGTGCCTTTCATTAGATTCTACATTGTATATACTTGTATATACATATTTTGCTAAGAAAACACACATTCTGAATTATAGTCACATAATTAGCAAATGTGCCCCAAAGTAACCTGCTCTAAACTCTTCACTGAATGTGTGTGCTTATATACAAATAATGAACCTAAACTGCACAAATGTCGAAACAAAATTAAGGAATAAAGTATCATGACTGAATTAAAGTGCAGGAAAAATTCAAGTTTAAAAGTTCAGGTAGGATCAGTGCTATTAATTAAGGAAAAAAAAAAAGAAAAGAAGAAAAAAACAAAAAGGAAAAAAGGAAGTGAACTTGCTTCCAAAAGTCCTCCTTTGGATGTAGCTTTCTAACATCTCCTGCCGTGTAAGCACCACCTCAGGCAAAAATCTTTGTATAAAGACAGACAAAAAACACAGCTACATATTACTATATTTTATAACTTTTTTTTTTTTTTTGCCAAAGAACAAATCACTGGAGATGCCTGTGGTGTAACACTTTCAGACTTATTTGGAATACACGCATATTTACACATATCAACATTCAGAAGTTACAATTTGGCAGGACTAAGGTGAAGAAAAGCTTCTTCAGTTTACAGTTCCTAATGAGACACGCTACATATAAACAGATAGGTAGCAGCAGTTTCTTACACTTCCATCAAAAAAAATAAAAAAGTAATGCTCAATTGTATAATTTTCCAGACACTCTAAAAAAGTTTCACACAACTAAAATGCTAGCAAAAAAAAACAAAAACACAGGGGTGTTTTCCCCCAAGGATTTCAACGTAGTTTGCTGTACAAAAGGTGCACCACAAATAGCAGAAGATACATGTATATGATCAACTTCCTTCCACAGAGAAGGAATAAGGAACATCTTACACTGAGATTGTACATAGCCCCTGTTATTGACCAAGAACCATTTTTCATATTCATCTTCTGAGCAACCATTTCATTAGTTTTCAAATCTAGAAACATGCTCTGAACATGTGCAACAAAAGATTCAACTATGATACATTCTATAATACCAAATAAACCACTGCTCTCCTTGTACTGGCACATTGTCTCTCGTTGCCTCATTTTTTGCTTGCTGGTGGTCATCAAATGTTTCCCAATGGGAAAAAGTTTAATATGCTTTTCTTTCAAGCCAAGGTCATCTTCCATTGAACTGATACCACAATTTGCTGAAGAGTATTTTTGCCATCCTCTCTCCCAGAGACTAACCAGACTAATTTTCCAGGATGATTCTGTTGTTCTGAAACACAGTTCATCTTCAACAAGTTAAATAATAATCAGTCATCTCCATTTATGAACGTGAGAAAAGTACGGGCACGAATGTCAGGTAGGGTGTTATATTTTTGTAAATGGTATGACCAGAGTTTATCTAGTTCTCTTCTACCTGGACTTTAAACAAAATGGTATTGATTTAAATATGCATTAGTTGGACACTAAAAAAAAATAGATTAACAGGCAGAGACAAAATGTGTGGCAAGCTGAGTTAACGTTGCCTCAATAGATATGGTACAGAGACATCAAGAAAACAGTGCCACATGTTCAAATTGTGATGTTCATATAGCTGACACGGTATGGTATGCCTTCATACTGGCAACAAAAAATTACTTGTCTTTAAATGTAACTATAGATAAAATCAGAAAACTTATCGATTTGTGCTACAAATCTCAAGCACATTTACTGGGATGAGTGACAAATTAAAAAAAAGAATTAAGAACCATCATTAACTTTACTATTTGGCATCTTTTTATATGTATTTTAAGGTTCACATATCTATGTACCTGCAACATCACTTCACAATACAGATATAACCCAGGTTTTGCTTCAGAACATTTGGAAAGTGTGTGAAAAACACACACAGAATGCAGTGCTTGGACAAGCAGACCCAAATAATTAATTTCTGACAATATTGAAAGACATCACCTATCAGCTTCTAAGTATTCCCTTTTACAAAACAAAACCAGACAGTAACTATTCCTGCCTTTTTGAGGAAAACAAAGGCCAAATTCATTTTTGAAATGCAAACATTTATTTTAAAAGACCCCTGGTCATCCCCACTATTACAGCTTTAGCGCAGCAGCCATTAACAAGTAAGCTCAGCTAAATTATTTACCTTACCCAACTTGAATATCATTTCACTGAGTTTTAGTGGACATTTAACATTGCCCACAATATTGAAAACACTGCTTTACAGATTAAATCTGAACTTTAGGCAAGCTGCCTTTAACACTTTGTGGGGCTGAGATAGGTACTTGTAAAATAGCTCTACTAGCAGGGTTTAGGAATTTGCTAAATATCCTGACAATTATTAAATATCAGATGCTTGCCATTATTCATGCATCAGCACCTCCATGGAGTGTAAAACTGTTTGAAAACCTGAGTACGAGATTATCCGATTTCAGAGTAAATGACTAGAGGGGCATCTAGAACGTAAGTTTTAAGCGAAACTATCTCAGCTATTTTAATTAGTGGCTGTAAAGATACATTCTGTTAAACTTTTATAAAAATTCACAGCATGAATGGAACCCACAGCCAGTTCTAAACGTTATACAAACTGAACCAATAATTGTTTTTGGCAAAAAGTAATATTTAACTAAACAGAAGTTGAAGTATTCTTACCACAATGAAGATGTTACCACATTTCACATTGCACATCCATAACACAAATGAAAACTCCCAGCATGACACATTCCAGTCATATTATTCACTTGACTTCTTTTAATGCAAAAATTGTGTATTCTCTTGTTTTGCACTTCACAGAATATGATGTGAATACAAGAATACTAGATCGGGGTCCAAGGAAAGACTATGCACAGGTCAACTATGTATACAATTTTCAACATGAAATTTTCCAAGCTTCCAGATTTTCTGATGAAAGAAATGACAGCAAGCTTCCACTCTTCTTCAACAATAATGGTAAATATAGCGAGTCCTAGAGAGGGTAAGTGTAAGTCAGCTACTGTCCAGCAAGACAAACAACTTTATTCCAGCTCTCGGACCCCTGATTTATTGCCTCTCCTCACAGGAGGGTATAACACTGGCAGCAAGTACAACAGCACAAAAACTTTTGGCATATGAAATATTAACACAGGATTGACCCTGCATTGCCCCTGCCCATCACACTACTTCCTTTATCCCTTTTCCACATATTCCAGTTACCTGCTCTGTTCTCCAACTCTCAGCTAACCAACAGCTAAGAAACACTCAAGGTTTCTTTCTTTTTACGTTTCTCTTAAATATAAAGCTCCTCAGTTAAAGCCACGACTGAGGTAAAACAGTGTGTGATTTGTGCTAGGAAACAACAGTATCCAATGCTGAATACTTCTTTAAATTTCAATGTTCCTGCCAAAATTAATGAAAAACAAGATTTTCATCAGGACAAAATTAAACAGGTGTAATTGATGAGCATCATCAGAATTGGTACCACTTCTTGTCTTTGTACTTCAACATCATCTAAAAAACAAAGAAACAATTTTTAATTAATGTTTCTATGATGTACTACAGAGTGCTATAACACAAACAAAGCATCATAGCTGAACAGTGAGGGTTTGGCATGATGAATTTTCTAATGGTGACATAAGTGCTGATTTTCTGGTCTCTGATAGAAGATGACAATTTCGGAGAATGGGAAGGTTGCACAGAAGATTGGGGGATGAATGGAGATCTGCAGGACACTCAAGAGAACAGCTATCCTTCGTACTGACTGAGGAAAAAATGAACTTGGAGTCACAGACTGTTGGATCTTTCTTAAGAATCACAGGAATCTCACACAGAGCATTAATTATCTAATTCAGTGACAAATTCTTTAAGTAATGGGAAATGAGCAGGCCTTTTGGAAATCTACATACCACTCAGACAGATGGCACACTCCAGACCGATGTGCCAAAAAACAAAAGGTGCTTACCTTAATATTTAACTATTAGGAGTAATGATTGCAAGATAGAAATGAAGTACTTTATAAATGACATTGCATTCCCTTTAGACCTCTCTAATATGCCTTTAAAGTGGAAGTCAGTTTCTTGCAAAGATTACATGTATTCAATAGACAATCAATTTAATGCTCTTAGTTTAACATGTAATGAACTCACCTCATGAGCATGTTTAGAGAAAGAATCGGCACTGTAAAGCATAGCTGCAGTTTTTTCTTCCAGTTCTCCTAGTTTCTGTCCCCGTTCATCTAGTGCCAGCCGGGCTCGTGCTAGTTCACCAACTACACCAGATGCTGCTCCTTTGACACCTTCAATACCCCCAGGCCCTGGAATATGCTGGGCAAGACTTCTTGATGCCTTTCCAGACGCTGATTCTCCAACTGAAGGCATTTGCAAAGCAGCAAAAAAAGAACAGTAGGGTTTTTTTATCATTATGACATAAATATCAATATAACTGCTTTATAAAGAGGTGTGTTTTTTTTTTTCCCATGGACAGCAAACACTTAATCATAAGCATGCCTATGAGCAATACTCACTACTCTGTTACTATTTAATCAAATTGAGATTTTGAAAACATATTTCAGAGTTTCCAGGCATTTTATAAAATTATAACCTCGTCACAGTTCAAGCATGAAATTAAAACTCACAACAGTGTTGACATCATCATCATTAACAGAATTATGCAGTTTTTAACAATACAGCTTGCTTCACAAGGAGGGTGTTGGAAATTCAGCAAAGCAGGAGAACTTCAGTAATAGGAGCTGCGGTCAATACTGGAAGTGCTTTGCTGTTATAACTTACCAGCGTAAGTTTCCTACAGTGGAAATTTAGTTTTAGATTCAGACACTTAAAGACTAGGTATCAGTGATCCCATTAGTGTAAGCAAACACGTTTAAAAGAAAAGTAACATACATCTTGGAAAGACAGAGCAGCTGTATGAACAAATCAGTTCATCCTAAAATAAACACCCACAAGTGGTGAGCTGAACAGCTCTGCTCCGGTGACCATACTGACTAGATCTCCTTTGCTCATACTGGGACATAAGCCACCTAGTTCAGTTTAGAAACTTAGACACTGATATCTCTCTCAAACTGACTTGTACACTCTACAAATATCGAAAGAAAGGACAAGAAAAGGCCTTTTTGGGTATTAAAGTCAAACCAAACAATCTTTTTATTTTTGTCTTTTAAAAATGAAATTATGGTTAACATTTTTCCCCCCACCTCTAACAAAGAATATTATTATTGTTAAATAAAAAAAATGCTGCAGTATTTCAGGATTTTCTGATCTGATTTTATGGTTCTAGGAAGAATGATTTTCATTTCAACCAATACTACATACATTTTGATTCTTGAGGAACATACAGAAAACCATTTCACTTATTGCAGACAGATTCTGCAGTGATCCTCATGTTAAGTATTACTATTCTGAAGATGTTTTCAGATGTCTTAGTTGTCATTGAACTCACTATCAGGCTACAATTCATTTGGATTTTTTCCCTATTCAGCATTTTTATTCTGACAATTTGAGCCAAAAAGGCATTTTCTATTGAAAACCACAAAGCCAGAGATAGTTATAAAAACCACTTGAGATCTCCTTAAAAATAGGTCAGAGGAGTCAGTGCAAAATTGTGGAAACTTCAAATGATGTAAAATGATACCTTCTAAAGTTATAAGTATGCTTTTCTGTTGTCATGAACTGGTAGTTTTCCCATGTTCCAGTCATGCTAATTAAATGTGTAATTTCTATGTGCGAGTTTCTCTAATAGAATACTTGATCAACCTTTCAAATTATTATGTGTACATAACTACAAATGACATTTTTAAATTGGAAAACACCTCTCAATATTTTTTATTTATAAATACACACGCATGTTCAAAATATACAGGCAAAGGAGTAAGCATTAATTTTTACTGGATAGATCAAAAGAACTTATAATAGAAAAGTTTGTCAGGGAGCCCTGTCTGATTTAACAGCAACATTTCACACTGAAAAGCAAACAGTTCTACTTACCAATAAACTTGCATAAAATGATGTTTCAACTAGCAAATCTATGACTAAGTAGATTTTATTTCCTTTAAATATATTAAAATGCTGCATACAACCACAATAAAAGAGTAATAAATATGTAATCAAGAAGTAATGACAAAATGCAATAAAATTTTGGCCAAATGTGAACTTAATTCAGTCCTCTATTCATAGGACAATCAAGTATAATACAGTGGTGTCCCCTCTCTCATTTCTGAGGCACAAGCCAAATGAAGAAAAAAATCTAGTAGGTGAATTGAAGTAGAATAGTTTCAGTTTTCTTACTGTTCAAACGTAGTGCTCTCCAGAACCAGTCTCTTTCAGTTTACCAGCATTAAGAGAATTATGGACAGTGCTATAGACTTAAAATGAATAAATATGAGATCAGTTGTCCCTTTTGCTGTCTTATCATCCAACCTTGAATAAATAAGGTAAAGCAGTCTGTGAGAAAACAGTAACATTTTCTGATCTTGTTGGTAAGGTGTGCAACATGTAAAGCTATGAAAATTTATTTCTTGTCGTTCCCTTTCTCAGTTTCCTCTTTGCAAATGTAGTGTCCTATTAACACAGTCAAAACATTTCTCAAGGATCACTGGCTTCCTTGGGTGGAAATAACAGAAAAATAAAGAATATTAAAAACTTACACAGTTCTTCTCTGTCAAGTGACTGTGCCCCACCTCCGAACAGGCCTTTAAAGAAACCCCTATTTGGTGCTTCTGGTGTTTCTACAGGAGTGAAGAGCTCACCCAACATTTCCTTTTCAATAAAGAGATACAACAAGGCATACATCATTTCACACGCAAATTAATGAAATATTCTGTCACTTCAGACATTGATTTCATGGATCTGAATTTCAAAACAAATGTGTTTTAATAGACATCTGCCTTTGCAGTAGGTAGTCACTGCTACTTAGGAAATAAAAAATAAAAACATATTAGGAAATCTGTCCAGACCATCTGTTCAGATAGTTGCAAGCTTATAGCTCAAGAATATTTGCAAAGAAATGTATTTGAGTAAAGCTGTATTTTCTTCTCAACTTGGGCAATACTTCTGATCTTGTTCTGTTGAAACTGTATCTACAAATGCTCATATCCACAGGTTGCAAAACAGAACTTGCATAATGTATTTCTGCTATATCTGTATTCTAAACAACTTCGAAGCTGAAGCATTGTAGTGAATCTGTTGAAATTGTTAATACCGCTGCAACATAATAATTTCCTTCAAGTATCTTAAGTTAGCAATCTCCACTTAAGTCTGCATGCACCTCCACCAGCATCATTTGACCAAGAGTTGTGCATATGTTAAACATGGACGAAACTGTTTCATACAAGAGTATGGATGAAACAGTGCAATGTAAGAGTGGGGGAAATTCATCCTGAATTTGACTCTACAATGAGAAAAATCAGAGCATGATAGCTGAAGCACAGCTTTATGAGAAATTTAATTACTGTAAGCACTGTGAATTTAAAATAGAGACTCGGAGGATAGCCATGTTAGAAGACAGTAAGTTTGGTTTTATTAATTACCTGGAGATTTTCACATGTTTCTTGACTGTAGGTGAGCCTCTGTATTTCAGTCGGTGAGACAAGATAGAGTGCTTGTCCATTATTGGTGAAGCAGAATGTCCTGGCTATTCGCATATTGGTGAGTGGCAGGTAATACACATCCAACAGTGGCCTTAAACTTGGCAAACTTAAAGAATAAAAAAAAGCAAATGTAGCAGGATTATCTATTATTGATCAAATGGCTCATTTTTAAAGCACATTATTTTCCTCCTCACTATCTGAATAAGTACAGCATATACAGGATATCATTTAATGCAGTGAAGAACAATTTCAAAACAGAACTATGCAATCTTCCAGTTAGCACCTCAAAAAGAGAAACAGACATCTGCAACAGCTGCATTTGAAAGCATCATTTAAATGATACTCTGAGTATATAAGTCAAAGGTACACTTAAAGTACTATTCAGTAATTACTAATGAAATATTTTAATACCTGCTTATTTTTTTTCTTTCATATACAATTAAATACCCTGCCTCTTCTTTCAGATGAAGATTTTCTCGAATAAAACCACAGGTCTGAAAGAATTGTTCACTTAACGCAGGAAAATATGCAGGGGGAGTGCTTTCGAAGAATAACAGAATTCAGTAATCTCAAACAATAATTTTGTGAATTTATGCCTGCCTTTTTTTCCCTGACTGTATATTTAAAAGGAAATCCTCTTAAATCAAAGTTTTGCTTAGCTTATATTTTCTGTTTCTGCATATGGAACTGCAGTACTTACTGTATCAGGCTACTGAAGAACAGATGCAATGCATTCATGCTGTAATAATGCTCAAGCTACCAAACATTCCTCTCCCTCAAAGAAACACTAAATGCACGGATGCCTTATGTCTTAATAAATATAACCCAAAATGAACCCCTACCTCAAAAATATTACTTGTGAAATTTCTGTACAAACAGAATTTACACAAAATGTTAACTAAAAATCCATCAACCACATATTAAGCAGCTTCTGCTGCAGATAATATCTGCGTAAGATTACTAGTTCTAAAGACTTAAGAAAGCAGGACAAAGTGAAGCTGAAACTACTGATAAAGAAAAAATATAGTGATAGCAACAAGTGTCGTTCCCCTCCCCTCCCCCCCCCCGCCTTTAGCATGATACTGAAATTTCTAAGTGTTAACCTTGCATTTTACAGACTATGTGTTGTCCAATAGCAGGAAACTGACAAACAAAAGGAAGGAGAGTAGATACCTGTAGAACTTTCCTCCATAGTCATATTAAGAATTAAAAAGAAATATTTTCTTTTAAGCACATCATCCAGCAATGACACATCTACCCTGCTTGTATGTAAAATAGGAATATTCCTAGATTGAGTTAGTAAGAGGGAACTGCTTTGCCTCAGACTGCTGGAAGCATCAAATAATCCTTACAGCTTTGAGAGAAATCATGACAATATTAGGTCACATAGGACAAGCATGACGTTAATGACAGCATTTTCAGAGTATTAAACAAACCTGTAGCAGAATGGTCTTATCTAAATTTATATCTGTAGATAGGCATTGGGCATCTTGGGCATGACGATACTCTGACAACTTTACGCAAATGGCAGCAATTTCATGCTTATGAAGTTTCCTCTTTGATAGGTCCGACTCCCTTGGCAAACAAGTGTAGCTGCCACCAGAAATAACTATTCCTGAAATAAATTCATGTTGTTCTAAATAAACTCATGACAAAAAGTCATGTCAGGGCAAGGTTGTCATAGGAGCTGATCCCTGGGAGTTCAACTTATCTACACATCATAACAATTCAGTATCTATAATTTAGCACCTACTTCTCAATGCAAAGTTCATTCGAAAATAAAGTTGATCATGAAAAAAACAGGATTTGTTTGAATATATGGAATGTGAACATTACCAAATTCAGCTTCAATTACGGAAAAAACAGTACTTGCCCTGCAGACAAGCAAGGTGAACAGCATTTTCTAGAGATGTTTAGAATGTATACTGGGGTATAGATCAACGGAGTTACCAACAGACTTAAAAATCAAGACAAACTTTTTAAATTATGATATGAAACAGCTTTAGTTTTATTCCTAGCAGCTCCCTGAAGAAGTGAACATCTTTTTATAGAATTTCCCAAGCTTAGTGCTTGATATTAGCAACTTCTAAAATGATCTTTTAGGAATTTTACTGGCAGAATTTTGAGTGCCATATTCCACATTCATCTTACCATCAGCCACGAATAAAATGTAGGTGCAAGGATATAGGTATATACAGTCTTTTTCCCCCCTACCCCTACTCAGAATAAAACAGCATTTGCAAATATTCAAGAGAAAAGACAGGTAAAGGTTACAAATGTGAAATAAGTACCTTCAAACATTACTTTTACATGTTTAAATTAATAACTTAAACCTCTTAATTTAGATTATTTTTCTATACTACAACTGTCATCAATTTCACCTTTATAGCCTGAGTTTAAGGCCTTTGAGACATGAGCAAGCTACACAACAAAATAGTAAGCTCAAGACATGACTGAGAAGCAAACAGAACTGTAACAACTGCACCAAAAATATGCAGAGCTATGATTAGCTAAAGGTCTAACTTAGAGCAGTTTCCCCCATCCAGGAGTAAGCTCACATTTGAGACAATCTTCATGAGTTCAAGGACTTACAATTATTTGTTGAACTGGTGTAACTTGAGTTAGTGATAAATAATAGGAATATATAATCAAAGGTATCCTGGCCCAGATGTTAGAGGTTCATCAACGCTGAAGTGAATGTACATTTATTTTATTGATATTCTTCTGAAAAAATAAACTATTGAGTTTTATCTAACTTAAGACTCATTTTTTATTTATATATATGTATGTATATCTTTCTATCAAGCAAGTCTTACCTAAAAGTCATAATATGTCCATTGGCACAGAAACATGCAAGGCAGATACTGTTACTCAATGACACTATATCTCCACGAAGAACAAAAGAAGTCTCTGTTATGTTTTGCTTATAAATACAGTTCTGGGATGGCAGTGAGATAACTTTTGCTTGCTTTTCAGAACATATCACTGCATATTGGTTTTCACTGATTTCCTGAGAGGAAGAGGGGGACACTGAAACAGGTCGTCGCTTTTTCAATTTATCTTTTTCATCTTTATCTTCAGGAACATTGTGTTCTCTCCAGGGTTCATGTGCTGGTGAGACTAAAGATCCTGTGGTATCCAGAAAAGCCATTCTCAAAATTGCCCCTTTTAGCCTCAGGATGGTTCCTAAGAAATAGAAGTTGAGAAGATTTCTAAAACAGTTCTAAGTTGAATTTTAAATACAAAATATTCCTTTATGAAGTTAGCAGAATGAAAGCTAAACAAGAACTTAGACTTGCCTAAACAAAACAGAAGTAAAACCTTTGGGCATTAATCTGAAAACCAATGAAGCACATGCAAGTTCACATACCTATTCAATAAAATGTTAAACCAGTTTTCAAAATTTAAGTGTCTGAATATACTCCATTAACATCAATGGTAATGTATTTATTTATTAAAAGAATGGAGCTGGAATGCATATTTGTAACAAACTTTACAAACATGCATCGTGTTCTGCAATGAAGTTGTAGTAGGAAAGCTAAATCTATGCCTAACAGTACATTATTCAGTGTTTATCTTTATTTAGGCAACATTCTGAAAACCATTATTAAGACATCATTACAACAAAATCAGTTGCTGTGTATCAGTAAAACAAGATCTCAGTAAATCACAAGAATACTTCATAATTAGTATTTAAACCATTAAAATAGACAGCCCTTAATTTTTATTTATTTTTTCCATGATTCAGTAGAACTGAGTTTCCTACCATAGCACCAAAAAAAAAACAAAAACAAAATACACATTCTCTACTATCTCTGTTTAACTGTTGCCATCCACTACATTAAAATGAGAAAGTCTACTTTTCTCAACAGATATACTTTGATTTTTTTCTTTTATTATTATGACATTATATATTCAACTTTGGAACATTAAAATTCTGGTAATAAAAGTAATCAATCTATATTGTTAACCTTATTATCTAGATCAATGAAGTATATATTTCCAATTACTCCATAACTGAGAAAAATAGTTTCTTAATATAATAAAATAAAAGCATGAGAAACAACAGCAATATTTATCCAAGTATCTTTAGGCTGTACTCTGCTTTCTACTCACCACTAGGAGAAACAATTACTGGCTGAAGAAGTCTTTGCTCTCCTCCTGGGGGTAGGTTCAGTACAATGACAAGCACTGTACCCAGGGTGGTCCCAACCCACAAGCACGGGGAAGGTGATGTATCGGCTTTTCTTGTGAAAGTCTCACAAAAATGAAGAGCTGAAATTGCCTCGCGTGACTCTTTATCAATGCTAGTTACACTAGAACTCCTGGATCGACTGAAAGAGTTGTCTTTGACATCTGAAAACAGATAGGTATTAATTAGAAAGAGCAAAATGCAGGAATTAAGAAAATTGAGATAATCTTTTAGTTTTGTTCTTTAGTATATGTATCATACTACTGCTTTTTATTACTACTTTATTCTTCCTTAATTATATTTCTACTGTGATTCTTCCTTAATCATATTTCTTTTTGATTCTATTTTGAACAAAGCACCCAATCTTTCTTTGCAGAGGTAGTGATTAAGTAATTGCCATGAATGACTTATCACAGAATGGTTTGGGTTGGGAGGGACTTTAAAGACCATCTTCTTCCAATCCCCCTGTCAGGGGCAGGGACACCTCCTTCTAGACCAGGTTGCTCAAAGCCCCGTCAAGCCTGGCCTTGAACACCTCTAGGGTTGGAACATCCACACCTTCTCTGGGCAACTTGCTCCCGTGTCTCACTACTTCTTTCTTACTAGTATCAAATCTAAACCTGCTCTTTTTTAGTTTGAAACTGTTACCCCTTGACCTGTCACTACACTCCCTGATAAAGCATATTGGACATTTCTGCCTTCTTGAGACAAAGAGTAAAAGTTATCATTAAACAACAGGAGTCCTTAAAAAAATAAAAAAGTAAAATTAAAAAAAAACTGTCAATTAGCTCATTGATCAGATAAAAAATGGTTTCCATGACAAACAGCTTAATGATTTTTTTTTTTTTTTTTTTTTTTTTTTTTTTAAGATTCAACTATTTTAGTTTAAGAAGGACAGGCACAACCAGACATCATGATTACACAACCTGTAATGACTTACAATATTGTCCCACTTCAGGAAACTGCATGAAGGAGTTTTCATAGGCCATTTGCACACACCTGAACTTTTAGTAAGAGAAACATCAAACGCTACCAAATGCCATTTGGCACTGCTATGAAAAGCTGAAGATCTCCTTTTTGAATAAAGTACAATATGGCAGTAACAGTTTTCATCAGGTTGTCTTAGTCTTTTTGCTTGGCAAATACGGTTCTTATAACAGACGGTGAATTCTCATATTAACAAAAAAATTCAAAACAAACCATGCTGCTCTATTCTAGCTGTGTACTGTCTGTACCTGTGGTGATACTTAATACATCAGCATGTCTGAAGTTATCTGTGCACTCCAAATTAATGCTTTACTTTCTCAATGCATCGTTCCACAATTTTAGCATGAGACAACACTTATCAGTAAAGTCTGGTGCACTTTATTTATATCATGACTTCCTAAAACTAAGTTATTATTTTAGGTCTTCAGGTGGAGCACGGAACATTTCTTAAGCAGGATTATGAGCTAAAAAGCAACGTTTAACTTCATACTCACTAGAAGCATCAATATGCTAATTTCATTAAATAATTGCAACTTTTCTACAAAGAACATCCAACATGCATTTGAAAAATCTTACAAACTAGATTTCAGCTGACAAAATACAGGCATCTAGACAATATAAACAGTGAAACTCTCAGGAGACATTTGTCTCATTCCAACAAGGATAGAAAAATTATTGTCCTGCCTTGTTTTTATTTTATTTAATTCAAATGTAAAACATCAATCATAAAAAGAAACTAGGTCAACCACTCATATGCTGACATCTCAAGTTTTCACATTTAAAAACATTGCCTAGGAAAAACATCAAATCCAGTGTAAAATGATGAAAGTCGTTTTATATTTTTTTAATGACCATAACCTCTTACAATGCTTGTTCCTTCAAGCTTAAATATTTATTGGCTTTTTGTTTTTTTGTTCCAACTCTAACAGATTAATCACTCTGAATATAATCATACATTCGAATTTTGCTGACATTAAAATACATATTTGCAAAAAAAGCATAAATATTCTGTAAACCAAATTAAGGCCAAAAAAAGCTGGAATATCTTGGTACATTCAGAATTTAAAAACGCAAACCAACTGTAAACCATCTGCATGAATAAAAGATAACTCAAATCCTGGCATCTCACTAGAACGTGGGACTACATGTGGTTTCATTAATTATACCCCTTTGACTAAAGATTTGAGAACATACTTTCTATACTCCTTATTTCAGGAAAGATCCTTCTCCTCTTCCTGAGAAAGATACAATTACTGCAACAGGCATAAAATGTACTTTTCTTCAGTTGCAGCTGGTTGAACATTTGAAAAGCATGTGTACAAATTCCAGAAGTATTGGAATGGACAGGGAAACACAAAGATTAACTAGCCAAACAATACAGACATTGTAGAGAGTGGACAACTCATTCAAAGAGAACTGGGAGTGAAAGATTTAACTGCATTAGTGCATATTCTTTATCCTGAAGTCAGGCAAGAATCTAATTTCTTAGTAGATTAGTTTTGAATGAAGAGGAAGTTACAATAGTGTGACTACAAAACCATTTCATCAGAAGGAAGGAAAGATGAGCCTCTTCTAAGCAACCAAACCACAGAGTAGGACCGAGTGGTAATGGTACCTTAATCATCTGGGTTACAACGTTGAAAAGCGATGGTATAATGCAGACTACAGTATGCTTAAGATGATTTCTATTTTAGGAATTGGAAGATAAATATAGAAGCACATTTTGTTTTGGCTACTTAGAGAGAAAGGGGAGTAAGTCAAAGATTTAGAGACAGAAAAGTATTTTGAAAGAGCACAACCATGAAAGAGTAAATGTGATCAAGGTTCAAGAAGCCATGGAAGAAAATGAAAGAAAATATGGATAATAAACTTGTGAGAAAGACATTTCAGAGGTGTCTCCTAGATCCAGTACATACGGTCACATAAGTGACAAAAAAATACAAGCAAGCTGAGAGTCACTGAAGAACCCTATGCAAAAACTATTCCACTAGAAGAAAAGATGGTAAGTCGAATAAAAACAGACATCTCATTGCCTAAGAAAGTTATTTACAGACCTGAAATTTTAAGACTTTTATACAGAACAAAATGAGGTGTATAGGTGCAGATAGCTACACATAGGGTAAAGTCAAGCAAAACCAAAGACCATTACAACTAAGTAGTAAAGAAATACACCAGAAGGGAGTTGACCAAAAAAGCTCCGTTATTTCATTAGAACAGCAAATATTAAATCACGTAGAAAATGCTGACAATTTTAGCATTAGAAAATACTGAGTTTTAGCATTCTTTTTTCTCCCTGCTTCAATTAAAAAAAAAAAATCTATGTACTTACTGCTATCGAAGAATTTCAAGTAAAAACAACAGTAGGAATAGAATGAATTTGATAATATTTAAGTGTAAATGTGTTCCAGTTTGCAAAGTCTGATAAAGTAGTAAGGAAGAACAAACACACAATGAAAAGACAAACCAAATTTTTGTGTTCCTTACTGCCAACAATGCCATGGTTAAATCATTCTAGTTCTACACAGAAGAGCCTTAGAAAGATGAGGAAAAACTCATCCAGAGGCAATTAACAGAAGCCATCCTAGACTTAGACAACGCAACTTTAAAAACAAAAACTAACCTAAACCTATCTGCAAAAATGAAGATTAGCAATGTGACGACAGCTTTCAACAGCATAAAAAATGGCCTAGCAAAGAGAAACAGAACCATAGCTATCCATGTTCCTTGTGGAAAGGACAAGAAGAAAAACTAAGTTAATATGGAAGCAGGGAGTATCGTTTGAATATTGTTTGAATAACAGGAAATTTGTTTAACTGGCTATAAAACACAAACTTTTTCTGGTATTTTTCTAGAAACTTATTTATTGGAGGCTCATGAATGAGAGGTTAAACTGCCAGACACCTGGATCCTTGCCATAGCAATGGATTAAAGGATTTCTGAGGGTTTCTTCCAGCTTCACATTTATCTGAGCAGAGCAAGCTGTAATGTAAATCAGGGTGGTCTAACTCTTGAGTTTC
This sequence comes from Anser cygnoides, assembly GCF_040182565.1. Taxonomy (NCBI): domain Eukaryota; kingdom Metazoa; phylum Chordata; class Aves; order Anseriformes; family Anatidae; genus Anser; species Anser cygnoides. The sequence goes on along the minus strand of NC_089875.1, from coordinate 52,162,022 downwards.
AGGATATTCCAGTGCCATCAATTCTTCCCTTGCTGATAGCAAGGGTTGTCAGATACACAGTTCTGCAGCTGACAGTCTGATCCTGATCTGTTTTCTGTTGGGGTTATACAAGGGATTCTGCTGCAAGAGGGGAAAAGAGCTGTAGCAGACAGAAGGCAGCTTTCCTATGCAGGCTACATCTACTGCTGTAGGTCTACAGCTGTCCCTGATCATCTTTTTCTCTAAAAGGCTGGGGAGCTGGATCTGATCTACAAGCTGGCAGTCAACTTTTGATGAAAAAGCTCTTAAAAAAAACCAAACTATTCATTTGTATGTTGTTTTAGTTATGCAAAACCTTCAGAATTACAAACTTCACAACTTAATTGCTTATTATGTAAAAAGGTATTGTACTTTTTCAAGAAAATTGAAATTCTCAGAGTGGCCATCTACCCAGCAAACAGCTGTATGTTATTTTCATTTATGGAGAGTGGTCACAAGACAATTACCATTTGCAAAAATGCATCCAACTATTTGTTGAGCAGACCTCAACATATCCTGTTGTTCCCAAGATACTGTATTTTTCAATTTAAAATATATCAGATGGTTTTAAACAGGCAAGCAATTTTCCTTACAATAAATTACCTGCTTATTCAACACTTGTTCTATCATAGCACTATTGTGGAAGTAGGAGTGACAGATGCCTAAAAATTATGACAAAAACGTGATAAGCCATGTACAAAATTTGCAGGCTTACCTTACGATGACAGCAATGACATTTTGTGCCTGAGATCCCCCAAAGAGAGTGGAATTAAAATTTTAGTTCTATACTTCAGATAATGCAACTCAGTCATGATAGTTTACATAAGTAAGGACTCTTTATTGTATGCACACTCTGCAAAACAGTTTCAATAAAAATAAAATCAACTATGTAAACTTACCTAAATCAGGCTTTAACTCAGTTGGCAAACTTAGCTTCCTGGACATCTTTGCTGAAAAGTGAAGTATATCTTTTTTTTAAAAAGAATAAACATGATTCTGCTGGCCTTTATTTGCCTCTTTCCAAACATTTAATAAATTATTGTTCATTACATTAACTGCAGTACTTAACAGGATTTCTATTAAAGCAGAGCCCGACTTTCACAAGTGAAGGGTGCAAAGTAGAACATGGAAGATACCGCGGTCTTCAAACGCAGCATTTTATTACTCTTGCCCAACTTCATTTCCCCTTAGATTTCTGAATGAACTTGATGGATTGGATGAATTTTGCTTTGGCTCAAACTCAAATTTTATCTCTTTGGGTAAGAGAAGATAATGTAGACTCAGTTACTGCAAGAATATACACTGAAATTTTCAAAAATTTAACAACCCCTCCACTCTTCTTCTGCCCTACTTCCTGATCACACCTGAGATACTTTAAAAAAGAAAACAGATGAAATTTTAATTACTCTAAAATGTAAGGGGTAAGAGTACATGTGTAAAATAAGCTAGTAATCTGAGATGTAATCAGCAATCTTAGAAGAAATAAATTACAAAGAATAATTATATATGATCAGCAGCATACAAATGCAACATTCAAAAAAGTCAAATTTCAACAGTACTGGTCATGTGAAAAATAGAGCTTAAAATCATCACTGACTTAGAGAATTCTATTTGTAGGAACAGAAATCTTATGGCCTATTTAAAATACAGTATTATGCTAACAAACATTCATAAAGTAATAGTCACTAGTAGACTTGTAGCCATACATCCTTCATCCTTCTTTTAACAATTAGTAGAAAGAATAATTTTGATGTAGTTCAACTTCTAGACCAGGGCTAGAATTTGAATTTCTCAGCCACATGCCTGAATTTTGATATATCATTTAGTTCTTCATTGTCTTTTAAGGGTAACACTTCTCCACCTAAAGTAGATGTTGGATACCCATCATTAGGCAGATTGAATCTTGCAGCTTCTCTCTGTTAAACTCTCTGGAGTTCGCTTATTCTAATTATCCTTTTTTTAACAGAAATCATTGTTTGCTACATGTCCTGAAGAAGAGTGCATGATTTAAAGTTACTTCCACTCCTTCAAAAGGAGAAGTACTTCACTGTATCATCAATTATGCTCATCAATATTACAAATGCTAGTTATCTGAATGGATGAACAGTTTTATTCCTGTCATACATCATAAAAAATTGAGAGTAAGACTCCAGAAATAATCTTCTCATTTCCTTCACATGTCATTGTTACAAAGTATGTCCTGTTCAAATTAAATTGAACTCAGACCACAATGCTAGTTATTTTAACTTACTTTAGTGCAGGCTGAAATGGAAAAGGGTACTGCACCTAAATGTTTTCTATCCTCACAGCCTTGCATTGGCATCTGCCTGGCTTAATGATGAGGCCAGAGTTCATCTTCAAGAAGTTTCTGCCAGAGGTTGTTTTCAGTAAGACTGACTCTTGTTTCAGATCACTGCTCAGCTATACATATGGAAAACTGTGGTACACTGCGCTAGTGACCATGAGCCCTTTTTTCTGCTGTCAGTCTGAACTTGCATCAGCTTGGTGCAAGAACACGGAACCTCATCCGGAATTGGGAATTATAAGACAGGTGTTCCTCATCATAAGACTTGTCTTTTGTTTTGGACATGTAAATCATAAAAAGCTGAGATACTGAACAAAAGCTGAAGCATGCACACAGAAAAATTGAGCTGGTTTTGGCTTTTCACAGCTTTTACCATGTGTGAATATCAGTAATGATTAGTTTATTTAATCATATTGAAAACTAGAGTGGTCACTTTTGGCTTCTCAAATCGAAGTGTTTAACAACTCCGGAAAAATGGCAAAAACCAAGATATTAGGCAACAGGTCATACAAAATACAGGTTCGTATGTCAGATTCTATGAGTCAATCCCCACTTTTGGCTTTTTTGTTCACTAGTAAAAGGCCAGCCGCATGATCTAGGTTGACAGGGTAAAGCAAATCTGCCAAATGTCTTTTTCAGTACATACTAAAAAACGCCTCTCATTAATAGGACAACAGGATACAAGAGATAAGACTGTCATTGCTAGAAATCATGAATTAATGTTATGAAGAAAACTTACAGTTCAAAATATACTTCAATGTGTCAAAAGCCTCAATAATTCCAATGTAAATAAACTAGAGCTTATTTAAATAGCGGTACTGCCATCTTGTGTTTAGAGAGATAAGTGCCTGAAGATGCAATAAGAAAATAGGAATATTTCACCAGCTAAATCGTTTTTTGGTATTTGGTATAATAAACTGCCTGCATTCATATATGGCTTATAGTTTACAATAGTTTTAAGAAAATTCGGTTTTGCCATGACCCAGATGAAAAATAGCAATACTGCCAGACAGCTAGAGAACTACCACATAAAAGATAATGATCAGGGAAAAGGAAAGAAAACAGGATTGAGATCTCAGTGTCAGGCTTTTGACTTTATTTGTACAACAGGACAAAGGCGATGTCAACTGCCCCTTCTGAGTGTGACTGACCTCAAGTAGCAGCTGTGATGCCACTGCTGAATACCTCTCTTGGTGATTGCTGCCCCATTTACAGCCAAGGCTGCCTTTCTACAACCAGTGCAAGACAAGGAGACAGGCTAGGGAGTAATTCTGCTGCTCTTGCCTCTGCTTAGACCTACACTTTATACTTCTCTAAATTAGAAAACCTGAAGTTGTACATAGGCCACATACACACATTCTCTTGCTTATTTATATAACTAAATACATATCTCGTGAAAATATGAGATCAGAGAACTGTCCAAGAACAACATCCATGATTCTTGGAGATTTCTCATATGTCAGTCTTGAAGGGAACAGGTGGTAAATATGAAAGGTTACCTTGGCATACTGTGCTATTTTTCAGTATAGCAGGCTTGACCAATTCAATGAAGAAAACCTGAAGGATACCTGAGACACGTCTGAACTGTCAACAAGAAGATGTGGCTTAAAGTAATAGTTATATCTTATTTGCAGCATGTTACCCTGAGCTACGTTACAAAATGTTACATTGTATAGCACAGTAGTTTGAAAGCTGTAAACTGTTTTCTCATATATTCCTTATTCAAGGAAACAGTCAAAACCCTCTGCTAAAAAAAAATCCTCTAAACCTAAAATAAAGTGAGACAAGTATCTTGGTGTTTTGACAGACAAGAGAATAGTTTACATGAAGCATAATTCATTTAACATTTAATGAGAAATATCTAACCAGCTTAGAGTTTTCTTTTAGTTCTTGCTAGTATTTTAGACATACTGAAGTCCCCACATGATTCAACGTTTGACAACTACATAGAAGAAAAAATTTAAATTACCAAATTTCATGATGCTTAAAGAATCAAATACTGCACTGGTGACAGTTAAAGAAAGAAATAGATTATCAATGCTGAGATGTCTAGATTTGATATAAGAATAATGAAGCCATTTTACAAGAGAATGCCTGAATCAGACAAAATATTAAACACTGGAAAAAAAACCCACTCTTACTCTGGCATTAGGGCATCTGAGAAGTTAACCTTTGATTCTGTGAAAACAGTATTAAAAGTCAATGACTTCAGCATTGTTTGGCAATTTTAGTTGTACACTTCATAATGTGAAAAGCCTTACGTTAATGGTAACAGCTAGGAGTACAGAAATTTTGAATTACAACTACTCTGGTTAGATCTGCCTAATGATATTATTTGCAATTGTTCTTAAATTTGCAGATTGAAGAAAAGAAAAACAATTTCACTGAAGAATGCAGTCTCCTGAAATAATTATAGAGGTATTAGAGTCTACAATATTTTGCATATAACTTTACTAAAGCTTCTTACAGAAATGGATGTTGTAATACCTCACGTTCTGACCAGATTCATATTGATATATTAAGTCACATACAAGTCATTGTATCAAATACTTAACTGACACAAACATGTAAAACAGCTAAAGATATTGCTTCAGCTGGAATCAGATCACAATGCCTTTCTACAAAAATTACATAGTCTTAGACATGAAATACTTCCTATCATTTTTTTTCCTTTATGTCTAACACACTTTTCAATAGTAATTCACAGAACATTATTTACGTTTTCAAATATTTGTCATTCCTAAGAGAAATGTTTGCATCACATAACGGCCAGAGTATTTTCTGTAAATTCCTAGTTGATTAAACCAAGTATCTCTGTGTATCTAAGGTAATTGCAGCTATTCTGAAGTTCACCCCAATGCAAACGAAGGGGAAACGTGACCCTAGAGCCACATATTAACAATAGACCTTCGGACAGGTACATTCATATTTTCTTTTTTTTTTTTCCCCCTAAATACTCAGAAAGACAAAGCTGAAGTGTTGGTTCATGAAATATTTGCATTTTAACTTACTTATACTACTGTTGCAATCTTTGATGACCTTTGATCCTTTAATGAAGTAAGAACCCTTGCCTGATACTGTCACTAATGATACAAATCAATGGAAATTAAGATGTTTCTACATAAAAGTTTTAATAAAATGACTAAATTGACAATGGTTTCATATTTCTAAATGGATGCATTTTCTGTTACCACCTTACAGACCTATCACTGAAATGAAATTACTTCTCCCTTTGTCAGCAGTTTTCTCTTACTGTTCACATCGGACAAAAAACACAGGGGTGATATTAACAGCGACTGAAATAAACTATGTAAACTATTCTTTTTTTTGTAACCCATTTTGACAGGTTGTATTTCACACATGGATAAAGACCTGAAAGAACTTGAACTGACTGCATGATACGCCAGTGCAAAAAGCTACAACCATGCTACATACAAACTCATTCCTGTGAACACAGTTGATGGTAAATTGTGTTCTTTCATACCACAGTGTGAAGATAATGACAAAGTAGCACTCACATTTTACAAAACTCATTTTCCATTCACATTTAGCTGACAATTCCATTTGTCAGCTATTCAAAACAATGAAAATGCATTCAAACAATGAAAATGCAAAAACATGCAACTAGTGGCATAGCATTTTGCCTTATTTTACATATACCAAAGAGCATACAATGTAAGTTCAGAAAGTCATGCAGGGGAAAGATGCTGTATATAAGGTATAGAAAACATAGTAGTGGAGGAAAAAAAACCCAAGAACAAGGATCCTTGCACAGCATCCAACTACTCGAAACTAACAGAATGCAGATGAAATAATTACATTTCTTCAGACTTCCATTACACTGTGCAAGGTACACAAATCAAAGTATGGGCTGACTGGGAAACAGTTATGAATTACACATCCAATGCATTCATTATGGCCTCAGCTTTGCATTTAACTTACACCCTGAAGAAGGCATTGCTTGTAAACGTTATGCTATTTTAGCTGTGAAAAACATTCACACTTTCATTTGAAAGGCTTCAAGCTGAAACAGATGTCAACAGTTCTATAGAATTATCATTAGCATGTTTTATTAATACCGTAATATTACTCTTTTTAAAAAAGGGAAAAATAAAGTAATGCTCAAACACATTATAAGACCTCATATCTTGTGCAAAAAAATAAGTTTAGAAGAGACTGCTTTGGGACAAAAGGAAAATACCTCATCAACAGGCATTGACATAACATGCACAAGATTAAGTGTTGTTTTTCTCATGAGAAAAACTGAACATAAGCTTCCAGTTAGCCGGAATCCTCTAGGAGGACATATCAATGAATATTCATGTAAACCATACTCAAGTTTTTCCAATTACATAATTTAATTGACATAATGATCTATTATTGAGAGACAGTTACTTTTTTGAATTGTGCTTAGGCTTCCACTGTCTCTGAGCTCATCTTCCCTAACCTGTTATCGCTGCAGTTGTGATAGTACTGAGCAAAGGGGACATTTCTTGCTCTTCCTCATGTTATGCTTCAGATTCCAAAAGGAACCTTCACCATAGTCATATTTTCATATTAACAGTTCTTCTCGATTACTGAATTGTGGATTTGTGGTTTAGGATTAAAAGTTAAGTTGTCAAACAGCAAATCAAACAGAATAGTGAAAAAGAAACATCCATCACCTGACCTTATGGTTCAACATAACCTATGAAGTAGTACTTCAGCAAGCAACTTCACTACACAAAATAGTTTCAGTTTTTTGACCTCACAAAAGAGAGAAAATTAAGCCTTCTTGCAATGATATACTAATGTAACAACAGAAAACATAATGAAACATTAACAGATTCTGAAATGAAAGTAGCCATATCCCATGCAAGAAGAGCCCTTTCCCAAAATCAAATCACCCAGCCCCTGGACTTCATTTAATGACTCAAGTGTTACAAGCAGAGTTAATTTTCATTCCAATCACAAAAGGGTTCAATCTATAACCCACATACAACATATTCCAAGGCAGTTTGTTGCCAAATTTTTAAGCTAAGTCTGGATGGATTTGGAAGGATATTGTGTCACTGTTAGATGCAGAAAAAGTAAATACATTCTGGACCAGTAATGGGGTGTATATAATATATATATATATATATATTTATGATCAAATATTTGGTCATATATATATATATATGACTAAAAGTCCTTTTCCATGTGATTAAATCAAAACATGATACCACCTCCACCTTGACCACTGTAATATGGAAATCTGACCACGTGGTTATGAATGTAATGCACAAAAAAATTTAATCAGCCACATGTTCTCAAAGGGAGCGTACCTTTGCAAAAATAGTGGAATAATGTTGTGAATTGCATAGACTGAACTCTTAGTACAGATTAGAATTCCACCCATCCAGAAAACAGAGAAGTGCATTTGCAAGAGTAATTTAAGCCACCAGTATCCTTGATTTTTTTTAAATTGTGCCCAGTGTATTTAGTACAGAAGCAGCCCACAGAATTACCAATTAGAATAAAGAATGAAAAACAACTAAGTATGCATTTTTTAAAATTTTATTTATTTTTTTGCTGCTGAGTTAGTGTTGCATAGAGTAAGGCACTGGATTAGGAAGAGAACATTTTCTTTCTAGTTCCTACCTATGTCATTGGCTACCATCCTGGAAAACATTCTGCTTTTGGTCTTCACTGTAAATAATATATTAATAAAAAAAGGTCAATCTATGTATCAAAGAATGAACCGGAAAAAAGACTTTAGAAAAGAAAAATACTGTACCCTTTTCTATAAAATTATTCATTTTTTGATCATCATCAGAATTTGGTGAACCAGAACCTATGAGTGAAGACAGAATGAAATTGATATACATTTAATTTTGACACAAAACCAATGTATTAATAAAATTTTCAGTTTAAGGTAGATAAAAAGATTTATTAAAATATAAAATACTGATAGTGGTATTCTCTGGTAGCTGGTAGCTGTACTAGATACTATGGATTGCAAATTATTTTGTTGGGACAGGAATTCTGCCATATTGACGTTAACGACAAAAATTATAATTCAGGTTTTATGTTGCACAGTGCCGCAAGTTTATTTGTTAGAAATATTTCTCTCACTGAATAAAGTGTTTAACACTGAATAACTGTATTGCTGTCCTAATCATGCTTCCAGACAAAAAATTAACCCAAATTACAATTCACAGAACACAGTAGTAACAATAAACTAAGAAGTTTTGAAAATCTGTTTTTTTCCGATGCAATATATCATTGTTTGGCCCCAGTTCCTCAATTATTCCACCAACAGCTCAAAGCCAATGTTGTCACCTAGGATTTTTCAGAATTCTTAATACTGAAAAAACAGTAGTGGTGTCTACAGGCCACTACTTGAAGCCTCCTATTGACGTAAGATTAAAACACAGTTCAACTGAAAATAGAAAATTTCACTGGATTTTATTTTGTGCAAGTGTAAAAATAAGAATGGAATGCAAACATTTTGACCTTTGTGAATACAAAATTATGAAGGTTTACAATGCTATACATTTATTTTATGGTCAGATGAATGCCCTCAGTCTATCACCTCCTAATTTCTGGGGGGAAAAAAAAAAGCAGGAGACAGAGTTACCATCTGTCTCCTTCCCCCCCCCCCCCCAGGTTTTCTATAGTTCTCTTATTAAAACTGTAGGATACACTCCTAACTTGCAGGTGGCCCCTTTCACAGTCCTCTAAACTGTATAATCACCCACTGGAGCAAATCAAATGGAAGTTAGCTTCCACATCTCTTCACTTGGGGACTGAAATGTGGAAGAGGTGGAAAATCTAGATCACTTGAGCAAATACAGACTTCAACCCAAACTGACTGGTTTGTTTTACAGGTCATATCGTTAACAGTCAAAGCCAGTAACATACTAAATTGTCAATCCACCCCTCCAAAATTAAAGGTAGTTAAACTTTTTGTGCTAGTATATTTCCTTCTTCACTAGCCAGACTATTTTGGAAAAACTCCATTTAAATTTGGCCTCCGTCCTGCACCTCAAGTTCACCAATACTGTGCAACACTTTCTCCAAAATGTCCTCTCTTATCTCTCTGGAAACAGCACGTTATTTTCACATGACTAAAAGAGGACTACTTTCCAGTGTTGTGATCTTGCCCACAAAAGGTGTAAAACTTAGAAACCAAACCTAAAAAACTGCAGTTCTTCTCATATCCATAAGGGCTGGCCTTCCCCGGAACATACAAACATCACAAAAAGATTTCTTATCAGTGAGGTGACTGCCCATTTGCCTCCCTCCCTAGTTACAAGTACCTTTCTCAAAAGAAAACTGGAGAAGCCTGCCATGAACTTTCTCATTCACAAAAAACTGGGAGGAGAGGACAGAACAGAGGGAAGCAGGACAGCGTCTAAACTTACCACTTCGAGAATCTACTTTACAGGGCTTGCAGCTGTGGCTTCTCAGCTCCCTCTTTTCTCTATTCAGTATTTTTGGTATTTAGAATTATTTCTCTTTAGTACTGCATGTGTACCTAAGATATCATATACTCTTTTCACAGAATATTCAGCTCTCCAAAATTCTAGGTTTTATTCTGTTCATTTTATTGTAAGATAACTTCTGAAGTCTTCTCAGACAGTCAATTTATAAATTAAAAGTTACATCTATCACTCTATGGTTAAGATTTTCCCTCTAATTTTGTTTCCTTTCAGGACATTTAAATCTGTCTATTCTAAGTTGTCCCCTTATTTGATTCTCTTAAAATAATATATATATATATGTATCTGAACTACGTTATATTTTAATCTACTCCAGCTAACACAACCCAGACATGAGGGAGGGAGGGTAGGCAGATTGTTAAATTTAAGATTTTTCCATATAAACCTTGATTCTTACCCTAGTACTTCCATTGCACTGTTAGTGGAAATGGTGATTTGAGTTTTATACCACTTCAACATCAACATTATGAAAAAAGCCTCTAATTCAACTTAGTATTTTAAGCTTTAGCTATACAAGTTGGAAGTCATTTGGGCTGACATTTGAGTGACGCTGGAGCAAGAGAGAAAAAAGATTGCAGAGTTACAACTCATTATTTGTTCCCTGTAAACATTTTTGCAAAAATAGTAAGTTTTTCAATGGAGATGGGGCAGATGATAACAAGAGGTTTAATCTACTGCGTTTCAGTTTTAAACAGCTTCCTTCATGGCTCACTTCGTTCATTCCTCACATGGCTCACAGGCTACAGTAGAAAAGGAATCTATCCTTAGACCCATATATTGATTACCAGTTTGCATGACATTGTAAGTATACTAGCTACATTAGATTAGCTATTTGTGTAAACCTGCAACTTTGACCTTTACTCTAATTTGGAGTAGAGCTTTCAATGAAATAGATGAAGTGCCATTACTTCTTCAAAAGTTTTGTCAAGAGTAATGCTGAAGATGTGACTTCTTTTTTTACCTACTATGTGAAATATTCATTTCTAATACTATATCCTGACACATACTATTTAATATTCACATATCTACAGCCTCAGTGAGCCAACATTGAAAATTTTTAAGTTGTATAACATATTGCTGAAGCTTTCCTTTAGAATATTCAAATACAGTAATAGCAACTGAATATCTATCCCCCCCCTTTTTTTTTTAAGCAAGGAAATCGTACTTCATAAGGATGACAGCTTCTGAAGACCTCTGATTCCAAAGGAAAATGATAATTTGTGGAAGCAAAAGTAAACTAGCTCCTTTTGCGAACTTTTTTTTTTAAACCACTTCTGAGAACTGAAACACCAGATACCTGAACTATTACAGGAATTCATACACCTCTTATCAGTGTTTCAGAATTCCATTGTGCAGCTTAGTAGGCTCCCTGAAACACAAATATTGCACATTGTATCTCTCTTCACTCATCTTTATGACTTTTTTTATTGCATCTGTTAAATAAACTTTGCTTTAAAAATACAGTGGAGCAACACAGCAAAATTTTTCAGAACTTCTCACAAGTTACACAGGTTTTATATAATTACTTAACAAGTATGTGTTGATTTAAAGCATGCCATCTTCTGTGGAAATAAGAAGCTGAAAGTTAGAGAAAGCGATGATTACCTGAAGTAGGTGATTTGCAGCGATCTTCTGGCACCATTGTACCTTCATTAATATCACAAAGACCTGCTGGAACACAAAAACAATGTATAGTGAACATGGCTGCTATTTCATCCTTTCTTCCATTACAGTTAGGAATTTTATATTAAATACAAACCAGCTGTTTGTGGTAGAATTTGTTACATATTGCACTTTTTAAAATTTGGACATTAGCTGCAGTGATTGCAAAGCTATTCACTTCATCCTACTCATTAGATTTCAGTGCAAAGTACTATCTTTTAAGCACGACACTTATCTGAACACTTAATTACATGATATAGATATATGTTAAGTACACATTTATATTTTGAAAAAAATCCTAAAAAATGTAATTGTTAAAGAAAGTCACATGAAAGAGGATCTCTAAGACTACAACCACATTCAGAGTATATGTGAAACCACTGAGTTCTTTCACTATTTGCTTTCCATCTGTTAAAGTGATGAGCTTTGTATTTACTTTTGTACTGTGAAGTTCAATATGGAGTTTTGCTGGAAGATTATGTCATTTACTGAATTTAAGGTATTAGGGTGCTTAAAAAAGCATTCTTCCTTTTATGAAGGGATTTCACTAAATTATATTGTCAACTCTGACCATTTGAATAACTACTATGTTAGCATCTAAAGCTCATTCCTTACATTCCAATGAAGGAAACAAAGCATAGGAGTTCATTATCAGATGCTAAAGATGGAAGTTACCTCATTAACGTCCTAAAGATTATTCCACAGCATTAACTAGGAATATACAAGGAATTTTGCCCTTTTCCTTTTTGATAATAAATTGCTAGCAACACTGCCCAGTTTTAAACACACTTGAGACTATAAATGTTTTGTACTACACAGGGTTGTGTAATAAGTTTTCTTAAAAATCCACAAGCTGCTCTCCCAAAAAAGCAAAATAAGTTTTAGACAGTAGCATGGGTGGACAATATATATTTAATTTATGTATATTTAAAGAATGATGTCTGGGATACATTTACAGATAAATTTCAGCATGTTATCTCTCCAAGATGGCCTGAGCAGACCACATGTTATAAATTCATAAATCAATAGCTCTGCTAATCACAAGTAAGAGTGATCAAAATCAGCTTACAATTAATGACCTTTCTCATTAAGATCTCTGAAAATTCAGAGCTCCCTTTTCACATATTAAAAGCATGTAGTTACCATTCTGAGAATACGGCCTTGGTAAGAGCAGATGTCCCTCAAAAATATAAAGACAGATCCTGATCTGGTTTCTTTAAGAAAGAAACATGAATTTTTGGTGCTGGGAACAGACAACCAAATAAACACTGCACTTGGTTACTATATGGGGAAGCTTTTAGATTAGAATGGGGGGGATTGAAGTCTCCTTTTTGGGAAGAAAAGGAGCTTTTAAGCCTAAGATGTGCTTATTAACAGCTGTACTAGCTAACACCCAGAAGGATTCTCTGACCCTACTCTTTCAGCTGGTGGAAAGCACATGCCTCACAGAATGCTTTCACTGGGCAGCCTATATCATCAATAGAAGAACAAAAAATATGTCAGGAGCAGCCAAACATAGTTTATCAAACCAATTAACATCTTCTATAATGAAGTTTTAGGTGTCCTGAATCTTTGAGGTGGACTCTTCTGGTACTAACAGTTGAAAAGCCAGCTTCACGCACAAATACCATTTTAACATTTTAATTTTCTTTCATCACTGACTGTTTATTCTTGCCACTTCCCACTTTCTTTTTTGGTAATCCAGCAAAAACTTTGCCAGAGTTGCTGAGTGGGATTTGAAAATGAACACAGTCCTTAGGTATGAGGGGAAACACTTCTTGCAAGCATGACAAAGAAATACCCAGGAGGTTTGCTGGCCTTCAGTCTGAATTGCAACACTTCACTTTAAAACACACTACCCAAGGCCTTCGGGTGTCTGCCATCTATAAATCTGTTAGCTTAGACACAGTGCTGTGCTCACACTGTCACTCAGATGCTACACATACCTGTTGTACATGAAGCTCTATTACAACACGCATAAATATGAGCTCATTACTCCAGATCAAAGCACAGTTTCAATTCTGACATGTAACAACAACAGACAACACAGTATCATATTATGTAGACTGGTTCATCACTGGAAGCAGCACTCTTTGACCAAATATGAAGTAAATCCTCACAGCAGCAATACTGGAAGGACATACCCATCCTGTGCTTTTAGAAATAGTCATGTTTCTAAATCATGCTCCTTAGGGAGCCAAACTATATAAATCCAAAGATGCAGTTCAGGAATTTAACATCCTCTCTCCTCACAAATATTTTAATTCTTTATCTTCAGAGGATGAATTGAATTTCTCACACTAGTTTCCTCTGAAAAGTGAAATCCGACTGGAATAGACTTTAGACAAGAATAAAGTCATATACCTACACACTTGCTTCCTCTGTAATAAGTATTTAAGTTAAATTTGATTAATATACATCTTAATGAATAACACATACCAATTGATCCAACAGAAGACCTCAAAATAGTCTCCTGTCATGAAGCTATATGCCAATTTTATGTATTAGGTAAGATTTATCCCACTAAAGAGTAAGTGTGCATTATGACCATCATTGTGGCACATAAACCTTGGAAATCTAAGCATAGCCAACACTGCTATTATTTGACAGATAGGAGGAAGGGACAGGTACATAAAAATTAATTTTACGTATTAGTTGTTACAATGAACAGAGTAATGAAGATGAGCTGAGCCTATGAACTATGAAGGTCTGTCTGCCTTATAACCCAAGGTACCCTGATATAACTCGTGCGCGCAGTAAATTCAGGAAAATTTCTCTGGTTTCAGGCTTACAACATACGTGCAACTTGCTGTGAATTTCTAAACCAATTGATCCAAAGCCTTCTATTTCAGAACTGCAACCTGACTAAAACACAAATATATGGAAAAGTGACCTTCTTAACGAGCTCTTAGCTTCTTTCTGAAGTCTAGTAGCAGGAAATTTGAAATAAACTCCAAAATCAATCAAAGTCATATAACTTACTAAAGATAGAAAAAACATTATGCTGTATCAAAAGCTCCCTTGAACTACAACCAAATTTAACTGATATATTATGCTTCATAAGATGTTGGATGATTTTGTGCATAAGCTTCAGGCAGATTTATCACAGAAGAAACAACAACTTTACTGAAAACCTGCCTAATTAAAAAAATACAATTAAAATAATAAACATGACAATTAGAATTAAAAATAATTGACCTGAGACAGTGAAAAAAAACACTATAATCAAACTGTATGATTTCAGTTCTGTATTTGGCTTAGCCACAATTGATGTTGGTCTGGTTTAGTTTAAGCCTAGGTTTAAAAATTCAAAATAAGTTCAGGTCCAGATTCAGTTCAAGGAGAAAGAGGATGGGTAAATGACTAGAACAACCAACCCCTGTACTTTCTTCTGGTTTGATTCAACTCCAGTTCTGAAATCCTTGTTGGTTACATTAAAAAAAAAGACTTTTTGATGTGTAATCAAAGAGTAGTCACATGCAAGCAAAAACTGCTTCTATTTCGTCTGAATAATCCTGAACTACCTCTGGTAAAACATATAAAAATGTTATAGAAATATATAAAACTTAAATATATTTCTAGTATATTGTACTCGTTGAAAAATCACAAACCCTTGCAACTCCCACCAATAATAAGCTTTGAAAGAGTTAAGGTTGGTGTCTTCTTTGAACTCAAAATTATGGAACTAAGCAAGCAACAACTGCTGTTTGTAGTTCTTTTGTGTAGTCATAAAATTTTGAAGTGTTTGGTATTTGGTACCAGTACGGGCTGTCTTCTTACTGGATCTATTCTCCTGTCATATTTAGGAATATGTATATCAAGCAAAGATCTCAAAACAGTGTTAACAACCACCATGAATAGATTTTTCATCACCCTGTAAAAATTTTTCTCACATACATTGTGCTTTTCAGCATACAGCCAAAGCTATTTTTTTTTCTTCCACAATCACGAGTTAAAAATGAAGGTTGACTTTGTTTTTATCCATGACAAGCACCTGTAGACGTTGTCTAGCAGGCCGTCACAAAACACATACTGCATGCTTCACAAACTATCAACCGTCACCTAAAACGTGAGTAAAATACCTGGTAAGATTCACTGAAATTCCAAAACACATTCCCAACCATAGATACAGACTAGTTTGTACCTGTAGAACTAGTCTGAAATGTCAGTTCACAGTCAAGCTAGCGTAGAGTACCTTGACTCTAAATAGATGTTGCTTTAAGATGCGACCCTGAAATTCTTTTCCGAGTAAAAAGATGACAGAAACATACATCATATTCTTGCATCGCAAGTGAAGGAAAAATCTTGCATTTCTACTCATGTTTTAGAAAATACATAACTCTTAGTCTATGATTTTTTTTTTAAGAAAGTCTTTTTGAATTTTCAACTGATTAACTCAGAACATGCAATTTAATAAGTTATAAATGTCTATTTAATATACCATCTGCTTACAATTTACACTGGAACATACAAAATAGCAGTGTTCTTAGTGAGGAAGGACCAACGCTTCTTGCTTTGGTCAAAATCTGTGGAAATGGCTGAATAACAGAATATTTTTTTCCACTCCCCTCTATCATGAAATCATTGAATCTTTGGTTTTGCTGATCTTGAATACTATGGACAGTAGCAATATGCTGCTTTGTCACATTGTCTGAACCTGAACTTCACGCAACTAGTTAAGAATTTGTCTGAATGCCTACATAGGTTAGTATGATTACTTTCTAATGCTGTTGTCTCAAAGAATGAGAAATACACTCAAGTTTCTCTAAAATATCCACATTAAGCACGCAAACACTTTTACTAGGAAGATTTACAAACTCAGTACTAGTAATCTCTGAAGGTTATTAGAACTGTACAGCAGTTGAAAAAATCTTATGCATAAAAATCTTCAGATGTATTAAAACAGAAATGCTTTAAAGATAGAAATAAAAGAATTCAATGAATGCAGTCTTGAAATACAAACAAGTACATGTAAGTTCCTTGCATTTTTGAAGGCACTAAACACCAATATTAACATTCAAGAACTGGAGAATGCAAAACCCCAAAGACTAGTTCATATAGCTCCAATCCTATTAATACAGCAAATAATTATGCTTTAGCTTAACAGAGTTATGTAAACATATACAGCAATAATTATTTCTAAGCTACCAAAGTCTGGATAACAGAAAGAACTAGAAATAACTAGAAATCATTAGAAATGTTAAATAACTCTAAAGAAATTAATTTCAGTCTTTACAGAAAGTGAGCTTGTAGCTCTAGCTAATCAAGATTTGGAAAGGATGGTGAAGGAAGGCAGGATCAACTACCTGGTTAAGAAACCAACTCTTACAAAACCTATTCTAACCTATTAAATATTCCAGGTAAACTCAGCTTTTCAACTGCTGGCTTCAGAAGGTAGTTCTGGAACTTCCGCCCATCTTTTGTTTCCCTTCACAATGTCAAAGGAGCAGCAGATCCCAGCTTTCAGTTCTGTATCATCTCAAGGTGGAAACATTCCTTTCATGCCTAACTCTTCCTCGGCAGCAGATGATGGAAGACCATAAAGGAAGTAATATTTGGCTATTGAGCCTATCACCTCTGAAATGCATTTTTTTTTTCCTCTTTGGGAAAAATCACAGAGAAACTAACAAAACTAGACCACAGTCTCAAGTATGCCTTCACCCACCCCAGTCACTGTTCCTTGGGTTTTGTTTTATTCTACACACCTGTTATAAGGTGGTCAGATCACACACCTCTGCCCAAGGGCTGGAGAAAACTGGCATACTAGGGAAATGAAAAACGTTATGCTTTTAAAATCTGCTTTATATTTTCTGAATTCTTGGATGCTGTGACTGCTGGAATAAGTCCTGAGAGTAACTCATAGTTTTGATGGGTTACCATCAGCCCCCTAGAGGGCTGTGCAATGCACCAACACCTCAACTTTTAAACCCTACAAGCAACATCTTTGTAGTAGGAAGCTTTCACTTGTAATCCACAAATCACAGCTACAATGTTAATAAGTAAATAAGAATTGTCATCATCTTACACCAGTTCTGAAGCTTTTTGAGCCAGGATGGGGACCAAGCAAGGGAAGGTTCTAGCCTCAGAGGACCACTGGATTTGGTGAGCTAGATCTTTAGTCTATAGACATCAATAACTTATGAGACAGGTTCTTGCTTTCCTCCTCTCTCCTGCCAGTACATAGACTATCATGGTTGCTTTTTTCCTTCCAGTTTCTTTCAATGATGCCATGAACAAGAAATGATAGATGTATGATGGATTAAAATCAGTTTCTAAAACTAAAACAATTACTTAAAATGGAATAACAAAAAATATTTGTGGTGAGTAAACAGCAAGTAAAAAAAGCAGGTTCAGATGTTCAAAAATATTTTATTGCCATGAGATGACTTACTTATATAAGAGGTGCGAAGCTTTTTCACAGACTCTGAATATAAGTTAGAAAGGCCGCACATGCAAGAAGCCACAGTCAGCATACCTTTATGCAGCAATGAGAAAAGGAAAGACGGAGACACTAACAGTACATTTGAGATAGAAAAGCCAGCTGAACAACTTGTATAACCAGATTTAGAAAACGCTCTTGCCATGCAGATCATTAGTATTAAAATGTAAGATGAAAAATTATATGATTTCATGTAAGTTATATTCATGAGCAAGAAAGACTCAATTCATGAACGTCTTAGCCACAGTGTTAACTCAGAGTTATGCTGAACATTAAAATAATAAAAGGCAAGTAATTTTTAACACTAAAAATGCAGTTAATACATAAATGCATGAGGCAGAAGTTAAGCCCTTTACTACCAAGAGCAATTAACACAGTGAAGCAGCAAAGTTATTTCTTTCTCAAAAATATATATATTTTTAAATTTATACTTAAAGTATAGCTTATCTGACACAGCCTAAGAACTGCTTATGTTCTGCTTTATGCTAATGCTTTTTAAAGCAGCTTCCTCAGTTGAAGTAAGCTGACTGGTGGTAACTACATCTTTCTCAAACCAATGTTTTACTAAAATTTCCTGGAGCATCCATTTTCACTTGGATAACATGTTACTTGAACGTTATTCTGGATCACTTAAAATAAACCAACCAACCCTAGAGCATGAAGAAGTTTTTTGAACATCAATAATTTCCCATCAAATGATAATCAATTGGGGGCAGCAGTGACTTTGTTGATAGCCCTGTCTTTAGCTGCTTTCCAAATTAGCTTAAAAGTATCCACTAAATAACAAGGAGGAGAAAATCTTAAAATTCTAACTTTTAATTTTGGCAATAAAAAGTTTGGAATTTTGACTGGAAGGTCATTTTCCTCCTCAGCTGCAAAGAAGCACCCTTCTTAGGTATACTTTTAAAACAAAGTTCATTTTTCAATAAAGCTTCTATTTTACTCATTTGGATTGGGAAGTTTAATTGGTTCATTTATATCAAAGGCTTCCTCTGAAACTAATATAAGAGCATGTACAATATTATAACATGCTTTAGATTATCATGGACCTTTTTAAACAAAGGTTAAAATAGGATGCAAAGTGATCTTCACAGATACAGTGACTATCTGCTAATATTAATAGGTTTATACATGCATGTGATGTGGATACTAGGCTTAGCAGAAGATACTAAGACTTCAAGCCATGCTATTAAGTTAAATGCATAAATTTACTGACTGTAACTTGTATCTATACACACAGAACATGCGTTTCCATCTGTTTTTTAAAAAATAACATCACACTAAAAACATAAGCAATGATATCAAGCATTACTGAGTATTGTTTTATTGAGTATTGTTTTTGAAGGAAAAAGTAACGAACCTGCAATAGTGACGATCAAGAAGAAAGGATGAAACCATAACAGCAAAAGCATACTTGTATTCAAAGAATAGACACTGTTAGCCCAGATAAACTCAGACGTAGCTGGTTAAAATAAGTGCTGGATAACTCACCCCCAGATGGCTGCCGAGTTTTTCGGGGAGATCGCGGCTCCCTACGATAAGGATCATTGGAGCCATACAGTTCAATAGTGCCAAGATTCAAGAGCACTGTCTTCTGCAGGTAATCAACCATGGCAATACCATTACAGTTTCCAAAAACTACTCTGGAAAAAGATAAGTGGAAGGGAAGATAATGATAATCAAATATAGGTATAATTTTATTTTGGTATTTTTTGCTATTCAGAATTTTAAGACTTCCTAATTTTTTCTTATATTATTATTACTATTTTTAAAAAAATGCCCTAAATTAAGAATATGTATTAATTATAATTTTAGAATGCAGCATTGTTTGTGTTCTTTTGTATAAAGATGTGACATTGAGTAGAGTAGATCACTGTCATTGTATGTGCCAACCTATCTGACAGAGGCTTAACTGACATTTAGCTCTACAGTGCAAACACAAGGAAGAATGATACTGTTTTGTTTCTGATGTTAGCATCATCAGGAACTGCCATAACCCACAAAATTTAAGCACAGGAAACTGATTGCATCTAGTGTTGCTGTGCAAGTCATGTGAACACATTGACTTAATTTTTAATAGCTGCCACATTAACAAAATAATGAAAAACAAAATTGCATAGAATATACTTACAGGCCGTACGCTGAATTGACTGCTAAGCTGGTTATCTGCTGAGGAGGTTCTCCACTCACCCACACTAGTTGGATAACTAGCTCAATTTGGTAACCTGGAGACTGCTTAAGAGGAGAATTTTTAACTCTGCAAAGTAAACAAAATATATCTTTTTGAGACTCTAAAATCTCATTTTTTTCCTTATAGGCTCAGAATTCACTGAATTCTGTATTACACTGGACTTTTGAAAGTTTGGAAAGCTGCAAAGAAAATCAACAAAAAACAGAAAACTACATTAGAACTGGTCATTCAGTCTTTTAAAAGCCCTGTTGATTCATTATTGTGTTGAAAATGAATTGAGTAATGATCACATACACTTCATTTCTCTCTTCTTCAGAAAAAGAACAGCATTAGCATGCTGTATTGACTTGACCAGTGCCTAAAAGGAAGGTGGTACTAACTCTTTTCTGAGTTTCTAAAAGAACTCTGGTTTAGAGGATGGGAGAGTGTGGGAGAGTGAGGCATGTGGATAGAAGAAGCATATGGAAAAGGAAAACAGAAGCACAAGGTATTAGACAAACACAAACAAGAAACTGACAATACGGAAAAAAATTCAAAGCCAGGTAAAATGACTGTGATGGTAGACACAGGAAAAGCTTGAGGGGTGGGGAGGCGTTGGGGAATTGACGCTCTTGGAAACATTGTCTGCATGCTGATGAACAAACTTAGCAATTTAAACATTTTTATTTAAAATGTTTGTTCTAAAGCATGAACATCTATAACTATACTAACACCTGTGCCAAAGTTTCCCAAAACAACCAGCAGAGTCACAAAATTATTTTCTGATTATTATTATTAATATCAACTGGAATTAGGACATTTAAAGAAATTAAGATTGGAATAAATTTATTGAAACGGAATTTAACTTTCAGATATTTGCAGAATGTTGCTGTAACAAATGAGTTTCACTGACAGTAACATTTCTGTAAGAATTTCCAAGTAGATATATTATCAGCATATAAATATTCTTGTTTCACACTCAAAAGCATAACAGAATACACTTACTTTAAACATGGGACATTATCGCGAAGTCCATCAGATGAACTACTACTAGTTGAAGGATGAGACTGGGGAACAATGGATTGAGGATTGGAACCTGTGCCAGGAGTTGGTAAAGGTGGCACCTGCTCACCATCTGGAGATTCAATATCATTTATTTCATACAACAGACGTACTTCCAGCATCTGCAACAAAGTTAAAAACAACAACAACAATCTGTAAATCCTGTCTTTCAAAAAAAATACATGAATTAAATGAAGTGCAACCAAAATTACTAGTACTAAAAGTGACATCCAGGACTTTTTCATCTTTTTAAAGGTAACAGTTGCTTATTAAATATCACAACATAAGCACACGGTCTTCAGAAATAGAGTAATACTAGCTACTTGAGATTGAACATTTGATTACAAAAACCTGAAAATCTAACTTATTTCTCACCATTTACAAGTTTCCTGCTCAATAATGACAATAAAAGGAAATACTGAATACAAGACCCATTTAATTGTCATTCTGTGCATGTAATACTCTCAGTTATGATGAAAGTTTATTTTATGGAGTGTGGGAATGCTGAAACTAAAAAGAGCCAAAGGAAGGCGAACAGCTTGACTGACATACCCATTCAGTAGCACTATACATACAGAACTTAATTCAATGTTTAATGTTGTATCAATCTAGACTATACATTTTAAAGAACAGAAGCTCATCGTGATTTCAGATTTTCTTCTGTTGGGTCTGCAACAATATTAGTATTAATTGTAGCATAGTTTAAAGAAAGTTTTCCAATATCTTATTCTCATCTGCAAAGCAGAACTTAATTCAGACAAATAACTATACAGTAAACTTTAAAGCATTCCTAGTAAAGAATCAGCTTGCTACTTGCTTATTTCTAAAAATCCATTAGAAAATACTATTCCTTTAGAAGGGAATGTACTTGTACATGACTAAACTCTAGAAGAAAAAAAACAAACATGCCTCATCTCCTTTAATAAGACTTGTCTGAAGTGGAAAGAATAAGAACTGTATCACCACTAATGCTTTATTCAGAACATTGATAACTCACCAGCTTCAAGTTCGCTTTCTGATCATACATCCAGATAAGCAAAGTTGCATGTGTCTAATTTAACAAAAAAGATTTCTCAATCTCTTGTACTAGCCTTCTCAAGTCTTCTACAACTTGTCATTATATCGAATCAATAACAGCAAACTCCTTAACAGACCTTTGGGCATGTATGGCACAGTTCTTCCCTTCTAGTTCTGCATACGGCAGAATTTTTACCAAGAAAAATGGTAATTATTAGTAATCAAGCAAAAAAAAAAGGTATCAACTAAAAGATTTGAAAATTCTTTGACTCCATATCTCATCCACTTCCGTTTAAAATATATCTCTGATTCAACCACGTTTTGATCCACACTTTGGTTTGATAGAGCAAAGAACTATTATCGGTAGCAAAATCTGAAAAAGGCAATGAAAAACAAAATCTTGCTGTGTAATTTTTATTTCTGCTGAATTTCATAATTTATTACTTTTCTTCCATGAAAAAGCCCTCCCAGTTTTGAGGTGATCTTTTTTGTCCATTTTACTAACAAAATTAAAAACTGAATTGCTGCAAAAATCTTATTATAGCCATATCCTATAAAGTTATATGAATTACCGGAATGACTTCTGTTGTCACTTCCTGCTTGCTGAACCTGTAAATAATGACATGTGCAGAAACTCCAGCTATGCACAGCATTCTACTTTCTGGACACCATGAGATGATCTGAATAGCATACGGATCTTCATCTACTATATCCGTGTTTGGCCTATCATCCTTATTCCGCGATTTTTCAAATACTTTAGCTGTTTTGAGCTTATAGAGTACTTGCAGCGTTACTAGGAACAAACCAAGAGAAATAAAAATTAGTACCCATTTAAGCAAATATTTTTCTCGATATTTTTTCTAATTTAGAAACGTTTCTTGATAGAGACAGTCAATGTGTTCAGTAAAACACAGCAGAGCAGAAAAAATCAGTAACTGTGTTGATACCGCCCATGCAGTGCACCACTTGCCCAATGCAGGATCAGTTAGTATCAAAAACTTTTCCCATCTATAGATATATATGTTAAGCTTAAGTTACAAACTGCTGTCAGAGTTTCTCATGTTTAACAACACTTCGGGTTCTCTTTATATGGGTAAGAACTAGTTATATTTACCACACCACAACTTAAGCCTATGGCACACAAAGTGAAGTTCCTTCCCTTTCTCCTTACAGTATTTCAAATCCATGTCCTCTTACCTGTGTTCTCAAACTTAACAGCCTCAATTCCTTCAATTTTTCAAAAACACTGCCCTCTGATCAATCTGTATTTTTCTTGATAGTTGATACACCAGAACTGTTCTAGTGAAGTCTTACCACAGTTTAAAACTGTGAAAGAGTAACTTCATCTTGGTTTTACAGATATTGCCATTTATTCATTGTAATGTTTTTTTTTTTGTGCTGACACTGCACTCCCACAGAACTCCATTTTTTTTTCTAGACTAAGTTCTGAGTGTATAGCCTTGAACCTATATTCAAATAAATGGTCTCATGCTATTCAACAATTAGTAATATTAACCTCAATTATAATTCTAATTCTTTCTTCCAATATTCTTGCAACTGTCCTAGTGTTGCTTTCAAACTTCATAGGAAGTCTCTGGTCAGTCATCCAAACCCTTGACATCAGTAATAATCATATCCCTATGAAAACCTAACCTATCCTTTCTGCTCTTCTGTATTTCAGTAGCTTCACCCGACTCACATTGCCCTATTACATCTATAGGGCTGTGGTCTTGGAGAAATTTGGAAAAGGTTTAAAATTAAGACACAGGATATCCGTAGTTTCCACTTTAACAGGCTTATTAATCTGTTATTAAAATGAAACTAAATGGCTTTAACAGGAGCGACTTTTTACAGATCTATGCTGAATAATATTTTTAACCACAGAGAATCAATCTGTTTTTCTTTCTTCCAGGTTCCACCCCCACTCGAAACAAATTAAAGATCTATAATACTCCCAATACTCCTCCTCCCAGTTTTTAAACATATATGTTGCATCTGTTCCAACCCACACACTCCTTAGCATTTTGGAGCCTCACCAGTCTTCCACAAGTTTTCAAAGACAACTGATAATGATTCTAAGATTATTTCAGACAGCTATAAAGCCCTAAGAGTAAGTTTAGTCAGAACTAGATGATTTAAAACATCTAACTCAATGTAGTCCATTCTAATTTGAACTCTTACTGCATTTCTCACTGTTAGCTGCGTAGACCATCAGAGGCAATTGACCCTTTAAAAATGTAAAATGGTTTGTTCAGTGCTACAAAGAATTTTACTACTCTCCTGCCTTTATTCACAAATGTGTAGATCATTTTACTAACACAAATTACTACTGGTTCCAATTCTCATTTTTAGATACTCTGAGTTCCAGGGTGCTGATATTATATAAAAACAACTCTAATTTTAGACTGAAATAATTTACTGAAATTCAATTACTAAAGTAAGTACTGAGTACTAAAAAGGGATGCATTTGCCTGGCATTCATCTGTATGGTCAATAAGCTACTTCTGAAATTTAAAAAACAATCAAAAAACTTATTTTCCAGCTGAACCTTGAACTACTAGGACAGGTTGCTGTACCTGGGTTGGGGCAATCCCAGACATGAGTACAGACTGGGAGAAGAATTTACTGTGGGCAGCCACGTGGAAAAAGACTTGGGGGGTTCTGGTGGACAAAGAGCTTGACATGAGCATGAACAACCTGATCTAGCGGATGGCATCCCTGCCCAGGTCAGGGGCTTGAAACTAGATGATCTTTAAAGTCCTCCTGACCCAAGCCATATGATTCTATGATTTTCACTGAGGTGGTTAAAAAAAAAAGTGAAAACTTAACTAAAAAAAATCATGTTAGTTTTATTTAATTTTAAATCAAAATTTCATATGGAGTTGATGACTGTACATAAAGCAGGAAATATAAGAATGACTAGTTTGTAATTGCATTCCATTAGAGAAATCATTAAGTTTAGAAAACTCCTGCTGAATAGAAGAAAGTTCTCTACTGAAAACACTTACTTGCTGAGGCATCCCAAAACTTGATTGACCCATCAGCATGCCTATGAAATATTAAAAATTAATAAGATCATAAAAAGGTTAGTTGGAGCATTAGACCTCTTTGCTACTAACTGATTAAAGATATGACTGACGACATTTTTATTAGTATTTGTAATGACATTTTGTTTTTTAACAACTTATGGTAAACCATTTACAAACGCATGCCCCACTTATTTAGACAAAAAGGATTAAAAAACATTTGGAGGTTAACTCACTGAAATTCCACTGTACTAATTTACCATTTTAAACTGTTTTGAGTTACCTACATTTCTCATAAGCAGTTTGGCATATCTTACCATGCGTTGTTTCTTAAAATGACGACCATTATTTAGAGTGACACTCGTAAAGTAAACGCCTAAATTAACTTTCAGAGTATTCAGTGTATTTCAGTATATTCCGTATTTCAGCATAAATGAGTTTTCTAGTCTGTTTTTATCCTTAAATCATAGTCAGAGGACTAGACTTTTCAGGACCATCTCTCAAAGTCTCTGTAACATTTAGTATGAAGTGACAGTAATCCTCATCAGGGCTAATGAGCTGTTCTAAAAAATATTTTACTGGTACTCTCACTTTCAGTGATGCACTGCATGGTTATAAATTAAATTTCATTTATACTGCTTACAGTAGAGTTAGAAGGACCTGTTTAAAAAAAGATCAAAATGAACAGATTTAAGTATTTGGTTATTTATTTTTAAAAGAAAAACTTGGCTTCCCTTTGAGAACTGAAAATCAATAACAATTTAATGGACTTCCTATGCTTTAAAACACAGTTCAAGTATTTTCCAAAAGTTAAGAATAAAGGAAAAATTCCAGGATGTATAGATAGACAATCATAACAACACATAATAATAATCCCTGTAAAACACTTGCTTTCATACTATTCCTACCTTCTCTTCCACATTTTACTTTCTTGTCAAGATTATGCAAATATCTTGTCTAGTGAACTTAATTTCTTAAATGATTAAACCACTCATGGAACATTTTTTTTTCTATAAACGATCAAAATATTCTCAGTTCTACTCAACCAGCTAAGCAAGTTATTACTACACTGTGGTGTCACTTACCCCGTAATTATTATCTCTGGATAGCTCTGAGTAATCAAACCCCAGTTGCCTCCACTGATAGGCCATTCCTAGAAGATTAATCAATACAATACAGGATCAAATTTGGCAATATAGTAAATGAATTTGAATGCAGGAACAAATACACCAAGGAAGAAAATAAGATACAGCGCAGAGTTAAGCCACTGAAATTATTACAGGTAACGCAGATTCCAGTATTTCGCAAGTTCAAAAAGTTACTAGATATGTCTACAGCAAAGAAAAGTCAACAAGGTCTATGGATGACACCCATGCTCCAAGAAGACCCTTAGCTTCCAGTGATGTGGCAATCAATTGAATCACATCAGGAAAGCGTAACTACAGGCATGACACATGCTATGTCCTCTCTAGACATCTGCTACTAGCCAAAGACAGAATAATCAGTCAGGTGGAGCTTTAGTCATAGCATGGCCATGCTTACACTGTTTAGAGCAGTTGATTTTCAGTATTTTCAAATAACACTTATGTACTACATGTTTTACCTTCTTACTGTAACCTTGACGTTTCTGTCGAGCACCAACTGAATAGAGTGCAGGTATGAGGTCCACAGGACAATCAGCAAAATATTCACAACAGGTAACTGGAGACTCATGTATTGTCAAAGGATAAGGATTCTCAAATATAGGGTACCTTTAAGGGATGAAAGTGGAAGACTTAATCTAGGCAAAAACAATTTATTTTAAATCCAGAACAAGTGAAACACTGAAGACTGTTTGGGTTCTTTTTGTACAAAAGAAAATAAATGCATACAAAATTAGGTTATGAATGAATATATTATGAAACTTCACTTCTCATCGAGTACACTATCCAGATTCTGTAGATCTCTAGACAGAACCTGAAGTTTGTACTGTTCCTAGAATATTTTTACAACACTGCTGTTCTTTACAGTCTCATTTTCAAAATGTTCATGAGCCTTAATGTGGAAAAAAAGTCAATATTCAGGTATATGTATCTGTGCTCAAAGGACATTTCTCTTCAGTTAAATTAATACTATGCTTTTTTTTGTGTGTGAATCGAAAACAGCTTTTCAACCCATTTAAAGGAAAAATTAGCAAAAACAGATGAAAACTTTATGCATACAAATAATTGTACATAAAG
Source organism: Anser cygnoides (assembly GCF_040182565.1). Taxonomy (NCBI): domain Eukaryota; kingdom Metazoa; phylum Chordata; class Aves; order Anseriformes; family Anatidae; genus Anser; species Anser cygnoides. The sequence continues at coordinate 52,134,638 of NC_089875.1, read as the reverse complement.
CTATCCATGAAGCTAAAAATCTTCTAAAAACTGAATGAAAGAGGCTTAATTTTAACAAGATGTTAAACCCATATGACAGCATAGGGCAAAAGGAAAAATCCTGTAGCATCTATGCATGCATCTGTGCATTTTATTGCTTTTTCCAGGTGCAAAAGAATTAATACACTGCAAGTGAAACAAAGACCATATAGGTCTTCTAAACAACATAGCTACTGAAGATTATTATTACTTTAACATGAAACGGAACAAGAATTATCTTTAGATTTCAGCCACTGCCAACTACTTCACTTAAGAAAAAAAGACTTGTAAAACGCATTTTATTTCAAGCCCATTAAACTTGTTTTATGAATCTATGAAGCTTAATGCCATGGGTTTAATCAGAAACAAATTTTGGCTTCAGCATATGGCAATGTAAAAAATGGCCACATAGAAAATCTAAATGAAACTGCTCAGTAGTTTCCATTCCCATTAAAGTTGTGAACTAAACCAATTTCAAATATTAGGATTAAACTTGACCTTCTTCCAAATTTCACAGATCCTTTATTGTCTAAGGTATTACCACAGACTTTGAGGATACTTATTTACAAGCTTTTGTTCTGCCATAGATGGATGTTCTTCACATGGTTCATTACTTTTAATCAGGAACATCAAAGATCTTATCTGTCAAGTTCCCTTGCTACTAATCCATTAATAGTTGGTGATTGTTGCCTATAATGATTTTGAAACCTCTGATTGCAAGACCCACCACAGCGTACAGATTGTTCCATGGGCAAAGTAATACAAGTTTCAAGATGCACGGGCAAGTTTTAGTTGTGAAAACTGTAATGAGATACTACTTTTAAGCAACCTCTTACCACACTAAGGAACGAGGGAATATGTTACCATTCTAATTTTGTGTATATACACAAATTTGTGTGTGTGTGTGTGTGTACATGGTAGTTATTACATCTGTACTGAGTTACTTCTAACCAATACTTAAAACTTTTCAATTCGGCAATAATATTAACAAATATTTGTTTTTATATGATGACAACCACACTCATTGTCAGCCAAAATTACCCAACCTCTCAGAACACCTGTTACACCTGCTCCCTTCCCTAAAATTTTGTGCAGTATTTCGCCAACTGAGCTCTAGTTGACTCTAAAATAAACTGATAATTAAAAAGCACAAGTGACCTGTTAGTAATTTCTGTCAGTCAACTTTGGAAAAAGTTGCATATACTGTACCCATCTACTACATGTTAACTTGAGAAAAGCTGCTTTCAAAAGGTATTATAGTCTACCAAATAAAACTTATACCAAATATTCAAAATGTTATGTTTTAGGCGGGGAGGCAGTATGGTGGATTAAGCAGCTAAAGATCAGAACAACGTGCTGACTACTGCAAGCAACCATTAAAAAGACTATACAAGACTCTTACCCATTTTGTGCAAGGTCAATCAGCACTAAGTCCTTTTCTAAAAGAACGACTACAGCATACGGTTCCTGAAAGTCTAAAAGCAAAAAAAAAGATAAGTTATAGGTAAACATCATACTCTGGATGCACAGCACTCAATCAGTCCTTGCACTTGATTAGTCAAGAGTAGAAAAGCAATTTAGATGTCACACAGTTTCTGAAGGTATTTATGCACTCACTCCTCTGAATACTTTAAGTTTGGAAAAGCCACACTCCTTTAGCTAAATGTCCTCAATTCTTTTTCAATTTGCTAGAACCATTTGAACAGCTCACATAACATGAAAAGGAACATGCAGATGAACTTGTATAAGCATGATTCTGAAAGTACCAATTACTGAACAATAACATTCCCCCAATCCCAAATTTTCCTCTTATTTATATAAAATAAATAAAACGGAAGTTTTCAAAGTTTAGCTTGCTGTCTTTCAGAACGACAAATTCTCAAATTCTGAGCTAAACAGTTCTATATGCTCTGATGGAAGTTGACAGCTAAAAACACCGGAATCAGAAAAAATAGCACTAATGTGGGACAACTACCTACTCTATGATAAAGAAATCCCCTTCTGCGACAGAGAGATTACAAGTTAGTGAAGAATTTTGTGTGACTATTGGAATTAATACGAAAGTCACTAAAGTTAAGAGTACTACACAAATGCTAATCAAGATTTAGCATTGACTGGAAAGGTCTCATGTGCACTAATAAATATTGATGAACACATCTGCTGCAATAACAGCATAAAATTGTGATGCTACTTTTTGTCTGCACATGCTTTTGGGGTTAAAAAAAGGAAAACATGCAACCAGCAATCAGCATTCTTCTAGAAACAAAATAAGATTTTATTATGAACTCTTCTATTACGATGCTTTGGGAAAAAAACAGACCCCAGACAACAGGAGTAACAGATGTTGCTGCTGCTGCAGTCTGATCCCCAGAGATAAAACAAAGACAATAGTAAGAAATATTCTGATGGGATAAAACTCCAGAGAAACGAGGTCAAAATACAGAGAAAAATCTTTACAAAGCCTACCATTAGGATACGGCGTTTCGCAGAGGGTTAGAAAATCAACGATAGAGTAATCCATTTCTAGCACAGCAGTACTTTTCCCATGCATAACTGTTAAACAGGGTCTTCTTCCTACAGTGTCATATGACAAGCCTCCTGAGAGAATGATGAAAGGTTCTCTGGAATAAAGCAGATGTATATAGGATCAAACCAAGGTAATAAGTAAAAAGACTGGTCAGTTTTTGTAACCTAGCAGAAAAGTTCAACAAGATATCATTAAGCAGACATATGTAAAGAATAACGCAAAGCAACTCAGCATGCAATAGGTAGTTGGGTACATTTCAAAATTTAGAAACAGACTGTTTCCCAAGATGAAGGTTTTTTTTTTTTATTACTTTGTTGAACTTCAGAATTCTCTTCTATTGAACAGCAGATTCAGATTTGCCAACAGCTACATACATCCACAATATAAAATATTCCAGCAGGATTAGGAAGTAATAGTCCCAAGAATTTTGCTTTTTGTACAGAATCACCCTAAAGCTTGAAAGATTAAACATTTTGCAAAAAACGCAAAGTAATTTTGCAATCACAATAACTTGGCTGTCTTAGAAAAGCAACCAGGTGCTTGGCAAACTTCAAAGACCTTAAGAAACAAGTACATAAATAAATGCCAATATTTCTCAACACATATTTGCTCTAGATGTTTTTATCTATTTTCCCCTACCACCATGCATTAAATTGAAGGATTTTTTTTCTGTCATAGACTACACTCATGCTGTGTAATTAAATGACTGAGTAGAGCAAAACAAAGAGTCTTCTTGTCATGATAGAAGAGATTATGGACTTTGGAAAAAATTTAAGTCTCTACAGAAGTGTATTACAAAACATATCCACATTTCCTCTAATATGTGCATAATATACAATTTACTGAAAGTAAGATGAAGTAAATATATTTTACTACATATTTTCTTCATTTCCTGATTATTAAAAGGCCACCACTCATTTTAATACTGTTTATGTTTAAAATAGGGTCTTATACCTTTTAAAGAGCAGACTGACTGTTTATACAGCTGCTCAAGAAATCTCACCCACTACTTAGTGCTTCCTCAAATTTGAGGTTATATTTCTGAAGGAATAACAGGCACTAAGGGGATGCAATTCCTCCTATTTACTTGTACACCCACTTTAGGATGGCAAGACACACCCTTTGCTTGTGTCTGTCTTCAACTGAAGTAGTTAACATGTCAGGATCTGGAGGAAATTTGTAGGAAAAAAGCTATTCTGAGAAAATGAGGCTGAAGAGACTTCTATGTTGTCTTTTCCCATATCACCATCTTTCTGACATCTAACTGGATTTCACTTGTGCTTCAAAGAAGCATGACGGATTAGGTACATCTTCTTGAGATCTGTGCATGGAGAGTTTTGTTTGTGCACATGCTGGCCCTCATAAGCTTGGCTAAAATAGACACTGTTTGCAGTACCGAAGGCAAAGCAGACTGGGACAGCTTCCAGTTTCTTGTTATTTTGCCATCTGCCTGATCCTTCAGAAAGCCCTTTAACTGAAGAGTTAACATGATCAAAGAGTTCTGAGGCTGAGAAACAGATCTCAAAGGAATGGACATAAGTTATACCATGAGCCCGCTGAGTTCATTCAGTACTCTGACTCCACCATAACAACAACTGAAAGCAGTAAGCAAAGTAGTAAGGACACTGCAAGCACTTTCCTTGAAACTTCTCCAAGTTCTCGCTTTGTTACACTTCTTCATATAGGAACTTCCTATAATCTTTTACAATTGGGTCCATGAAGTGATTTCAGGAAAAGAATAAAATTTAATTTGATCTGATATTCTTCAGGATGTTAGTGAAGAGACATCACTTGTGTGATACACTTCCAGTTCCTCATTTTGCTGGAATGATTTACTGAAGTTTTGGCAAAAATGATAGTGTTTTTTTTTTTTTTTTAAGTAATGTTGCCAGAACAATTTACAGTTAACTATTAAGACTTGTGGATTCACCTAGATCATCTGGTAAAAACCAAAGGGATACATTTCAGTTTCCAAGTTTCTAACTTAGCAGTGAATATCACATGCTGGTTTCTGCTAGTTTTATTTCTCAAGGTAATCAGGTTGACTGATTCCTGTAGGAATGTTTCTGCTCAGTTTTAGAGGTCAATTGTTAAACTTCAGTTTCAGCAATCAGAATCAGCAATTTGGGTGTGAGAAAACAGATATAGAAGTCACACCACTGGTACCAGCTGACTTACTTTTCAGAACATGGGTGAACAATTTTCTTTCAAATCTACTATTACACATACTTCCATAATTTGTGATGAAATTATTCTCTAATAATAAAGGTAGAAAAGGCTTCAAGAGTTATTTTAGTGCAAGAATGAAAGTCTTAAAGTAGTGGTCAATATAAATCATAAATTCACTTTGGGAGGTGTGTTTTTCAACCGACAAGCTCACAACACAAAATAATACTACTAAAACTAAATTCAGTAACTTTTACTTATCTGGATACCTTCTCATTATTCATGTAATCTGTGGATCCCAATAACATATATTTATCTTGCTCAGAGGTGCTGCTGTACTGTCAGTCACGACAGCTGCATTAGCTACCAATAGAATACCCTCTTTAATTATTAACAGGGAAACTTACAAGCTGTAATTTCCATTAAACAGAACTCAAGTAGCAGAAAATAAACTTGAGGAATTTTACATAATGCTGAAGTCAAACAGAGTGAATACCATCAGGGACTGAACCTGGGGGGTGGGAAATTAGCATTAGGAAATTCATGAGATTCTCTGGATACACTTTAGACAGGAAAATACATGTAAAGCCACCTCAGCATACTCAGATGGTATCCCACCTTTGGAACAACCACTTCAAAGACAGAATGATCTGGATGAACTTAAATGGCTGGAGAACAATGATGTTATGCTCTGTGATTGGAATGTTTTTACCAGTTTGACTAAGGAACACATCAGGAACTTGCCTTTTTGACCTCCTAGACCAGATACAGGATTGTCAATAGTAACTTTTCTACAGATGTAATATGCTCCCATGAATAAAGCTATAGACACACTACTGTTGAAGGGTAAATGTAACTTTGGGGAAAAAAAGGCAAAAAATGCAAAGACCCCCATAAACTTAAAGGACAAATATGTACTCTGTAAGCTCCCCATATCGTGCTCACTTCCTCCTGTTTTCCCCATTCCAACTTCATGATGCAGAGTAGGTAGTGGGGGGGAAAAAAAAGAGAAGGTATTAATAAATGCTGCAACAACAGAAAGAATAGTGTCTCTAGCTTCTGTTACAGAATGCAGTCAGTTATGCTCCTTCCTTCTGTGTGGTTGTGGACATCTTTTCTCAGAAATAAAGTGTTTATTAGAATTAGAATTATGTTTTCACAATAAAGAAGTTAGGTAAAATAATTTATTATGCATTAACCTCTTTTTAACTTCTTCTAGTTTTTTGTTGTTGTTTTCTGAAGAACACCTAGAGCAGACAACTACAGAAGCAAAATTATTTCCTTTACTGGCTAGAAAAACAGATACATGTCCTGGACAAACCCAAAAGTGATTACTCTTCTTTACTACAAAAATTAAGCCATGAGCAATGTATGACAGTCAAAATTGTATCATGCTCCCACACCTAGTAAATTTCCATCGGTAAAGAGAAAAACTATAACAAACTTAGGCACTGAAAGTTAGTTAGTCATGCTTTAAAATTCTTGTTATAAGATTGCAAATAGAAATCCAACTGCACACGTGAACAGTTATTTCTAGTGCAATGCTTCCTTACCACAGGGCAAACTGTTTAGTATTTATTTTGATTAAAGTTCTGGAAGGGAAGAATATCACAACATAGACGTGTTATTATAGATTTAGAAGTACACTGAGAACAGAGAAGAATATTAAAGAGAAATTAAAGAGAAATTCATCCAAACTGAATGTTTTGATGCACACTGGATAATAAGAGGTAACAGAAAAAAGCCTGCACTAGGAAACAGTCTCCCCAAAGAGCTACGTATTCTCAGAAATTGTAGTAGAACAAGCTCCTTTCTAAAAACTGTATGAAAGGTCAACCAGTTTTCGTATTGTAATATTGAAGCTTGTTCTATAAACTATTTTTTCAGAATTCATAGTAGAAGGCTTTTGACTGCAGAAATTGTAACCTAAAGTAACTTCAACTTCAAGTTATCTGTACCTTTATTTAGATCTCAGTTTGACATTTCAGTTGCGAAAATATGCAGACAGATGTAGACTGCTGTAAAAAATGAATTTTCAACTGCCTGTGGATGTTCAAACATCTGGGCACTAGCCCTAGGTTTCTACTTCACTTTTAGCAAACAAAATTTCACACAGCCACTGATATTATCTGCATAAATACTGATATATAGTAGAAATCAGTATTACATCATTAATAATATTCCATAGATTTGAATGCCTGGAAAGCAAACAAGATAATACATAATCACCTAGAAGTCAAAAAAAATTTTCAAATAGCTAAGCAGGTTTCCATGAATATTGTAACTTTATATTGCACCTTATACTCAACCATTTTAAAGCACTTTAGAACCATAAAGAAAAGAAATCCCATAAAGTTCATGAAATCCTTCAATCCTAATTGCAGTCTTGCTAACAAAACATGCTATTCAAGATACTGTAATTCCATCTCAGCCTCTTCTTGCAATTACTGCTTTGTTACTTTTTCAATGTGCATAATTAGGCACAATTCAATGCATAAATTACTGTACTCTACCAGAACAGCTTCCGTCAGTAACATTTTAGGGGAGTGCAGGGGGAGGAACATGTATTCAGAATTTAGAATATCTGCATCAGACCACTATTTTTCAAAGTTAAATTTTTCAGACCTCTACATTTCAGTGTCTTCTGTGCTGTCAGGCTTTTTTTTTTTATTTAATAAGATATGTTCTCAGAAAATTGAGTAAAAATACACAAGGGTTGTTTTTGGTAGCATGGAATAAGCACGTAGATAGTGCATAAGTGATACCTTACCTAAGTTAAGGTTTGTGTATATAGCAATTTTTTCACATTTCTGTTTTTGCAGTTTATTCAGCAAATCTGATTTTTGAAAAACAATTTCAGCTTTTTTTACTGTAGCTCAGTGATACCAAAATATGTATCCGAACAACAGGAAATAAAGGACATTCTCAGAGAGCTGCATTTACTTTATGTATGCTATAACTTCACATGCAAAACAAGTCTTACCCAGCTCTAGTTGTTTTATATTCCACTTTAAGGATAGGTTTGCAGGGTTCTGGCTTCTTTCCATCCTTCAGCTGCTTTCCTAAAGTGAATTTTTTTTCTTATATTAATCTTACAACTCCATAACATGATGGCAAATTAAGAAATTCACTATGCAACTTACAAAGTAGAACATTTATGCAAACATATATTCAACACCTCTGACGATTACAAAGTATGCCTTGAAATACCATGAAAAGAATGTTAAAACTATCAGTACATCAATCCTGAGTATTTACAGTCATGTTGGTGGTGCCTTTTTTTGTGTGTGTTTGTTTCCAGTGTTGTGGAATTTTTATTTTCAAAAATATAATCTTCCCCTAAAAGTTATTTTAAGTAGCACTGGAGGATTTAAAACTTATCTCTACCATTTTGCAAACAAAATTTCTCAGCTTACAAGTAAAGTGAAGTTTATTCTAAGCGTTATCCTTAAGAGCTTGAATATGAAGGGCCACTCTTCCTCTACTTTGAAGTATTAGCAACTAAAGCTTCTATAGACACAATTTCTCCTGGCGTCAGTAGAGGTTAGAAGTACGATGTAAATATGCACCTGTCCTATCTGTACATTGATAACATTTGATAAAGCTATAAGGTTCTGCAGAAAATTTAGTTTGCAGCCCAATACCAAAATAAAAATGGTTATTAAGATGACAAAACATAAAACTGAAGTTAGTCTTGCCTTTGTTTTTTTAATCTTTGTCTGCTACAGGATCACAAGAAATTTATAGCTTCCTTTTTCCACTTTGGCCAACATCCATGATAATAAGCAGGGACTTGCTATAGTCTCAGATACGTAAACCAGAATGTTTAACTACAGCATCTTAAAACTTACAACTTACAGCATCTTACAACTAACCTCACAGATTATCCTCACCATTGCATTCACACTTGTCTGAGGTAAATAAGTTGCTAACACATAACTTAGATGTGTACAGATAATAATCTGTATACCGATATATATTTTTTTGAAATATGCAGCAGCATATTTCACAGAACAACATGTTAATTTCCCAGGCTTAAATTAATGCAGAATTATCTGAGAAGTGGGAACATCTTACCAGATGCTAATCTTATTCTTTTACAAATCTTTCCAAGAATTTATATGGTAATCTACACATTTATACATGAAACAGATGCTTGCTTATATGTATTTTAAACAACATATGGGACTGTAATGTCAAGCAAAAAGCAAGCTCTGCAAAACATGCATTAGTTAATCTTAAGATCAATGTCATTGTGTAAAAAACAGCCTGAAATTTAGATACCATTGCATTGAGTTGGACTCTTATTTCATAAAAACTAGACTTTTTTAGACATTAAATCTATCAGAATTTGATATGACAAAATCTACTTGCACTGCAATAGATTTTTAATACTTAGTTTTATAAAACATATTTCCATTAAAAATAAGTTTCCTCTGGGTTTTAAGAGCTGTGGGCACACAGTGGGCATCTGTTTTCAATCTTACCATGTGGAGTGATTGTCTGGAATGGCTTGGTAGGAGATTTTACATTCCATATGGTCAAGGTACCATCTGAGTGACTACAAATAAATTGTTTTCCTTCATGATGCCAAGCCACAGAGTGGATAGCCTATGCAAGAAAACAAACAAACAAAACAGAACAGTACAAGACTAATATCTCAGTATCATTTTATTGTTACCCCTTCCTTGATGACATTAGACAACAAAAGGAAATTACAAAAAGCACTACCTAAATCTTGTTGCTCTTAGTATGTCCTAAATTACCCATGTTAAGTTCTAAAGTACTTCTTTCAGACATAATTTATTCATCAAAAACATTGCCTTCATTTTACTGACATGTTTGGGGGGGGGGGGGGGGACGACAGGGACACCTCCTTGGAATGTTGAATAAAAAACCATTTTCAACAGTTGGTACTATGCAGAAAATAACTACAAATCCTTATTTGAACTTTGCTAACCAAAGCTTAACATTGGGCAAAATACCTTGTCGACACTGAAGATCTACTTGAGATTATTAAGTCAAAAATTTACATGTCATTTTGAGATGCCAAGTGGATATGCACGAGAGGCAAACAAGGGCTGAGAACACCAGTGAAATGAGAATTGAAGTGATCAATAAGATTTTTTGGAAGAAATTAAACATTTCAGCTTTAGATGAGGAAAACAAAATATTAGCATTCTGATGTTGCAATAGCAGTGTTGAGTAGGAAACTACTAGTAAAACTTTTCACAAATAAAAGACATGTCTTCACATTCATAAAATTAGGAAGTGAGTAATCAGCCAAGCCACATGAAAACCTACTGCAGAAAAAAAAAATAAATGAAATCTAGTTGCTGCCTTTAGGTGAGAAAATAAGTGAACAATAAAGGAAAGAGTTCAGATAAAGCAAACAGATTAACTAGTAGGAATAGATGATCGTTGCCATTTCTGCTTCCAGTCTCTTGGTACATGAAGACATTACGAAACCATTTGGTGATACTCAAGAAAATTTTAGTTATAGCATGAAAATACCAATAAACAATGAAAAGCCCTTTATTTATCTACTGCCCAGAAGGTGCGGAAGGAAGTATTACCTGCTATAAATATTGAGTTTTGGTCCTGCTGAGAAAGTAGATTTGCTTAATAATTATGGTGGAGACATTACTCTAGGCAAACTGAAAACAGAAACTGAATGTGTGAATGCTAATAGGCTGTCCAATACTATCTTTAGAAGGCATACTCTCGGTAGAGATTGTTTGTAAACAGGGCTCAGACTCACTCAATTTCCTATGTACCTATGGATTTCCTCTGCAAGGAACCCTCCCAACAGTGGACACTTAGGTAGTAAATACTTGGCGAAGAGCAAATCACAGAAGACAGATGTACGACAGCTTCATCTGAAGTGATTATACACAGATCTGATCTTCACATTTAATAAAGTTATACAGAAGAACAAGACAGCTTCCAGCAACACGAAGGCAGAATCCAGAGACAATGTGACAGACAGGAAAATGACTGCATTACATGAGTGTGGAGTCTTCAGTACAGACAGTTTCAATTGAAAATAGCAGATGTGGATATCTGCAAACCACTAATTAAATTTGACAAAGAAATGCTAAACTTTAAGTTAATCTTGCTCCCTCTTTCATGTGGAATCACTATAGATTTTGTTAGAAGACAGATTTAGTGTACCAACATCTCATCTATGCATTTGCAGCTTGGAAACCTAGACAACTCATATGAAGTTACCTAGAGACCAAGTAAAATAGTCTTGCTTAATCTGTCTGTGAGGTAAGATTTAATTATCAAATAAAAGCAGGAATTATAAAAGCAGTTTTGCATATAAATTTTTTTTCTAGATTATGTTATTTACCAACATAGTACCAAAGGTAGGGATCAGCAAGTTTGAAAGTATAGACTTTGCTAAAGCAAAAGCTGTATTTGAAGAAGTTCTCTTTACTTGAAAGCTATCTACACTATTAGTGATGCAACGTAATAAATGTTCCAAATACTGCCCCATATGGAGTCAACCATCTCATAGCGTAAATTAAGCCATTTATATGTCTATGCAGAATAGGTCTTAAGATCCAATAAGAAAGCAAGTTGCACAGAAGGAAAGATAATTCTGAGTGATAAGGATAATTCTGAGTAATAGACAGACACTTTCTTTTTATTGAAAAAAGGTCAAGAGGGAGGACACAAAACAACCCAGTACTGTTGAAGTGCATTAATGCGTATGAACACAGATCTGATAAACTGAGCACAAAGGAGAAAGACAATTGCTATCACTTAATTTCTGCAAGGAACCTGATGAGATGGAAAGAACACTGAAAGAGAACAATGATGCCATGGTTTTATGACTTCATTGACTAATTTTATAGACCATCTGGTTAAATTTAATGACACAGTTAAATGTTATTTAATGCGTAACAGATATTTTATGTATTTTTCAAATAATTCAACTAAATTCTCTGGGCAGAGTATGAAAAACTTTGGTACTGAGCACTATCCTTTGCTATTACAAAACTCAACCTTTTAAGTCTGAAAATCAAAAGACTTGTACGTAGTTGAACTCTCAAGGTATTAAATGGGCTGTCTAGGGCAAACCAGTTATAATGAAAAAACTACAGTAACTTTAGGTGGCACTAGCTAGTTAGTATCAACACCTTCAATTGCCAAAAAAAACTTTTTCCATGGTTACTATTAGTGCTAAAATTAGAAAGAAAGTATAACATCCAAGACAGAAAGTTCAGGCAGAATACACTGAGGCTGCAAAGATATACATAGCTTCTTAGACAAGAAAAAGCCCTTAAGAGTAATATATTTTTCCACTCATATTTTAAAACAAGACCTACCAATCCAGAATAAAACTACTCAAATTTTAATCATAATTCTTATCCTTGATTATTAAACATCATCTGGTATCCTTTTGGTACCAGAGCAACATGACTAAATCATCTGGTGCTGGTTCTGCTGCATCTCATATTTTTGTAGAATATCTCACTGGCCACTTGGATCCTGATCAGACAGTAACCTCTCATGAGAAGATCATGCACTAGTACCACAGAGGACTGTTGCTATATTTAAGGCAGAAGCTGTCCGCATCCTTAAGAAGAGTTGCCTGAACATGCAGCCTCCTCAGTGGCAGGGTAACACAGGAAGCAGAGAAGTCCTTGACTTAGTGCTTTGCAACAACATCAATGTGTTATCAGCATTATTCTCATCCTAAATCCAAAACGCAGCACCATACCAGGTACAAGGAGGAAAATTAACTATCTCAGCTGAAACCAGGAGAGCAGCCGAAGTTCTGACCTCAGACAAACACTCTGAACCCTCCCATTCACAAACACGCACCAAATACACAAAAACTGTACACGAGATTACAGATGGAATGCTCTATTAAGAAAGTAAATAAAGATTTATTTAGATGAAGTGAACTATTATAGCTAAAGGTTTCTTTATTTTAATAAGAAACCACCTCTTTCACTTTGATTCTAAGTTAAGGTAGCTGTTCCGGGCTATGTGAAAGTTTGTTTCAAAACTTTCTAGAAGATAACTAACTGCCTCAGAGGAAATAAATCCATACATTTTTGAATAACAAAACCATCAGGATTGAATTTGCTGTCTTACATGTAAAAACTTAACCAGAAATGTAGAAACTGACCATCCTAGTGTATTACGTGGAGATAGTACACATAGAAAGCCTTACTTTCACCAGCTGTTCCAGATGCATGATCCCATGTGAAAAAACGACTGCTGTACTGCCTGCTAAGAAGCTAATATGTTCCATATTCAGAAGGAAACATTTTTGCAATGTCTGCAACAGTTACCTGAGAGAAACCGTAGGACCCTAAAGTGAAAGAGTCTGAGAAAAATAATTAAAAGCATTTATCTTTCCATACAAGACTTACAGAAGTAAACCACTGATAATGAGATTGATGCATTTTAATATTTTATGAAACTCCATTTTTTTCTGCTACTACAGCTTGTCAATATCCCTAGAATCACCATTATTTCTTGGCTCTTTAGAGAGGTACAAAAAATGAGAAATTCTAAGACAACTTCTACTTACAATCTTAGAACTAAATTAATCAATAAAAACTCATGTTTTGATATGTTTTGATCTTATTTTTTCACCTACTGAGGGCACTTAACTGTTTCAGTTCAGAAAATCCTTCCAAAAAGGAAGGATTTCAATTCCAATAGATCTATTTTAGCCCTAGAGCTGATTACATGCATACTATTTTAGAACAGTTTGAGACTGCTCTTCATCTTATCTTCCCACAAGACAAGATACATGCAGAAACTGATACTTTGATCTGAATACAATACTATTAATCTTTTGCAATTTTCCCTATTGATAAAGACTTGTTTTAAACCATATTTCTAATATCAAGCTTATACTACTGCAAATACAATTGCTACCACTCAGAACAAATCTAAATAATCTACGCTTTTAATTTTTATTATTTTAATATGCACATGCTTGTATACCTTTCAAATATTAGAAATCTTTACTGGCTAAACTCCTCTGCACAATTTCCCAGAAGAACGAACCAAAATTGGGGAGAATTACATTCATAATTTGGTTTTGACCATGATTCTTAACACTTCTGTGCCATTAACATAACTTGAAATATACTGTGCATGACTAGGAAGATCCAAGTCTATTTAGATTTCCGTCTTATGATAGCCCTCCATCTCCCGTATGGAAGCATACAATGTTTTTTGGTAAACCTGAATGGATGACGCCACTCATTCCTTTTCTACTGGTTTACCAAAATATCCAAAACAAGCACCGTAATATCAGCATTCCTGTGTTAACTCTCTCCTGTGGCATTTTTTTTTCCCTTTTATTAGGCTATTGACAAGAAAAAAATAAAAACGTAGTTACTGAAACTTAAGCGAATATGTATCTCACTAAGTTCATTTTGATGCAATGGAACATGCAAGGCATAATGACTGCCTGATCGTGCTTTGGTTTCTGGCAAGTCATATTTCAGGGTTGTGGGTTTTTTTGTTTGTTTTAAATTAATTTATTTCAACTCCCCCAGGCTACTTTGACATGCCTTTAATGCTGTAAAATAATCCCTTACCCTCAGCCACGTACAAGAAGATTGAGCCTAAAAATAGTAAACTGTAATACATTCTTTGAGTTAATGCTATCAAAGCTGACTTTAAAGCAGAACAAAAAAAACACTACTTGAAGAATGGACTTTATTGAAAACTAAAATTGAAATGCATTTTCTAAAAATCTAGTTTATTTATTTAAGAAACAAACTAATATTAGAGACATTGTTTTACTTATTTCATGGCTGCAAATAAAGAAAGGGAAGCATCTGCAGTATAAACCGTATTCCATAGAAAAAAAGCATAACTTAAAAAGTATCACCAATATTTGAACATAAAAGGTTTAAAAATTATGCAAAGAAAAAAAAAGATGTAACTCTTATTTTCTCACTAAGCCTGTCGAAGACAAAAAAAGTTTGTTCTCCAAATTCTGTGAATAATACTAGATTTAGAAGAATTCATAAATGTAAACATACAACACATTGCTGTTATAATAAAAAGTATATACTTCTGAAAGTTCAGAACCTCTTTTGTGATACAGAAAAATCAAGAACAAATTCTAAATTCCCTGTCAGAAACTAGCATGCTGTAGAGGGAAGAACACTCCAGTAAACAGTACTAATACTAGTCATTATCTACAGCTGCCTCCCCCAACCATGGTTCAGCAGCAATATGGTTAAAAAGGTTTTATGCAGTGGTGGTGGTGTTGCCCGCCCCCCCCTTTAAGCATTCCTGTCCTTGGGATGAGAGCTCTTAATTTTGTACTGCAATTATCAGAGTATGGTGCTGGGTGGGCACGCATGTTCAGACAAAGAAAACGGGGACAGTGTTCCACTGACTCAGCTTTCAGATAACAGATGAATCTGCCACACAACAACATTGGAATTTGCTTCAAGAGAGCCTCCTTGGTGGTCAGGAAGTTCTGAATGAAAACAAGCAGAAGTTTAAAAAGTTGTAATAGGATTCAGCTTTCTTCTTCAAGGAAGCTGCACAGCTATCTTGCCATAAACCTCTGATCATATAGAAAGGTTGATCTCCTTGTCCATGAGTAGAGGAAGACAGTAAAGTATAAACATTTGGACCACTGGACACTTGGGAAGTTTTGACTCAGTTGCATCAAATGACGCCGGTAAAAAGCAACGAAGGTAGAAGAAACTTATCCAATAGCAAGGTTTACAAACAGTTTCTATAGTAATAAATGTCTCTGGCCATCCTGTCTGTGACACCTGCTGAAGCCTAGTCACCCATTAACAGCCAACATAACTCAAAATGTAGCAGCGTTGTGAAGCACACACATTTCTCTTGTAAGAGTCTGCAGAGCTAGAGATTCAGCTCCAGGCTCCTGAGGCAATGCCTGGTGCTGCAGCACCAGGCTCTGCTGGTGTCAATCCTGTAACTCCCAGCAGCAAAGATCATGTCCCATGTAGAGCACTGCAATTTTTAAACAGGTGTAGACTCAGTCATCACCTTTGCAATGACTGGTGGTGGACTTTAATCAGACTGATGGGACTACTATCAGTATCAGAGTAATTATCTATTTTCAATAGGGTTAGAGCCAGAGAATGTTTTCCAGTGCTAATAAGCATGCTTGATTCACCAAACAGTATTCCTACCACCAATTTCTTAGGCTTCTGTATTATGAAGAAAGATGTCGTCTTAGTGTTCCAGTAAAAGTCACCAACCTTTCTACAATAACCTCACTCAGCATTAAGCAAATGGGATGGCTTTTCTCTTACCTGTTAAGGATGCTGCTCATAAAAACTAGATTTTTTTTTTTTTTTTTAAATCAGGCAATTGGGCAACATTTACTTTCCCCTAGCTGAAACTGGGCTAGCTGACAAACAGCAGGATCAGTATATTCATATAGGCCACTAGTTAGTCAGCACGGCTCAAAGCAGAATTAGGAAGTTAACATTATGGAGCTTAATATTTTTTTCACTGACAAATTCAGGGAGATTCTCAATTTTTGCAGCTGAACACAAAACTGAGGCACTGAAGAACAAAATGAAGGATACAGGAGAAGACACCTCACCTAGCCCGTGCTAAAAAACAGACCATATACATATGAACAAAAATCTAGTCATCGTTCACTTTCTGCAGCGTTACCTTTACTGCATCTGATACATCAGATCTCAAGGCCATATGGCCAGAGACAATTACAGTACTCTCTGCAATGGCACCTTTCAAGAAATATAACTTTTACATAATGTGTAACGAGATTAATCATTTTTATTTTTATGCCATTCAATACAGAATCCAGAAAAATACGATACTGTGCTAACTGTATCGAATCCAAAATCAAAAAACGACCATTGTTCTATTTTTTCCCCTTAGAAAATTAGATTTAAATAACATGACAATAGATTTTTTTTAAAGGAACCTTATCATATGGTGATTCTCACTAATGAGAACAGTGAAACTTGTCAAGCTCACTCCATATATCTTCTTTATTTTTTAGGTCTCCTCCTTATCCATCCCCAACTTATGGCAACCATAAATGTTTTCTTTAGCAAAGCATCTTACCTCAGGTATTTCATTACCTCTTCTGCAGTCAAAAAAAACAAACGGAATAGCTAGATGTATTCACCTACACATCCTAAAGAAAATCAAAGATGAAACGACTGAACTATACACTGCTGTTTGTGACCTGTCAAAATCAGGTTGGTTCAGGAAAACTCATAGATGACAAGCATGAGGCCAACCTTTAAACAAGTGGGCCACAAAATCCAAAGAAAAACAAAATAAACAGCACAGTGACTATTCTGGGTAAGTTTCCAGAACCATTATTAAAACTTTAATGAAGAACTAACCAACATAAGAATTAGTTTAACATACCAGGTATGAGCAGTCAGCATGCTTTTTGTAATAGGAAATCACATCCAACAAACCTCTGAAAATGTAAGTAAGCATGTGGCTAACTGAAACACCAATTAAGCCGTCTACATAGATTTTTCTTCAAAGTCTTCAACAACATTTCTCAAAGGAAACCAAACAAACAGATCAGATATCCTTGAACAGATAAATAATTGGTTAAGGTATCAGGAAGTAAAGCAAGCTAAAGGAAAGACAGACTGGCAGTAATTGATCAGTTCACAGATGAAGGTAATTGGCAGAGAACCTCAAGGATCTGGGCTGCTTGGTTTATTCATAAATAACCTGGAAAATCAGAACGAGAATATTGAACTGAAAGGCCACTGACAATACTAAGGATTATTCAAGGTAGAAATGAGCCCTTCCAGTGAAGAACTGCTGAAAGATTTTTTTTTTCTTCTTCTAAAGTCAGCCAGCACATGCAACTGTGAAGTGATGCAGACAAAGAAAAAAGATTCTAGTATTGTCCTGGTCTCAGCTAAGATAAGGTTAATTTTCTTCATTAGTGGCTGGTATAGGATGTTGTGGCTGGTATATAGGTTTTGGATTTAGGAGAAGAATAATGCTGATAACACAATGATGTTTTAGTTATTGCTTTTACTTGTTGCAGAGCAGTGCTTACACAGAGACAAGAATTTTTCTGCTTCTCATGCTGCTCTGCCAGTGAGGAAGCTGAGGGTACACAAGAAACTGCGAGGGGACAGAACCAGGACACCTGATCCAGACCATCCAAAGTGACATTCCACACCATGTGGCATCATGCTGAACAATAACACTGGAGGGGCTGGCTGGGGGGCTGTCCCTGCTCGGTCGCAGGGACAGGCTGGAGATTGGTTGGTGTGTGATCAGTAATTGCATTGTGCATCACTTGCTTTGTATATTCTTTATTATTATTATTTTCCCTTCCTTTTCCATCCTATTAAACAGTCTTTATCTCAACCCTTAAGTTTTTACCTTTTTCTGATTCTCTCCTGTATCCCCCACTGCAGGGGAGTGAGTGAATGGCTGTGTGGTGCTTAGCTGCCTGTTGTGTTAAACCACAACAATTATACATTAAAACAAGGGGCACTGAGCTGACAATTGACACTAAAAAGTGATACAATACTTTTATAGCAGGTTGTTCCAAGGAAGTATTGTTTGATCCTTGCAAAGGCTAATCTAGTATTAAGATTGAGAGAAAGAAAATGAAACCAAACGTAAAATGATTCCCCAGTATAAATGTTACGTGCTTACATCCTGAATAAGCTATTTTGAAGGTACAATAAAACAGTTTAAAAAATAAAATCTGGGATGAGCAAGAACAGCAAGAAGCATAGAAAGAGCTTGAATATGAACAAAAGTAAGACTAGAAAGAGATGATGGAGATACGAAGTAGTTTACAAAATGAAGCAACACAGAGAGAGAATGAGTTAGATGCATGTAATGCAATTGGAAGGTAAGAATTTGTTCTTCATATAGCATACTTTGTGTTCAAAAACAACTGTACAAACTTCAAAGAAATCTCATCCAGCTCTGATGATCTAAGGCTTATGCTGCTTCAGAGATTCATCCTTCAGAGAAACTCTCCATAGGCAGAGCTGACACATGCAAGTATAAGTACTAGGCCAGAACAACCACAAAAAACAAAACAAAACAAAAAAACAGAAAAACCTGTCTTGTGAAGACTTCAGCACAGAGCTAAGAAACAAATTCCCTTTGTGATATACAAAGCATGCCTAGCTTAGCTAGCACTGAACAATGATAAAGACATTTTAGGATCTTTTAAATGTAACCAAGACTAGCTTTATGTTATTTTAAATAAAATGCATATACTTGCATAATGTGTTGCATGATTGTTTTAATCTGTCTTTCCAGTAGCCTAAATTCTCTTAAAAAATCAAGTTGTAAGAAATAAATTCCATTAAATGCTCCCCCCAACCTTTTTTTAAAAACAAAACAACAACAAAAACTCTTTGGTTTTAACCTTGATCTTATCCTACAATGAAAAGGTACACTTATAGAACCATCTTACTGAGACTATTAATTGGTTTCTTTTTTTCACACTTTCCAGAATGTGAGAGATTCCAAGTTACAAAAATTGCTAAGCTATCTTATTTCAACTAAAGACTCAAGCTCTTAACAGAGAAGACACACTACTCAACAGAAAAACAGAGCTGAAACCTTAACCACAGAAACTGGCGAAGAAACCTAATCCATGACACCATTCATTGCAAAAAACTTCAACACAGCAAACACTTCTTCAGTCTAAAGTTTCTGTTATTCAAACACTGTATTTCTTTTACAGAAAGTGTCAAGTATTTGCAATTTCAAAGAGGCCTATTTTTCTCTATCCACTAGTGACAAGAGCAGGAGATGAACAATAAAATAATCAAAATGGTATCTCTAGAACTGTGAATGATGTCCTCATAATATACAATGTAAATGAAAAATTGTTATTACCTCGTCGTGTGAGTATCTGTAATCTGCCTTCTTTGACTTCAGATCCCACAATACCACTGTTCCAGACTCAAAACCAATCAGGAGCTGCAATAATAAGCATAAATATTGTCTTTATAAGCAAATATAACACCATTTAAATGGCCTGCAGTTCTTGTCCCAAAGATCTGCAGCCTAATACTAGATGAAGCAATCACAAGTGATTGAGAAGACAGAAGTTAGTGACAAGCTGAGAAGACCTCAGAATTGAAGACTTACTTTATACTGTGTTTCATTCTCTTCCAGCTAATACAATACTAATACATGCTGAAATTCATGTAAAGTTAGAAAGAATTTGTCTTCATCTTCAGAAGAGTCTTTGGAAATCCCTTTGACTTCCAGAAAGCCCAACATTAAACACTTTCCTAAATGTATTCCTTCCTGAGTAAAAATTATGGTTGTGGGGGAGCACTTTTTGTTCACTAATATGTGTTTTCCTCACTAGAATTTGTTCTGCTCAGATTTGTTAGAAAAAAATGCACTGTCATTTCTGAAGTTCTGGGTATTGTTTCATTGTCTCTAAGAAAAAAAATGTAATAAGCTTTCCCCGATGTTAATCAAAATTGAGTTAATTGGCTAAAAGAACACAAAGAAAATTAGCTGTTCAAAGGAAACGTAGAGAGAAATTAAATGTAATGCTTTTTGAAATCATATTTTTCAAGAAGCAAAACTAAAATTATTTCTGCACGGAATGAAGATCCAAATTGCTCATAATAATTGCATTATCACATCGCTGAGTATCTAAGTGTTTTGTTTTCCTATTTTAAGTGATACTTCTCTTAATGAAAACAAAGCAAGGACAACAGAAAACAGTAGTAACAGCCTTTGTACTCATTATATGATCAAAGAAGGTTCTTCTTATTAGCTTATTTTATAGTAGTTGGATCTACTCTGAGAGCCTTCCCTTCAGCAACACTGCTAAAGTGGTTCTAAGCATTATGTAGCAGGCCGTCAATTCCACTTCTTTTTCCCAGCACGGACATACAGAAAAGGAATACTTGGCTACAGATATTTATTCACTGCTGAAACAACCTATTTCATGTAAGCAGAGGCACCCCAAGTATGATCTTCATACTACAGGTTAGAAAACATTGCCTTCCCATACATGCCACTGCAGTCAGGGAGAGAGATCTACATGAGTCTATTGCTGTACCTAGAGGTTTTGCCTGAACAGTCTTTTCAAGATTTTAAGTTTTTCAGGGTCTGGAGTTCTTTCCAATATGTAAAAGAGGATCTCCATCCAGCATACAGACAATATATTCTGTTTCCTTGCTACACAGCACAAAAATGACCTAAAACACTAAGCGTGTTTGATCCAGTAAAAGTGAATGTTAGATTTTTTTTCCTCATTACAGTGTCATGTATACTATAATTTTAAACTACCCTGCTTACCATAAACCATTTTATAGTTTTTTTATTATTATTATTTATTTTAAACTTTGAATTTAGCCTTCTCTTCATTGGGATTTTTCTAACAGCCTGAAAGTTTTAAGAAACAAGTACACAACAGGTTCTTGCAACTGCACAGGTCTTTGGTATGTTTTGCTTGCTTTTATGGATGTATTTTTCATTTATTTTTTGTTAGAAAGAAGAGGACCATGAGGTCATTCTACAAGAATGAGGAACACCCAAACTGATAAAAACAATAAACCTTTCACTTTAATTGACAATAATTAAATATAAAGTATGGGTAGAATACACCAGACTAAAGAGATTGCTTGTCTTTTCTCAAGTTACCATAGCTTCATTACATTCATAATCTAGTGTTCATGATTCTGGAGTGCGATTCAGACCTAATCCTACAGAAAAATTCAGTAGTTAAATGCTTACCTCAGTGACTTTCAACTGAATGGAAAAGCTCTACTTGTTAAATTCTTTTTGGACTGAATCCTCAGACATCTATGTTACAAGCTCACAACTAGCATGCTGTTAAAATATTCAAATCACTGCTGAGACAATACTATCATTGCCCAATCTTTTCAGTTTTATCCACCACTAACACATCAAACAGAAAACAAACAAAAATAGTATTTTTCCTGCACATGTAGAACAGTAGAAAGCAACATTATTTTCTTTCTCCTTGAAAGTTATTTACTCTTGGGAATTCAAAACTGTGATATTTCTGAGCCATTACACTGACAGAAATAAACATCTAGAACTTAATTCATCAATATATTCATTTACTTATACCTGAATATACTTTATATATACACTAGAGAGGAATCAATGAAAATCTGCTTAGAGAGACATCAAGCTTTCTCAAATGGTATTTGGCTAGACGTACCAGCTCTTCTGGTATACCTAGCCAAATTATAACCTCATTTTTGAAAGCGGTCTACGCGCTTTTGGAAGAGATGCATATGTACTATAGTTTTAAAATCCTTCTTCTTTTACTTTTTTTTTCTGTTGAGAAAATTAAGGAAAACCCTTCCTGCTTACTCTTCAACTGTGGACCAAAGCACCTGAACAAAAATTGCAGCAGACCAGTCAGATTTGCTAAGTAACTATGAGGCAACACAAGTTAGGCAGGCTGAAGATCCTTCAAAGGGTTAGAGAGTCACATAATCTCATCCAAAGATTAGACAAGAGGTCGGACAACTGAAGCAAAGGCTCAGTCTTGCAACCAGGACTGAAGTGCAGAATGAATTACGGCAAAGCCACAACATACATGTTGTCATTCTGTACACTCTTGATCATGTATAAGTGTTTCTATAGCACGTAACAATATAGAATAAAGCATTTAGGAAACAGATAAGAAATAGATACGACAAAAACAGATGTTCTAGCACAAATGGAAACATTTCTTTATACAGATTCCTGAGGGTTTCCAAGGATCCATTGTTTTCTAGCACAACTATCTTGTTCCAGTGTAAAGGAAGAAATCAAGTGGAGTAGGCATTAGCCACACAGCCAAAAAAGCACTGAATTAAACTGCCTAGCAGAAGGTCACTTCTCTATAAAACTGTACATTCTAGTATTACAGTCATTGCTGTCAGAGAAAAATGTTTTTAACTACTTGCCTTTTCTTTTAATTCATGAAATCTTCACTATGGACTTAAGTTATTCATTCTGTATCAGTTTCTACACGTGCCTTGTAAGAGGTCTCCCAAAACAAACAGTAATACTTGCAGATTTATTCTAGAACTAACAAAGTTCTAAGAAAGAACTTATGACCACTGATTTCATTGTTCAGGTTCTTCCTGCTGGCTGCTGTGTCACAGGACATTACAATGAATGTCCTGTGAGGGCCTCAAGAATGTGTACCATAAAAAATTTTAGTTAAGACGACCACATTGGTAATATCTCACAAGGAGAATACAAGTCTGATATGTAGCTTTTTCTTGCATGTTTTACTAAAGATGACTTTTCTGAAGCATTTAGTTGTACTACAAGCCAGTTAAGTTTTAACCACTAAATACTGCTAAGTGATAGTTCGTCAGTTAGATCTTTAACCTCATAAAAATTGCTGTCTTGGATTGGCCACAGATAAGGTACACAATAATCTATATAAATACACTTCAGTGACCACAAAGCATTTTACAGTTGTAAAAGTAGCAACAGCCCCATGGTATTATAAAGCTTATTAATTTCCATCCCAAGTTTGTTTTTTTAATAAACTTTTTTTAACCACAAGTAACGTTCCTCGCTTGTATCTTCAAGGATTTCTGCAATTCAGTGCTTTCAGCTGTATTTTCAAATGTTTGTGATTACGAGGTACGTTCAAGTACCCTATCAGTGTTTCCTATATTCATGTCTGTACTTTACTTCATATTTTCAGAGCCTAAAGCCTTGATTTAGTCTTCCTTCATGGTTCCAACATTGTCCTCATCTACTTAATCCCTCCTTAAAAGCAGTGGGATTTACATTTTTTTTTTTAAAGTCTCACTTGAAAAATAGTTCAGTGAAAAGCCTTCAACATATCCTACCTTGCCTTCATCCATTGGATTGTCACTGATGTGGACAATAGGTCCTGGGTGAGATTTGGATGACCTAAACAAGGAATAATTCCAATTAAGAGAAAAAAATAGCCCTGCCCAAAATTGCATCTCATAAGATGATTACAAGTAATAGAAAAATTATATTTATGTACTCTCATAGTGAAACATTGAGACACCAATTAATCTTAAAACATCTCCTAAAGTTGATCAAGAAAAACAAAATATTATTTAAAAAAATCAGTAGCATTTCATACAACACCTATTTCACATACCACTTTTCTTCAGAAGATTTCAGTAGACTACATACAGTAGACTTTTATCTTGTATTCCTGCATACACACAGTTTATCTGAATGCTAACTAACTCAAAGAACAATAGCTGCTACAGATAAGACAAAGCCCATGTTATTATTTCCATAAAGCTTTGCCTCCCTTAATTGCACAAACTGGAAAGCTATATTTTGCTATCTTCCTTCTTCCACATGCTCATTTGTAGACAAGAAGATATGATACACTCTCTAAACCATTAATTCTTCAGTGATGAAAAAAGAATTAAAGTAACTATTTTTTAAACATTATATAATTTAGATACTGCCCAAGATGGGTACTATTAAAACGGGTTTTATTAAAAACAACTCTGTTTTTATGTTGACTTCTTGCTATTAAAGAATTATTATCTTGATATTAAAGAAGATCGACAAATGAAGAGATGTGTTTTTTTTTTTCCAAAAGCCTTTGGCAAGTGATGGACTTCATGTATGTTTTGAAGATATAACATTCTAGAAACAACAGCAGCACAGAAACAGCAGCATACAAGTATGTTTTCACCCACATACCACTGTATTTGCAGTCACAAATCTATTATTAAAAAAGGAAGGAGGAATGGAAATAGCTGTAAAAAACATATTTTGTTCTTGGAATAGGCTTATTTAAATTTACATTTTCAACCAGTATGCATCGGCCCTGTCACAATGCATATCTTTACACTCTGGAAGATATTCTACAAGGACTACTGAATCCAATTATCCCTGAAAACATGCTGATGTTAAACAGAGTTCTGGGCATCACAGCCTTAAGTCAAGTCAGAAATAGTTTTAACAAGCTGAAAAAAAAAGTCCACCAAGTTAACGTTAACACTTCACTTTCATGAAAATAAGTTATTTACATGCCTGTGTACTTTGCCCGTATTATTTGGTGCAATGAGACTAATATGGAGGTTGTTCTAGATAAGAATGTCAATTCTGCAACTTATAACATCTTGGACACTTGGACATCTGTTCCCCCCCCCCTCAATAGAGGATACCAGACTGAACTCACAGTTCAATGGCTTTATTCCACATGATGACATAGCCTGAGAGAGTAAATGATTCCACATTGACAATGTGAATGTTTCCTCTTTCGGTGCCCACATATAGCCATTTACTTTGGAAAGGTAGATGACAAAATGTTATCCTGAAAAAGAATACCACCAGAAAAAGGGATTAAAGAGAAGTCTCTCATAAATCCAGTATTTCAATGTCTACGTTGCCAAAAAGTAGAAGAAATGCAGCAGGCAAACAGGAAAAAGTACAAGTTACAGGTAGATAAAAATAGCAAAACCAGTACATGATCAGAGATCCACAGACAACGTAAAATTTAGAATAAACATGGAATATAAACCAAAGTATTCTAAGACTATTAAGTCATTCAGATAAAAATCACACAGCCGCCACTGAAAATCATCACACTGAATGTTTTTTCCTCAAGTTAGCTGCCATTTTAAGCTTAAAACACAATACTCCTATGTTATAATCTATAAATCTCCCTTTGAAAACAATCTAATTTCAAATTTTGAAGAACAAAAGATTTTTAGAAGCAACTTGTTGCAGTTTAAACTGGCTTCAAGTGAATAAGCAAAGGGAGAAAGACTAATCTATTAAACATAAATTTACATGTAACCCAATGTATCTCCCAAACAACAATCCTATTAACAACCACAAGACCTATAAAATAAAATTCATTTTAAAAGTAGTTTAAAGTTGGTGTTACTGTTTTACTTAAACAACATTTTAATTTCCAATCTTGCATTTTTCACCTCTGTTGCTAGTAATGGCTGGCAGAAATCCTCCGACTGTATCTCCAGTGCAAGAATTAGTATTTTAAAATTTGCTTATTTCTGACCTCTTGAGTTCTGCTTATTTAATTTGTTGACAAAAGTAATAATGTATGCATAGGAACTGGAGCTTCTGAAGTATTTGAGTTTTCTATATAACAGAAATACTAAGTTAAAGCCTAGAAAATTTCTATAAAATGTTTTTGAATTTACAGTTTCATCTGATAAGGTCCAATATGGTAGAAACTTGACAAACTCCTTGGACTATCAAACTAGGATTTTCAGAAAGGTTTCAGTGATAAGCTAAAATAATTATTAATTGGAAATTTGTTTTGTCAGTGCTAATCCTTAGCTTTACACATTTTTTCTTATTTTCTCCCAGTTGGGTTCCCTTCTTGCCAAATCCATGCATCATTTCACAAGCCTGTTAATAATTATTTACGCAAAGAACAGCTTTAGATCCTTTGCATTAGATGTTCTATGTATGCATTTAACAAGCACAAAAGCAAAGTCTAGTGGCAACAATGCAAAAAATTACTGATTGTTGAAAAGACATTAATTTGTATTACAGTTTTCAAAAGTTAAGGTGTCTGTTGTAACACTACCTGGATCCAAAGTGCACCACTTTTTATATTACTTATTTATTTCCAGCAAGGGAATGCTGATTGCTCAAGCAAATCTTTAATTTATCCATTTCCTGACTTTCTTGGTTTCTTTTGCTCTTGTACTTTAAGTGCAAAGGCTGCACTTTTTTTTCCATTGATGTTATATAGAAAAAAAGGACTATAGACAAGATTTAAAGTGCTCCAACTCAGTGAACTTGTAGAGGTTATAACATTTTTACTATACAGAGTAATCTGCAAACACTGCAGGTGAAGCACTTGCATTTCACCAACTTCCTTAGAAGAAAGGCAAGACAGATTTTATTGGAAGTTAGAAACATACATCTGCACATACACCATTGAGGCAGGTCCCCAAATACCACTACCCAGTAAGAGAGCTCTCCCAGCGTAAGCAGGCCAGGGGGTATGTGAAGAGAGGCAGCGTGAGGCAAGAGGTGAAGCAAGCTCTCAGCACTCTGCAAGGCTATAGATTTCTTTCTGGCACTCCATGTGCCAGAAAAAAGCTGGCAGCCGCATCACCTGGATCTAAAACCATGGCCTAGCAGCCAGAAAGAATATTCAAGAGCAGGGTCACGGGTATATCTGTATCAATCTGTGAGTTAATATTGTCACCTACAGTTGCCCAACACTCATTCTAAAAATCAAAACAAGACAACCAAAAACTAAAATCTATTTCATGGCATTTAAAGGTGGACAGAAATATAACTTTGGGCTGCAATTTCAATTGCTATAGTGAAAGGGCAACACTTGAAGGTAAAAAAAAAAAAGCGTTCAACTCCTCAATACTCTTGATGCCTTTCATGGAATACTTTTGCACTCTTCAGCCACACTCAATGTCTTCTCTGTGCAGCAGAGATTACTTTTGTCACCAGTTAGCAAGCAGTGAAATGCTTCCACACCAAGAGTAAGTTACATTTGATCTAGTATCTTTACTAAATCTCAAAGTCAGGAGGCAAATGACTTCAGAATTGTAAGTATAGGTAAGTTTAAAGCAGTGTTCCCAACCCAACCTTCAAAGTGTGCTTTTAGCAGTCTTCCACAATCAAAGTCTTGCATGACGTTTATGTAACCAAAAAATATTCTTTTGGAGCTTTCATGGTTCACAGAACTGATGACTATCTAAGTCCAAATGGAATTCATTGTGGTGAAGCTGCCATGATGAAAGAATCACTGCTATTACTTGCTATTTCTCCATTTTCTTTCTGGGATAAAAGTATACCTTCCAATTTTCAGAAATTCTATTATATTTTCATCTACTTGATTCATTTCAGATAACTGCATTTATTTTTGCATTCAATTTACAGAATAACATTTCTAACATTATGGTCCATGTACTGAGTTTCTCTTCTCTTCAGTGATTAAGGCTTCACCTAAGACACTAAGCAGATTTTAAACAATGGCTGGAAAATTTATAGCCCCTGTAGAAAATAAATTCAGTGAAGCTATGACCATCTTAACAACCAGAGAAATCACACTGACATGTCAGCATATAACTATATTCAGTCACCTAGCTTATTCCATTTTAAATTGGACTTGGGACTACAAGAGATTTAGACTTGCTTTGGGAGATGAAAACAAGTTTCAAGGTCTTCTTGGTAGTCAGGCAGCTCCCTTCAGGCCAAGAACAGCACATTTTTTTCCTTAAAAAAATGCAGACTTTCCTCCAGAAACCCTTCTTTCTGTCATGATACGATTAGAGTATGATATTAGATACTCTGTCCCTAACACACATACGATCCACAGAAGTAGAAACTGCCATATTATACCCTGCCCATTTCCAAAACTCAGGCATTATTCCCGTTCTCTCCTTACCCACAAAGGGATACATACACTAATGTAGAAAAGAACCAGTGGTTGGGCAGAGATTAAAAGCACTACAGATGCACTGAACCAAAGTAAAATTTCTTTGCAAGCCTTTCTTGAACACAAATTCCAACTGGCTAATAACAGTCAAGAGCAGTACACATTCTTTCCTGTATCAAACCATTCTGACCAAAAAATACCATGAGAAAGGCATCCATAAAAAAAATAGACCAGTTTTGGGCATCCAAAGGGACAGCTTAAAAATGGGACTGCGTGAGCAAGTGATGACTGAAAGCAGCCTTTTGCAAGCAGTTCGTTCATGGCACAACAAATTTATCATGCTACCCCTTAAGGAATATCTGCTACCTCATCTAACACATTCTGTGAAGCTGACGGAACTTTTGCGATAATGCAAGTATTGTGCACAGCACTTTATTCCAAATATTTTGAATCCCTTTACAGAAGAAAACAATGCTTTAAAGGGTTTTTTCCAATGTGAGATTTACAATGATTTTAATATATGCTACCATCACTGCCTAGATGAGGTACTGTTATGCAAGCCCAAAACAGTCAGCATAGCGCCAAATTCTAACATACCCGTACTTTTCCATAAGCATTAATTCTTCTTCCTCACTACATACACATTCACAAAGCTACTGCACATGCTCTCAACCTCCCTCCGCAACAAGCTAACAGAACCCAAGAAGAAGCTTTCCTGTGAAATGTATTTATCAGAGCTTAACCCGTAGTTCTCAAGAAAACAGTTATATACAGAATACAGTGTTACACTAACAGTAGAAAATATTGATAAAAGAAAAACCCCAACCCTCACAAAATGTTTTTTTATTTCTACTGCACTTAGAATGTAATTTGTGTTGTTGCTTATGGGAGAGCATTAGCAGTGACAGGAATCTTTACGCAGCCATTTGGAAACCCACTGAAAAGATTTTCTCGTAACTGAAGACCATGTCTTTTCTAACAATGTCAAAATTAGTTAAAATTTTGATTGTGGTTGTGTCACAACATATATAAATAATTATAGCAAATTACAGTATTCCCTAGAGGAATTTAATTATGGAAATCTCAAAGAATAGAGTTTATTAAATTAATATGCCAACAGCCTAATTCTTCGACTTAAGGGAACTAGTAAGTAAAAAAAAGACACTTGAGTGTATTATTATGACAAACATCCTTCTAAATTAATCGTTACCTTTCCTTAGTCTGCTGCATTATGAAGTATTATGTTCTTCAGAATTTTCCACTACTTTAACAAAGCACAGTGACAAATACTTTGATGAATGTCAAATGCTGATAACAGGTTTTATTTTTAAGACACAAACTATTTCTAGAACCTCACACTATCATTGTAAGTCTTCAGTTTGTGCAATTACATTAGCTGCTCAAATCAGTGTATATGCAAAATATTTTTTTCTAAGAAAAGCAGTAAGCTATCAAAGTTGCCTTCTGCATACATCTCTCTCCAAGCTTTCATACACGGGATAGTCAGCACAAAATTCCTAAACTGAAATGTTTAAGTTGTATACTAGACTAGACTCCATGTCTGTGGTCCCTGTGACAAGTATTTAATGGGCACAAAATGAAGAGCCATTGTCACAGTGACATTCAGATGGAACCAAGCAGTAGCTGTGATTTTTCCCATACTTCTGCAAAGGGGTTATTTCCGGATTTGTTAAATGCAATAGGTTTTACATACTTACTTGTATGAAAAAGGCCTGAAGGGGCAGGAAGCACAGGCAGAGGAAGAATTGTTCTTCAATGCCCCCCAAAATTTTCCCTAAAAAGGCCGTGTTGGTAAAGGTAGTACATCATAGAAACTGGCCCAAACATCCCATAAGAGTACTCTCAATGATTCTTCTCCAAATATGATCACTTGAACACCTGGCTCTGCTGTCAGCTGAGAACCTACACTCAGTATCTGACTTCTTCTGTACACTAGTGATGTCAAAATGTGGTAATGGGGAAGCAAGATCCGAGAACAATAATAAAATGGGAGAATGCCATGACTGATGTGACCAACATTAAGGCCTTTTATACATCATTCCAGATAGAGGCTCACTTTTAGAGTTCTTATGTTACTCAAGGAATAACCACCACGTTTGGCATCAGAAGACAGTCAGGTAGCTTGCTATAACACAAGCAGTTCAGGCTAAACATTTATTCTTGGAAGTTACATATGAGGATTTATAAAACAGCCACATTGGAGATGTAAATTTCCCATTGGAGAAAGAAGAGCTATGCTCATCACTGATGAGGAAAAGTCTGCCAGGCAGGCAGGGCAGAAAGACTAGAGCTTGAATTCCACCCAGGAACGTGGCAGTTGGTCATTACGTGGCACACAGCACTGTAAAAAATCATTGGTGTACAGGGAAAAACGGTAATTGGACAGTGGAGACAGGTTTTAAAAACTGTCTCATAGAAACCTGAAGTCTCAGAGTAATAGGACTCACTATTTCAGTTCGGCCTCAATGCCAAAGGCAGCAGGAGAAAACACACAATTGTAGCTCCATCAACAGCACCTACACATGGGATAGAAAGTGCACTGCATGGCCTCCAGAAAACATTTTTCAAAGGAATCTGATCTTGCACGAATAAGACATTCAGACCTGCAGCAAACCCAGACAGCTGAAGAGCTCCTTTTCCCTTACTAATGTCTTGAAACAAGCTGGAGCTGCTAAGTATGTCCTCCAGTGGATCACCATTAAGTAACATTTTTTGAGCCCAACAGGAAAAAACGGTCTTATATGAAATCATAAAAACAGATGATCATTTCATTTTGATCTTGAAAAATAAGCCAGTTTTAGAAAAAGGGTGAAAAACTTAGCTATGTGTCATATGTCAGATCTGTACTCAGTATATTATTAACTCAGAAAGAGTCCAAATATTCAACTTCTCAGAAGCATTGTATGGATGTGTATCTTTCCGTCAGTTATACTATAATCCTACCCCAAAGCATATAGGGCAAGGTGGGGGGAAAAAACAGCCCCCCAAATAAATGGTGGAAGTGCAACTGATATTAACACAGAGAAAAGGGGGAAAAAAATCTATCATCTCTTCTCAAAGGCAAAAAAAAAATAATCCTGTATGTCCTCCTGCTATCCACAAAGTGGCAGAATTGGTCAGTTTATAAATTCAGTGAGGTGGAAGGAGAGAGAAATCCTTTCAACTAATGCATGGCCTGAGTACAAATTTACAGTTTCTAACAAGGTGAGGTATGTGTCATAATAAAAGTCCAAAATCCTATCTCTTAGTAAAGAGTAAATACAAGTGGGATTTTTCACACACACTGCAGAGTTTGTATTTAAAATACAAACGTGAAGTGGCTGTTTACAGCAGGGTACAAAGGCAGCAATACTTAAAACACTTTGCTAACTCCAAATTGTGCAGTTTCATGCCGAGAAAGACTAAAATCCTACAGCACAGAAGTTGACATATTAAAAATTAAACTGCTATCAATGCATTCAATGATCAATATGCAAAGCACTGGTACACTAAACATTTGGTTCTATTTTTATGCTATGATTTTGGTTCTTGTCTTTACGCTAAGCCACAAAGCAAGTAGAACATTTGTTTCTGCATTAAGGCATGGAATCACAGGCAGCTCAGGAAAGATGCAAGTCAGATTATAAAACAAATTTTTCATGTTCTACATTAAGCTGGCATATTTTCAAGTTTATACAGGTACGTAGATGACAAAAACTATTGCCATTCACTGAAAAAAATCTTAGCAATGCACCAAAATCTAGGATACTAGTAAGTTCACACTCTGAATCGTGTATTTCACGAGGAGATCCTAACGCAAGCAACCCACCCCCCCTTCACGTAAGCACCATTATGCATTTTCTTCTGGCCCCTACACACTGCCCCTCTTCCTCCTTCCCACAGTCAAGGAACAGTGGCCAAGCTCACCATTATATTGGTTTAATATCTTCTAACTTTTGTTTAGTAACTAGAATATGGAGCAGCTGTAAAACCCACACAAATGTGACAAGAACAAAAGGCTAGAAAACTTGCAAAACTAGCTTGTTTTGTACTGTATTTCTGATATCTGCCATTTTTTTAATTTGTTATACATTAACAAGTTCATCAGTCACCAGGTCAAAAAAGACTTGTTTCAAATTACTCACCACCACTGATACAATAGGCAGCTATGATTTTATTAAATGGCCAAATTCTTACTTACAGATACTCAACTCATTTACAGATTCAACAGAAAGCAGAGTCTTTAAAGACCCCTGGCCACTACTTTTAAAGATACATTTTGTTCAAAACTAAAAAGCTGCAAGTTACCCAATGACGACATTTTCCACTGCTAAGAATCAAGTCTGTAATGGGTAACACTCATGTAAAACTCTTAATCTCCATTCTTAAAATTCATGAGCAGAAAAGCAAGGATCCAGAACACTTCCCAGTCACATAGTAGAGGCTGCATTCTGAATTGGTTTACAGGTAATTTAACACCTAAGGTGGTGGTGTGTTTTTTTTTTTTTTGGTATCAAAACTACTTAACACAAGAATTTATAAACAAGATGTGTCCATTTTTGTTTCCTTGTTTGACTTCTGCTCAAAACAGGCCTGAAATAATGCTAGTCAAACTACATCACCAACAGGTGAGAAATACAAGTTCTGGAAATAACATCGTAAAGCTCTGAGCTCATTCATGTATACAGCTGAAACCAGGGAATTAACCAAAGCTGGTAAAAGGCTATACCAGGGGAATAAAGAATTCAATAATGCACTGCACCCCTACCTTTTTTCTCCCCCTCCTCCTTTTTTAAAAGGTTTAAGAATAGGTTTCAAATTGTATCTTTTAATCTGGGTAGCATGAACTGTTTCAGTTACTTTATGCTACAAACAACTTTATAATTCACATCAAATCCCTACATATCAAAATCCGATTTGAAAACAGAATCTGGAGAAAACCTGCCCCTTGACATACTGAGCTCAACTCTTAAGTAGGATACAAATACTGCTTTTCTGCAATGTCAACACACTTCCAGGTACTTCCAATCAGGCACATAATTTTAAGCCTTTGCATCTAGAGTTCTAAAACAAATACTGATATAACCAGAGGAATTGATTCAGTCATTTAGTAAGATTTGACTTGATTTCTCCTCCAAGGACATTTTTCCATTCATTTATTTTCTTTTACCCAAACCAATTTCCAAGATACTGAAAAACCCTACAAAGTGCAAGCTGGCAAAGTGAAGCATCATTGGAAAACATTACTATAAGGCTCAGTTTTAATATTTAATATTTTAATAATTAATGGTTGAGAAGTTAATTATCCTTATGAGAAAATCTTAACCCCAAATCATAAATTATTTAAAAACGTTTTATTAATTAGGTACCTAACATCTTCGCACTTGCTAATTTGAGTGTTCAGTTTTTTTCATGAACGCTCCTCTTAATTAACTTTGTAGCTAATACACAACATAAAACTGACCCAAACAAAGTCAGCTACTTCAAATTCACATAACATATCAAACCTATTAGGAGTTGTAATAACACTAACAGCTCTAAGTTACTAAAACCAACTAAATAGAATTATTCAGCAATGAATTTGCAATTTTCTAAAGTTCAGAATCAAAGTAACTCCCTTGTAATGAGATTGCACTTTATAAAATAAAGCTTTATCTTATGAATTAGCCAAAAGAAAGCTATTTGAAAACATACGTAACAGTCATCCAGCATGACTGTTAATAAATGGCGTGTGACAATGCCATTGGTGGCGCTGGGACCTTAAGTGTTCTGGCTACTTCTGTAAGTTATAATGATGGATACTTTAAGATTAAAATTACTACAAGAATAACCCTTGTCTCAGAAACTTTACCTTCACCTCTCTTGATAATTATGATGCTCTCACTACATATTTTTTTCTGATGCTCTCACTACATATTTCAGGAAGGCACAGCTTTTTTTTTTTGGAAAATCAGTAGCCTGCCCAAAAATTAATAATTATTACTACTACTGAAGAGATGTAAGTTACCTAGACTTTTCCCTGACCCCATTCTGGTAACACGAAGTTCAACTAACTATGACAGGTTTTGCTTGTGAGAATACCACATTTAGAACAAAACGACAGTTTAAAACTTCCACTGTTGAAACTAAACTATCTGTACACCTAAGACTCTAAACCAGCTTCCAATAGATTTACACACAATCGGAATCACCTCCTCCGACACGCATTTTAAAGCATTAGTTACAAGCTGATATCCAATGCTTTGTTTCAGACGGCAAAGCCAAATTTTATACTTACACTTAACTAGGTGCTACAGGTAGGAGAAAAGTCATTTAAGAACAAGGGGAAAGAGGACAGAGAAAATTTGGGTTGGATATTCCACTTTATCTCATAGCCAGACAACACTCCTTAAACTAGAGACAAATTTCATTCCTCCCTATTTGACTTTTATACTGCATAAAGGAACTGACACCTCCTTGGGGTGGAGAATTTTGCTCTGTAAACAGAGCTTTCCATTTTGTGCGTAGTATTTATGCATTGTGATCACAAAAACAACCTCAAAAGGGACTTGGGAATCACTTAATCCTCTATCCCAGAAAAACAATAATCTGCTTCTATGTCATTCCTGACAAATCTGTTTATCATCTGCTCTTTAAAACTACAAGGTTACTCCATAATCCACCCAACAGTCTACTGTAGCACTTCGTATGACATTACATCAAAAGGTTTCATACAAGTATTTAAATCTTCCTGTTTCGTTCTACCTATTACTTAAAGCCTGCCCTATTCAACAAAGCTTCCCGCCCTATTCAACAGAAGTACAGGTCACAGACTATTGTGTTCTTGCTAGGCTCCTCTCAGCTCTCCAAGAAGTCCAGTTCAGAAACACGTGGCTCAAAAGTACGCATAACATTCCAATTGAGACTGTACCTAATCTGGCAAGAGAAAAACTACTTCCTAAAAAACTTGAAGAAAAAAAGACAGAAATATATCTCAGTAAGCCTTCAAAAATGGAGCTAGTTTTCCTGTTGCCTTGTTAGTACATACAAATACTTTTGTTCCAAAAATTCCTTTGGAGACAAACTAAAAGTCTTCTTTCCCTCCACTTTTTAATGACAGGAATATTGTTGTTCAGCAAAGCAATACTCAAAATAATAGAGGTCATCTCAGTTTAGCAGACATATGGTGTGTCTACTCATAAGCAATTTAGACCCTAACCACCTGCAAGTTAATTGCAAAGTAAATCCAGTTTCAATTTTTAACAATTTATTAGTTGTACTGCTTTAATAAATCCAATCTCCCATTTACACAGTGTGATGGTAATGTGCAAAGCAAAAATAATCCAATTCCTACCGTTCTCGGTTAAACTTGAGTGAATGAAGTATAGCAGGTCTCTTCTGACGTAAGTTCCACAAGTGTAAGGTATCATCAGCCAAGGCACTCACAAGAGCTCCCTATTAGAAATAAGTTGAGTAAAACTTTATTTCTAGAAACCTAGTATTAACAACATCATGGAGGAAATATGTAATATTTTCTACCAGTATTAAAAAAATATTTACAAGCATGCATGTCAGCATCATAGAGCAGGTAAGTTTCAAACAGTAGTAACAGTGTAACTGATTTGATCATGACATTGAGCTCGCTCACATTGGGTTCAGTGCTATACTGAGGGGTAACGGGAAGAAACAGCTTTTTCTGGTGTGAGCACATCAGTTTCCTCATGCATACAATTTGCAGAGAAATTAAGCAATGAACTCAGTGGCTAATACCTATGCACCAACAAAGTTAGTGATACTTAATTTCAGCACTCCTCTGAGCTAGAAATCCCTCTAGAAATCTGGCCATAGCTAGTTTGAGAACAGCGTCACTGTCGGGTCTCAGCTGCAATATCTCTAGAAAAAACATCCGAAATTACTGAGGGATCCGATTAGGGATCTTTGCTCAGCTCACATCTGAAATAGTAGCTATCAAAATAAAATTAACAACCCACTGAAACTGTTGGCACTATTAAAAGCATACTTTACTACTGTAAGGGATAACATGCAACATTCAATTACATGAATAAATATTCCCAGCAAAACAGTTCTTGCCTATAGCAGGAGCACTCTAGAGACAAAGCCAGTTTCAGCAGTTAGTCTAGCAATTTATGTGATTAAATAAAGGTACCTTAATTGTTATCACTGTTTAACAAAAATGATTCTAAGTGTGAATAGTATTTGTATTTTGATGTTTGCTTAATGAGAAGTTGAAGAAAACATACGTTGTATCTTCTCAAAATTATGGAATATAAAAATCATTTTACTAACCTCGTTAATCAGAAACTGAAGCTGGATTATTGCAGCTCCACTGTCATGCTGGCAGTAACATTCCACTCCTGGGCGACCGAAGCTGAAATTGGTACTGTTAAGGAATAATTGTTGTATGCAAATGTAGGAAAAAGAAAAACGTTATCAACATCACTAATATCGTGCTCAAGCAGGCTAATACCCTGCTTCTAGCAAGTGCACTCAAAATACTTAACCACATAGACCTTAATGATCACCAAAAAAAATTCATAAACAGAGTAACAACAGTTGAAAGGCCCATTTTATTTATCCCCATGAAGTAAGAAAATTATGTATAACTGCTAAACTTACCATATTTATTTAAAGGATCCCTTGTCAACAAGAACACACTGGAGGATGATGAAGCAGTTATTTTAGTAGTGTTAAATATCAGGACTAGTATAAAATAAAGTTTATTTAAATAAACATCACAATCAAATGATCTATTTTTTTTTTTTTTAAGTGCTAAAGGAGGAGCTTTCTCTCATTTTTAGATGCTACTTACAGATGAAAGAAGAGCTGAATAATGCAAGGCATATTAAAAGAAAATGTGCTATGACAGAGATAAAAAGATCAGTAGCCAAAATATGGAGGAGTCAATGGTAAATTATGTATAAATGTAAATTTCCAGGATCTCTGTATCAAGATTTCCTGGATGCATACCAACTATGAGATAACAAAAGTGTGCTCATTTTTACTCCTACACATAAATCAGTCCTCTACTTTTATAATGAATATCAAATTGAAGAGGTAACAACATAGATTCTTCCTTATCTCAAAACTAGACTAATTTATTAGTTGCAAAGACTGTATTTCCAGTTTGGTTATCCTCTTTCTTCTGTCATGAAATTAAGGAAATTCTCCAACCTCTAGGAGAGGGAACAGAAATAACACAAGTCCAAATGAATTATGTGAAACAGTCAGTATACCATCATTACAGTACAAACAGGGTTCACAGAGAATAATTTGCCAAAGAGCTGAACACCTCCTGTTTTAAACAGGCATCTTGGAAAGAATGGAAACCATTTCGAAGACACATGCAAATCAGGGAAAATAACGTACAATTTGTTCTCTCAGTACACAGTAAAAGCTAATAAAACATTACAATTCTCACCCATTCTTCAAGCTTTCTGTTTACTGAAAAATTGTTGATCACAACAAAAGTGTATATATATACCCTTTAAAAAAGTATGTACTGCATATATCATTATATATATAATTGTATTGGGTTTACATGGCAAGGGCTTGATAACAGGGGGACTGCAGGAGTGGCCTCTGTGAGAAGAGTCCAGCAGCTGGCCCGTGTCAGATAAGGGCCAGCTCCAAAAGAGGACCCACTGCTGCCAGAGCCAAGCCAGTAAGTGATGCTGGTTGTGCCTCTGCGAAAACAGATTTGAGAAAGGGAATAAAACCTGCTGCACAACAGCAGCTGGGAGAGAGAGGAGTGAGAACCAGCCCTGCAGACCCCAAGGTCAGTGCAGCAGGAGGGCAGGAGGAGCTCCAGGCACACAGCAGCAGTTCCCCTGCGGCCTGTGGAGAGGCCCCTGGTGGAGCAGGCTGTCCCCCTGCAGCCCACGGGTCCCACACGGAGCAGATCTCCACGCTGCAGCCCCCCCGTGGAGGAGCCCCCGGTGGAGCAGGTGGATGTGGCCTGGAGGAGGCTGCGGCCCATGGAGAGCCCCCGCAGGAGCAGGCCCCGGGCCGGAGCTGCAGCCCGTGGAGAGGAGCCCACGCAGGAGCAGGGGGTCTGGGGGGAGCTGCCGCCCGTGGGGGACCCGTGCTGGAGCAGTTTGCTCCTGGGGGATGGACCCCGTGGTACGGAGCCGTGTGGGAGCAGTGCTTGAAGAGCTGCTGCCTGTGGGCAGCCCCCGCAGGCTCAGTTCGGGCAGGACGGCATCCCGTGGGAGGGACCCCACGGGGAGCAGGGGCAGGGAGGGACTGTGAGGGAGCGGCGGAGATGAAGCCTCAGGGACTGACCGCAGCCCCCATTCCTTGTTCCTCTGTGCCTCTCAAGGGAGGAGGCAGAAGAGGATGGAAGGTGTTTTTAGTTTGCTTTTAGTTTCTCAGTGTTCTAGTCCACTAGTGATAGGCACTACATTATATTAATCTCCCTATGCTGAGTCTGTTTTGCCCATGATGATAATTGTTGAGTGATCTCAACCTTTGAGCCCTTTCCACCGTATTTTTTCTGCTTTTTCCTTTGAGGAGCAGGATTGAGAGAGTGGCTGTGGTGCAGCTCAGCTGTGTAGCAGGGTAAAACCACCACAATAATGTATAATTCAACACCCACACCCCACAAATATTTATATATATATATATAAACTAAAATATACATTCACACCAGTGAAAGTGGAAAGGCTGAAGTAACTACTAAGTTTCATGCAAATTAAAACTCAAACACACATCTCCCACTCAGCTTCTAAACAACAAGATACAATGCAAGCAGAACTACAGTAGAAACAAGTCTGCTTCAACACACCTCTCAGTGTTTTACCTTTTCTACTTCAACCACTTTCTTCTCTTAGCTTAATGAATCTGTATAACATCCAGCCAAGTGATAAGAGATATACTAAACAGATGTTGAATAATCCAAACTTAATTCCAGCTTTCTTCCCTGAACAGAATTAGTAATTTAATTTTGTTCTGGAGTGGAAGGGCTTAAAGAGCCAGCTTGCTTCACCTGTTTTTTCCCCTTGTATTTTACATTCTTATCAGTATGTTTCCTGTACAAAGAAATCATCAGCCAGTTCCATACTCCACTACCATTTCATAGCTCTTAAAAAATGTAAATAAAAAGCTTAAAATCCATGTTCCCCACCCCCCCAATACCTTCCTTCACAAACTCAGAATACTTTTAATATAGCAGCAGTACTTTTACAGATTGCCAGGCAAGAAGAAAAATCCCCACAATAACAGAAATTTCAGAGTCGATTAGTTGATTTACTTCTGCCTTGCTCATGCTTCTGCATTCACTTGAATTGACAATTTCTTGTAGAAATAGTCAAAGCCATTTCTGAAAGTGAAATTCAGATGTTTACAGGAACTGAATTTTATGACTTGTCAATTATTTATTTGCACTGACACAGTTTTCTAACAAAAAAAAGATTTCCCAACACCTCCATTGAACATCAGCTTCCAAATTAAATATGTAACACTTGTTCCAAATAAATTGTGGGTGGTGAAGGAATTGAGACTTTATAGCTACCTTGCCTCAAAACAAGAGTATGACCCAGAGTACAAGAGTATGATCCAGAGAAACCCACAGATTCTTCAAGTTACTCCAACCTTCACAAGCTCTATCCTTCAAATGTTCGCCTCAAGCAATTTCTGCTGCAAGTATTTTCTAGAAGCACTATTATAATATTGAAATTTGTATTCACTAGTTAAGAATACTTGAACTTTTGACCAACAATCCTTTAGCATTTTGCAGGACATCTCAACCAGTTCCCTCTCCAGAAATCAGTACATTCGCAGCATGTAAGTAAGTTTATGCAAATTTTAATCGTACAGAGGAAGTTTCTGCTTTTTGACAAGTTAGTGGAAGCCTCATGAACAGATCTGAAAACAGAGTTTGATCTCTTTTACCCTGCTTATGTTTATCAAAAAATAAAAGTGCAAACAGTGCTTGTAGCCCGTCCATTTAGTTCCTCTAACCAAGGATTATGTAGCCTTCACTTTTTCACCTGGGAGCTAAATTTATTCTTCTCGTCTCAAATTATTATCATTCTCCTAATCAGCATTAATCTTCTTTTCTAAAGCAATGCAAAGCCTCCCAGTTTTGTGGGGTATTCTGAGTTGAAAAAGCACGTCACTTAAATACTGACTGTGGAAGGAGAACAGAATAGTTTAGCTAGAAGGGACCTTCAGGGATCATCTTGTCCAACTGCCTGACCACTTCAGGGCTAACCAAAAGTTAAAGCATAGTAAGGAGGGTGTTATCCAAATGCCTGTAAAAACACATGGCTGTTAAAATACCCTTTCCATGTTAAGCATTTCCCAACCAACCACACAAAACACACAGTATTCCAGGGAGTGCAGTTTGTCCAGTTCCTCTATAGCTGCTGCGTATGAATGCTTAAGGCAAGAGAGCTCACTGTACTAAGCAGTGAGCGTCTACCACGTAGTAGTCCTTGAAACAGACAATGATTATAATGGATAATGACAAGACGGGCAAAGCATTTTCATGCTGCAGACAGGAAAAATTCTCTGCCAAAGAACTAGGGTTGCTCAGGAGGAAATAGTCTGCTCAGAGCAGTTTTCTTTTTTTTTTTTTTTTTTTTAAATCAAATACCAATCCTTCCTCCTTCATTTCCACACATTTCTTCCTACTGTTCCTGTTTTGTCCCTAATTCCAAATAGGAGCAAGTAAGTTCGATTAAGAGCTTCTCAGCCGTAGCTGTGATTATTGGTTCTGTGCTCCTGAATGCCATTAGGAAGTTAACCCTGACAAACACTAGCATTTCTGTCTCCCAATGCATGTTTTATGAAAAAGCAAGCAAAAGACAAAAGCCATAGCTAAGAGAAGGAAGAGATAAGGTACTCATGTCCTAACATCAGTGTTCATTTTCCTGACTGCTGGAGGCACAGATCATACCTTAGAGAAGCACATTATCACACAAATATAACATTGTATAAGGACACCAACTTGACTTTGATTTGTAGCAAGAGTTCCAAAAGGTGTTTTTGCCTAACATGTTTCAGACCTAAACTTGCACGTTTTTATCTATATCTATATATATCTTTAATCCAGGCAAAACTAAAGCATCATTTTTCTAGTATGTGTGTTAATGCTGGAAAATATTCTGCTTGAAAAAAATATTTAGAATTTATCTGCATAGGAACAACTCAGTGCACATCTGCTTTTTGCAGTTATGTTCTGAGAATGAAAATTAATTCCTGAATACATATGAAAGCCTCAGAAGAGCAGTCCATTCACTTACTACTTTTTGGTTTTAATTCAACTTACTCTAAACCAGACTAGCGAATATCAGGGTGTTTCTTCACTTATGATAGACCCATCTGACCCTAGAGACAGTTGCAAAACCTGTACCTATATCACTTCAATCCTTAGCATAAGTCAGTTACAAATACAAAACTACATTTATAATATAAATTACCTTTCAAACTATCCCCACCTTCATGTTCATACATTGCAATAAAGTTTTGATAGTTCAGCACAAGATATAGACCATATTCCTGTATCAGATTTGCCACTGTTATGATAGTCTGGGATTTTCAAGACAAATACAGAATTAACAGCTTTTAAAATTCATTACCAGATACCTCTTAAAGTTGTAGCTGTAACACCTGTAGCTGTAACACAATATTTAAACATCAGGCAACTCTAATGGAAAAATAGATCTCCTAGTAGAGGAAGATACATACTACTGCTCTGAATTATGTACAAAACACTAAGGTTGCTTACAATATTCTTATATACACCAGTCTGTAGCATATAGCTCTACAGCACCACAGATTATACCTGCATGTTTACTATATAAACCCTCACAGAAACAACCTCCAAGAACAGTTTATCAGTATACACGGCCAGTCAGCAAGAGTTATGCCAGAAGCTGGGAAGTACCACAGTCAATACTGTCTACAAAACTAGCTTTGACCTTTCATGTCCATTTAATACCAATGAACCGGATAAAATTAAGTCACAGAACATTTTAGGGAGAGTTTTAGATTACATGTCAAGCCTAATATGGTAGCATATCACCATTTAAAAAAAAAAAATTATAGAATTTCTTTCTAAAACCTTAGGCCTGCATAGCATCTTGCTGTGTTCACACCCCTCACCTGAGCAGGTCTTTATTCTTTAGCACATCTCACTATTTATGCCTGCAAAAGTATAAAATAACATTCAGTAACATTTCACATCCACTTTCCTATATGGAAGTGACAACATCAGGCAAAAAAACAAACGAGGGCTTTTGTTATTTACATAAACAGTGCTACAGCTTAAAATGCAATTGAATGAGGAAAACAAACAGCCACATCTCTAAATGAAACAGCTCGCTCTTACATACCTAGAATCATTAAAACTATTTTATCCAGATTTACAGCACTTCTTGCACATATAGACTTAATTTTCTTCTCTGTTTTAAAAATCAGGTCCCTTAAGTTCTCCAACTCTGAGTTTTCCGACCCCTAACTTAAGTAGTGGCCCAGCAAGAGTTACACTCACCTTGCTCAAAGAGTGTGCTTAGGGAAGGTGCAGATGATGAAACATTATGAATAAATTAAACTATAATAAAAATGCACCTATGAAAGGCAGAGATCTTTTATAAATTTAAGTTCAGGTATGGCTCCAAAAGAAAGCTGTAAGACTTCTCAGATTTTTTCATTTAGCAAAATTGTAGTCTTCGTCCAATTTGCAGACTTACTGTGAAGACTGATGAGATTTCTCTTTTCCTGCGACCATCTACATGCCTCTGGATGAATTTGGTGCCATTAAGACCCCGCTTGAGTTTTATCTAATCCTTCCATTATCGAGAGGTACTAACAAAGTAACTCCAATCTTGATCTTTTTTGCCGTAGTAGTTAGGTTTTTTTCTTTGCAGTTCCCCCCAAAGCCTATCACGCTAACAGTAACTACAACCAACTGTGGAATAAAGAAAAATGCCACGAAATAAAACCATCTCCACCGAAAATAAGAGGTATTTTTATTTTAAAAATGCAGAGAATATACAACCAAGAGAAAACTTCATACCACATCAAAGGTACAACAAGGGATAACTGCTAATCTGAAGAAGCGAGCTTTTGTTAATCGGCAGGTCCCATTTTCTTCAGC
The DNA here is from genome assembly GCF_040182565.1 of Anser cygnoides. Taxonomy (NCBI): domain Eukaryota; kingdom Metazoa; phylum Chordata; class Aves; order Anseriformes; family Anatidae; genus Anser; species Anser cygnoides. The sequence goes on along the minus strand of NC_089875.1, from coordinate 52,091,474 downwards.
CTTAAAGCATAAAGCTTACATTGCTGCCTTCCAAAAACCAATAAAGGGTTGCCTCATACACATGACTTACAAAAGTACAGAAATACGCAACATTACTAACACTCTTTCAACACTGAAGAGAAGCTGAACTCACATCTACAGACACTTTTTCCTCTCTCCTCTCCTCCAAGTGCAGCCAAGCACCAGCTCTCCCCAAGTTCTCCCCTGGCGACAGTGATGGCCCCTCAGCCTCCGCACCCTCCCGCACATTTCCCCAGTACAAGCCAGAAGTTTCAAGGACAGGAGCTGCAGCCACAAGCAGGCCTGAGAAAAGGCAACAGGGCGAAGAGAAGCCAGGACAAGTGTCTGCACAATGCAGGCCCCACTAACTCCCACTATTTCTTCCGGAAAAGAGCAGCCACACCTCACAGCCACCACCCTCTACGGAAGTTGAATAGTTTACTGCTTTGTTACAAGGACCATGGTGCTGTCCTCTACATTTCCACACTAAGTACAATTAGCTTTAAAACTGAGATTAAAGGTTGCCAGGTGGGAATATTATCAAATTACCAGCAATAGCTGACTATGGGAATTCCAGCTGGACTGTTGCAATGCATTCTCCTTCTGCCAGCTAAGAAGTGGAGAAGGCAGGAAAACTGACCTCAAGGAAACAGGATAAGGAAAAGGAAGATGCCAGATACAGACAGAAGACACTGGCCGTAATGCCTGTGCATCAGATATAGCACTTGCTGAATTAGCTGATACAGTTTGACCTAGTTACTTGGACAGAAAAAACGTCAACATTATACATTGTATTTGGAAACCAACTCAGGCGTCCCTAGACGGTAAGGAAATAACTTCCAGGCAACGAAAAAAATCTACATTTAGCTTCTTTCTATTAGTCATAAAGATGAAAGTAAAAGCAAGGCACCTCATGGTAGAAAAGACTAGGATCTCAGTGCTGGGAAAACCTTTTGCTAACCTTCCAAAGGTCTTCCCTTCCTTGAGAGAAGAGAGGGAAAAAAAAAAACAACAAAAAAAAACCAGAACTAACACTCAAAAAAACCACAAACACCCAGGAAGGTAAGTTCCTTCCACTTATGGTCTCCAAAGAGACCATTTACACACCAAAATAAAACCATTATGTTTTTCTCATTTCCAAGGAACCTTAGCATTGTACAAAGTTTAGGTATTTTTGAGAGCAACTGTACTGAGTGCTGAGTGTTTTTCTTTTGTTGTTTGTTTTTTAAATACGGACACTGAAGGCTAAGAAGCCACATTCAGATGGGTTATGTTTGTCCAACAAAGTATTTGAGATGCACTGAGTTCAGTGTCCCAGAGGGTGGAAACCAACCAACTAAAAAAAAAAAACACCACACAAAAAAAACATAATTTCCATTGTCCAATTACTACTGGGGAAAAAGGGTGACAGCAACCTGGGCAATCTACTCTAGGTGGCCCTGCTTGAGCAGAGGGAGCTAGACCAGATGACCTCCAGAGGCCCCCTCAACCCCAGCCATTCTGATTCTGTGAACAGGTGTGGTATTCGAACAGCTCTTTTAGATCTTAATCTTGTTATTTCAAATGCCATATTGGCTGAACTACTGCTGTTTGCTCCTCCAGCTGCAGAAATTCCACTGAACCGGTGACTAGGCAAGCCCCTGGAACAAGGCTTTCTCAACTTCCAAATCCGTCACCGATAACATCGGCTCCTGCGTAAATGCAAATCATCTTCCCCAAGCATTCACCTTGTTCATAAAACAGCCTCAGCTCCTCTAAACATCAGGAACCAAATGATTCAATGGCATCTTTAGAAAAAAAAAGTCTTAGATGGACAGGGTGAAAATAGGCAGGCAGTTGTAGCAATCTCAAAGCATAAAAAAAAAAAACTTTTTTTTTCCTTAGCTTGAGTTATGTCAAAATTGTATGTCAATTATTGAACTAGCCTGCACAGAAACTGATCCATGGTGGATATTGAGCAGTTATATCAGATTTGTTTTCTAGCAAATAATAGCTAAGAGTCAAAATACTTAAACTTCAAAGCTACTTACAAAAACAGGCAAAAATACAGCATTTCCTAAACAGCTTTGAAAAGTACCAGTAAATTTTCTGTAACAGCTGTATTTGGTAGAATTTTCTCATGCCTGCCAGTAAGAGGCAATCTTTCTTGAGAATAAGATGTAAACTAGGTAGTACAAACAGGACAAAAGCCCAACTTAAAAAAAAAAAAAGGAATTGTCATTAAAAACAATTTTACATACATGTAATTCAGAGATAACAATGCATGTCATTAATTCAAGGGGCAAAATCATCAATTTAGATTAAACAGAATTTTCAAAAACCCAACCAGGTTACTGGATTTCCTTGATATTACTCATTTTATTTTCTGACAGAATCTCATCCAGGTCCTACTACTTGAGCCTAAAAGCTATATTTCAGCACTAACAACGCAAAAAAAAAAAAAGAAAAGGAGATTTATCTGGCATTTATTCACGTGGGATGGGAGGGAGGGAGAATGGCAGAACACAAGGGGAGAGAGAAGGAAATTGCTACAAATATATTTGCATAATGGTTCCTTTGACTACACAAGATGTACTGAAACGGGTTGTAACTGCTAACTCACTGAAGTTTTTTTTGGAAAGGCTATATACGGAAGAATAAAACTAGCAAATCATTACATACTTCGAAAAACCTTTATCAAAATTCAGAAGCAAGTCTTTTTATTCTGTTACACGCTTCCAAGTCCTGCTCATCTGTCATCCATTTAAAACTGTTTAATTTTAATTACAAATATCCTATCTCATCCATCCTTTTGGTAGCATATGCTATATCACAACATTAATAATTAACCAGGCTTTTTCTTCTTATGTTCACAGCTTCTTGGCCACGACTGAAGGCATGGCCATTTTATGCTTAGCTCTCTTCCCTGTGTCCAAATATTCCATACAGACATTGCCAAAAACAGCATTAACAAATGTAATGTGCTGAACTAGATGTTAAGTGAATTTTTATATACCTATTTAGTTTAACTTACAAAAGCATAAAGAACCACATATATTACCTTATAACAATAACTTAATGTTATCACAGAATATAGCCAACTCCTGCCCAATCAATTATTGTCAATTAATGCCAATTTCTGACAGTAAAGCAACTGTTAGGTCCAGAAACATGTCTCATCCCCTATTTTGGGGAAGACAGAATTATCTAAAATACTTCCCCTAGCGCTTGCCTGCCAAACAAATCTTATTCAGTTATTTTTCAGTCACAAAACACAAGATATTCATGGCAGAAGACACTAACCGTTAGAATTTCATCTCAACCTCATTCAAATCTAAGCCCATCCTTCAGTTCCCTCCCTCCAAACTGAGCAGCAGCTAGTCCAGCCTGCTGAGTCCCAGTTTCACTTCTACCTCATTAACCCTTTAAATATTTTTTCCCAGAATAAGAACAGATAATATTACAATTCCAACATTAGCATAATTTCTAATTTTGCACATCACATTTGCATTTCAGTGCTATCAAAGCAGTGGTGCCAGTTTTATGGAAGGCTAGCTCAGTATTACCACCACAAACGCAAAACTAAGATACAACGCAAGCAATTCAGTAGATGGCACTCTTTCACAAAAATCAAGAAAGGAAACTGTCCTCACAATAAACAAATGATTACCTTGAAGCTGCAAAGCTTATTTTTAATATGTAAAAACTGTAAATACTCATTGGAGTGTTTAATATTTTGTACTTTTCATAGGAAAATGTGTTTGGTTTTTTTTCATGCAAAAATATTGAGGCATTATCACCTTTTTGTCAAAATGCAATTCTATATTGCTATTTTGTCCAGACGTGTGCTATTACAGAGGTCCATTTCATATCACAAAAATAGCTGTATACCACTGTTACATGAAGTAATGTTTTTGTGGCTTTTGTTTACTAGAAGCCAGTCTGAGAAAGACTACAAGGTTGAAGTTGTTCCTAGAAGCTGCTTATGCAACCTTAATTCAGTATCTCCTGAAATGCAGAAGATCCAATGGTCTTCTATTAAAAAAAAAAAAAGATTATGCAGTATTTCACTATCACTAGTAAACATTTTGCATGATTTAACTTAAGCTTTATTAATAGTGTCGAAAAGATAGACGGCCATTAGATCAATTTAAAACAACACAATTCTTTAATATTACTAAAACATGAGTATAGTACTAAATAGAAGGCTTCCCATTTCATCTCAGCTCTTCTTTTAAAAGTTTTTGTGGATGGCACCTTACATCCTGCTCCCTCTCATTGTACTTGTAGACTTCAGATAGTTCCTTTGGCCACAAGAAATGCATCACCCTATGCTAAACAGAATTCCCGTGAGAGCATGAACACAGCACTACTGCTTGGTATGGCTGTGCATGTCAAACATACCTTTTATTAAGATTAGGAAGGACAGAACTCATGGAAGTCTTGTAGCACTGCAAGTATCCACTGCCTAATTTAAGACTACAAAATGATGGAAAAAAGAACATGAACAGAACAGCCCAGTCCAAAGTAGTTTTCCAAAGCATGTTTCCTGAGGTTTTTCCAGGTGGCATTTGACTGCATGGAGGAATGCTACTACCTTGCACACCTCACTTCTTTAAATGAGGGTGGGTTTTTTTGTTTGGTTGGTTGTGAGGGTTGTTGTTTGGTTTTTTTTTTGATAGTTTAGAGAATCTGTTCATCTTTTAACCCTGTGCACTTCCACTTCCCATCATATTCCATGTAATATCTGGTATTTAAAGCAGTGCTCATCTGCCCTGCTATCACAAGAATGTTTTACTTCTTTGTAATCTGCTAGTAATTTTTAAGGCTGAAGAATTATTTTGTTCAAGTTCGACAGAAAGGAAGAAGTCTTGCAGATCACGTTTTCCTGTAAGCTTTATGAAAATAGGAAGCTGAGAAGAGAGGAGAAACCCAGATTAGATGCACAGCCCACCAAAAGGGCCAGCATTACCTCAATATCCTAAAATAGAGGCTCTGCATAAAATGCTGCAGTCATGGAAAACTGTTACACACACTGTTAACAACAGTTACCACACACAGGGTAATTCTATTACAATAGAGAACCATATGATACCAGGTTTCACAGATCAAGTGTCTCAGCTTTTTTCCCCCAGATAAAGGTAAAGGAATACCCACATCCTTTAACTCTCTTCCTATAACTGAAGCTGTTCCAGTCCCAGGAAAGGGGAAACAGCACTCTTCATACGACAGCTTGAAGGAAAACATACATGACAACCTGCATCTCTGGCTAAAAACCACAGAAGTATACCTGTTTATGCTGCCCAGCTCTTCCAAGGTTCCTCCACAATCCTGCAGCTTAAATGAAGTTTCTAGCACAAATTCTGCAAGAATGACATTGTCTTCAAAAAAGCCTGCACTGAAATTTAATAGTTTGAAATCTGATTTATGAGGATATGAGGAGCAAGGAAAGGGTCAACACTGGGGGGGGAAGCTGAGCATTTGTCTTGCTGCATAGTCTTAGAAAAGCTGCAGAAGCAGACTAGAGCTTTTCCTTTCTACGCAGAGTGCTGCTGTGTCCTTCACTACCAGTCTGCTCTCCAAATGCCAGAAGAGATCATTTCCACCCCTTCTCCCCTCACCTGTCCCCACTTTTTTTAAACGGTAAAGAGAAAGAAGGAAAGATAAATACCAAGGCTGTACAAAGATCTACTTGAAGAGAAATCCAGCTGGATTCTTCAAGAAATTGTTACCTTTAATTGTATTTTTACCTTTTTAACTTGTTAGAGTAAAAAACTAAGGAAGTTTGGATTGGCTTTTGAGCATTTTAGTTCCAACTGGAATCTTTTCAGCAACTCATTTGTTCCTGAGAACCACTCCAAGAGATGGAAACAACCACTGTTCTACCTATTACAAAAGTCAGTGATTCTAAAAAAGAATAGTTGCTATTATCATTACTAGTCCCAGTACTACTTCCCACCCCAGCCCCCCCCCAAAATTTAAACACTTGCTGTTTCTAGTAGACTATCAAACCAGTTCAGAGCTTTACTGAGGTTTTAATTTCAAAGCCTGAAGTTACAGATGCCAGAGGGGTTCTCACCTTTTGTAGGTAAATTTCCAGCTGTAGAAAACAGTGCTGCAGAAATGCCAAAACAGGAAAATATCCAGGGGCTCAGACAAGAGCAGAGGTCTCTGGAACAGGGCTCCCCACCCAAACTCAAAAAGGTTTCTAAGCAACAAATTCATCCCTTTAAACTGAATCCAGCCTAGGAAGTTAAGACCTGCTTCATGTCAGGAGAACCCGCATTGATACAGTGTAATTCACTGCTTTAAATGTTCCAATTAAAACTTTAAAAAACAAAACAAACAAAAAACACCGAATATTACATGGATTCTTATTACTCAGCAATAGTAAGAAAGTGAAATTACTTGTTAGGCTTCATTTCTGTAACGCCTTCCATCAAAAAATATTCCAGGAAACCACTAATGCAACTCTTAGCCAAATACTGAAATCACTAGAAGTTGCAACACGTAGTAGTTTTACATATGCTTTGCATGGTAAGGAATAAAAGCCATGGGACGCTCAGATATAAGATGATGCAATAAGCATTTAAGTTGGTATCTGTCATACTGGGATGATGTTCTTAAACATATGCTAGAAGGAAAAAAAATAGAAACAAGGAGGGAAACTTTTTTTCCCCAAGAATTAGGTAGAAAAGTTCAAAGAGAATAAATACCATCTTTACAAGATACCATTCAGAGTTTATTACTGCCTTCAAATGTGGGCATACTAGAATGGCAACTCTTTAGGCAGGAACAAGCAACCCTGTTGTACATGCACAGTTCTTAGCAGATCTGTGGGAACTGAAAAAAATGAAGAAAAGGATTAGCCTCCCTGCTAGTAAAGAATTCCACTTGAGCTAAACTCAAGTCAAACATGTATAAAGAAAAAAAGCTGTCTTCCCCTACAAAAAGAAACTTTATTGGGCAAACTGCCTGCAGACTCATTTTATTTCTTTCAAGCGCTACAAGTCTGGAAGTGTTTTGCCTGCAATCCCAACTAGTTTTGCATCCAAGGGCTACAAACAAAACCTGTTTGATACACTAGCACAACAAGTCTGATTACTACTCGGTTTTCCCACGAATGGCCAAGGTCCCAGCTCCAGCCTCCAGGACAGGCTGATTAATCAAGAATCACCAACAAATCCCCCCACACGTTCCAAGTCCGTTCGACTCTAAACCTGGGAGAGCAGGTCGTCTTCAAAGACACTCTGCCATCAACAGGGCTGCACAGCACAGACAAAGAAATGTCTCAATAGAATCAAGTGCCATCTCTTCCCACAGGCCACATACATAAGCAAATTTGATCCTCCCTGAATCAGAAAAGAAAGAAGAAAGTTTGATTATTAGGCCCAGACTACTTGAGATAGTTGCCAAGAGCACATCTGGGCTGGGTGCTGGAAGAGGCCACTCACCAACAAGTGCTATGATTAACTGACAAAAGCAGCACTGTACCAATGAACACTCAAAAACTGAAACAGTATTTTTGAAGTGACTCCATTAGAAAAAAAAAAATCACCTACAGACACAGAAAACTGCAAACATTCATGATAAAGACAGACCAACTATTCTTTTTTGAAAGATAAACAGACTACTTCTATTAAGCAAAATTTCCCGACATACAAAACAGCAACACTCTTCTCAAGGGGAACAATTTCCTCAAATACAAGTGAGAAAGGAACACTATTTAAGACCCCCACATTGGGCTGACCCCCCACACTGCAGTCACACAGGGACAAAAATGACACAGAGAATGGCAGTTTTATAAAATGGCTACTAATAAAGACAACCACAGAAGTAACAAGGAGTAACAAATAGTCCAGCACTGAGCTATTAAGATACTTGAGGTTGCTTGGTGCTTCAAAAGTTATTAGTAGGAATTGAAAATATTTATAGAGATTCAGCATCCCTCACACAGACTGCATTTATACTGGTCATCTTAAGGTGTTTTAAAAAGACAAAGAAGTATCCCCAACTGAGTAATTTCATTAGGAGTAAACCTCCCCCCAAATTAAGTACATTTGTAACATTTACAATAACATGCTTTTTAATATAATAGATGAGAGATTTCAGAATACAGTTGTGTTGGTTTTTTTTAGAAAGTATTTTAGAAAGTATTTGTGTTTTTTTCTTTGTAGAACAAACCAAGTTTAGAACAGAAAACACATCTATCATCATTGATGTCAAATTTGAGTACAACTACTGTCATAAGATGCTATCATGTTTTAAGAGTGGCACAAAGTAGCTTTCCCCCCTCAAATCTTACAACACCACTAGCTTCTGACCTTGCTTAGCACTCTGTTCTAATTGCAATAAACTCAGCTACAGCCAAAAAAAAAAAAAGAGCAGGAACATTATCAGATCACAGTATGATTATCACATTCAAGTTTCCATACCAGCTTCTTTGACATCAAAACTCACCAGTACGCCACACCAACACCCTTGGCATTTTACATTACGCCAAACCACAGAAATTGTTTCATCAGCTCTTTAGGCATCAGACAAATTTTGCTTAAGCGGCAAGGATTATCCCCTTGCCACTAGACAGTACAGGCTTAGAGAATTTTAATCTGTACGCTGTAAAAACAATCGCCATGCAAAATACTGAGTTGAAATGAAGACGTGTGTGCAGCCACACAGCTAAGGATGTCTTTCCTCTGACAGGAGCCAGCCAAAGACCACAGAAACCACTGCACCGACTCAAACCAGAGGCCCACACAGTCTGGCACTGTCCCCTACACCATCACTATGTGCTATGTAAGAACAGCACACAAACATGGCCACTTTTTGCAGCCTATTCTTTTTCTACTTCCAAACCACCCACAGGACTGCTGAATCAGGTATGTTAGAGGGCAATCCCCACCTAGTCCTTGTAGCATGTGCTTATAGACCCAGTGGCTCCAAGTTTGTTCATTCCCCTCCTGGCTGCACTGGCACAACCTGCCTCCACCACCTCCTACAGCAGCAAATTCCACTACTCGTCATATTCAGATTGAAAAATGCTTTCTACCATCTCTTTTACATCAGTCTAGAACTATGTTAGTGAATGCTCCCTAGTTGTTGTACTGTGGAATTTGCTGAATGACAGCTCAGCATGCATTTTAACCACTCTCCTCTTGACTTTACAATCCTTGATCACATTTACCCCTTCTCCTCTTCTCTAAACTGAAGAAACCAAGCTTTTTTTTTTTTTTTAAATCTTCTTGTAAGGCAGCCTTTCTATTCTCAACCATTTTAGTCTCCCTCCTCTAAATCCATGCCACCTTTCCTAAAATGCAGAAACCAGAGAAACACGGGACTCAAAATGTGGGCACACCACTGTTTTATACAATAGCCAAGTGATGCTTCTTTTTGTTCACTATGCTCTTCCACATGTGTCTTGGGCAAATTTGGTAACAACAAACCAAAAAGCCAAGCTTCAGTAGCTGGTTCAGAAAAAATACACAGGCCACTCACTGATTTGGAGGTTTGCACTTCAACTTCTGCAACCAGTACGTGTCAAAGATCTAGTTTAAGCCAATCCTATTTTACTTTAGCGTATAATACACCTTACACTTATATAACACTTAGTGTATTACATATTTCTAAGCATATTTAATATATAATATTATATTCAAGTAAATATTCAGTTGAATTCAAAGAGGTGAATTGCTATGAAATTATACCCAAGACTTAAGAATTAAACATTTACGTAGCACTCTTGGAATTGAAGTAGAATCTCCCAAGTTTCTGCAGCCTCACTAGGAACTGACCTTTTTCCTCACATCAGTCTTGAAAATAGAGGAAGACTACGTTTGTAAAGGAAAACACAACTTTAACCTGAAAGCTTGAAGGTAGGCAACAAGCACTTGATTTTTTTTCTTGTTTTAGAAGCTATCCTTATTAGAAAGGGTTTCAGTAAAGTAACAGCTAAGTCTGTAAGTATTCTACCCAGGTCAGAGTCAACTAGACACAGAGAAGCTAAGGTCATTTTTGAGCACTTCAGGGATAAAAGCCTGCCCATAACCTCAACAAAGTTGTAAGGATTTCTACAACTTCTGTCAAATGAAATGAAATGCACCGGGTACTTCTCTTGCAGCCGGCTCCTGTTTGCCTGGAGGAACTGGAGAGTTGGACTCAGTGATCCTCGTGGGTCCCTTCCAACTCCGGATATTCTATGATTTTATGAAGTGGTGACACTGACCACCTGTAGTGCTTACTATGCCAAGACAGATGCCCTGACCCTCAGGTGCAATAGTACTAACAGCTTAATTTTTAGCTATTTTAGAACAGAGCAAACCTGTTAAGAATACAATTTTTAGTGACTACCAAATACTTGTGTTTAAACTACACAATACCACCACTGGCCCCTTTGGAATTCTAATCACTGGTATTATAATGGATCTAGCTTTAAATCAAAAGTCCACTCTAAATACAGCAGGGGACCAAACAGGTATCAATGCATTCAAATATTTAACATTAACCCTCAAATTGTGGTCTATGTACTTGCAGAGCAGTAAAGGTTAGTTTCTACTTTCTTAGAGCTGCAGAGCTGTGTTTGCAAACTGCAGTGACAGAAGCCTTTATGGCTGTTAGCACTAGTACTACATTGTATGTGTTGCAAGCAACTTCCCTGCATTAAATACATGTCTTCACTAAGTTTCAGTCACTTTTTCTGTAGAAAAGTATACGAGGTAAAGAGGCTGCACAAATGCCCTCAAAAACCTGGGCAGGAAATGATAGAATTCACTGTTAGTTATGCACAACAAGACCATCATGAAATACTGGAACTGCTTCTGTTTATTAGCTAAAATGCAGAACTGCAGTTCTTCAGTATTTTCTAAGTGAACTTCACTGTTACTACCTTCTGGTGTGCTGCTCCTCCCACTGGGAATTGCCAGCAGAAAAAACGTACGATCAGAAGTTGGACAGCTTGCTGAGGAAAAGCCACCACCTCTCCACAATTTATCTCCACCCCCGCCCCAAGAACAGCATTTATTTGATCTAGAAGTTACTGACAGAATGTTCATACAGAAAACAAAACAAAACACACAGTTCTTTTAAACTGCCAAAGTTCTGAAGTTAAGTAGTTTTTGTCCTTTGCAACTGAAGTAAGAAAATAAGGTTATAAAAGTTAACTCCTGCTGCCTCTTCCTCACAGCATCCTCCTCAGCACGGATAAATTTCATTCTTCTATTCTGTCACTGTGCACCACTTTTTTTTTTTCTTTTTAAACAGTCCCTCTCACTACTCAAGCAATTGGGACTATATTCATAGTACTTTGATACTTTCACAGGCAGTGCCTGAAAGTAAATGGGTACAACAGTCAAGTACCCTATGTCAACAGCCACATACACCGTAGAGAACTGAAAAAAAAGTTTTGAACCTATATGCTTTTTGTTTGCTTTGTTGTTGTATTTATTTATTAACAGTTACAAGTATAAAACAAGTTTTAAAAACCAGAGTATTCTATGGGAATGGCTGCTATTTGAACACTATTTCCTTTGGCCAACAGCCTTTATGAAAACACAGGGACACTATCTTAAAGAGGAAGGCTATTCAATCTCCTTTCTCCAAGCTCAGTAAACTCACCAGGATTTCTTCCAAAAATGTTGTGCTTGCCACCTAATTATTTTAACAAATGAAGGGATATTCACCTTGCCAGCAAGAGATCTCATTATATTTAGTCACCTAAATGGGAATTTATTGGGCAGGGGTGTAGAGGGAAGAGTTGTATTTTGCTTTTTTGGGGGCTTTGCTTTTTATCTGACATCTAAAGGTGGCTGTGAAACTAATTTCACTGTGCCAGTTTACTGCACAAGTTTCATACTTGTACAAAAGGGAATGCTGTGCAAATTACTGTTATGCAGCTCACTCTGCATATTAATAAGCATCACTAAAGCTTTAATACCAACACTACAAAGTTCAGTCAAGAATGTTTTTCAACTGTGAAGAACATCTGTTCTGTTTAACAAGGTACTAACACTGGATAGAGCATATGCTAAATAAAATACAAGCATGTTAATCCTATCAATTTAACATTAAGTGATCACAAAAATTCAGCATTCTATTCTTTTTCCCTAATGAGCAAGTAGAAAAATGCAAGTTGCTTTTGTCCATCTGCTGCTGAGCTGGTGTTACTAGGCCACAAAGAGGCAGAACCTTCAGCAGAAGAGGCAATGAAAAGCATTAGATACCAGGTGGATTACCTCTTTAGTTGGCTGTTCCCTAGGTGTTAAACATTTCATTTTAGCATGAACCAAAGATATAGTGTTAATAGAACACATACAGAGTACATGCCTGGAAGCAGCTTCAAGAGGCTGCGCAATGCACCTCTCTGCTTGAAACAGCACCAATCACATGAACTAAAGCAGTAGCTCACCAAGCAGAGCTACAGAGGCCTTGCTTTGGACCTGCATCCTTTCCTTAGTTACTTGCTTTCCAAAGCTAAGGCAGCTCCTGTGGACGCTTTTCAGGAGAATACAGGAGCAGAATGAGACAATTACATCTTGGGAGAAACCTCATGAAAGGGTGAGTCTGGTCTACAGTCTTCTTGGTGGAGAACCTGAGAGTCTCTCCCCCTCCCCTCTCCAACCATGCTGCTCTCGTGAGCACTGCGGTTTGAGCGAGACCTGCTAAGAATTATTCTGGACATGGAAGTAGTGGCCACTGCAATTTTCCTCATCTAATTATGAAAGGAAAATAAGATTTGAGTTGCCCAGACAGAAAACAGATTGTCACTACCTCGTTAAGACATTTATTAAGCAAAAATCCAATGACATTCAGTAAAATTAACAAATAAAGAAGAGTAGCCTTAGTTATTCCTATCAAGGATGAACTTCTCTGTAGAACAGTGATCAGGTAGACAACTTTGCAAACTGCAGTGCTTCATACTGCACAGCACTTGGTCAAGTATTTCAAGATCAGAGTCACTTACTACAAAAAAAAGTTTCATAGGCTTTAATTAGCTCAGTCAATATAACCTTACATTTCTCAAAACATTTCATCTTGCACTCTGTTTTCTGCACTAGCAGGAAACACACATTTCAAGTTTCATCTACCTTCACTATTCTTGACGTTTAAGATAAGGATTTTTCATTCACTCTGAATTTTAAGTACAGAAACACCAATGCAGAGTAGAATTACAGTGGACAGATGACTGGGGAAGCTGTATCCTGAATGCAAGTGAAAAAAATCACCTAATACAATTTAAGCTATATCAATTGCTGAGTTAAGATTGATTTTATCTCAATATAAGCACTGTCGATATCTAGCATACTTTTTTTTTTTTTTAAAAAAAAGGAATCTTATGGATTTAAAATAGACTAGGTCTGTGCAGGAAGTGATTAAATTAGAACTATGCAGACCAGGGCTTTCATCAGGTTGTACAGATCTCAGACATAAAAGCAGGCATCTCTTACCAAGGAGAGATTTTAACTGCAAGACAAAATGGTTCTCGTTTGTGGCAGAGTCTCAAACAGAACATCAGTGTGTCAGATCAGACTAAATGATAGCCACGGAAGAAGTACTTTCATGAAACCACTGTAAAAATCAACATGAATCTGGATTCAGTATGAATCTCCAGAGGTTGACAGAATTGCTACATATTTTAGAAATCAACTAATAAGGAATTTACCACTCCACCCCAATTTTCATTAGTGAATATTTCAGTTGTAGCTATTTCCAAGACTCATTTTACACTGTGCCTAAATTCAGTGATGCAAGTATCACTGCCAGTACTTTAAATTACGTTGTTAGACCTTTACGTGTATTTGCACTGGAAGTCAACACCAGTAGTAACTTAGTGTTCCCTTTGATAAACACAAGCTGTATTATTATTATCAAGTGCCTACAACAGAAGTGTTGACACAAAAGGTCACTTAAGTACCACCTGCTGAATACTAAGAGGCTATGCCAAGGCATAGCCCTGATTAGCGCTCAAGCATCAATTACAATACTACAACTCAAACTTAAGTTCAGTAAAATAAGATAACTTCAAAAGCCGATGGAAGCGTACTGGAAGCGGGTAAGCAATGCGCTCTCGTACACGGTCTTGGTTCACAAGTACCATAAACTTTTTTCTCAGGTCAGCACACAAATAAACACTCTGTGTGTCAAAGAACTAGATCTCTGGAGAATTAGAGTCTTGTTTACTTAACCAGATGTACTTTGCAGGTCTAAGAATCAGCATTTTTCAAATGAATTAGCATGATCAGTTCAATGGTGCACTCCAGGGCGGGTCACATCAAGAACAGCAAAAAGAAAAGAGAAGACCCAGGGGATTAAAGACTTACTGCAACGTTTACTCTCTCAGAACTGCTAAGGGCTTTTTTTTTTTCTTCCAAATGCAAAACCATTACCAGACATCTAAGATTAAGGACAACGTTCCTAAAATTCAAGTTCTCCAGTATTGTTTAACTTCAAACAGGCATGTAACAATTTACAGGTTTGATTCTGTTTTTTTCACTGAAGTGCTACAAAGACAACCCTACAAAAACAAATGTTCTACAGGAACCCTGATAAAAAAAATGTATTTTTTGGGTTTTTGTTTTTGTTTTTTTACTGTTCCAAAAGCAGTAAACAACACAGGAAAAAATATCAAGAAACAGATGTTCTAGAAGAGCAAGAAGATATATATAAAGTAGTAACTGAGGGCACTTCTGGTCACTTCAATTGGCTGGACGGTCACAATCAAAGAGCAATGAGTGGTGCTCCTCAGGGGTCAGTATTGGAACCAGCACTGTTTAACATCTTTGTTGGTGACATGGACAGTGAAACTGAGCGCACCCTCAGCAAGTTTGCTGATGACACCAGGCTGTGAGGTGTGGTCAACACGCTGGAGGGAAGGGATGCCATCTAGACAGAGCTGGACAGGCCTGATAGGCGGGCCTGTGTGAACTTCATGAGGTTCAACAAGGTCAAGTGCAAGGTCCTGCACCCGGGTTAGGGCAATCCTGAGCACAAATACAGGCCGGGCAGAGAATGGATTGAGAGCATCCCTAAGAAGAAGGATCTGAGATCGTTGGTTGATGAGAAGCTCAAAGCAAGCAGGCAGTGTGCGCTTGCAGCCCAGAAAGCCAACCATATCCTGGGCTGCACCAAAAGCAGCATAGCAGCAGGGCAAGGGAGGTGGCTGCCTCCCTCTGCTCTTGTGAGACCCCACCTGGAGTCCTGTATTCAGCTCTGGGGCCCCCAGCACAAGAAGGACTTGAAAGTATTAGAACAAGTCCACAGCAGGGTCACAAAGACGATCAAGAGGCTGGCGCACCTCTCCCATGACAGGCTGAGGGAGCTGGGGTTGTTCAGCCTGGAGAAGAGAAGGCTCTGGGAAGAAATTATAGCAGCCTTCTGGTGCCTAAAGGGGGCCCACAAGAAAGCAGGAGAGAGACTCCTTATCAGGGAACATAGTGATAGGACAAGGAATAACAGCTTTAAACTAAAAGAGGGGAGATTTAAATTAGATATAAGGAAGAAATTCTTCACTCAGAGGGTAGTGAGGCACTGAAACAGGTTACCCAAAGAAGTTGTGGATGCCCCATCCCTGGAAGTGTTCAAGGCCAGGCTGGATAGGGCTTTGGGCAACCTGGTCTGGTGGGAGGTGTCCCTGCCCACGGCAGTGGGGTTGGAATTGGATGGTCTAGCTAAAGATCATCCAACCCAAACCATTCTGTGGTTCTATGATAACGGCACTCCGTTAGAACGTTTGTGTGAAGAATGCCTTGTGAAATCTTTTTAAAAATACAGATGTGCTGGACACTTAAAAGAAATCTAATGCAGTTACAAATTTTTTGTCAAACAGGAAGTTTTGTTAGAAAGAGCTTACGATCTTAATTTGTGCTTTCAAGCTTTATCACATCTCAAATCATAAGCCACTTCTGTTTTTCCAGCCATGACTACCAAAACTGCTCATTTCTTCTCCTGCAGCAATAATGCTATTTCAGTTCCAAAAGCCCTTCCACAGCGACTGAGAAAGAACAAATCCAGTAAAATGTCGAATTAAGACTTGGGCACTGTACCAGAAACCTGAAAGCCTAAGCTAGGTCCCAGCTGTCTAATTCCCTGTTACATTTTACTCTAAAATTCTGGTTCAGTGCTGTGAGGACAAAAACCATCAGATCACAAAACCTGCATCACCTCAGCATTTCACAGACAGCTAGAAGGTCCGAGGAAACAGACCCTGCTGGTGCTATGGTAAAGCCTGCAGCCTTGAAAACTTCACTTGTTTTCCAGAAGATACTCCCTTCCCCAAGCTCACTATGACCCAGCAAGTTTCAGGTTGCAAGACTACATCCATTAGATTTCCACTTTGTCAGTAACATAGCTACAACAGGGATGAAAAGTTTTCATTCTAAAATTCATTTTCATAAACTATAGTATGAGATTTAATACAATTATACTTCAGGTATTTATGAACAACAGTGATCACTACGAGCTCTTGTGTAGAATTACAACACAAAAGACAATACTTGAAACAGACGATGCATTCAGTTTTCTTACTTTGATCAAGTATCACAGTCTCCTAGCATGAGTAATTATGAATTTTAAAAGTACACCATCCTATACATTATGAAGAATTCAGTCACAGCTTTCTCTCTGTAGGACTAACTCTCTATAATTCTTTGCATTTCTAAGAGTTACACATAATACCGTATCATCATTTTGACCATATCTCATTCCAGTGTATCCAAAGGTTGGTTGATTTTCTTCATTTAGGGGATGGGGACTTTTTCCCCCCCCATCTGTATGAGAGCTAATGATATTCATGTGAACTAAGTGCTGAAAGATATGATAAGAAATGTGGTAGCGTTTAAAGAAACGAAAATGTGATAAGATGAATGTATGCTACAACCAAAGTACTTTAAAAAAAACTCCTCCTCTACATGAATTGGGTGATGAGGTATCCAAAAAACATTTTCTCATTAATAGGTAATCACAGAGTTGCTCTGGCATGACACTACTGCAATATTTTTTAGAAGCTTTGCTGATGTACTCTTCTTCAAACAAACATTTGTTCAAAGTCCAGAAGAATGTGGGAATGGATTGAAACCATTCTCTTCCAACATCCACATGCCAAAAGCCTGACATTCCAAAAAACGTTAGTTTAGTTTGAGTTTAGTAGAATCACAGAATCATTTAGGTTGGACACGACCTCTCCAATTCATCTGATCCAGTCTCTCACTTGAAGCACTGCCAACTTCACAGTTAGATGCCTGGTCTGAAAAACTGAAGTCTTCACTCTGAATACTGCAAAAAGAACTCCAGTCATCTCCCTACTGCCCTTTTGAAGGGAGAAAGAGCAGGTATTCAGCTACTTCAAAACAAACAAAACAACCCAAGTTGATATTTCAGTAAGAGGGGAAAAAAAACAGACTTCCTTCTGTAGTTTGAACAATACAAAGGAAAGGAAAGTATTGTTAATGGATATAATGTCACAAGTTTAACACAGAAATTAGTTAGAACTTTAGAGACTTCACTGATTTGCTCGGATTTTATGGGTATACATCCACTGTAAAACTATTCAGATGCTGTAACAAACATTTCATCAGAAACTGCAAGAAACCACACATCCAGGCTTTGAGCTATTTTGATCAAAGAATTACAGTTGCAAAATCTTCTCACAAAGCCCAGAGAATGGAAGTCACAGAAAATAAGTTTTATATGCCTCAGATATATGAAAACTTCAGCCATTTGCTTACGTAAGAGACTTCTTTTACTGCTGAAAAGAATGGGGGGAAATGAACAGATGCTGACATTCAGAATGATTGGGATCTTCAGTTATTTAATGACGGAATGACAAACAACCTAATTTTTCTCCTTCCTGTGAACAGAGTTTGCAACAGGAAAAAACACTCTTTAAGTAAAGAACCTATTCTGCTTAGAAATAAAGACTCATGGCCAATTTGGTCTGTGTGGAAGGCATAACATTCACTCTACTGGTATCCCCTTCATTTTCAAGAACTTCTGGTGGAAAAGGTGTTCTTCTTCGGATTCTCTCCATCATGAGAAGCTGAGCTGCAAGCTGGAAACACATGTTTTTCAAAGGAATGAAGCACCAACAGAAATACCGTATTCATGTTGGCAGACAATCAAAATGTGACTTACTTGATCTACTGTCCTAGTTTTGCTACTGAGAAATTAAAGCACAGAAAACTGAACTACCTTGTTTAAGACTGAGCAGTTAAACAGCAGGCAGCAAGTTTCCTTCAAATTATCTGCTTTTGCTTCAAAGCTTATCCTACCTCCTATCACAGTCAGCTGAGCTTCTCCGTTTGTTTTCAAGGCCAGAGCCTTGTACAACTAATAATATAAAGTTTTCAGGAAACATCATTCCAAATACAGGAAGATCCTGAAAAAGTGTTTTCCATGTTTATCAAATCTCTTCACTACACAAATGCTGTTGCAGTCAGGTCACATTTGACTCCTAGAGGGACTTTCAAGTAGAAGAGTGAGAGTAAATGAGAGCACAGAAGCAGGCCCATTACCCGTGACACTGGAAGCCATCAGGATGTCACGGAACAGAGTCCACCCCATTGCACCATGCAGGTAAGTTAGACCTTAAGTACATACACCCAGCTCATTAGAAAGTTTTTGGTATGTGCTGGGAAAGCAAAACACAGATGGTTGTCATGCAGGAAACTTCCTTAAAATTCTGGACTACATGTCCTGTTGAAACACTTCAGGTACACTCAGGAAAGAAACAAAACATAGATGAACATTCTACAGCTTTATATCCAACACATCTGGGACAGGAGACCAGAAGGTGATAGCAACACTTGTAACAACAGCTAAATGGCATTGCATATGGAGAAGCTGATGAAACTGGCCTGCAGTGACAGGTGAGGTCCCCAGAAGCTTACGCTGCTGTTGAAATGTAGTATGTATAAATAGTGAGAAAATTGTTCCTTGTGGGGAACACATTCACGAGTATCCAAAACTACAGCAAAGTAAGCCTGAGGTAGAAATTCCACACCTGAAGGCCAGGCCACCAGCCAAGACTCAAAACACCTCAACCAGCTAGAATGAGCATCCTTCAATCAACACAATGAATGCAGAGGAACAGCTGGATCACAGCAAGCAGGTAATTGTGAGGGTGGACAAGATAAGCAAATTCAAGTTTTTAATGTTGCTCCAAAGTGCACTTCTGCTCTTGTTCCTATCGCATCACTCAGTTTCTCCTGAAATACAGAACACAAAATTAAACTGTTCAATTATTTTCGACAGGTCCTAATGTCAGGGAGGATGTTCATGCCACCTGGCTGTTCTACGTCAAGTGCAGGAGGTCCAGGATCTGACACCTCTCCAGGTTTGTATAGAATAAGCTATACACATTTTGTAACTTCTCCCGATACACAGGAAGGGAACCAAGATTTTCTCCATAGCTAAAAACAGAAAAAAAAAAAGGAAGAAGAGTCCTATTAACAGCTCAAAACGTTCCTTTTTATTAAGCAGTATCAGTCAGTCTCAGAAACACTTGCTACCTAAATCCCAGTCAGAAATATTTATAAGTAATGCTGGAAATGAAATCAATTTTGTTGTTGTTGATTTATTTGTTGTTTTCAAATGGGTGGGGGGAGGATACAAGCTATATGCAGCTCAAATTAAGCTAGTGAATACTCCTAAACTACCACTTTGGTGACTTCCGTAAAAAAATAAAAAAGTCTCTTTCTACTACTATATGGACTTCTCTCCCTCTTAAAACTGCAAGGTCTAGAACCAGCTGCTGGTCATGGGAATGAAATGGTGAATTTCTGTCTCTAGCATGCTAACTCACCAACTCCACAGTGCTCTTCTGATTTTAACTGGTCAAGCTTATGACAGGGACAAACAATATTAATGAAGTAGTAATTCTATTTCCAATCTGATTAGTGAAACATGCAAACTATACTTTAGTATTTCCATTTTCACAATTACATTGTGGACTCAGAGAGCTTAATACCATGTTGATGTTATTTTGTCTTTATTTACCTCTAATTGATAAATATACCAAATCAGTGAACTCCCATTTTATTTCTGTCCACAAATCCTGGTTCTTCAGAAAAAGCTTTAGTTCTACTCTGACATGTCACTGTACCAATAGTAGAGACAGCATTAAAATGCATTTTTTCTTTCACTGGCGCTTACAGAGTCCTCAAAATTAAGAATGAAATGGGAGCACGACTAAGAAAATTTCTGTTCACATTAACCTTTTCTAGACAATACTTTAGTTAAAATAACTGAATTGAAATCTGCTCAAATACAGAAAACACGTTCTATAAAGGGACTAGCTCATAAATTGCTGTAAGTAAATCAGGGCTGTAGTATTCACTAGTATGTACAGAAATTAAATCTAAACGAAGTTAGTACATTTCTTAAGAGCTTTTTAACTTTAATACCCTTTCAGAAAAAAAAAAAAACACAACACCCCGTTGCTTCGCAATTACTCAGATCGCCTAGTTGCAATAGAAAGGAACTGAAAGCCTGACAAGCTGCATCCATACCTGAAGATGCAAGAAAAACACTAATACCCAACTTGCATCCGCCAGTAGACAATGAAGGAAGCATTATCCTTCCTTTACTTCTATACCCTCACAACAGAAGAAGAAAATCAGGATTGACTTTCCTTACAGTTTTAGGGTTTAGTTCTCAATGAACACCTCTTTATTCGCTCTCAGTCTTCCTAGTTCACACCTCATTTCAATTAAGACACACTTCTACAGCTCTAAAGAGAGAGTGGCTCCCACTTCCTTAGATTACATGCAATGAATCCTTGCATGTAATTTATCATTAGTAAAAGCCTCAGCAGGTAAGACATCCTACAGGTTACCTATAACTTTGTGGTTCAGTTTTTGTCCATGAACAGTAAGGTGAAATAAACAGCTCTTGCAAGTTCCGCTCCTTGCCAGAGAGCCGTCTTCCTAGGTTTCACACAGCAGAAAGTGAGAGGCTGGTTTTACGTTTTGAGTGTATCTGAATCTATCCCCTCTGCCTGCACCTCTCCCTCCCCAAAAGCAAGTAATCACAGGAGATACAACTTCTGCAGTGCTGTTGGGTTACTGGGCTAACCCATCAGGCTAAACGGAGGGCTTTAGAACAGTTCTTCCATGACTCAGTCAGTACTGAGACGGATACTGACCTTCGCTAAGTTAGCGGAACACAAATGTTCCGGCCTCAGCATGAAACTTCTTCCCTTAGGAAACATTTTCTGTTCACATTACTGCTTCCTCTCACAGCAACCGTTGCTTCCCTCACAATCCTGCTAGGCTCCTCCTGATTATTTAGAAAGCAATTCACACTCAGAAATCACAGGTGTAGTCACGACTAAGTGACAAGAAATATGTTTTTAATCAAGTCATCATAAGGCAACCTACATCATCATATTGCCGTAAACTGCAGGCAAGTAAGCTCTAAGTAAGTGCATGTTGTTCTCTCCCTCCAACCCCAATCCTTACTTTTAGGTCTCATTTTGTTCTCTCATCTATTGTACCAATATGAGAGTAATTAAAACCAACAGAGCCTCGCATACCCTTCATTTTTCATTTAAATCAAATGCATCACCTTTTTAAAAACTAAAATTTATTAAGTATAGTTTTGAATATTTTACTGAGAGCACTTCACAGTCATTACTGTTGACCACTGAGAGTCGAGAGATCTTGGGAGTTCATAACATTATAGACATCATACAAGTTACTTCAGTTCAGCCTCTTCTTTAATACTGAAGTTCTAACTTTTCAACTTGTAAAAGACAACCCTTTTAAGACAGTTAACCTTAGACAGAACACTGATGTTAAGGAAGGAAACAAAATGTCCACTTGCAGAGTAACGTAATTAACAAAGGAAAGAGAATGATGAGATTTACCTGCAGTTTAAAGAGAATTAACTCAATTTTTCTAGCAAGATGGCTAAGCCTTCTCCAAAAACGTCAGAATTTAGACAATTCCAGGACAATACAGAAATCAACTCATTCTACTCCGTTGAAAAGTAAGGTTTAGGCAATGTTAGTGTGGATTAAAGGATCTACAGGGCATGTTCTTTTAAAATAAAAGTTTAAACACGTATGTTATTATGTGCCTTGGGTGGTACAGTATGGATGTGGTACCATATGGCTACAAACGTACGGACAGTTCACTTTTTTTTTTGAACAAGAAGTAGTAACATTACTGTTGGTTTATTCCATGAATTTAATCTGCTCATCTCTGTCAGTTACAAATTATTAGTGAAATACTGTTCCCACATCCTTTAACATCCCCACTTGAAACTACTTTTTGGCAATACAGAAGTAGTAAGAAGATCTACACTACTACAACATTTCTCTCAAGAGCAAGACAAAAAATAAATACAAGCAGCATGGAGTTTTATAATTCCAAAGGTTATAGCAGAAAATGAAACAGACCCTCAGACAGGTCTCTTTTTATAGCAGCTGACTGTGCTTCTAAATTGTCAGCGCATTGGTAATCCTCTACAAAACGTATATATTAACTGCAGATAAGGGGGACTAAGCAGCCATACCTCATAGCATTAACACAACCTGAACTGACACACAACAAGCAGAACAGCCATGCCACCCGCCACCAGAAAACAGAGCTTTTCCCCCCTTCTGCATACCTGGTTCCCACCACACATCTGAATGGCTCCAGCAGCTGAATCAAAACATCATTTGTGTGAGGTACGCTAATTTCCTTTTCAGAACATAAAAGGATACAGCCTTAATGCTCCAGTCTGAGTCCCGATGGCCAGTATTTTCTGAACAGGATCAAATGCCAGGGCTGAAGGTTGATAGGGGAAACCATGGCGCACAGTCTAACAAGTCAGAGCATCGTAGTAATGACGGGACAAGCAGCAGACCAAAAATAAACAGAATCAATATCATATGTTAGGGAATAGGATTCAGCATTAATCACAATTAAGAGAGGAACCAACAGATTGAGAATAACAGCTGTCCTATATGCACCGATTATGAAAGATTTTTTTAAAGTTGGTCCAGTCATTCACCCTTGATCACCAAATGACAGTCATACTTACTGAAACTTAATGTGAATCTTGCATTATTTCTGTACAAAGACTGTATCAACATGGCATTTTATTTTTCCATCCATGTCATTCTCCGACTACTCCTATTTTAACCCTAAGAATGGCACTAAACCATTAAAATCTGTGATGTTCCTAGGAAGTTTGGCAACAAAGCCAGACTTGTTGTCCGAACTGTTACAAATTGCTACACCTGCTTGTCAGAGCTACCTCAATTTCACTCCGACAGGCCCCACATGACAGTGCAAACTCACTCATCACCTTTACAAAAAAACAGTAAAAAAATCAACCCAACCTCCACAGAACATCACTCTCAACCTCTGCTTCCCTTCAAAACAAACTAAAAAACACTCCTGAAAATAGGCAAACAAAAAACATGCCACAAAAACAAAACAAAGCCCCCTTAACCAAGGGATTCTTTCTTAATATGAGGCAGTTGGCACATTTTGGTTTCTGATTAGCCAACACTAATTTGGTAATCGACCAAGCAACAACCCCATTACGCTTCTCAGGCTGCAATTAATCGGAATCAAGAAGAACAAAAGCATTATCTATTCTGACTTCTACTGTAGATGTATGCAATGTAAGCCATACAAACACTGGCTTTTCAACTGCAAAACCTCTAGTTTAACGCAGGGTTATTTTAGGACCTCATAAACGCATAGCAAACTTCTGACAGACTCCTTTTACTTCAGTCAAGTTGCAGGCATAGCTCACAACTCTCAGTGTTTCACAGTGAGTAAAATCTAAGTAGTAATAGCCCTGCTCTTTCCCGTGTCCTTCACGAGCAACTTGTAAAAGTGGCAGGAACGCCTGCAATACTACACAAAACAAGGAGGCGAATCCACAAACAAGCTCAGCCATACCAAGCTAGGCCACGGGTGCACTGTAAAGATAAAAATGGGTATTGATATTCAAATCAGTTTTTATTCCTCTAGGTACAGCTGGCGGATTAATTCGCTGCATCATTTTCCAAAAGCGTGCGGGCACTAACTGCAGTTATCGTATCACACGCAAGCAAATGAAAAAAAAAAAAAAAAAGGGGGGAACTTTTCCTCCGTCTCTGGAGAACCTTTGCAACAGCAGCCCCGGCGACTTGGCAACACACTGCAGCCGAAGCACCACAAACGTCTACAGCCCCCTCCAGGCGCAACGGGAGCGGCGAGCCGCGTTCCCCGGCACGCAGAGCCCCGGACCCCCGTCCTCGGGGCCCGCCAGCGGAGCCTGCCGCTGAAAGGCCGCGACAACGCCGGGCATCCCTCCCTCCTCCTTCCATCCCTCCCTCCCTCCCTCCTCCATCCCGCTCTCCCCCGAAAGCCCGGGCGCACCCCGCCGGCATCGAGCCCTGCCAGTCTCCGGGCAAGCTGCTTGCGGACACGGCCACCGCTTCTCCCCTCCGTCCCCCCGACCCCCCCCGGGGCGCACCCCGAGGCCGCCGCGTTCACCTTGCAGAGCTGGAAGTGCTCGGACTGGAGCGTCTCCTGGATTTCGCTCTCCCGGTTGCCCGCCTGCTGCTGCTGCGCGGCGGACGACGCCGAGGCGGCGGACGAGACCGCCGTCAGGCCGTCCAGCACCTTCCTGATGTTAAATTTCCTCATGGCTCGCGGCGGCGCCGAGGCAGAGCCGAGCGGGGAGCGCCGCCGCCCGCCCCGCCGGCGGCAGACGAGCCCCCCGCGGGAGGGCGACGCGCTAGTCCGGCAGCGCAGCGGCGCTCCTCATCGGGGCCCGGCGGCTGAAGCCAAGCAAACGGCGCCCGGTCAGCCCGCTCTGCCGCTGCCCGGCCCGGCCCCGCCCGCCGGGGGCTCACGGCTCGCCCCAGGCCCGCCCCGGCCCGTCCCACCCCGTCTCTCCCGGCCGCCGAGCCGCCCGCAGCCTCCGCGCCCGGCCGCGCAGCCGCCTCACATGGTGCCACCCGGCTCCCCGCCCGCCGCCGCCGCAGTCCCTGCTCCCCCCCCACACCCGCCGCCTCGCAGCGCCCTCCCCTCCCTCCCTCCCTCCCTCCCTTCAGCCCCGGCACCCTCCGCCCCCTCGGAGCTGCGTGTGCCGCCAGCCAGTCACCGCCGGGGCTTCTCCCGGCTGCTGCCGCCGCCCGCCCCCGCAGCCACCAGCCTCCCCCCACCCCTCCTCCTCCTCCTCCTCCTCCTCCTCCTCCTCCTCCTCCTCCTCCTCGGGCCGCCTCGCGGTCGCTCCCCCTTGCCTGACAACGCGGAAGCGCAGCGCCCCGGGGGGGCGGCGGCGGCAGCAGCAGGAGGAGGAGGAGGAGGAGGAGGAGGAGGAGGAGGAGGAGGAGGAGGAGGAGGAGCGGTGCCAGGGCTCGCAGTAGCCGCGCATGCGCTTCCAAAGGGCCGGCACCCGGATGTGGCGGTGCCCGCTCCGCCCGCAGCGCCGCGACGAGGGGAGCGGGCAGCGGGGTCCGTGTGGGGATGGGGACGGGGCCGTCACGGCAGCGGGGACGGGAGCCCCGCGCCGCCTGTGGGCAGGGAGCAGGGGGCGGCGGTGTGCGGCTCCGCCGAGGAGCGCCGGCTGCCGGTGCGGCGGGGCTGTTAACGGCCGCGCTTCCTCACAGCCTCCCCGACCGCCGCCAGCAGCGGCACGCAGCGTCAGGGGGCTCCAGGCTGCCGGCCTGAGCCCTGCTTTTGTAGAGCGTATTCCTGGATTGTGCCCTTAGTGGCTCAGGTGGTGGTTGGTATTCCCCCCTCAATCAGGCAACTACTATTCGTGACTCAGATCACTGAAGTAAAACAAACTGGACGATCAGTTACCACTTTTGGAGGAAACCTTGTATAGATGTGGCTCAGGACATGGGCCTGCATCCCCCAGCTGCAGCGGGAATGCCTGAGCAGGAGGAGGCTCAGCCTGCAGTAAAATGGCATTTACAAGTGGTGCTTTCAGCCCCAAAGCCAGGCGTGCACAATTAGCGCAGTCAACGTGACAGTGCACAGACAAATAAGCACAATCAGAGTGCTGAAAAATAGTTATGATGCACCCATAATAATAACCTCAAAAGTAAAAGTTCCACAGGTTTCTTGGACCTCTAACCCCATGTCAGTTTAAAGCCATGTTCCCAGCAGGTGTATGATGTATAAAGATTCAGAAGAAACCCGGACAGCTTACATACTCCATTTATGAAGTGACTGCCTAATGAACTTAGAGAGCTGTCCACCTGTGTAACCAGGACCGTTGGACACTTCCTCAAATCATCTTGGTGAACATGTGAAAGAATGCTTCCAGAGACGACAAAAGTCCTAAAGTAAATAAAAGTAGACCTAAATAAGCCTCATTAAATATCTGATAATAATATTTATTTCATTTTAAGAGAGAAGAGTGTGCATTGTCTTTAATTATCCATTATATATTTTATCTAACAGCCTGTATGTTACAGAAATAATGTCTGTTTTTTTCCAACTACTCACACATGCTTATTGCGGTACGCTAAACTGGGAAGAAAACTTCTGGAACTCAACTGTGCTTGACTGAATGGTAAACACTGATTGTGTTTACCACATGCATTGTGTTGATAATGCATACCAGTATAACGTTAAGAATGTAAATAATAGTCCATCAGAATCCTGTTATCAGCATAGGTCAGGCCAGGCCCTGCAAGCATTCCTAGCTACAAGATTCATATCACATCTACTCTCATTATTTATATTAATTATTTATAGAAATTGTTAAGGAAAACAACCTCAAAACTTGCTGAAGAATTAAAGGCCTTTATAAGCCCTCCTTTTGCATACTGCAGTCACTTTTTTTTCCCTCCAATGCACTTGGCCCTTGACTCCATTCTTTACCTGTGTTATATATACTTAGAGATTGCATTTCATTTTCTGTTTAGATTAACACTGAAAGCAAGGAGGACCTCATTCATTATTGTAACGCCGTACCAATACTTGCAAACATTTATACAAGATATATATTGCAGTATATACAAGGTTGAGACAACAGCATTTCGCTTCTCTCACGCTTTGTAGTTAATGCCATTCAACAAGTCAATGCTTTCTGGTACAACTCCTGTAAAAAGTGAATGACAATCTTCTGTCATACTGGGACATCAGTGGGAACAGTAGTAGGACTTTCATTTTATGGTTTTATAGCAAGCATCCCCATTATCTCTCATGATTTAGCTGCTGTGTTTCAGAGCTTCTTTGAGGTCTTCTGCTGTTACCCAACAGCCACATCCTGTTTGCAAAACAGACTGATTCTGCCAAATTTCCTTAGTTCATGTTGCCTGCTCAGACCTTCCGGACACTGATATCTGAAATCTCTTGCCAATATTTTACACCCCCGTCCAAAGCCTAAGTGACTTACACAGCTGAGGATGAAGCAATGAGACCCAACTAGATTGCAACCACTTTGTGTTCTACTGTTACAGGATCCGCCTGTGACAGAGCCACTGTTAAATGTTCGTGAGTCAGCCCCCAGCAGCGCATCTTCATGGGCTACGCAAATCCCTGCTACCAAACAAATCCACTTGGCTTTAGTCTTCTTTGCCTGCCTTTTCTTACTGATCCTCTTATCGACCGCTTCTTGAAAAGGAGAGAAAAACTCACTTGCTCATTTCTTGATTCATATCCTACAGATACCACATTGGCAACCACTATTCCTTGTAGGTATTTAAGCATGGTGCACGTAGTGTTGGTATACGTACCAGTGCAGTCCCACAGACCACAGTTGTCATAGGTCAGACTTCAGTTGGTGGGTCTTTTGCCTCAAGATAATCACCATAACTTTATGGATAACTGGAGCGCAGCCATCGCTGTGCTTATGGTCTTTATTTTTTTTTCAGGGGCAGGCAGTGGTAAACCACCAAAGCATTAGCATGAAGAGGGGATAGAATGATTGCAGTCCTGCACAAGCCAGAGCGAGTAAAATCTCACCCAGTTATAATGCATGCTAAGACTTGGTAGAATAATCCCAGAGCAGTGGGCAGATAGTAAAGGGACAAGTCCTCTCACGGCGTTTTTCATTAGTTCGTATGTACACCCAAAAGTGTTACTGGTTGTATCCAGAGAAGTTCACGTACTTCAGGTGAATTGCACACCATAATTATTGCATAGATGAGGAAAGGACCACCAGAAGGGGCCTCGAGATCTCTGCTTGGCATGTAACCTCACTAAAACTTTTGACAGTCAATCAACCCAGGCTTTGAAGACTAATGAAGAGACTTCGCTTTCCTGAGAACTTCTTAGTGGTGCTTAGTCACTCACACTGCAGAGTCAGAATTGACTGAGACCTATCCAAACATTTCCTTGCCATAAATAGAAAGAAGCTGGGATACATTTTTGAACTAATCTTATTCAGGTTGTTTTACTTAACTGCATTGGACAGGACAGTGTAACCACAGCTCCAAGTGAGTTTTGGAACCTTTCCTGGCTGCTGGGAAACTGCTCAGGTTCTTTAGACTGTGAGCTGTTGCCAGACAAACATCTGTGATTTTTTTTTTCCCCATTAATCTGTATTGGTGAAAAGTCCAAGGAGGACTTCCAGCTTCAGGTGAACTTTTTGATATTTCTGCAGCTTACTTGGAATACGCTGTAAGCAAGAAGGAAATGGAGAGCACGTGTTAATTAGTGGGTCAGTCCCTAGAAAAAGCTATGATAGGACTTGCCATAAACTCAGCTGGAAATAAACTGTCTAGTGTTTGTAAATTCATCCATTTCAGAAACAGCCCCATTGACCATGCCTGTAATGATATGATGAGTTCCTCCTGCATCTGGAAGCCAGCGTGGTCTTTGGCAGGCTCACAGATTATGGGCTTCTTTTATTAAAGACCTATGGAACAGCATGACTAACACCTCGTGTATGGATGCCACTAGGCAGAAAGAGGACACATCCTGTTTCTGAAGGGACTGCACCAAAATTCCTGCATTTTGAGCTCCGGCCAGTATAGTGAGATGTGTATACGTTGGTTGTTGAAGTGTGAATTAGAAGGCTTCTCAGCATTTGTCTACACAACCAGCAGAGGCGCGTCCATGTAGCTGCTTTGAGTTGAGCTGGAGCATGGCAAAAGAAGCAGATACAGCTGTCTTAGAAAGCATTTAAGGATACTGTTAGCAGTTGACCAGCATAGATCTGACTGTTGGCTGATACCAGTGATATGCGACACAAGGCCAATATGCACTAGCAAGGAAGAGTACATAAGGCAGAAGGAAGGTATTAAAGCAGCACTATGCAATGGAAATTTGAGTCTTGTAAAGAGGTCGTGCACCGTCCTCCTTAGTGTCTCACATGCGCCTTTGTCCCACCACTGTCACCTTGGACCAGACAGAGACAGCGTCAGCTATTGAAATATACACAGAAATTTACCGTTTCTAGTGAAAGCACATTTATTGCTTATTATCTATTGACCTATTTATGTATTATTCTCCTCTTCACTGAAGATACACAGTCCTTTCAAAAAATGTTATAGTTAAACATCCATCTATCACTCTTTACATAGAAAATTAATTATGCCAAAGAAATATTTAATGAGGATGTTAACACCACATTTTTTGTTTTCAAATTTACTTCCATTACTTTCAGCCACGTCTTCAGTACCTAAGGTTAGGTCGTCTTAGCAGCACAGTCTGACTGATTTGGCTTCAGCCCATACTTTCCTTTTATCACTGTCTTCTGAAGGAGTAATTTATTTTTCCACTCATCCAAATCTTCTATGTCCAGTGCAGGCACTTAATTAATTTTGTTCTTACGTTGTACTAAAATGCACAGTTCTTTTTTGTTCATGCAGTCTGTCATTTTCCTCTGCTTTCTATATCACATTTTACTTGAGCCTGGGCCAGTTCAGTGTTAAGAACAGAGGCATTTCACCTACTCTGCTCTCATTCTTTTAGTTACAGCAGCTTCCTCAGTTTTTTTGAACCCTTTAAATTAATCTCTCCTGCAATTAAAACAGGTAGTTTTGGTGGTAAAGTATTTCTTTTTTTTTTCTTCATGATTTTTAGTGTAAGGAGCATAAACAGTCCTACGAGCAGGTTTCAGGACTCAGGATTCCTCCCTTCTCATTTTCTTTTCACAACTAAGCACCACCATGGCTAGGCAGCCCCAGAATGAGCTGTTTCAAGCACAGTGTTGTGCTTTGGCTCCTAAAATCCACATCTGCCGTACTTCTGTTCAATTCTTTGTCGTATTCTTTTAGTCCTAATTTTATTTTTATGGATACTTTTTTGTGTAGGAATTCATCACAGTATTTATCTCCCACTTGAAATGGAGTGTTTTGGGGTTCTTGATCTCTGCATATTTATAATAAAATAATTACTTAGATATTTCTAGTGGACTGTGATTGTTTACAGGAGGAACATGTAATATATACAGTCAATATTTGTTTGCTTAGCACGTTGTATTTTTTTCCTTAGATGCCAAAGTGAAATTGCAAATGATACTGAGGAATTTCCAATTTTAACCTGACTTAGGCCATCACTTCAACATGTAATTAATCATATGTTTGCTTCAGTGCCATCTGTGCACCTTCTTTACATGATGTATAAGCTTAAGCTACATCAGAAGACATGGTTACTCAACCACGTACAAAACTTGCATTATTATTTGCATTAGGTCATATTTCTTCTGTAATTGGATCTATTTTGAGAAGTACTTGAAACATATTAGTGCAGAATCATATAAGCACAGAATAACTGAGGTTGAAAGGGACTTCTGGAGGTCATCTGGTCCAGCTGTCCACTCAGTCGTAAGCTAGATCCAACTTCAAAGTTAGATCACGTTTCTCGTGGTCGTGTCCACTTTTAGCATATATCCAAAGATGGAGATTCTTTTCTTTTGCATTATTACAAAATAAAAATACAATTTCACATCCCATGCTCTGCATTTTGCTGTTTTCATATTTTTACACTGGCAGTAGGCCTGAACCAGGATTAAAGCCTCAGGCATACAATGCTAATACACCCAGAACAGGTTTTGAACAAGGCAAGGCTTTTATCTATATAGAAAAAAAGTATGGTTTAATACTTTACTGAATAATGAAAATTGTTTTGTATGTATTTATCATACACTTTATGGTCTTCAGTCAACTATAATACAAGTGCTTCTTATTACAATGCCACTTTGAGACCTGCATAACAGAGTGAAGCAAAATATGAAATACAATCTGTCTCCATTAAAAGGCAGCAAAATATTGCAAGTGAAATCAACACAAGCTTTATAAAATAGTTAAATTAAGATGAAGTATGAGTGTCTGCCAAGAGAAGAAGGGTTTTCTTGGACTAAATGAATTAAAGCTAAAATATTACGAACAAAACTAATTTATCCATTCTTAAACAGAATTATGGTGCTGCAATTTAAAAAAAAAAGTCTTTCAAATTTAATGATCTGTTTATATACAGCATTTTGTACCAAGTGTAGCATTTCAGATAGGATCTTTCATCAATGAGTCATTTTAAGTGACTACCCACTACAATGAAAAAAAAAGTTCACAATTTATTATTGTCATTGTAATTACGGCCCGTTAGCTGGGAGGGGATTCCTATTGTACAGTAGTTTAGCAATCTAGACAAGTACTCATTTGGACTACAGAAACATTAGTCTTTGATTAAAAATGGCTAGTATTTCACTAGTATGTTTTCTTCTTTAAATTAAAAGTAATGAATTACATAAACTGCAAGGCTAAAAAAGCAAGCAGGCAGACTATTCCTTTAATGACATTGAAGCTAGAAGACCCAAAATGTGTGTATGCTTCATTTCATTATGGGTTTTTAATTTCTTGTATTTTCATCATGTTACCATTTTGTGGGAATATAAACACTTCTTTTAACACCATTGATATTCAGAAATAATAATGCCAGATATGTATTTAAATTTTTTGATTAGCTCAGTTGTGCAAGAAGGGTTCAGATGTCAAGACAATTGAAAGATTTCCCATAAAAACAAAAAAAAAGGAAAAAGAAAAAAAAGTATTCTATATGCTTTTAACTTCACTGCAAGCACGGTAGACAGAACCTCTTTATGTGTCTTCTCCTATCCCTCCCAATCGGTGAAACAGGAGGTGAAATGTAATGACAGCTGAGACTTTCCAAAGAAAATGCTAGTACCCTCAAATTAAAATGAACATCATAACTTGAGATTAACAGAGCAAATAATTGTTTAAGAGAAACTAAAACAGTAACAAGACAAATGGGTAGGAGAAACCTAGAGTATGTAGGACAGGTTGAAATGTATTAGTCATTGAGTCTGACAATTCTCATTTCTCCTATTTTTTACATTTTTTGTTTTTAAATTCTGTCCCAACATGCTAGTCAGTAAGCTTCTTTGGAGGAGGCTTTAGGTCCCATTGGTAACCTAAGACTTTTTGAAAACCTAGCTGAAGGAATTGAAATTTGTCTTGTAGTAACTGATTGAATTAGAGCCTAGAGCTAATTATATGCTTTAAATATATCACTTTATCAAGTGTCGTCATGCATTGCATTGTCCTGACTAGAATTTACAACTATTTCTGGGATTAAGATAAGTATTTTGATGTACTGTCACAATTTTGAGCTTTACTTCAGGCAAGGTGTGGAAGGGCTCATTACTATCTGATCCTTCAAATCTCCTTGTGAGCAACCATCCCTCCTTCTATAGCATCACAGTACAGGCTGGATGCAGTGCCAATTAGGAATAGACAGCATTTATTAATTTTATGGATCATTTATGGTGTATTACCATGTAGATGCTCAGGACAAAAGGCCACTTTCTGAGACCAGTAGGAGAAAGATTATTACTGGCGTGGAGGCCTACCTCTTTAGGTATGACTGACAGGTTAATGGTAAAACAAATTATCTTCACTTCATCAACTGGAAATTGACACACCATGCTGTTTTAGATATGCTAGTGCCATGTGTGATTTTAACTGCTTCATACAGCTGTGCCTAAACTATGACCTGCACTGGAAGCTGTTTAATTTGGATGAAATGATACAGCTCTTTTCCCTCACCTGTAAAGAAAATACCTTTACTACAGCAACACTGAGGTGTGCACAGATGTATTGCGGCAGAGCTTGGGCACTGTTTGCTGGCACTGCCACAGGGCGCAAGCCTGCCCATCAGCCATGTCCTGGTCTCCGTGACCTGGGAGGCAGCTGGGCACCCACAGCTCTGGGTCCCCATCACGCTGATGGGATCTGTTTTCCCCTTCCCTCGCTCTGTTGTTTTCCCAAGAGAAGAAACTGTACTGCTCCTCACTGAAGCTGAGTAGCCCTTACCCATACTGTGAAATTTTGGGTGTCAGGACTGCTCTTGATTCTTTCAGGGCAACGCCTGGTAGCCTGTCCAATGCCCCTTTCCCATCAGGAACAAGGCACTGGGGGCACTGGGGCAGCCCCAGCCCTGACACTGGGCACCTCCTTGGGAACGGGGACAGGCCAAAGCCAGGCTGGGATGTGGGCCTGGAGTGGGCCAGCTGTGGGGAGCTGTAGCCTGGCCCTGCTGTGGCCTCGCTGGGGCTGGGGCTGGTGACCCTGGGCTGACGTGGGGTCCTGGGCCTAGGGGTGGGCAGGGACAGGCAATGCTGGCGGTGCCCTCAGGGCCCTGACATTTTCTTGCCAGCATCTAAAATAGCAATTCATATCTGAAGGGCAGTCTTAATTTATGTCACGTGGAAATTCTTTGATATGACTATTTTTATCGAAAAGTTCAGCAATAGCAAAATTTTTAAAAGAAAAATGTATCTCATAAATAATCCTTATATCAAATTTAAGTGAGTTATTCTCATACTGCATGTACATGCATTCATATTGCTAGAAGGATTCCTTGGGAAAAAAAATGTATAAAGTTGCTCCATTCTCAAATTTAAAATTAGAAAATCTAGTCATGTTTATTACCAGTTACGTAACGTGTGTGATATTTTTTAAAACTATTTATTTTGTTTTACTTAATGTGAAAATAAGCTTTAAGATTTATATCATACAACATCAGTTACGTCTGGTTACAGAAGTAAATTTAAAGTTCTTTGGGTCTCAGTCATCTAACTCCCAACCAAGGGAGTCCATTGTTTTTCTGGAGTCTGATTTAAGAAGAAATGAAACCTGTGTTCCTTTCATCTGTGTCAATCAGACTGTCTCACTGGTTACATGTTTTCATTTGACTGCATGTTTTTTGCCAATAAAACAGAGTACTCTCACTTATTCTATTGACTTAAAAAATGGCAATGAAAGAAAACAAAACTTGTAATGAGTTATCACAAATAAGTGCAATTTTATTTTATTTACTATTTATTATGCATTGTATGTCTAACATGGATTGGGAGAAGTATCTGTGTGCATCTTAAGACGAAAGAAATGCTGCATGTCAGGCAGCAATTATGAAAGGTCTCCAAAATCCATTTTGCTTTTCTTGTTTCATTGTCTAGCTGATACCTGTGCTCCCTGATATTTTCAGAATAGTGTGTAGTCCCTTTCATTAACTTTTGGTATAGAATCATAGAATCATAAAATAACCCAAGTTGGAAGGGACCTATAAGGATCATCGATCGAGTCCAACTCCTGGCTCCACACAGGTCTACCCAAAAATTCAGACCATGTGACTAAGTGCACAGTCCAAACTCTTCTTAAACTCCAACACGCTTGGTGCTGTGACTACGTCCCTGGGGAGCCTGTTCCAGTGCGCAACAGCCCTCTCAGTGAAGAACCTCTTCCTATCCAGCCTCCCCTGCTGCAGCTTGACTCCATTCCCTCAGGTCCTATCACTGGTTACCAGAGAGAAGAGAGCGGTGCCCGCCCCTCCACTCCGCCTCACGAGGAAGCTGTAGACCATGATGAGATATCCCCTCAGCCTTCTCTTTTCTAGGCTGAACAGGGCAAGTGACCTCAGCCGCTCCTCGTATGTCTTCCCCTCTAGGCCCTTCACCATTTATTCCATCAGGAAATACTGATGGCTAGGCTAGGCTAGACACTGGATCACTTATATTTTCACCGCTTCCATGGTCCTCAATTCTTAAGCAGGTATTTAGGAATTCTCCATATACTGGATGCTATATCCCTGTCTACAGACTTGTTCGTGGTTACTCCAGTCAGGTCTGAAGGCACTCATAGACACAATGTGTTTCAGAAATCCATTACAGCCACTACATACAAGAAGCCACCACATACTTAAAAGAGTCTCAAGGTTGCTCTATCTTTCTTTAAGTCCTTCGACATACCTTTGTCTACCTCACTGACTGTGCACTAAACACAGTTTTTTTGAACCAGGAGTTTAGGCCATTGAAGAGTATTTTCAAGGAATTAGCCTCATTTAAGCATAAATTCAGTAAAATAGATCTCTAATAGTTGGATACATAACACCTATGACTTTGGAGCTTTTAAGTGCGGACAGATCTCTCAAATGGAGTCTTACCAGAAAAAAAAAAAAAAAAAAGGTTTATACTGTAACAAAACCTCAGCTTCATATGGGCATTAACAAACACTGCTCCCCAAAACCCTGTACATGAAACTGTTCACATAATGCTGAAGAATAATATTTCTTTCTCACTCCTTTTGAAAGCATGATCTAAGTAAATGATTAATAAAATAAATTTATCTTGTTTCCCTGTTTTGTTCTGCAGAGGTTCTTATATCAC
Organism: Anser cygnoides; assembly: GCF_040182565.1. Classification (NCBI taxonomy): domain Eukaryota; kingdom Metazoa; phylum Chordata; class Aves; order Anseriformes; family Anatidae; genus Anser; species Anser cygnoides. The sequence goes on along the minus strand of NC_089875.1, from coordinate 52,055,933 downwards.
TACCACCACTATAGCTGTTGAGTGAACTTCTCATCTGTTGTATGCTGACTCTTTTCTTTCAGTCTCTAAGGAGAATTATTTGAGTTGTGTAATGTTTTCCTTTTGTAGTCTTCTTTGAGCTGGAGAGTTGATTGCACATACATGCTATTGTGTTCTTACGTGAAAGAAAGTACGATCAAAGAAATGTGCCTTATACTTCAAGCAGAAAATGATGTTTGTGACAATCTGTATTCCATCAAAACTGTAAATAAAATTTGGTGGAAAAATAGAATTTTGTTTAAACAATAAGGAAAAAGCTTTCATAAAGGTGAAAGCAGAGAGAAATATTTCTTCTAAGAACATAAATAGAATAAATAGGTACTTTAAAAATGGAAAATATTTTTTAAACAGACTTTCCTCACAGAGCTCTTGCTACCCAAAACCTGTAAGATAGTTCAGCCAGTGAAACAAATGCACAGTAGAAGTAACACATTCTAAAATGTAATAGGAGTAAAGTGGGTAAATTTATTTTCATGCTGGACAATAACAAAATTAAACAAATTAATGAAAGAGCAGAAATGAGAAAAGGCAAGATTCTCCTTTACTTTTCATATGTTTTGAAAAAGAGCATAATTTACCACTGCCTAATAATATTTAATTTTTGGAGTAATTATGTGCATTGTGTAGTGTTAGTAAAATAAACGGTGTTAAGATATCACATTCTCCCCAGTCAGAACAAGCTGAACATCTCTTTTTCATATTACAATGTGCACAGTTGAGGAAAAAATACTGTGACCTGGAAAGTCAGTGACTAACTTCCAACTCCAGTGAATTAACAGAGAAACACATCCCAAGACTGAAGATCCTTTGGCAGAGATCTCTGCCTTCAGCTCCTGTCTGATTGAATAAGGAACTGTGAGTTGAGTGCCTCAGCTGACCTCAACTGTTACAGCATTACATGAGTGAGAACTATGCAAAGGATCATGTAACCTTCCATCCCCATGCATTTCTCTCTTAGATTATTTTTTTTTTTCTAAATATTTGTGCCCCCCACTGATCCTTTTATTGCTATAGTGTAAAAGATATATGTGATACTTGGAAATCCTGGTGAAAGTATTAAAAACTCAAAGCTTTATGAAAACTTTTGAACCAGAAAAGATTTTAGTGAGAAAATTTACTGTGTAGATTTTAATAAAATCTGATTTCCAGTAACAGGGGTAACAAAAGATACAAAAATGTTTGCCTGCTGTACCACCAGATGTCAGGTAGTCATCAGGAGCATCAGTATTAGAAGTTATCCACTCTCAGCTAGTCTCCATTTTCTCTCTTCTCCATCTGTCCATTCTTTTTGTCTCTCCATGGGGTTTGTTGTCCTCCAGACTTTGTTCTGGTAGATCCTGTAGGAACTTTGAACTTAATATTCCTTGTGACCTACCTTATACCATCGTTATTATAGCTGCTGTCTCTTGGTGCTGATTTTTAAGCCTGTCACTCTTCATTAAAGACATGGACTATTTCTTAATTATGTTTTGGGTATCTCATTTTTTGCCTTCAGCTAACACACAGAGAATTAGACTCCTTGCTCTTCCTCCCAGGACATTATGCTATTCACACATCTGGCACAGCTCACACCAGCACTAAAAGTAGTAAATATGATTTTTCCTAATTCCCTCTCTATGGCAGTCCAACTCCAGTTTTACTTCATCTTTCTCAAAGTCACTGTGGAGACTACAGGTTTACCTGTAGGTAGCTCAGCTCCAGCATACCGTTCTCACTCCAACTCCTCAGAAGGAGAAGCAGAGAAAATAGTGATGAAAAGCTTGTGAATTGAGATAGGACAGGAAGATCACTCAGAAATTACCTTCATGGGCAAAACAGACTCAGAGTAAAGGAGATTAACATAATTTATTGCCTATTGATAAGAGACAAGACAGTGATAACTAAAAGCAAACTAAAAACACCTTCCCCCATACATCCTCTTCTACCTCCTCCCCCTGAGCAGCACAGGGGAACAGGGAATGGGGGCTGCGCTCAGTCCCTAACGCTGCTTCGACTCCACCGCTCCCTCACAGTCACTCCCTGCCCCTGCTCCCCGTGGGGTCCCTCCCACGGGATGCCGTCCTGCCCGAACTGAGCCTGCGGGGGCTGCCCACAGGCAGCAGCTCTTCAAGAACTGCTCCCACACGGCTCCGTACCACGGGGTCCATCCCCCAGGAGCAAGCTGCTCCAGCACGGGTCCCCCACGGGCGGCAGCTCCCCCCAGACCCCCTGCTCCTGCGTGGGCTCCTCTCCACGGGCTGCAGCTCCGGCCCGGGGCCTGCTCCTGCGGGGGCTCTCCATGGGCCGCAGCCTCCTCCAGGCCACATCCACCTGCTCCACCGGGGGCTCCTCCACGGGCTGCAGCGTGGAGATCTGCTCCGTGTGGGACCCATGGGCTGCAGGGGGACAGCCTGCTCCACCGGGGGCCTCTCCTCAGGCCGCAGGGGAACTGCTGCTGCCTGCCTGGAGCACCTCCTGCCCTCCTGCTGCACTGACCTGGGGGCTGCAGGGCTGGTTCTCACTCCTCTCTCTCCCAGCCGCTGTTGTGCAGCAGGTTTTTTTCCTTCTTAACTATGTTCTCACAGAGGCTCAACCAGAGTTACTCAATGACATGGCCCTGGCCAGCAGCGGGTCTGTTTTGGAGCTGCCTGAAACTGGCCCTTATCTGACACAGGCCAGCTGCTGGACTCTTCTCAGAGAGGCTACCCCGCAGCCTGCCTGCTGCCAGGCCCTTGCCATGTAAATCCAATACAGGCAGAGAGATTTCACTTCCCGGGTATGTGCTACTTTCTCAGGTCCTCAACCCATAATAACTAATGCAATGTCTGTCAGTTTTCTTTGAAAACATCCTTTCACACATATTTTTTTTTTTTTCATGAAACACAGCAACATTATCATCTCTGCCCAAATTTCTATATCTTTTATCATTATACCACTTTCATTGGGCATAAACTTCTTTCCCTTCCCACCACATAATAAACAATGCAGAAAAAAAGAAATATTAAAGTAATAGCTCTGAATTGATATACCTTATACACAGAAGTTTTTAAAAATCCCAGGAGATGATTCTGAAAGAAGAGATCAGTGTTTCTTTTCTGAAATATATTTGTACATGTAAAAATTATTTTCAGAGTCTGAGGTTGCTCTGACTATTTACTTTCATGACATTATCAGGGATATTGAGAACAGCCTCAAGTTGAGGATGTTCTTACTTTACCTTTAACAGATAAAATAAAACAAAGTTAATAAAAGCCCAATTAAAAAAAAAAAAAAAAAAAAAAAAAAAGAAACCTCCTCACTATTATAAATATTTTAGTGAAACGAAACTACAGACAAAGGAAAATTTGATTTATCTTATTTACTCGTTAATGAAGTCGATCTGAACAGATATTATGTAAAAAAAAGTAAAAAATAAAAATCATTGACTAGAACTGGGCAAAAGACAAAAATATAAAGTAAAAAGAGGCTGAAATAAGCAATAAATTAAAAACAGTAATAATACAAACTACTACAAGATATACTTAATATATGTATTGATATATTCTATAGTTATTAATGATCTGGAAAAGACAGCTAATCACCTCTAGCTGAGGTAACTTGTGAGAAGACTTTGCAAAGCTAAGAAAAACATGTGACCAGCAAAATACAATGTTGGTAAACTAATGTGTAAAGTGGAAAAATTTCAAATATAAATATGAACATTTATTTTCAGATTTAAAATTAATATCATATTGCCTATATAAAGCTGAAGCACAATCTGTGCTTGGCAATAACAAACAAGTCAATTGTTACTGTGCACAATTAATAGAATAAACTTCTAGAAGGATATTAACGGCATATTGAATTGATTTTCTCATTAAAAATATTGTAAAATGAAAGTAGATAAGGAGAGTAAATAGGTAAGGAGAGAAAATAGATAAGGAGAGTCTCACCTGTTCAGGAGAACTGTAAAAAGAAAACAGGTCTTAAAGAGGAATTAAAGAGTTATCCCTTATGTTCGAATAATAGTGAAAAAGAAGAAGTTAAGGGGATAAGTCTACTTTCTACTTGGTCATATAAGGAAAAAAACCTACAAATATTTAACTAAATTTTGGCACATTAAAAATTGACAATAGGGACTATCTCTCATAGTACACAAAATGGGCTGTTGGAACTCAATGCAAAAATATTAGTGAGCCAAGAGCTTTGAAAGATTTTAAAAGAAGATATTTGGATGATTAATGAGAACATTCTCTGATAATTAGCTAACAACTTTAAAAAATATTGCATGTAGCTCTTCATGGCCAAATTAATCAGAATTTAGCTGGGGTAAGGAAGGAATCTGCTCTATTAAGAGGTCAGTTGCATTTCTTCATTTTGGAGGTTTTTCTAACTTTCTGTAGCTATCACGTATTTTCCACTGTAATGGACAGGAGTAGATGGACCACTGATTTCCATTGATAAATTACTGTTCTCCCAACTAAGGCAGCAGTTATTTCTTTTGTGATAGCTTTATATTTATGACTGAGTTTCTATCATAGAATATTTATGACTATTTCATAATCTTTATTGTTAGCAGAGACTTAACCTCTGTGTAGGAACCTTTCTGTTCCTGAAATTCTTCTCTGAATTGTGAAATTTCCCTTCTTATCTGAGAGGAAGCATTTACCAACCTCTGAAGAATGATAGTGAGAAGAGTCACCACTTCATACGTAATATAAATAAGAAAAATTCCCTGTATAGTTTGTATGTATTTGAGGAACCATGTTAAACTTTATACATATTTGGCAAACACAGTATCTGACATTTAAAAAATGTATTAATATTTGGATGAAAATCCTGGAAGACACTTGAAATTCAAATGGCATATACACCTGGATACCTACAGGAAGTTTTTGCTGGGTACAAAGAATCTTCTGTGAAACATTTCCAGTGTTTCAGGATTGAATGGAGCTATAGAGGATGTGCACTTCTAACTCCAAGAGCCTTTTAAAAGAATGCTTTGCATACATAAAGTTTTTTTTTTTTAAAGTATCCTCTACCATATTATAGATTTAACGTGACTAATCAAATATATAAATTTAATACAGTGTGTCTGCTTTTCAGCTATGTTGAGCTTTCAGAGTGAATGCTGGACTTGTTTCTCATTTACTAGTTTTAATTTTATCACAGTGCTCTTTTAGCCTGAAACACTACAATGAAATTCACCCCTGAATTATTTATTTTTTCAAAGCATGAAAATTATCTTTATTTCTTTATATATTTATTTTTAAAATGTACTTCATGAGTATCAGGTTCGGTGAATTTTTTTAATGTGAAGATTAAAAACCAAAACAAGAAGGAAAAAAGTGAATCAAATACTAATCTGAAAAATCAGGGCATCATGCCCTGGAGGATATGAGATTCAGGCCTTCAAGGGCAGCACATCCCAATGGTATGATCACTCAAGTGAGAAATTCCTGCCACTGGATATGACTGAATTCAACACTGAAATTAAGCAGGAGTAACTCCATAATTGCTCAAATACTAGAGTCATAGGAACTCTATAAATTCCCTAATTAGAGAAAGAGAAAGCTTAGCTGATGTGCATGTGTTGACTTAAGCCTGCAGCTGCCTCTGAACAATTCACCGGGAGTTGTGCTGGGGAGCCCTCTGGCTGCCCTGCAAGCAGCATTGTCCTAGGCTGCCCAGGACTTTGGTCATCCTCAACACCAACATCTTAAAAGCAACTCTTCTCTTACCCTGTAACTAAAACTTGGTGTGGGGGTAAAAGATAATATGCTGTCAAACAACAGGGCAGAAACAACTACCTGCTCCTCTAAATGCCTTTGTACCACCAAACTTCACTCCTGGACTGAGCTGTCCCTTGCTGTCAGAATTGGCAAAGGAATGAAAAATTAAGAATTTTTGTTTAATGACAAAGCACTGGAGGTTTTAAACTGACTATGACTGGAAGCGGGAATTCCCTTGAGTTTTTTGAATAACTCACCAAGCAAGAAAAAAGTCAAAACAGAGTACAGTCAGTTCTTCTGGAAAGAATGAATCAATTCTCTAGCAGTCTGGAAACCCCTATTAGAGTGAAAATCCTGAAATACATCTGTATAGGCCAGAAATACATTATGGTCAATGGCGAGAAGACGTAAAAAATCCAGACAAATACTTCTGGTTCTTGCTGCGAGGAGATCTTCCGTCAAGTTAGTCTGTACAGTCTAACTAAGATAAAATAAAATGAAGTCTCTATATGTGGCTATACTTAGCCACCTGACACCACCTCAGATAGCTCTCTTAAAAGGACAGGTGCCAGGCAGGACAATAATTTGTGGATCTGCTGGTATCCAAAGATAGCTGGGAAGAAGATATAGCCACTGCATGCTTGAGCATGGTCAGCAGCTTGTCCTTATAAAAGAAGGCATTAGCAATCCTCAGCAGTAATGTCTCCTTGATTATTAGTGTGTCTCTGCTAACTTTAGTCAGCCATGAAGAACATACTTAATGATAATATGATGACGAGAGGGTGCAAAATGATGTAGGACTGAAATTTTTAATAGAAATCTTTTGTATGACAAAGTATGTATTAACGTTAAGTTGGTCTGGGTCTTTAATTTTTGCCCAGTGGAAGAATCTCAGGAATCCTATGGGTAGGACCAATTTGTAGCCAAATTTCTCATAACATGAAAAAAAAAATGACTTTGCCTTTAGAGCTTCCTCAGTTTGGTCTTGCCTTCGGTAAGGAAGTGAATTAATTTTGAGGCTGAACAGTGTACGAAATTTGTGTACATGTGTTTTAGTTTTCTAGATATACCAAGAAACCAGTGTAGTTGTTTCATTCTTTGCACTGTAAATTGTACTTCACAGTACGTACAGTTGAGAATAATATCAAAAATACCTTTGCTTAAGGAAACTCCATTTCCTTGCATTAAATATTAGGAGAAGGCACTTAAACAGACAACCTGAACTTTACAAAAGTGGTGCCTCATGATATTCGTGTGATAAATGACGTTTTTAAAATATGTCACTTGTGAGGCTGGTGTTCAGGTTTGTTGATTCTGTTCTGAAAATCAGAATTCCATGTTTATTGACTGTCTGTGTTTTTGTTTTCTAAAATTTGCCAAGTTTATAGATAAAAATATTTTTCTAGTTGACAGCAAAATATAGTGCTTTTGAGACACGGAAACCAAGACTTGAATTTTACTGGCTCATGTATCATGATAATAGGCTATCATTTTGTCACCCTCTGAATTCTAGAAATAGTTGTTTTGCCTTTGGTTACACTGATGTAATCGTATGGTACACAAGGAAGATTAATAAGTGGTTTGATTATTGGCAATATGGAATCTGGTTTACTTTCCCATTGTCTTGTTGGATCTCTGCCAAAACTCAGAAATAAAATATATATTGTGCAAACAGTGATGAAATATAGCTGACTATGAGCAGAGAGCACAGTTGAAGTGATGCCCCATGTTGTGTAGCAGAGTAGTGAAGAACTACACATTAAATGCAAAACCAAAATCTGAACCACAAAAATAAACATTAGTATTAGGCCGTTGCAAAAACTGAAAGCTTGAATGTAATTTACCTTTAAATTTACCTCTAAACCAGCAAAAGCTGATCCTTCCCAGTAATTATTTTTGACACTGCTGCATAGAAAATATTGTTTTTAAGGCATGAAATGCGAGAGCAGAGGTTATCTCAGTAAGTGTAGGCATGATCATACCATTGTAGGCCATTACCAAGCCTAATAAGAATCCTAAAACCATCAACCAGCATTATATGCCCATGGTACACAGATTACAGACACCAAGAACTCTCTTACTATATAACCACTAAATTCTTTGCCTTTTGCAGATTTTTAGATGCCATAATTTTTTTTTTAATACATATGTCTGTAATGAAAATAGTCTAAATGCCAATGGATATAGTGTTGTATTAGTGCTTTATCCTAAAACAAAAGCTCTAAGATGTATTAGCTCCATTTATCCAAACTACAAATACCTTCATTTTAGAGTACCAACACTAACAATTTTATTAGTAGACTTCAACTCTTACCTAATGAGGTTTGCTACCATAGCAGTTAGGCAGCAGAAGCCAACAGATTAAAGGTGTTCAGCTGGCCAATTTGATGTTGTCCAACTCTTAATTTTACTTAGCAAGTGCTGCACTGTTCTTGTGGGAGATGTCGAGGCAGGAAAAGTGGGGAGAGTAGGCACAGGGGACATCTTACATGCACTGGACAGGCTGAACCACTTCTTGACTTTTGCCTGCTGTGAAAATACATTTCAAGTTCTCAAATATTACACTTCTGAGGGAATGGTGACTTTTGTTTGCAGTTGCCAGAAAAAAAGTGCCCTTTGTTTGCAGGCTGTCAATAGAATGACCTTTCCCTCTTGCCAATTTATGCTCAAGAAATACACGTGATTGTTTTCCCTTTGCTGAATGTTTCAAGAATCTTCCAAATTTGTTTGATCAATGGTTCAGAAGCTTTCAAACTGACATGAGAAAATACACATTTTTGCAGACTCATTTTCTGTTGGACCTGAAGCAGCTGAAGCTAGAGATCAGCTAGAATTAATCTCTGCTTAATGAAGGATACTTGCTGAATTTCTATAAATGCTTGCCTATGACACATATTCGGAGTTACATAAGAAGACTGCCATTTATGCAATCTGCTTTGGCAATATTTATATTTGTATTCAAATCTTCTCCCTTGTGAAAATGAATAAATCAAGACCCTGTAATTGCCTATCAGACAATTACCTGCATTTTGGAATGCATGTGGCTACCTCAAAGGTTAGACTACAAAAGCTGCTTTCAGAGTTGGTCTAGCCAGCAATGCTTTCTTCCTGCTAGCAGATGTGGGCTTTGTCTTTAATGAAACAACGCAGATGCAACATAGTTTATATATCTGCAGTGGAAATTTAAAAAGTAAATTCAGATGCATTCTCGTCTGCACGACAATGTGGCAGGTATAGATGAACTCAAATGTTTTTTGCCTGTACTCTAAGTTCTCCGGAAATCATGTAGCCATGTTAGCACCGCATTGTACCCGAGCTACAGTTTTCTGCTAAAAAAGAAGCATATATTACCCTGAGCACATGCTCCATGCTAACATTGTGGTTCTGCTTCTGATCTGCATCTGATCCACAGTCAGCCTTCTGGGAGCAGAGTGTAGGCCTCCTACTGATCTCATTTCCTTCTCTGGAGGTAAATGAGATGCACAAATGGCATCAGGTCCTCTTTTTAACTGTTCCATATTGACATTACATTTCATTTCAGCAGTATCCGTTAGTTGCTGTTGCATTGGGTAATGTCCAGGACTGTCTACAGTGGAAGCTCATGCATTCTCTTGCATAGAGGCAACCATTTATGCCCTGGTATGCCTTCCCTGATTGTTCTTTATGTCTTACATGTCTTTAAAATACAAGTTTTAGAAATGGCTGCCTGCACTACCACAAATGTTCTTTGAGGAGGCAGGAAATATGGGGACATATTTTTAGGAGATTTTGAGAAGACTGCTTGTCTATGTGGGGCAACACCTCTCTACTAAGCTGCCTGATTCTTGATGGGTCTTGGCAAGTAGCATGCTGGTTAGACTCCCATGCAGTTGCACAGGGCAGATTACTGCCTCGTGTGCCAAGTGTGGAGCCATGGTTGCATTACATGCACTGTACATGAATTAATCTGTTCTTCCCTGCCGATCTCAAATCTAAAAATCTCAACCGCTATGTAAATCTTACAAAAGCTAGGGCATGTGGAACTCATAAATCTCATTGACTCAGAGGGTATGTGTTATGCATTGAAGTCAGGGCAGTGACAAGCAATGATAAAGTCCCTCAGCCTAAGCCTCAAAGAATGAAGGTGAAGAGAATTTCAACCATACGGTAACACACATGAGGATCATATGCAGAAACAGCTACAACAGAGTAATTTGGCATGTTGTGGTAAATTTGGATGGTGTATCCAAGCCATGTGACCAGCAGTTGAATTCCTCTTGCTTTATATGTGATATCTCATATAGGTACACTGGGCTACCTGTGCTTCTCAGCTGTCTTTTGGTGAGTGCCACCCTGCCTTTACACCCACTGGCAGCTCCGTCCAGACCTCTTCTAAAAGGATCTTAGAATATTATCAGCTTAGCTACCCATTTACAGAAAAGTCATGCAAGGGTTATTTAGAACCAAATATGTGTTTAGCGTACACTAAGGTAACCTGTGCTTTCAGACAGTGACAGCTTTGATGCAGTAGTATCCTAACCTCAGTTGTTCTAAACCGTGCCAATAGTCTTTGTCTGTTGCTTGTGGCCAATGTATGCTCAAACAAATGGTATCTTTAGCTGCAGAAAGTGTTAGCTGAAATTGCTTCCTTACTCTTCCTTACTGCAAACACTTCATCATGTTGCTCCTCTGGTCTGTCTCTGTGTGAAGTGGGAAAAGCAGCGTTCACCCTAGAGCGGAAAGCAGCACAGCATACAGCCTGGCAGACAGACAGTTTCCTTTCCTGGAAGGTGCAGAGACCACCCTTCAGGTGTTTGTTGCAGCCTCACAGGTGAGACCGCTGCCTGAACTGTGAATATTTGTCTTTCACTGTATTTCAGTGCAAAGTACCCATGATTTAAGGCAAGGCTTTGAGGGCACAGCCCTCAAACAAACATGGCCTGTTGCATTAGGAGGCAATTTAAGAGATTGCTCAACTGCTAGTTACTGGTTCCTTGGTGAGAACTGGTGAAAAACAATGAAAGTATTTCTAGTTGCTGAAGCTGACTGTGCCTTGAACAAACTGGGTTAGTCGAGCAGTTGCAAAGAAAGGAACAGTGAGCAGAGAGGCTGTACACACCACAATCCTAAACACCTCCCAGTTCCAGTTTTTGAGATTACATTTTTATCCCTCTCTTTCAGCATCTGCATGGCAAGACATGCATTCCTGGGGCAAGTGTTGGTACATATGCTTATTAATGGCATTTGCCCGTAGTCTCACTCAGAGCTACATAGCACAGAGTGCTGTCATGTTGGTACTAAGTGTCAGGCCTCAATGCCAAATGAGGCTTTGTGTGCCAAACTAGGAGGGTATGGATCATGCCACAGGTATCAGGTCTGATCTGAAAAATGCTCTAAGCCTGTCTTTCTACTGACTTAAAATCATTTGGCATCTTCAGGGCTGTGACTTAAGCTAATGCTCTGAGCAGCTTGCAAACTGGGAGATTGAAGCCACATTTAGGCTGCTAGCAGATGCCAGCAGATGGAGAAAAAGGATATGTCCGTAGTGCACAAAGGAGCACGGTCCACACGGTAGTCATATCAGCACAGTGCCATCCCAAGCTCATTAGGCTTGCTGAGCTGTAAAGCTTATTAGTTCATTCACATTGGCTTCCTATCACAGCCAGACTGCTTCCTGAGGCTAAACTAGCATGCTGGCACATGTGCTACACCATATTGTCATCCCAGCTCATTTGACAGAAGTTCGGACAGCTATGCACTCCTCTCCTCGTGTACTGCAGCTCTTACCTGGGAGGGTAAGTATTGACTGAGCTGTGGCTTTTGACATTAATACTTGCATGGTGCCTATAACCATCTATAAGCCTGGCCTTACTCTCTTTAAAAAACAAGTCCTATATATATGTAAGATTCCAGAGTTGATAGATAACTGATACTAGCCTGGTAAATGCAGGAATTGTCACTTTCATTAGTGCAAGACAGATTTTTGTGGATCACTGTTATAGCTTCCTTTTCAAGACTTGAGTCATTCCTCGAGGTCAGATTAATGCTCTCAACAGAGCAAGGTGCAAGTGCATACATCTAGACAGTGTGATCTTCCATGGAAACCTCTCTTAATGGAAGGGACCCGCCTTACTGTCAGCCTCTAGACAAGGGATGCTTTTAGCACATTTCTGGAACTTTCCATTCCTTTTCTTTATGTTTATTTTTAACCTTGTTTGAGGTCAATCTCAATTATGCTTCGTTTGTTAGATATCACTGTCTAGAAATCCATATCCCACCAGTAATGACTTCAGCAGTCAACTGCTGGACAACTTTCCTATTAGGGACTACATGGAATACCTGCCTGTTCAGCAAGAGTAGATTCTCTTTCTACCATTTTAAGTAGGCTACAAGTGTGTTATTTTTCAAAGACAGATAGTGAAGTAAATAAAATGCATAGAGTCAAAAAGACACATACTGAACCACTAGTTGCTTTCCCACATTTCTCAAAGGCTCTCCTTCCAGTTCTCCTTGCCACCCTTCAAGCCGCCTTACCCCAGACAGAAAGCTTGCACTCCTACTGCCCGTTTCCCCCATTCGCCTCCCACCAGCTCCAGCAGTAGCCCTGTGCGGCTCAGGAGATGCCATTTTGCCACCCCCAAACCTAGCATTATGATTTCAAAATTTTACTACTGGCTGCAAGTGAAAATCAAGAGATTTGGAGCACAAATATGGTCAGGTACATATTATCTTTACATTTGGATTATAACCACAAATACGATCATGTGAATCTTTTAATTTATTTTGTTACTTTTTTTATTTTTTTTTTCTGTTCTCATTAGTTCGTATTTTTTATCTTTCCTCCTTTAATGTGAAAGAAAAAAACATCACTTCAGAACTTTTAGAAAACTTTGTAAAAAAGTCTGCTGTACTGTTAATTTCACATCTGCAAAACCACATACCAAGAACCTTTTCCACCCACTTTTGGTCAATAAATATCGTTACTGAAAACAAGCATGAATTGTAGGAGCTGAACAAATCAAGATGCGCTTTTGACAGGTTCATTTGGCAGTGTAGGAGGATATTCTACAATTCTAAAAATATGTTCTATTTTCACAGACATTTTGAGATGTCTCTGTAAGTTCTCTTACAGGAGATGGCCCAGGGCCCATATGGTACAAGTCAATCTGACAGATGTTATATAATAATCTTCCTTGATTAAACTAGTACAAGACATTCTCTTCTCACAACCAAATAACAAGCAAGAAAAAAAAATCACATCAATTTTGAAACAGAACACCACCGACTAGATAGGAATGATAGAGCTAGAGACCTTGTTATAAAGAATGCCCTGGTCTCATTTGAGAAACCCTTGTCCCCCTCTGTCTCAGTCAGAATCCATTGCCAGCAGCTGAGGTAAGGTGACAAACAGGACTTAGTAGTTCTAGAGCTTATATCTGTGTTATTAATTTGAAAGCCACATTAGGGAACGGCAATATACACCAAAAAAATGTAAAAAGGAAAGCATTAGGAAGAGAGGGACATACTGTAGCACTCATAATAACTTAATGGCTTAAGAAAGAGAAACTAAAATAAACTCAGTTACAGAGAAAGCCGGTGTGACACTTTGTGCAAATATAAAGTCTATTCAAAGAGTTTGTATTGGACATTGCAGGAATAAGAGTCAAGTTTCTTTTAGAGTAGGAATGTGCTATTACTTTTTTGGACATATCCATGTATATAAAGGGCACATGAAGAGCTGAAGTAACTTTAGGTATGCAGCATCGTCTAGGAGCTGTTTACAAACACCACAAAATAAGAAAAGTCTTTAAGCTTTTTTTCAGGTTGCTTGAAATTGCATGAGAGTCTCCAAAGTTGTTGACGAGAGGGAAAAGAATGTAGTGAGACCAAGCCTATATTGCAAAAGACAACTTAGCTCTGCAACATCTGTACTGATCACCTAAATTTAACATGCAAAAAAAAAAAATAATCCAAACCTATAACTGTCTTTAATGACTTTGGCAGAAAAACCTTCAAGCTTTGGCACATAGACATTTGATTGTCTTACACCAAATATGTTCATGGAGGCTGCAGTTTCCCTTCTGATTTTCCCTCCTTTTTTGAGTTGTTACAAAGGCTTTAAGCATTTAATTGCATTTTATGTGTGTAGAGCCTCACCATACTACATATGATTTGGATCTAATTTTGCAAGCCTACTTTATTTGATTTGTTACTTGAATTTCCAGTCATGTGGGGATGATTATAATTAATTACTCATATGAATAAATCTCTACAGAATTGGATCTTTAGTCTAGATCAGTGAGACTGAAATCAAGGTGCACTTTACATCAGAACGCTTTTGTGGATCTAGATATTCATTATTTTTTAGGATTTCTTTCTCTCCTTCCCCCACTCAAAACTGTTGAGTTGTCAATAAATCACTCCTTTAATAAGCATAAAACCTCACACTATTATCCTATCTTGTTTAATTGCTGAAAGGTGTGTGTTTAGATTCACATGGCAATGTCAGACTCAATATACAAAAATAAAACACTGTGCTGCATCTTGTACAGGGCTGTGAATCTTCACTCTCAGTTTCACCCCATTTTCTTTGATGTAAAGGCATTTAAACGTGTAGGAACACTCGCATTCATGTTATTGGTCCTGATGTGCTTGTCTAAGTCTCAGCTAAAGCAACAATCTTCTGGTTGTCTTGTGTATGAAACTAAACTTCATCTTATTGTACCAAAACTCCAGGGAACTAATTACAAGTCTATTTTTATAGTAAAACAAGCATATTAAAAGTTTACAAATTGGGTGTGTGTTTACTTTTGCTAGCTCACATACTGTGCTCTGGAGTATTGTTCCCATATGTAAACAACATTGAAAATATAAATTGCCTAAGTGGCTTCCCTGTTGTCAGAAACAGCTGTTCAATGTGGTAGTTACTTCATTTTATTTATTTATTTTTACAGTATTAAACCCCCTGAATATTATCTTTTAAGTGAGTAGCAAGGTGGAATACTCTAAGCATTATTTTCTTCACTGAAAACATTTAGTCTTGAAGGTAAGTATCCATTTATAAAATGAATATGCTACCATTGGTTTAGCAAAATATAAAATCATGGGCCTCAAGGGGCTACACTCATGTGCTTAATGCTAAGCATGTGTTTTAGCATCTTAACAGATTTCTAACATAACAGCTTTCCCTGTCTAGAAGCAGCTCCTTATGAATGGATGAAGATAAATTTGATTTTGTACTCACTGACTATGTTTTGAACCTTGAGGAACATTTTTGTCATTCTTTGAGAGTTTTTGTTGTTGCTGTTGTTTAATACAAGGGCAAGGTATGTTTTCATTTATTAAAATAAGATTAAAGTTATCTGGTAATTCCAGGTGACTTGTTTTAGAAGAAAGACCAGATTCTATGAGACTCATGATAAAACTATGAATTTATAGAAGGAGGGAAAGAAGTCACTGCTACATTGCAGTTAAGAGGTCAAAGAGATCAGTTGTGTGCATGCTTACATCTGTACATGTGACCAAGGTACACAGAACACACCAGATACACAAATGCTAAGACGTACAACTTCCCTGATATCTCTGTAGCTCTCTAGCAACACTCTAAGCCAGTAATTACATTAACCTCTAGTGTTCGAGGCTATAAAGACCATATACAGAAAACAACACCAGCAGTATGTTAAGATGAAAGAATTCTTACATGGTATTATTCATCTAAAAATTAACCTTGGCATTCTACAGAGTAATTCTGTGGTAAGAATGACTGTGTACAGAAATTTTGGCAGAAGTCTCAGCAGCTATGCTAGTAGTTTCCATCTAGGTGGGAGTTTCAGAGCTAAAAATGCTAAAAATGAAACACCTCACAAAGAGATGATTGAGTGGATGTTAATGGGTGCATGTGTGGTTATAGAGTAGTCCAGCATATATTGTAGGTACTAAGACATCTGTACATTGTCCTGAGCAATCTATCTTTGGAATAAGTAATATTATTATTATTAAAACAGCAGAAGGTTTAATCAGCACAAATGAGCAAAGCCTTACCCCTGATAGGGAGGGTGTGGTATATATATTTAAACAGGCACGCCTTAAAAACAGTCCCAGTTGTACCTGGAATGAACAAACAGGCTTGACACACCATGTTTGTCAAACTTTAAAAAACTGTGTCAATAATAGCATGGATGCTGTACTTGATTTTCTCAGGAAAACTAATACCAGACATCAACATGAATTCCCTTAGTTATTGCCTACAGAAACATTCCATAGTCTTATAAAGATCAGATCAATTCTAGCAAGAAAAATACTTAATCAAAGTGCCTGTATTTTCAAAAAGTTACAGTGAGAGGATGATCCAAGAAGTGACCAATGTCTGAATGTAATCCAGACTAAGTAAAGTTCCTGCCTGCTCTGGTATCTTTTCTGCTACAGGGTTAAGGCTAGTTTGGAAAACCCCATCATCCGCACACCTGTGACAGCTGTGTAGGTGCTGGGAGTGGCTTGGCTTGGCCAAGGGGGTTCCAGAAAAGGCCTCTGGCTTCCAGCCTGAAAAAGCCATCTGCTTCACCATGCTCCATGGATAGTGTTAGGAAGGGCTGGTAGCATGCTTCCTCCATGTCGGAGCTAAACACAGAAGGAGTCTGCCTCTCCAGGGAAGCAGATCTCTGAAAAAACACACAGAACATGCTGTCTGCCCTTTTTCACTGCTGTTGTTGCCAATTCTTTCCAATTTGCACAACATATATTTCAGGTTTTAAAGCCTTTGGTTTAGAGCATGGCCTCCTTTTCTGAGGAAGGGTCGTATATGTTCTGAAAGGCCCTAGAGTATTGGGACTTTCTTTATTTGGACTCTGTTTTGGACCCTAGTGTATGTCTGTGTATATAAATACACTGAACAATGATAGATATATGCAAATAAAATCATACAGACGTAAATGTGTCAGTATATGTTATTTGTAACATTATTAACACTACGAACCAGATAAACCAGCAAATCTAACCATTGATATAATATTTAAAAGTTGTTATTATAAATAGAGTAAAATATATGTCAGGAAAGAAATATATGTTAATACACAGAAAACTGTAGAAGAACTGATGGAGCTCTACAGTGATCAGAATACATCATCTAAGAGATATGACTAGGAGAAAAACCTCGATGGATGTATCACTGCATCCAGAAATCCACAGGCCTCTCTTTAAAAATGCATTTTAATGCCATCTTGGGGGAGGAAGATGTAATATTACACAATAAAATAAACGCATATTTATATTGTTCATTGGTATTATTCCTAAAATTCGAGAGTATGTTCAAGAATTATCTTCCCCATAGCAGAGGTGACTCCACTGAAAATAAAGAAGTAACTTCAAGCGTCTCCTCATATAAATGGCAAAAATTGTTATCAGGCACTTCTGGAAACTGTGAAGAATAGCCTCAAGCACACATCACTTCACTGTTTTGCTCTTAAGCAACTTTATTTCATGCCATTTCTAAGCCCGTTGTCTATGTTGCTTCACATTCTTAAGTTGTGGAGATGTTTTCAATTCTTATAAAAATGTTACTGCTTACTGCTGTTGACACCATGTACAGTGCTGCCAGTGTAGATTGGTTGTACTCTGGATGCTGCTGAGTGGCAGTTGTGATTGAAGGGCCCTCCAAAGACTGTGCATATGCCTAAACAGACTCACAGACTCACCTTTTTCAGATTGGAAAACCTCACTCTATATAAACCATTTTCAGCAGCAGATCACTGAAAAGAAGCAGTGTACTCAGAAAGATTTCTCAAGAAGAATTTTTTCCTCTCTAAATCATAACTACTTGTGACCTGTTACTTTAAGGTTGGATATCTTTAAGTATTAATCTGTTGTAAAATTTCAGACTGAAGATTTCAGGAAGCAAAAAGCAAATAAACACTTGAGGCGCAGTGGAAGCAAATGTTTACAGCACTGCGCTATCTGAACATACTGCAAGCAACAGGGAATGACAGAGCATCTCCTTTTGAAAGAGCACATGCTGCTACCCCCAAAGGAAGGAATGCACAGTTTAGCTGCAGTGATGTGCCTAGAGCATTTGAGGTAGAGGGAAGTTTGAAACAGACCTGCTGATGCTCCCTGCTTATAGCACAGCCATACACTTTTGTACTACCAGAGGCTCAGTGGCTAGCATGCAATGAGATGTTTACAGAGGGCTGAACTGATTATTTGTGGTCTTAGGTCATCAAAGTACATAATTTTCTTAATTTTCTGACTAAAACATCTGAAAGGCAGGAGCCACTTTAAATACAAAGGTGGGACCAGAGAGTTGAAAATCAGGGAAAAATTGATAGCAAAGGAAAACCACCCATGTATCATGTATCCCAGAATAGATACTCTTTAGTACTGAAAAGAATGGAAACCTTCTGATATTGCAAAGGTTATCAAATTTTTAACTTGCATTTCTTTAACATTTGACAATTATTATTTTTTTTTTTAAAAGAGAGCATTTCCTGCAGCATATGAAATACAATTAGAAGACCAAACTGTATTTACCTTGCAGTGACAAGAAACTGTTTCATGTGGATATCCCAGGATGCAGAACTGTGACAAGGTGGTAGTTTTATGAACTTCTGCAGCTGCTTCATAAAACAAAACAAAACAAAACAAAAAAAAAAGAGAGGAAAAAAAAAGAGAGAGCTGCTTTTCTCTCTCTCTCTCTCTCATTTTTTTTTTTTTTGGGGGGGGGTGTTGGCAAAGGAATAAATCCAAGGATTACATTTCAAATGCAGAGATTGATGTGGAAAACTTGGATAATAAAATGTTAAATGCTAAACAGATCTCATTCTTCTTTCATTTAAGGCTTCTTTAAGGAAAATTTATTCTGGGGCTCTGCTAGCAATATTTAGTTTGGTATGCTGAGAAATTGTTTAAAGTAAAATCTGTGGAGGTTTACTGTGACTAACTCATGAAAGTTTTTGAAACAAAATTATTGCCCATTTTTAAATAAAGGTCTGCCTTAATTTAGAATTCTTTATTCTTAAATACCTCAGATTTTCATAAGCCATGCCTGAGACTGTTCCTTGCAGGTTTTTTTCTCCTGATGTCTGGGAACATTGGAAGTACATCGGAGAACATCGGAGTACCTCACTGTGGCACCGACTAGGACATCAATGACATGCTATTTTCTTCATGAGTTTCTGAGACAGAGCTTGGTCCTCATTTAGTGTCAGACTGCCCACCTTCTCCTGTGAGACCTGCATTGTGTTCAGTTCACGAAACTGATTAGAATTTGATTTCTTGAAACAAAACCAGAAATGTAAACAGTCTGAGCAGAGGAAAGCAAATTAGTTCAAGTTTATCACCACTGAGGATGGGGATTCATCTCTGGCTGAGACTACAGGAGAAGTAAGACTTTCGGGAGAGAGACCTCTGGGCCAGTCTCAGATGAAGAAATTTCTCCAGTAACACACTGCTGTTTGGATGTATCTGTCTGAGACTGGTTTATCCATGCAGTTCCGTGCCCAAGCCTGCCCAAGCTAACGAGCACATCGACATACTGGAACAAGCCAGCAGAGGCCTGCCAGGATGGATGATTAGGTAACTGGAGCACATGTACAAGGAGAAGCTGAGAGAACCAGGTTTGTTCAGCCTGAAGATGAGAAGGCTTGGGGGAAACCTTTCTACTGTCCAAAACTAGAAGTTGACACTTCTGAGAGGTGCACAGTGGAAGGAAGAGAAACAATGGAGCCAAGCTGGAACAAGGGAAGTTCTGCCTCAATAAAAAGAAAAGAATTGAGTGAACAATTGGCTGACAGGTCAAGCTCCAAGGGTTATAACATATGGGTTTGAATCAGGGTGGTGGCCAGTCACCAGTGGGATTTTCCAGTGCTCCGTTTTAAGGCCAGTTCCCTCTAATGTTTTCATAAATGACTTGGATGCAGGACTTGAAGGTACACTAAGTAAGTTTGACACTAAATAGGGAGTAGCCATTGACTCCCTTGAGGGTAGAGAGGCCTTTCTGATAGGTCTTGACAAATTAAAGGGCTGGGCAATCACCAAAAAGAGGAAATTTAACAGGAGCAACTGCCACATTCTACACCTGGGACAGGACAGCACTGGATATACATACAGATGTGGGGAAGTGAGGCTGGAGAGCAGCCGCCTGGAAAGGGATCTGGGAGTTTTGGCTGATGGCAAGTTGATTGTAAGTCAGCAGTGTACCCTGGCAGCCAAAAAGACCAAACGTGTCTTGAGGTCCATGAAGCACAGCATGGCCAGATCAAGGGAAGTGACTGTCCTGCTCTGCCCTGTGGTGGTGCAGCCTCACCTGAAGCAGTGTGCAGTTTTGGGCAGCACAATATAAGAAGGACATAAAACTATTAGAGTGTTCAAAGGAGGGCTACCACGATGGCGAAGGGTCTAGAGGGCAAGACATATGAGGAGCGGCTGAAGGCTCTTGGCTTGTTCAGCCCAGAGCAGAGCAGGCTGAGGGGAGGCCTCATGGCGACCTGCAGCTTCCTCATGAGGGGAGCAGAGAGGCAGGCGCTGAGCTCTGCTCTCTGGTGATCAGGGATAGGACCCGAGGGAATGGCATGAAACTGCAGCAGAGGAGGTTCAGGTTGGATATTAATAAAAGGTTCTTCACTGAGAGGGTGGTCGGGAACTGGAACAGGCTCTCCAGGGAAGTGGTCACAGCACCAAGCCTGCCAGAGTTCAAGAAGCTTTAGGACAATGCTGTAAGGTATATGGGTTGATTTTTGGGTGGTCCTGTGTGGAGCCAGGAGTTGGACTCGATGATCCTTGTGGGTCCCTTCCAACTTGGGATATTCTATTCTATGACTCTAATTCCTTGGCCTCATGATACAGCAATATGCACGTGGCTATCCTGCTTCTGGTCCTGATCTGCTTTGGGTACATTCCTCAGTTTTTAGCCACAAATTTCTTCTTACTGAAAAGTACTTTTGACGGAATGGTTGCCTTCCAAAGACACCAGTTAGCAGGAGTATGCATGTGGGGGTTTGTTACTTTCTACATGATCAGTGTTATGTTATTGGAGCAGAGAAACAGCATGACCAGAAACTTTATGCAGACGTGTCTGTAGTGCCTGTGTAGTTGAAAAAGATCACATAAGAATTGAATGCTGCAGGACAGAAGAGGAGGAAAAGAGGGAAAGAAAACTTGATGAATCAGCATTAAGCCCAAGGGGAGAGGACAAACAGATAGAGCATGTCTCCAGCTCTTAAAAGAGGGGAATTGACTGAAAGTGGGTGTTCTTTTTGTCTCAAATAAGTCTCAAATAGACTTTGAGGTCACAAGATGATATGTTTTTGGCTGATGTATTACTCATAATTGTCCAAAGAGTACCCAAAAAGAGAGCTTGCCCAGATCTATGCGACTGTGAAGTCACAGATCTGCCACAGTGAGGCCCTCATCTGGTCACTCTGAATGTGATTAATGTTATTTAGATGTCTGAAAAAAACCCTATAAGTAAGTCATTTACTCTCCCTTTAGATTCAGTGAAAGGAAACAAGCTCTTGTAGTGCATGTCTATTTGGGATATCAGCTGTAGAATGAGACAAATCATGCCCTGGAAATGCTATTTTATCTCCATTGATTATAAATTGAGTTGAAGAAAGTTGTAGATAGAAGGGAAACCACTTTGTAAGAACATTTTTAAGTCTGGAAATGAAAACAGTAATGGGCATAGTGCCAAACATTGGTTTACTGCAATTTGTGTTACAGAGCAAACCCTCCAATGACCCAGGGCTCCAGTGAAGTAGCAAAACCACAGATTTATGTTTGGAGTGAAACCACTGGTTTGTACTCCCACAAAGCAAGCAGAGGGAAAGGGCTTCCTTTTACCCTGGTCCTTGTTCACGATACCTTTTCATAATATGTTAGTTTGTCTAAAGTTTTACAGAGGTTTCTACTGGAAAACCTCTCTCCATTCTGTAGGCTGTATTCATTTAGAGCAAGCCAAGCCCTGGAACTACGAAAATTCTACTTTAAAAATATAGGTGTTCTGCCTAGTTACTTATGTTCTTATGAGGAAGAAGCACATTCCTTGACTTCAAAAACAAAAATATCTGAAAATACATTTGCAGAAGACTTATTATTTCTGCTCAAAAACTTCTGCATGCAATTTCCCCTCAAAACACATTTTCAACCCTCGTTTGTCTACTTTATTATGTTCCAAGTTCAGGTACTTTTTTTTTTTTTTTTAAACTGTGATTCAAATGTGTCATTATCATTAAAATATTCTCTTACAAGGATAGACTTTTATTTTTTTTTCTTTCCCCAAACTAGTTCTATCATGCTCTGAAAGATGATGGTTTTCTGAGAATGAAATATTCTATATTGTGATCAAGGGTGTTCAAGAGGATCATAGGAATGTGTCTCGCTGAAAGGAAAAAAAGAACAATGAAAATGGCCTCTTTCCCATCTTTTCCCACAGGAAAATATCACAACAGTTTCCAGTAGTGGGAAAGGTGCATTTATCATTTATGCCTCTTAATGTTCCCTCATTATACTTTTTCCTATTCTTTTTCCTCAGCTCTAGCGCTTATTGTGCCATTCCCCTATTTTTCTGCTGTCATGCTCTCTTAATTCATCTACAGCAAAATTTTCTTTTAAACAGTCCATGGGATTTAAAACCTGTTGTAAAATCAGGCTCATGTGCATTTTAAGTCTTATTTACATCACTCCAATTACAAAATGAAAAATGAAAGTTCTCATTTTATCTGCAGTTCAAACTCTGTCTGCTAGTAAGGATTACTCAAGTTGCTATGGATGCCTTCCGGACTGTGCTTTCACAACTCTCCTGTTTTTTCAGGTACATGTGATTCAGTAGGGTTGGACCAGAATACCAGAACTCTAACAAATGGCAGTTTATGTCTAAATTATGTACACTTTAGAGTAATCCAGAAACTACTCTCCAATCTGTTAGTAGTACAGCAAGTAAACATAAAAATTCCTTTTAAACCAAGTCTTAAATAGGATTTCTCTGCCTTTATCAAAGATACCATTCCAATCCAGGAAAAAAAAAAAGAAGTTGAAAATAGAATTTCAAAGCTATTTAGGTACTTAGATGAAGGGGGTTTACAAAACTGTCTGAGTGATTATGCAAACTTGCAGATTTCCCTGGTGCCTGTCTTTACCCAGAGGATTCTAAATAGTTTAGCTAATCTGAGTCTATAGAACCAACTTGCCTATTAGGCAATAGCAATATTCAGGTGACTGTGTGATTAAAATTTCATTACTGCTTACTTTATTTCTCATTAAGTTTATATTTTCATTCAACATTAATGTGACCTACCTCCTCTAGGCAAACTATGAGCAAATGTTTTTATGAGGAACGTACTCTGGATTGCTTCATATACAAACATCAAATGACAATAATAACAAGAGGTGGTAGTAATAAATGGCAGCATATGAAAGACACATGAATTGACTGCCTTAGCAAATGATGTTAATTTCTTTTCTCATTAGACAGCAGATATTTTCTAAAAAGATCTCAGGAGAAACCAAACAGTATCTTTATCCCATTTTAAAATTGCCCATGTGTTTATCCAGCACATTTAAATTAATATTCTTAACTTAATAACTCTTCTCAGTTACTACTATCCTTATTTAATCTTTGGACCAACTGCTCTGCTATCTCACCTGTTATATGACTACTGAACATCTGTTCCAAGCTGGTAGTCTAAAATACAGATTTAGAAATTTAGAAATAAAACCTGCATGCTATTCTATTAAAAAAAAAAAAAAAAGAAAAGAAAAGAAAAAGAAAGATTGCTGTCAGAGTTGGACAGCTCAGAACTACAAATGTGAAGCATAAATAAAATTCAAACACCCCCATCTCCTCTTCATTTCAAAATCTCACACATACACATTATCTTGACCTTACTAACTTTATGAAATAATGACTGTTGAGCTGGGTTTATAGTGTGTGGGGTTCTATAGTGTGAAATTAATGAGCTGGATGGGATCCCTTATATTTGGGAGGCAGAAGGAAGTTCTGTGGGGAGGTGTGAAATCTACTCATGTCAGTGGAAATGTGTTGTGTGGGCACTGAGGTGCCTTTAAGAGGAGTTCCGTAATCTGACATTTTCTTGCTTTCAAGAGTTTTCTCTGCATGGATGTCATACTTACTCAGCCTTAATTGATTCCAAACAAAGTTCTTCTCTATGGGAATATTCACAGTGAGCAGGAAAAACTCAAAGTAATGTTGGTAAAACTAGACATAGGTTTTGACGCCACAGGAAGCAAAATTCAGCAAGCTCACCACATACCAACCTAAACATAGTCTGAATTTAGAGCATAAATATTCCATTACTCACCATTTGGGCACGATACAGTCTCTGAGTGCTACCTGGCAGTGTAGCATGACAGGGAGACTAGAACTGTTCAAAATATCATCATCTGAAAACATACAAGTCTCATCTACTAGGATTTTGTTGTTACCATTTTTTTTTTTTTGAGTCTGTTTTCTTACAATCTGGAACATCAACCCTTCTACCCTTCTTCAGTGAAAAGTTCTCAGCACTTCAGAATAAGTGTGGGTCCACGAATAATATGGGTGTAAGACAGCAACACTACTGTGTGGGTCTGTTGATAAATATATTTGTGCTCTCTGGATGGAAATTCATCTGGAAATTTTTAATATTGCTTCTTTTTTTTTTTTTTTTTAATTGCTGGACTTTGATGCAGACTTTATTTCAGGTGATTTATAAATGTGATGTAAAGAAAATACTGGCATAAACACTCCTAATTCAAGGAAGTTTAGCACCACTGTATCAGTACAATTCCTCCATCAACCTTTCCCAACATTCATCTTCCCTTTAACTCTTTCAAATATCTATTTGAAAATGAAACACTACTGGATAGGCATCAAATTATTTTTGTTGTTGTTAATGGTTTTCACAAGTACTGAAGTAGAAAATTTGTGTTTTTATGCATTATAATTCAATGCCTGCAGTGAAGTGTAGGCAGGTACTACAACTTTGGGGATGTTTTGTGCAGATGCCCACAACATGGGCTCTCCTTGACAAAGAATTTAGTAACTCTTAACCCTGAATTACAACCATACTTTGAGCCGTACATCTGCCTTCTTTTTCAAGTGAGCACATAACGTTAGGCAATCTCACTGTATTATACTGGACTGTTATTTGATTATACCGCCAACTAAAGCCTTGGTTGAGGTAGCATAATGATTTCCCTTTTTACGCAGTTATTCTCAAACTTGGGGAAAAAAAAAAAAAAAGTGCACAGATTTTGGCTTGAGTATCCCTTTGCTTGGTCCCTACCCAAAAAGAATTTTTAAAATGTTTGATCAGAGATTCATTTCAGAATGTGAGCGTGGGAAAATAGACAGACATTTCTCATTATAAAAAACACCCCGGTGTTATTTTGAACATCTGTACAACTGTAAAGTAGAGATGTTAAAAGCTGAAATTGAGTGAAAAATTGTTTTGATTTGCTTGAGTTATAGGCTTTTGAAAGCAGGACTCTGCACTTGGTCAAAGCAATGTTTTTTTTCACTATGTTCATAACATACCATGCTGTGATGCTTTTATGGCTAATATGCTAAACAGCCAGGGGCTGAGGGAGCATTTCTGTGCATTTTCAGCTGGAGATGACAAAAAAAAATCAAATCTGCAAAAATGGAAAATGGCTTTCAACAAAAATAATTTGTCCTTCACTGAAAATGTTCATTGAAATAACAATAATAATAATAATAAAAAAATCCAAGGGCAATCATTTTGAATTTTGGGTTAAAAAAAAAAAAAGGAAAACAAAGATTTTTTTTTTTAATTTTAAATTTATTTTTTTAAATAATATTTTTTAAAAAATATTATTTATTTGCAAATATCTGAACAATGATTAAGAGAAATAAAATCACCCCCAAAATGGAAAATAGAACAGGACTTCTGCACTGCTTCTAAATATTCCAGGAACCCAAGAAGCAGTACTGTTACCTGCAATTAATTCTTTCTATTTACCAAAGGTGTACACAGATAAGTCTTCCAGTAATGCTGGCTATCATGTAGGAACATGGGCTTGGTGATACTGAAGCATATCAGAGGTGTATCTCACACAAAATTCTGTCAGCTGAAGTACAGAAACCACCAGAGTAAGCTATTTTGAGTCATCCCAGGAAAATTATTCCAGACTCAGAGAACTACAGCTTATGTATAAAGCCATGCCATTTAAGATTATATGTAGATTGTATTGCTTTTACTTCTACTGAACTTATTGAGGTGTTTGACTTGCAACAAAGCACATAACTAAAATTTCAGTTTAACAGGTAGCTTGGTATAAGTAAATTAACTTAATTCAAAAGAAGCTAGAGTTGATAAGGAAAATAGAGCATAAGATATGAAAATTTTGGTCAGAATATATAAACTCGGTAACAGAAATGTTTTGATATCTGGGATTTTAATGAGTCATCAGCAAAGTCAAGTTGTGCTAATAATATGAAAACATAATTTGTGATTAGTGCTCACTTCAGTTTGCTGTGATTTGAAGTCATTAATTTCTATAGCCAGTAAGATTAAGGCATTTTTAGCAGCATGCAAAATGGTTAAGATGTGTATAGGACATAAGTATGTAAAGCAGAACGAAGTGTAAGCGTATTTATAAGAAAGTCATTGTTGGAGGGGTTAGCTCTCTGTAGCAAGATGTGTACACATTTTTAGCATGAACACATTTTTGAGCATGGAAGAATATAGGAAAATGCCAACATATTGCTATGCAGGGTTTGATGGGAGATATCTGTTCATATTAGCAGTTAAAGAAAATTAAACTTACCAACACTTATCTGAAGTAAACCTGACAACTTATAATGATTTGAAAGCGATATTTCAAGACTAATTAACAGAAAATAAAAAATATTGACTCACATCAATTTCAGTCTAACATGCTCAATGAGACGCTTTAAATATTTTTTTATCAGAAAAATATTTTTGCTAAGTTTCTGGCCTCTGTAGAACTATGGAGAGTATCTACTTTTGCTGTGCTTTATTAAAAAAAAATTGCAAGTGGATTTGCAGGGATTTGAATATTTGAATATAGGATGATGTTAATATATTTTCTATACCATTTTCAATATCATTTTGAATATATTTTAACGTGTCTTTCATTTTAAATGCATAATGATTTTCATTGATTAATAGCATATTGTTGAAAACATGCTGAAGCAAAAGGAGTCTTATAACGGAACTTTGATAAGTTTCTGTGTTTTTCTTTTTTTTAGGTGCAACTATTTTCTGTGAAAAAAAAAAAAGATTGGTTGATTTGTTCTCTTTTCTTATAACATTTTTTTCTATAATAATGTATTCACTTCTTTCCACCTTACAATTTCTCTTCTTTGCAGACACAAGCACATTATATAGTGGCACTGCTATTTATTTCTTATTTATTTTTAAGTACAAATGACTGTCTAATAATAAAGGAATTATTTTGCCTCTCTGAGTCATTGTGTCTCTTACTTCAGTAAAGGAATGTTTATGTGACAGATGGTGGGATTACTTCCTTCATTTAAATCAAAATAAAGTATTAATAATTTGCTTGAATGACCTTTGCTTCTTCCCCCTATATTTTTAGATAGTTACTTAATGTTCAGCACTGTCTCTCTCATAAACGAACACCTTCCAAAACTCTCATCCACAACTGCAGGAAGAAAACTAAGCAATTGGTTTCTATCCACAGGGACTTTAATTGCTTAGCGACTCAGTGCATGAAGGTTTTATTCCTTTACTTAAAACACAGCACTTCTGGAAGTAGAAGAATAACTGGGAAGGGGATCAGAAAATTTCAAAATGATAGAAGAGAACTTTGGTATAGAAAATTACAACAGGAAAAAAAAGGTAAAAAAAAAAAAGTATCAAACATAATTTTTTTTTGCTTATAGGTGTTTCCATTAGGTAAATATTCTCTATAAGGATAAAACAAGGTGTGATGGCTTCACATATGTACTAGGTCATCTCAGGACAATCTCTAAAGTATTATATTCTTATCTCAATATCGTAGACCACTTATTCCAGTTTCTTAGTTCACAATTACACCAAACGAAAGCTTCAACTTTATATGGACATGTTTGAAAACAGCTGATTTATGTCTATTGTAATCAGCTTAGTCTTAAGACTTACATATCATTCTGTGCTATACATCCTTAAGAAAATCAAATGGCTATAGATTAAGATGTTGCAATGAATGAAGACTTAGTATACAGGCATAGTTTTTCAGGCTTCATATTTCAGGTGGTGGTTTATATGTCAATAAGAAGCCTTTATGGGGGAATATTGTTCTTTTAATTACTTTCTGTTGTATGTCAACTCCTGGAAGATTAATCCTGCGTACAAAGCATGCCCATTAATCTTTAGTATGATTCTGTCATCACTTAAAGAGATACGGTTGTAGGGTTGCTAACACCATTGGATTTACAGAGGTGAACCAAAACCTGGTCCCACATGAAAACTGGATGTGAGCATTCACTGGAATTTCAAAACTCCTCTGATCTAATTTAAAAATGCACAGCTGCTTTATGAATTTTTAATTTGATCCTTTTTATTTCAGGTTTCATTATTGTTCTGACATTAGACAAAATTCTATACAAACAAGAACAGATTACTGCAATATACTCAGTTTATCTTTAATTGGTTCATTCTGGAAGTGGGAGACTCTCCAAATAAGACTGCATCATTACAGACGTGATGAAGTTCACATTTATGACACTGTCATATGGAAAATAAAAATAAATATTTCCCCAAACCTAAAAAAACATACCAAGCAAGCAAACAAATGAACAAACAAAAACCAACCAACCAACCAACCAACTGAAAACAGAAAAATAAACAAACAAACAAAAAATAAACAAACCAACAACAAACCTTTATAGGTCCTGACAAATTACTAGGTCTCAATCTTTCATTGCAAATATGCCTTTCTGTGCAAAATGCAATTGATTTTCATGGGAACCTTCCCATTTATGCTTGCATCTCAGCAAGATTCTCACTCTGAAAAAGGGTAGGTTTGTTATTGCTGGGTAGCTATAAGTATGAAGGTAATTTAGGGAAAATATTTAATTTATTGTTAATTATCTGTGCAAGTAAGTGTGAAGTGAAATATAGTTACAGATATTATGTGGTGGCAGTTCGAGAAGTGCAAGCAGTCCATGACTTTTGCTTGCAGAAATATGTGATACAACTTGGTAATTAGCGCTACCATCTACTTGTCTCTGTTAGAAAATGGGCCAACTTTTATTCGCCAACGAGAAAAGATTCTTAGATGCTACTCTTGGGAGCACACAGAGACAAAAATTCCTAATAATGCATATCACAGTATCAAACTAAATCAGGTAATCTCTAAATCAAAGTGGGAATTATGGGAAATTATTATTTTACTGTTAATAAACAATGATTAAAGATTTCATGTTGACAAGTTAACTCCAAATTCTCTCATTTCCCTCTGACAAATGCTGTACAGGAGAGGCAGTAAGATAAAGCATGCTATCATCTGTGTTGGGTTTACGTGGCAAGGTTCTGGTAAGTGGGAGGCTGCAGGGGTGGCCTATGTGAGGAGAGTCCAGAAGCTGCCCCACGTTAGATAACGGTCAGTTTCAGCTGGCTCCAAAGGGACCCACTGCTGGCCAGAGCCAAGCCAGTAAGAGATGTTGTTTGCGCCTCTGTGAGAGCACATTTGAGAGAGGGGAAAAAAAACTGCTGTGCAACAGCATCTGGGAGAGCGAGGAGTGAGAACCAGCCCTGCAGACCCCAAGGTCAGAACAGAAGGAGGGCAGGAGGTGCTCCAGGCACGACGCAGCAGTTCCCCTGCGGCCTGTGGAGAGGCCCCTGGTGGAGCAGGCTGTCCCCCTGCAGCCCATGGGTCCCACACGGAGCAGATCTCCACGCTGCAGCCCGTGGAGGAGCCCCCGGTGGAGCAGGTGGATGTGGCCTGGAGGAGGCTGCGGCCCATGGAGAGCCCCCGCAGGAGCAGGCCCCGGGCCGGAGCTGCAGCCCGTGGAGAGGAGCCCACGCAGGAGCAGGGGGTCTGGGGGGAGCTGCCGCCCGTGGGGGACCCGTGCTGGAGCAGTTTGCTCCTGGGGGATGGACCCCGTGGTACGGAGCCGTGTGGGAGCAGTTCCTGAAGAGCTGCTGCCTGTGGGCAGCCCCCGCAGGCTCAGTTCGGGCAGGACGGCATCCCGTGGGAGGGACCCCACGGGGAGCAGGGGCAGGGAGGGACCGTGAGGGAGCGGCGGAGACAAAGCATCATAGACTGACTGCAGCCCCTGTTCCCCTGCACTGCTCGGGGGGAGCAGATACAAGTCAGCACAGAAGAACATTTTTCTAAAATTACAAGCACTTAATGATAGATATTTTAATGAAGACATCTCATCAACCATAGCATGTTTTAATTGACAATGTGCTTAATGGACTCTGAGTCCATATAACATAGATAGAGCACTAAATTGAGAAAGGGTCGCTGATGATTTTACAACCTTGCAATCTCTAGCTGAAGTTTTGGCTGTAGAAAAGAGATGACCTTTGTTTCTTGGAAAAAGAGGGTTCTCAAAAAGCAGGTTATATAATTTTCCTCTGAAAAGAGTAATAAGGATGCTGATTAAAAAAAAATATAAATAAATTAAGTCTGATCTCCTGGAAATGACTACAAAGAACTTCAAAATGATCCTTTCTGCTAAGAATATGTTCTGTTCGCAAGCTCCAGGTTCAGTGATCATGATAGAAATTTGGCTAAATAGAAGTAAATTCTTCCTATAAAATCTTTGGTTTGATTGGTAAGCTAAAAAGGAAAGGAATTAAGTTGGGAATCACAAGAAATTATCGTATGTTTAATATGACACTAATAATCATGGATAAATTTATTACTTGCATCTAGGAATGTTAGTTGTTCTTTCATAAAATAAAAATCTCACCTACATTTGTACATATAAGATGTGCTACCACCAAAAGATTGTTTCTTGGATGGTACATCCAGCCAGGCTTACTTATGTGATTATTTATAGAACACTTTTGACCAGAGGCAATAATTTCTCATTGATGAAAATGTGTCTTTGCAGTAGTTTTCCTGTTTATTGTTTTGGGAGATATAGATTGAAAGAAAGGAAAAGAGAAACATGGAAATAAGTAGAAATATAGAAAAATATGAAGGAAAAGCAAAGCAAGAAAGAAGTATAGATGTCTAGGAAGATCTGCAAATATAGCTCAATGGAGGGTGAAATAACTGTAAGGAGGTCCATTTAGAAAAAGAAAATCTGGGAATAGTAAATAGAAAAAATCACGAGAGAAATGAGGCTCAGGAGAAAATTCCTATTAAATAAGGCTTCTGACCTTTGAAAATGATGCATTGGCAGAGCTGAATGGTGCAGATAATTTTATTTCCTGATCTGCATTATTTCCATAACACATTTTCCTTCCTCCTATATAAATCAAAAGACCTGCTCTGTTGGTTTTACGAATGCTCTACTCGACGTGCCATGAAACACCACATTAATTATGTTTTGACTAACCTAGCCCAACAACTGGCAACTCTTCTCTACAGTTTTTTTTCTAGCAATCCACTTGTTTGGGGATTGGGGCATGCTAATTACTTTTTCAAGATATAATAAAATTAAATATATGGCTCAAGACATTCAGATTTTGAAAAAGCAGGCTGGGATAAACTGTTAAATTCTGAAGACTAGGAAGTTGTGCCAATTTGCACAAGCCAAGGATTTGGACATAGAAAGGAATAGATTATTTTAACGCATATTGTGTGTGTTGTTTTATGTGGTTTTAGAGGTGGTGGTTTTGTTTGTTTGTTTTTTAATATGTTCTATGAGAACAGCATGGCTTCTCCAAAATTTTGAAATTAATTTTCAAAGATTTACATAAATTCTCTGAGGGCAAATCATTTTAATTTGATGAAAGAGCCCTACCCAGCTGTGCCACAGATTTTAAGTAAATGCAGATTTTCCAGGGGAGAAAGAAACTACATCCGTAACAAAGTTGTAGAATTAACTCCATAAAAGAAGTGCCATTTCTGAGCACTCTGATAAGGCACCTGTCCTTACCACTTCAGAGTAAAGTCTTGGAAGTCATTATAAGTTTAGCCATGTTTGATCAAAAGCAAAAGAGACTTGCCTACCAAGTGGGAAAATCATTGAATCTGGAGAGCTTGATAAACAAATCCCACTATAGGTAATTATGTAGATTTAATTCACATCACAGTATTAAACAGGTATAGCAAGCAGTGCTGTGGAAAAAATAAGGTTGAACAGAGCAAAACTATATCAAGACCTAACCTAACCTCCAATAAGTGAGTCTGATTGTTTCATAATTCATGATTAATACAGGCCTTGATCTAGCAAACTATAAAGTACATTCTTATGTATGCAAGTAGTCCTATTAGAGTACACAATTATATAGTTAAAGTTAAGGATGTACTTACAGAATTTGTTGTATCAGTGTAGTCAGTAATTCCTTGTGTTGCTTCTAAGTTGATGGTGTGGAATAGAAACTTGAACAGTGGGGAAAAAAATGAAACCCTGATTTAATTGGTTTGTAAGTTTTCTTCATTCAGAATAAGCAAACTTGATTCTTCTCCCATCATCTGCTGTCATTTGCATCCTTCTCCATATTCCCAATATGAGGAACCACTTAGCTGAATGGCCAGACAGTCTTTCTCAGCTTTCTGTACAGTTAAAGAAGAGAAAAGATCATTTCCAGGGCAGTTTGGAGCAGGAGTTGTCTCTGGGTCATTTGTCTTCTGGAAATGGACTTTCCAACCTCTTGCTTAATGAGGTTTAGGAGATTACCAGCTGACAGAGATGTAGCATAGGTATGCTCTCAACACAGCTTGAAACCCCAATGAAAATTTTAAAATATTCAAAAATAAAAAATAAAAATAATTAAAAGATCAGCACCTAGCAACAAGAGAATTGAACTCTCATTTATTTCCTGAGTTACAGAGTTTTGTGGAGTTTTCTGTAATGCAAACTGCAGGTGAACATAACACCCCTCCAGGACCTTTCCATTCAGTGTGTTTGAGTAGCCACATGGTTTTTATTTTTAAATCCAGTTGCAGATTTGCTAGACTAAATTTGCTTGTAAACATTTTTTTTTATTATTATTTATTTTTAATGTATGCTTGTATTGCCAAGTATAGCAGTATGGATTTGCATACATATGTGTAATGTCTGCAGAGAGCCACACTGCATTTTTGTGTTTTGCAGTGCTTGACGTTAAGGATACGTCATATTCCCAAAAGGGGACAGGATGTGTTTCCTGGATAAGTTACACTTTAGCTATTTGCAGCAATTTTCTGCTTTGGTGATGATGAGGGAGGGTTTGAAGGCTGTCTTTTGCCTGCTAAGAAGTTCAGCCAGAATGTGTTTTAGCAGTCCTCTCCACCTTTCTGCTTGCCCTCACATTGACACAAACTTCTACTTTCTCCCTTCTTTATTTCATCACTATGAAGATAAAGTGAAAGATGGAGATGGAGTGCAAGATCTGAGACTTTCCTGACCCTCTATGACAAACAAGCAGAGCTTGAGTGTTTTTCCTTCATTTCTGGCCATGAAGAGGGAGGTTGGACATGACATGCTTGGGCCCCTGTGATGTTAATCTAAATAAAGAACTCACACCTTACTCTGACATGGTAGGAATACACTTTTTGGCTCGTTATCTCAGTTAACACAAGGACTGCTTCAAAGACTAAGCAACTATTTAAACACAGAAGATTATCTCCTTACTGGTTTGTGCTGCTATCACGTGCAATTTAAAAATTGCCTCTTAATTATCAACTGGTTGGATGCTTCATTTTTTTTTTAGTTTATGCACTTGTATTGCCATCAGGATCCCAGCTCCTTTAGCTGGTACATTCTTATGGCCAATGAGGTGTTATCTTCCTCTTGGGCTCTAGTTTACCACCTCAGTACTTTTTCTGTTCTCAATACAGGTCAGAAAGTACAGATTGGAAAGCCTGAGTACAGGATATGTAGAAGAATTGCATTTTCCTGGATCTCCATCAAGAAAATCTTGATACCTGGAACAGAGGACCAGACCAGGGAGGTGCACACTTCTGGGTTAATATAGTTACCCACAGATAGACATAGCCTACAACTTTCACTTCTTACTCAATTCTTCAAGTGACCTTGGAATTTAAAGCTTAAGAAAATTAAGAGAAGTGAAATGGTAGTAGGTGGATGTCATTGACACAGGCTCTCCCACAAGCTCACCTGTCACTTCTTTCTTTGTATCAAGTAGGCCTTTCTTTTCATTGTTTCTAGAGTCACAGAGAGCCCAGTCTGCTTGCTCACACTAATAACATGTACAGGGCTATTTGAACAAACCCCTACATCCATAAAATCATTATCCTAAATAGGAGAAAACTGAAAAAAAAAAATGTTCTGGGAAAGCAAGCAATATTTGAATCGGTCAGAAACACATAGGAAACATCTTTAAAAGTCTTGCCTGATTCAACTCTCGTTCAGCTGACCTCTGAACTAGCTACTGAATTGAATCATTTTCAAATTATTTCAGAATATACCTTCTACATAAAACACATGTATCTTCAAATATTGTATTTTTTCAGATTGATAGAGAGCCTCCAGTAGACAGAGACAGAATTTTTAAATAACAAATAGCTTGGCTCTCCAAACGCAAACTTGTCTATGGTGGTGGGTTTACATGGCAAGATTTTGGTAGAGGGGGCTGCAGGGGTGGCCTCTGTGAGAAGAGTCCGATAGCTGCCCCATGTTAGATAAGGGCCAGTTTCAGCTGGCTCCAAAGGGACCCACTGCTGGCCAGAGCCAAGCCAGTAAGTGATGCTGGTTGTACCTCTGTGAAAGCAGATTTAAGAAAAGGAAAAAAAGAACTGCTGCACAACAGCAGCTGGGAGAGAGGAGTGAGAACCAGCCCTGCAGACCCCAAGGTCAGTGCAGCAGAAGGGCAGGAGGTGCTCCAGGCACGCAGCAGCAGTTCCCCTGCGGCCTGTGGAGAGGCCCCTGGTGGAGCAGGCTGTCCCCCTGCAGCCCATGGGTCCCACACGGAGCAGATCTCCACGCTGCAGCCCGTGGAGGAGCCCCCGGTGGAGCAGGTGGATGTGGCCTGGAGGAGGCTGCGGCCCATGGAGAGCCCCCGCAGGAGCAGGCCCCGGGCCGGAGCTGCAGCCCGTGGAGAGGAGCCCACGCAGGAGCAGGGGGCCTGGGGGGAGCTGCTGCCCGTGGGGGACCCGTGCTGGAGCAGTTTGCTCCTGGGGGATGGACCCCGTGGTACGGAGCCGTGTGGGAGCAGTTCCTGAAGAGCTGCTGCCTGTGGGCAGCCCCCGCAGGCTCAGTTCGGGCAGGACGGCATCCCGTGGGAGGGACCCCACGGGGAGCAGGGGCACAGACTGACTGTGGAGGAGCGGCAGAGACAAAGCATTAGGGACTGACCACAGCTCCCATTCTCCATTCCCCTGCACAGCTTGGGGGGAAGAGGTAGAAGAGGGTGGGTGGAGGGAAGGTGTTTTTAGTTTTTCTTTGTTTCTTACTTCTCTTGCTTGTTAGTAATAGGCAATAAATTTTATTAATCTCCCTATGCTGAGTCTGCTTTGCCTGTGACGATAATTGTTTAGTGATCTCCCTGCCCTTGTCTCCACCCTTGACGCCTTTTCATTGCATTTTCTCTCCCTTTCCCTTTGAGGAGGGGGAGTGAGAGAGCAGTTGTGGTGGACCTTGGCTGCCAACCACACCTACTGTATGCAAGCACTTAGTATTTAGCCATTCATGCAGTTTGCCATTTGTTTGCTGGTAATATGTAAAGGATGTTTTCGCAAGCAATAAATAAGAAATTATTGAACTGGTTTGCAAATATCATAAATGCCAAAACAAATCGTGGCATAACTGCTCTGTGACTCAGCAAATACCATTCGACCAAATCTACTTACTATCTGTATAAGAGCCATCTCCAAATTTGTGTGAATGACTGATTTGGCTTGTATGGCCACTCTGGTTTACCTGCACTTACCATGCAAAGATTATTGGAGAGCAATTTTTCCAAAATGATATATGACGTATTGCTCATACCGTCAGTTTCCCATGGTCTGAGCCTATTTGAAATGTGCCAAAGGTCATTACCATATAGGTGCTTTTTAAGCAGTGTAATGAAGCCATATGAATAGTTGTGACCTTTTTTTTTTTCTTTTTTTTTTTTTTTTGTCTTTTCTTATTGAAAGCTTACATCTCTTACAGGAGAACAGGACGTCCATAATTCGGAATTGTTTTCAGGAAGTCTACTGCCTGATCACAGTGCTACTGAACATCATAGCAGACTGCCAGAAAATCAGTGTTTCTGCCATTCTGCAAGGTTATTAAGATGTCAGTACTTCCAAAGATAAGGTGAAAAATATGAACTCAAGGAATGATGAAGTCACTTTACCTTCAGTGGCTTGAGGCTCAATTCATGTTGGCTTCTGGTGACTGCTTCCATCTTCCTATAATCCCTCAACACTGCCAATTACCTGTTGGCCTTATAAAGGCAAGACCAGATATAACCATATATCTTAATGCAAACGTCCACCTGGCAAATGGGCTGGAAGGAAGATGCAAAGCAAGAGTAACAAAATGCATTTGAAGGAAAGTACCACTGTATTGCACTCAGCCTAACAGAAGTTTTAAACTGGGAACTTCCCACTGGTTCCTGTGTGCTTTGGGCTCCTGCCAGCTTGGAAGGGTGGAAAGCTCTTAGCAGCTTCTGAAAACACGGCTGATCCCAGAGGGCACAGATCTGAGTATTGCATCTGATCTTTGGCTCTGGAAAAGCTTGCTGGGTTTGTATTTGTAAAGGAGAAAGAAGAGATATTTTTCTGTGAACCTGTTTTAAGAAGAAACAGGGTTTATCTTGGAAGACATTCATGGATTGGGGTTATCAAAATAATAGTGGTGTTGGCCTCTCTGCTTGGTTTGTGAAGGCAAAAACATAAAAAATCTACATCAGAAAAATATGTTTTTCAAGAATATTTGATTCTTCTGTTCTGATTAAAATTCTCAAATTCACTGTTTTCTCTTCCTCCAGAGAATGGTAAATTTGCAAACTTGACATTATTACTAGTATCACTTGTGGAACATTAACTCAGTCCTCACAGTTAATGTCAGCCTCAGCCCAGTCCATCTTTGATCCTGCCACTTATAAACTTACCTTTTGGTTAGCTCTCCCTTCCTCTGCACTTGGGTCGGGTCACATTTTATTTTCTCCAAAGTACCTAGTCAGGAAAGCAGAGGCTGCTGCTCCCAGCTCCTTGTATTCCATGGCTCCTGTATTCCCATGACTCAGGCCCGAGTCTCTCATGATAAAAAAAAAAAAAGAGCAAGTGCAGGCATTTCCCTTAGCCCCAGAGTCCTGAACTGGATTATTCTCA
The DNA here is from genome assembly GCF_040182565.1 of Anser cygnoides. NCBI lineage: Eukaryota > Metazoa > Chordata > Aves > Anseriformes > Anatidae > Anser > Anser cygnoides. Next base: position 52,018,860 of record NC_089875.1, on the reverse strand, counting down.
ATGTGACAGACAGAGGTTGTTAAACTGGAATCTTCAAAGAAGTTTCCATTGAACATGCATGTTTTGAAAGGCCTTTAACTTTGAGCAGAGTTTCCCCAAGGGATGGCTCCTTTGCTCCTGAGTTGGCTCCCCTGTAAAAGAAACACAGGGGTGTCCAAGTTTCTTAACTAGACGGTTGATAGTACAGAAGGATATTTTCCTTCAGTTCCAAGGTCAGAAATAGTTGATCTTCCCTGCCTCCTCTCCCCTCAACATTCATTCAAAAGCAGACACCCGTGTTGTAATATTATAGTTTAATGGGAAAAAAAATTGGAACATCCATAAAACTTAAAGGCACAGCCCTGTTCTGGAAAGCATTGGCTGAGATTACTGGTTCCTTTACTTGGTATATACATATTTCATGCCAGCAGCTTATTATGTAAACACATGCTTATCTCTAAAGCCTGGAAACATTTTTTTAAAAAAGAAAGCGTATTTGCAGCAGTATATATTTTAAGCCTAGTGTGCTTAATTCAGTGGAAAAAAAAAAAAAAGAAAGAAGAGGCAAAATGGTCATATTAAGTTACTTTCATGCTTTTTGTTTTTCCAGTTTCTGCTAGCTATCATAGTTAAAATTTAATTTTTGATGATTTTTTGTATGGACCAAAACAGTATTACAAAGCAGTGTTTCAGGGTTCCCCAGCACCCCCATTGCTCGAACAGACCCAGGGCTTCACCTGTGCTGCTGGTGAGTGCAGGCTGCTGAATGGCTGCCTCCAACAATGACTGCAGCTTGTCTACCCGCACTGTGTCCGGAGGGGGAGAGACTGTGGGACTCATTCTCACACATGCAATGCCAGCATCCTTTAACACTGCTATAGAACACTAAATTAAATGCTGGTAAATAACTAATAAAAAGGAAAGAGCAATAGTATTTAGATCATAACAACGATTTTACTTGGCAGAGGAGACACAAGAAGTCCTTAGGAAGAGATGAAAGCATTCTTGCTTCAGAATTGGTAGTTTGATGCATATCAGCACAGTTTTATAACTTCACGTTTGGTGTGATGAGGGTCTGGGGGTGCAGGGGGGGTGCAGGCCCTGCGTGGAAATGCGGCTATGTCTGAGGAGGTGGCAGTGTTGTGTAACTGCACTGACAGAGTGCGTCACAACGTGTGACATGTGGCAGCAGAACAGCCTTAAATAGCTCTCACCGTCTTTTCTCCTCCGGAGGTTTTGAGGAAAATTTGATTTTCTGAGTAACGTTTCATCCTTCCCCAGATCACCTGATAATATGGCTCAGACTCCACCAGAGAGCATCTCCCTGTGTGGTCAGAGAGTTTTAGGGTAGAGAGGTGGAGTCTTGGTCTCTGAAGTCCAGATTGTACGAGCATACTCCTGGGACTACAGGATGAAAACACGTTCACTAATCCTAAAGTTAAAATTGGTATTGACCTCCTCGGTAACACAAGCTAGGGGCTGAATTAACTTCTGCTTGCACTAAAGCCATTATTAGAAAAAGGTCTGAAAATTACTAAAAATTTTCCAGTTTTAGAAGATCCATTACAATATATAAAATTTTGTTTTAACATTTAATTATCTTCCATACTAAAATTTGGACTTTGATCATGATGGTTCAGGAACTTATCTGGATTCATCACCCGCTCAGGATTTTATTCATTTGTCCGTTAGACTACAGAGACCTTATTACCGCCTTTCTGTTCTTCACTCACGTACTTACAGACTGTGACCAAGTCACTGTTTATCTTAGCAAGCCAAATATATTGTGTTCCTTCATTCTTCCTCTCTGGGAGTTCTTTCCACATGATCCTCATTACTCTGATCTCTCTACAATTTATCTGTGCAGTGTTTGATTTGTTACACCAAATTTGGACAAAGTAGCTGGCAGTGGCCATGCAAATGATGAATGTGGTGGAAACAGAACATCAACAGAACTCCTCAATAGCCTCCTTTTATTATCCCCAGAACTATATTGGCTATATGTGTATGCTGAGATCTCATGTCCAGTTACTCATCAGTGTCCTTAGTCCTTTTCAGAGTCACTGCTTCATGGGGCCTCTTTCTTGTAAGCATGTCTTTCATTTTTTGTCTCCAGCTGGATAACTTTGCACGTGACAATATTAAAATGCACACTGTTGCCCATGCCTGAGAGCCTCATGTTCCACTGACCAAGGCCCTGGTCTGCACTGACAGTGTTGGGTTTTAGGGTTAAAGCAGAAAGGTAGAAGCCATCCTGGAGGAGTATGCTGGTTTGCAAGCTGAGGCTACGTGGGCAACAGTGTCCTGTGGGATACTTCTCCTGAAGCTGTGGGTGGCAGCTAAGAAGAGAAAGGCAACTGCTGCATGGATGACAAACATCATGAACAAAAATGTTTCAGGGGGCAGCAAGTTAGGAAATGGTGACTGTGAGCTCAGAGAAGAGACCGAAGCAGCTACAGAGGAGAGAGGAGCTTGAGCTTCCTCCCCCCCCCCCCCTCCTTTTCTCTTATCTCCCTTCTCTTCTAACCCAACATAAACAACTTTTTCTCCAGGCGCTCCTTGCAGACAGCATCAAAGCTGTGCATCCAGAAGGAAAGGGACTGCTGGAAACAGCCTGTAGCTAAAGCATCCTGGATGAATAAGCGTATTTTCTCTGTGTTGCTCTGGCCATGCAGTTACTTAGGGATGATATTTGTCTATTTCTGTTTCTTTCCTTTCCTTTAAGACTGGCTTCAACACAACTGTCTTTTGTAGCAAACATGAGATATACGAAATACAACAAAGGAAAAAGAAGGCAGCATCCTCCTACTTGCTTGCAACCCTTCCCACCACTGCCCCCCAGCTTCATTTGCCATGCAGCAGCAGTCTTTTGTACAACTTTTCTCAATACACTGCTCAGTGAATAAGCATTAATTAAAAGAATAATAGGAAGATGGAGATCAATGTTGATTTATGGACAGAAGACAGAGAGCTAAGGCTGAATGGATAAGTAGCTCTGAAATTAAATCTAGATCTAGAAAGTGGCTGGAAATAAAAGAATGAAATATGTGTCAGAGCCTTGCAGAAGAAAAGTAAGCCAAATTCTGTTTGGACCTAGGATTTGCAAAAGTCTGGTGAAAAGGGCAGGACTGGGTAGCTTGCAGGATACTGGTGGCAATGGTGAGGGGATGGGGGTACAGCAGGAGCAGATGATTTGTTTTCTGGGCCACATTTTTTTTACTTTCAGTTAAGACATTTTCCCTTCTCAATGTGCTACCATGCAGTCTGCAAAATGCTCCCAATGATCTCCAAAACCTGTTCCTTGGAAGAGCTTTCTCTCACTTGCCCCTGCAGGTCCTTCCTTTCAAACAGTAACAGAACTCATTTCCAGGACTTCCTTCTCATCACAACAACATAATCTTTAGCTGATTCCTTCCAAATTCTCCACCCATTTCTTTCTTTCTCTAATCCCTAATAGAAAATTAGTTTTGGAATATGACACATTTCCACTGTGGTATATGAAAGTCATACAGAGGGCAGTGCTGCCTCTTCACAGGCTCTCCTGCTTCCAAATGTTTCACCACTCCTTATGATATTTTTTAACAGAATTTGCTATTTTTTAAGCCAGAAAGGAATACACTTCAGGAATGAATTTACACTGGCCTTGTGCCATCTAATCTTGAGAACTGAGACACTGAATTTAACATTTCTGAGACAAACTGTAGCATGCTATAGGCAGTACGTAGATTCACTTCTGAAGGGGGAGAGAAGGTGTTTGAGTGGGCATGGTTAATGGAAGCAGTATTTGGAAAAAAAAAAAAAAAAAAAAAGACCTGGGCCACTTGAAACAGAAACACTGCCTCTTAGAAAGCAGTGGCAAAGGTTTGATTTTTTTTGCCTTTCAGAAAAGGGTTTTTCAAATGACGAACTGTGCCAAATTCTATTTCTCAGTCACAAGGCCCATGATTTGCACCATGATTTGGTGCTCAGTGCATGAACATCTATGAAGCAATGACTGAGCAGGCTAAGCCGTAAGTTTCTGTAGCTCTCTTAATGCTATATAACACAATTTCTTCAAGGGAAATAAGACCTTTCACTGTGAGAAATCCCCCAGCCACTTCAACTGCAGGTCCCTGGAGGCCCCATTAAATTGCTGTTAGGATGAACTTTGGGTTGTGTTCTTCCTTCCCTCAGCTCTTGCATGTTTTGTGGCTCCTCAGCTGGCTCCCTCATTACTGTGGAGGGAAATGCAGTCAACAGATTGAAGATCAAACCGAGTCAAAAGCAAGATGTGAAATATCAGCCCAGTCAGAATCAAACAAATGGCATTTGATTTTCTCTGCAGAGGAAGCAGTCTAGCAACAAACATGCAGCTGTGCTGACTGTTTGGCACACACTGGGAGGTGTTTGATCACTTTGTTCGCCTACTTGTCTGTCTGCTGTTAAATTTATGATCAGAGCAGGGACAGGGGAGAGTGGGCAGGAGGTCCATGTCACCCTGAGCTGCTCCAGAGAAAGAGCAAGAGATGTGCAGAGAGTTTCCCTGCTGCTGACTGTAATTGGGTTCGAAGCTGGAGACACCACCCTCCTTCCCCTTCCTTATATTTCCGGTTAATATCACATTATTCTCCTGTGTGGCATTCTTTTGCTGGAGAGTAAAATAGATGTTCTGGCCTGAAATTAGACAAACAAGAGAGGTGCAGCCTGCCCCACAGTTTCAGACATGGCAGAACTGGCTCTGAACAAATCTTCAAGGGCTATGCAGTTATGGTAAGTAAGTAAGCCCTGTCCACAGCTTTTTGGTCCATGCAACAACAGTGTTACAGTTGTACAGAAACCCTTTATCTATGCTGTCAGGACCTTTCTATAGCCAGAGATGACCCCACTACAGAGCTGCAATGGCAGGACTAGATGATCTCCAGAGGAGCCTTCCAGCTCCTGCCATTCTGTACGATTGCATCCTGAAAGAGAAGCCAGATTTGGTGGAATTTACTGTTCTTAATGCCTGGGAGCAGATATCTAACTTTGATAAGAGACACTACCAACATTTTTAGAGGATCAAGTGAAAAAAAAATAACTATAGAAATCAACAGCTCAGGAGTTTTAACAGGCTTTCCCATTTGGTAATATAAGCATTTAATTTTTTCTGCTTGGCAGCTTTGTACAAACAGGTGGAGAGGAAAGCTCTGGGCTGTGTTTTTTGACACAGCCAAATGTCAATATTCAGAATTGTGTCATGCAAACCAAAACCTCAGAACTGCATGGCTCCAGTTTTGAGGAAGTTTGCACAGAGATCCAGATTTTACAGTTGGCTTTATCTTTATGAAGATCTGTCAAAGGCCTAGGGGCTGAACATTACTGAACTTCAGCATAGTAAGGAGCTGCACAATGCAGACTGAACTCATCTGGAAATTTATGGGTGAGAAAAGAAAACCATTGTTGCTTCCAAATACAAAAAGAGCCTTTCCTTGCACTGAAAGCTGTTGTTGTCCTAGTAGTCAATTGTTCTTACAAAAAAGTAAATATTAAAATGGCTGGCAGAGCAGAAGAAAGTTGTTCAGGTGTGCCCAGGACAACATACAATGAACAAAAGGGAAGATGCCATTCCAACTTCTACCAGTGAAGGTTCATTGAACACTACTGATGAATTTTGCAGCCTTTGGATAAGGTCATGAGCAGTCCAAGTGAAAAACAATCACAGCAATAACAAAATTATTCACTTCTGAACAGCCTCATGAGCCACACTGAAAGCAAAAGAAAGGATGTGAGCTACATTAGAGGCAAATCAGAAGCTGAAACAGAAATCTAGTAGCCAGAATCTACTAAAGTATCCTCTGCAACATTCCCATTCATCTGCCAGAACCCTTTACACAGCAGTCCAATGTGAATAAACCTTTGTGGAGCTCTCGATGCCTTAAGGCCAAGCCCATTAACAGTAGGTTTTGCATACGCAAAAAAAAAAAAAAAAAAAGAGTTTCTCCCTGTAGTGAGCTATGTTTCTGCACTAAAGACTCATTCAAACACAAGGTTAGTTTCATTCCAGTTCATAGGTTTTGAAATGAATAGAGGTAAAGTAACACATGCACATGCTAGGACACATATCTCCCAAACCGAATGGTAAGGATGCACTTACACAGTTAGGTTAATAAAAGCTTTTCATAAATTCTCTCAGGCTAGGTGTTGTAGACTTTACAGTCAGTAAATAAACTCATCCCCTCTCCTGACACTAAATATATATTACTCTATAAGGAGAAGAATACTGAGATACAGGAAATAAACAATAGGGAGAAAGTCTGGATTTGTAATTAGAGCACACAGTGCAGGTCCATTTCACCTGATACCATAAGCCCCTATGGTAGCCCTAGACAAACTGTTAAAACAAAATCTTGAGGGGTGTAAAGGTGCCTCTACCCTACTGATTTTATATTTTTCAGATGGGGTTAGTAAGAAGTAAGTATCTAAATATGCAGTTCTGATCTGTTATCTCAGAGTCTTCACTAATAAATAAGAGCAGCAATGTTACCTTGTCCTCACAACACAGTTAGAAAGTAATTGCATTAAAGTTTTTGAGGCTCTAAGGTGGATGTAATGGACACTGCACAGATATCACACACTGAAAATGCATATTGCAGCCACTTCCTACCTGCACCCTGAGGGGACTTTTCACAGAAGCAGCATGGCAATTAAGTCAAATCAATCAATTCCGAAGTCTGCCTAGGCTAAATTAAAACATTTCCTCCTGGTGTCCAAGGAGATAGGCACAGAAATTGTTATCCTTTAATTCTGCATGTTGAAAATCTCAGCGCTGTAAAGCAGGTATCTTGGCAACATCTGGGCCCTGATACCTGATGTCATTTTTGGTGTTTTGGGGAAAAAAAAAAAATCCTCCCCCATCTTGCCAGCTGTGAAAGTCTGTGTAGCTATAGTCTGGTAGTCAAAAGTGGGTCACCACTGGCTTACAGTTTGCCAGTCTGTTTATTTGCAAGTTATTTCAGCAGCTTAAAAAACTTCTGAATAAGGACATCCTTTGGCCAGCATGGCTGTGTCCATTCCTGCTCATTAATGACCATTTAAAATATTGCATTGCCCTGCCTGCAGGCCATCCTGCTTCTGTCATGAGAGAGCCAGAAAGTGAGCCCTCTTTTGGCCTTTTCTTGGGGGACTTTCCAGTGTTTCATCATTCAGGATCCCGTATCATTGTGCCATTCATGCATATAGATTTTAAAAAAATCAGGCCTAAGAAGTATTTGTAACCCAAATGAAACGTTTTAGAAGAGCATTCCTTTAGCTTTTAATTATTCTTACTACATTGTGTACAATTAATGTCAAAGAAAAAAACACACACACACACGAACAACAACAACAACGACAACAAAACAACCACCAAGAAAACTAGTGCTTACAAATTGTGATATATGACAAGTCCTCACATGTGTCAACTACTGGAATGCTTATTTCTGTAATGTGCAAATACAGAAAGTTAAAGAAACAGGGAGATTTTCCCGTTAAGCAATTTCTAATAGCAATTTCATTTTAGCTAGCATAATTGACCTATCTTTTTTTTTATCTATCTCATTCATTCACTTGGTTATTTCTTATAAATTGAGTTGCTGAAAAGAAAATCCTTGGTGTAGTTAGTGGAGATATATAGTACATTTAAAAGTGACGACAGTGGTGTATGAAATAAAAGAAGCCTTTGTTCCTAGCTTGGATACTTCTATGTATCCTCACTCAATACCTTCTGTTACTTTATATTTACAAATAAACCATCAGACTGATTCTTGCTATGAGGAATAGATCCATTTTCACTGTAACTAACCTACTTCCTTGTTCTATAATAAAAATGGATCAGTATAAATATGCTAATGGCCTTTCCCGAGGCAGGCATTTCGAGAAAAGCTAACTGAGTCTGATGTACAATTTCAGTTCAGAGCATCCTATTTCAAAGCGTGCACAGATTTCTATTTTTGTAGCGCAAAGAAAAAACTAATGAGCTTTTAGACATAAAACATCATGCAGCTGCTCTATGCCAGAAATGCTGACAAACTTGTTTGTAAGTCTGCAAGAGCCACATGACACAGTATGATTCACGTTCATTTTGACCTTTGTCTTGTTTGTGATTGAAAACAATCAAAATTACCAGAGTCAACAGAGTGCAAACTATGTAGAGTAATTGGGTTTGGTTATCTCTGCCTTTAACTGTATTTCTGTGTTTCATCATTCTGGCTTTCATGTACACAGAAGCTACTGAACCATTCATGCATGCTCATGTGGAGATGTAGATTCAGTGTGTTTGACAGCTCAGGAAAGTCACAAAGCAATGTTGTCAAACAACTGTGCAGAAGATGCAAGAAGCATTAGCTAAACTGTCAATAAGCAGCAACATTAATGTAAATTATCAAATCAAATTTGTTAAGCTACCCCAGTGTAAACATGCATTTATCTTAACAGAACAGCGTTTGGATACTTAATGATTAAATTATCTTCCGAGACAGCATGCTAAAAGTATAGATCATATTAATATTTCCCTTATTAGCACAGTGCCTTTAAGCATGTTTCAGGAACTATTTGCTGAGGATACCTTATTTTTGAGTAACACCTCAGTCACATACAAATTTCTTGCTCGCAATTTCCTCCATTCCGGTGCCCAACACAAACACATGGTGAGGCCTTTCAGTGGTAGTGGAAGGTGATGACAGTACCTACATGGGTTACAAACACTGATGTTTTGGCCAACCTGGGATAAGAAAGTCTGGCTGTACATTAATATGCTTGATTATAAAAAGTTGCTGGCATTTAGGTGGCCCTAGTCACTCTTGGTGTACCCCTTCCTTCTGTATTTGGAAGATATCCAGAAGATCCAGGGACCTATTTCTTGACTAGGCATTCACAAACTACCATGGTATGACATATCAATGAGAGTACTCATATTCCTTCAAGTGGGAGTTTATCGTGTCTCCATGACCAGTAGTTTCAGGATTCAGATAGAGTCTAGGTATTGCTTCTCAAAATGAGAGCTCAAAAACCTTTTCTTAATTTCAACTATTATGTAATATAAAAAAATGCAAGTAACAGCATGTCTGAAGTCTTGCATTTCCCTGAACAGGGACACTGTGTTTTCCTGAGGTGAGTTCAGTGCCAGAGTTTGCTGTGATGAGTAAGCAGGCAGTCTAGAGTCAGATATTGTAACTCTAGATACCTTCTTACAGTGTCAGGAATCTCAAAAGCAAAATGTGGTGCTATTACAATCATCTAGACAATAAATAAAACTGGTCACAGTAATTTATTTCAGTGTGAAAGGGTTTTATTACCTCTTTTTGATAGCAGGTTATCAGATTATATAGTGTAATTGAAGATAGGGCCTCTACCCCTAAGCTCATCTTATCTTAATGGCATAACCCTTCATATAACAACATTATACATCACTAGGTTACATGCATACATTAGTCAAGCAAGGTCAGAAACTTCATGTTATGAAAACCTGAAATAAAATATGTGTGAAGGTGGTTATTGACACAAGAAAGTTGTGGAGAACTACTGAAAGTATTTTTAAGAGAAGTAGCCTTATAGATTTCTTTGGTTTTCAATTATTTGCCTTTGTTTTGTTCTATGCAAATACGTTCTATACACTTATTCTTGTTTGAGCACTTCAGGGAGTAAATTTGCAGTCAATGTTGTCATCTGTCTCTCGTTTCTATTAATTAATAGTATACTGAGTGGATTCAGAGATGTAACTTACCTGTATTCTAGTAATACTGTCTCTAAATGTAGGTTTTTACATTTGACTTAGAACTTTTTTTTTTTTTTTCCATAGCAAACCTGTCTTTTGACTGCCATTTCTTTATACTCTTCTCTTTCAAGAATGTCTCCACTTGTGCTAATATCTTTCATGTCATCCCTTAGACCAGACATAGCAGTCTCTTTGTTTCCTAGAGAACTCCACAGAGTTCATTCATGTAGCCATTTCTTTTTATTACTATACATCTCTGGCTTTTGCATCATGGTTCTCCCTGTAGCGTTCCATTCATTTACAGAAAAAAAGCTAAATCTTTATTTTTACAAGAGCATCTAAGCCATCATTGCCTTGGGTAATTTTCCCCTTCTTTGCAGGGACTAGCAACAACTATTCATGTCATGAGCACAGTTTTATCTTCCACTTACTGAGTTTATCCAGGTTACTGTCACTGTCTTCTTGCTATTACTTCTACTACTTTTTTGGTAATTAATGTTCAGTTTATTTCCTAATCTCTGTTCCAAAGTCACTTGCCGTTTCTGTTCTTTGCTTTTTCCTAATGAGAGGAGATGGGGGAAAATGAGAAAATGTATAACAAAACTAGTTTTTTTTTTTTTCTTTCCCTATAAAATCTCCAAAGCCAGAATTATAGTCATTAATACAATAATTTACAGGAAGGATTGTTTTCCTTTGAGAAACTGAATACTTATACTTTTAGACCTTCATGGTTGAGGATACAAGCCAGTGATGACCTGATAGGATTAAAGAAAGTTTCTAACAGTATTTTTTACACAGTTTTCCTCTACAGAATTTTTCTAATCTTTCCCTGAAGCAGCTGGCATTTTTTACAGAAGAAGACAAACTGGAGTCCAATGTGGAGGAGGGCTTCCTTGGGCATATAAGATAGAAATGCACCATAGGACATCCCAGCACAAAAGTCAATCATGTCACTTCCTTAAGGCTTTAGCATGAAACACATTACTTCCTAATTCAAGCTTCCAAAATCCTGTTCATCAGTTTCATAAATAGTGATCTACCGGTAGGGAATACAAGCTTCTACTCAGAATATTATAACCCTTATATGCCTTAATCATGGATAAGCACTTATTGTCCCTGGCAAATGTAATAGGCCCCAAAGGACATCCTTTGCCTCTCAGAAAGCTTAGGCTAAGGGAGCAGACTAATAAAAGAGTAAATGAATTGTTTTATTGATCAACATATGCTCTGAATATGCTCTTGTTAAAAGCTTACATGCATGAGAGAAAAGGAAAGTTATAAGGAAGATGGTGAAGAAAAATAACGAGGCAGCTGTGACTAGTATCAGGACTTTCTTTTAACATGTGAAGGATGCCTAGGAGAAACACAAAGACGCTGTGCTTGAAGGTTAACAAGAGAAGCAGAAGCTGGCATTGTAGCTGGTCAGAGATCAGGATTTTTATAACAAATGAGAACAAGTGCTGGGATGGATATACACAGTCTTACAGAAGGAGATCAAGCAGCTTGCTCAATGATACAGAGAATGCAAGCCTAGGGATGGTGTGCAGGGAAATCTCAATGTCCTATGTGGCCATACTGAAAAAAACCTCAAACATTTACATGTTAATGCAAGAACTAGTAATTGTACATCATGACCTATTGTGTTAACATGGATTTTTGTTACCTGCTTTGTCTTATTCTGTCTTCTTTAGTGTAAATTTTATTCAGTGTAGTGCAGGCTAAAGACAAAGGATTGATTATCTTTTCTTTGAGGAGCACACTTCCTAGGAAGACGTGTTCCAGAAATAATTATGCACAGATTTAATTGTTTTGGTGCCATATAGCTGATGTTAGACAGATCTTCATGTCAGTGTTGTCACACTAATTATATTAACATCTTACATTTTTTCATGGTTAGAGTCTTATATAACTGTCTTCTTATGAATAGACATTAATCAGTATCTCTGCCTAAACTAAAAATGTGTCATGACAACATGTATCTTAGCTGCACACCGCTAATCCTACCAGAACATACATGAGAACATACATAGTAATACATATTTAAAATATATTTAGTGTTAATAACATCCAAGTCAAAGTACATGAATAGATTCATATTAGGGACTCCCACTACATACAGTACATCTGTACTATCATATAAGCTGCAGTTTCCTTATCAGGTCTTAAAAGTTACCAGGTCATATTCCCTCTTGAGTCATTCATAAAAAAAGGCTACCTCAAATATTTGAGGCTTTGCAAGTGCAAGGGTCAAAGAATGACAGATTCTGGCAACTGTACTGAGACAGGAAAAAGACCAGGAAAGATTTTGAAAAACAAACAAACAAATAAATAAAAACAAACAAACGAAAAAAAAGCACACCAAACAACACAAATTTCTCTCTTAAACAATCCCATTTTCATACAGGTGAAATAACTCCAATAATATAAATATTCTGATTTTTGCTGTTATATTCTTTAAAATTAGATAAAGCGGCATTCAATACCTCATACACTCACATTAAAAAATACTTTTTTTTTTCTTGTAAATCTTTGAAGTTACAACCACTCAAGAGATAACTAATAAATCAAAATACTTCATATAGAGTGTTCCACATAAAATAATACTATATGTTTTATATATAGTATTTCCTCTTAGGCCTTAATTGAAATCATCATAAACATCAAGTGAAAAAAAAAAAAAAGACTCCTTGGGCAGCATTTGTTGGCATGACATGATTTTTGTTTATAGAAATAGTGAAAAAAAAAACATAAAATAGTACTAATTTTCAGGAGCAGTGATTTGCTAAGTATATCACCATCTGAGTCTAGTCAGTTTCTCACTTCACAAAACAGGTTTTGTTCTTTAATATATTTTTGAAATGGAGCAATGGAAAAGGCTTATTTTCCTAGTCAAAGAAAAAAAAAATCCTTTTCATATTTTATTAAATAAAACTTGGCAAGGAATACTGAGGTCTAGAATTCCACAGAGACAAATTTAGAGGAGGAAAATAATTTTCGGCTTTGATTATGCATTATTATAAACTTAACAGGGGCTCTGAAATGTGATACTTAAGGAAACACAGCTCTGAAACCACAGACTGTTCTTCTGTTTGTAGACTTGCAAAATGGCAAGATGCTTCAAGGAACTAGAAGAGCACTGCTAAAGGTAGAAATTTAAATTTTTTTGGCAGTAGTTTAAGAGTGGAAGGATAAAGTACACTGCTGGTCCTGCAAGCTCTCATGTCCATAGGTAACTGTAAAACTGGGATCAGTTCTAGAGATTTTCATGCAGCTATTCAGTGGAAGAAAGTTAAATGTATCTATAAATGTTGGCAGCACAGGAGTGGAAGAGATCACAGCACTCCCCAGGAAAAAAAAATCGTGAATGTAAGAAAATCGAAATTTGCCATTTTTAACGGTGTTTCCCATTAGATTTATTTTTGACATTTTATCAGAGCATACCAGGGAAATGCAGGCCTAAGAAACTCTGGTATAGTCACTTTGTTTTAAAATGCTTATATGATTCGTAGGACATATGGTTAGATGTATATTTTGACAAATTTAGGACTCACTTTTTGGAGGATTATTTTTCAGCTCTCATTTAAAATAACATATTTATTTAGCCTGAATCTTTCATCCTGATAACACTTCCAGCTGCTTACAAAAAGGCCATGTGCTTTTATCGTTGCCTCTCTTTTACATCTGTTTATCCTAGACTAGTAAGCAGTTTAATCTTTCCTTTCAAAAAGCACAGTGCACTCAAAGCTTTTACTATAAACTACTAATAAAATAAAGTGAACATACCAATGAAACACAATGAATAATGGTAATGCGATAAACTATTAGGTAGCCTTTTACTAGCTTGCATTATATAGATAATATTGATTATATAAGATACAAGAACATTAGCTAATCTCTATATATGTACAGATACACAAAATAATCTTCTGAAATACTGAGCCATGTGATGGAGAATTAATGGTGCCTTCCAAAAGGGGGCTGTCAGACTGAAGTAATTGTGTTCTGACAAGTCTTGTTTTCTATATTGTCTTCATAAAAAAATAAAAAAATATATCATCTGTTTTCATTTCTCAGGGTAAGCATACATGAAAATCCATATTTGCTACATCTGTTCAATAATTTTGTTCTGAAATCTATAAAAGCCAAAATACTAACCACTTTTGTCTGTCCCATGTTGCTTCTCTGGTAGCATTCATATAGTTCTCAGGAAATACGAAGTCCTCAGATGTTACATGAACTGTCCACAAAAGCTTGAGCAATTCTTCAGAAAGATTCTTAGAGAGACCATTTTCACAGCACTGAATTTCCTGGAAATAAAAGTCATAAGTCTCATGTTGTGTAAGGTATAGGGTGGTCTTGCTGACTTCAGTGGGTACAGTGAGCCTTGTGCCAGGTAATAAACTAATCAACTCTAACCCTGTTTAGCTGGTAAAGAAAGACTGGAAGGAACGGAGGAGAAATACATTTTTTAAAATGTGCGTGTGGAGGGGAAGAAGGAGATTGTAACAAGGTGGATGTGTTGTATCAAACCTTAATGGTATCAGTTCAGTTTTGTTCCGTGTAAGCCTAGGAAAATCAGCATTTCCTCAGCTCCACATCTTTAGTATGGTAACGCTCCTCCCCACCAGCCAACATCTTTTCTATTTTAACTGGAGGCCCTTCAGTACAGAGGCTCTCATGGGTGTATGAGCAGTGTCCAGGTCAATGGGGGCTGGTGTTTGCACAGGGTCTGGTCTAATAACCTGATAATGTATTACTTGCCATTCAAATTGATCTTTGCCAAACCCTCTCTGAAATGGGCAGTAAATTGGAGATGATAGCTTAAAAAAACTGCAACTGAGAATTACAGTTGACAAAACAAAGATGATCAGCCAGGTCTCTTCTCTGTCCCTGAAGGATGTCATGGGTAACTCAATTAAGCATAACTGAATTACACCAAAGCAAAGGAATGGTAAATCTGGCCTGATGTATGCAAAAATGAATGGTTGCAGAGCAGCAGGGACCCAGGCCATGTCTGAACTAAAGATTTCTGGTGAGGTGGCTGTACAGTTGATTGAGAAGGGATGCTGAGTGTGATGAAAGTCAAATTAAATCAGTATATTTATAGGGAGAACATTAAATATTAGTGAAATTACAAGAGGAGGACAATGCAGATGAGCTGAATGAGGCAGAGTTGGTTATACTGTTTTATCTGACTTAAAGGGGTGGTTGAGGGGAAATGACGACACTGGATTGGTAGGATGTATATAAGATGGCTTCTTCACACTATCAGAAAATGAAAAAACCCAACACATTCATGCTAAATAGCATGCGAATACTAGTAGTAAATTGAGTTTATATCAGCATGTTATAGAGCTCATTTCTATTATACCATCTTATAGTTTATGGTGTTTTTTGTTGTTCATTTGTTTTTAAAAGAAAATGCTTCTTGCATAGATGTACATATGCTTTCTCCTTCCAAAATGGCAAACTTTTGCTCGGCTTTGAGTTTACTCATTGTCATTAAAAAAAACTTCATTTTTAAAATATATTTCTGAAGCTATCAGTGCTTCATGGAGCATTAGAAAGCAGTCAGTTCAAAGGCATTGTATAGCTTGTATCTCTCTGTCTAGCCCACCTCTGCTCAGAGGGCAGTCCATCAGCAGGCCTCAGCAGCAGTACCCTGGGTGAGCTGTGCCCATGTCGCAACACCTACATGGAATCTCAGACCAATGCACTTCACCCAAATGCAGCCTCTCTGTCAGATCTGTTGCTTCTCTGTCAGATATGTTGCATGAAAGCCTGAGGAATGGAGCAGGGGTCTGCTGGGGAACCTCAGCCATGGCTTGTCTGTGTGCTCAAGAGACAATGATCCTGAGAGTCTCCTGTCTTGGCAGTTCCCTCACCCTGAAAGGAGCTGGGCCTGTTCAAGGCACCATCTAAGTGAGGGACCAATGCTCCTCCAACCAGTCTTACAGGCTTCATTAGGCCATGAAAGAAAGGCTGCTTTTCATTTATGAAACAGTTTTTTTTTGAAAGACAACCATCTCCCACCTAAAGTTTCTTCATTTGCTCTTCTCTTTCTGACTAGAAACACTCCTCAATGCAGAGCTGCTGCCTCAAGGGCACCTATGCAGCCCCCAGCTTCCCCCCATCCCAAACACATACCACGCTCGTGGTGTGTAATGGTGCACATGCCAAACACCATGAAGGATTGCTTTGTCAATGGCTTTTCTATGACTTTCTAAGCTATAGCAGAGCCTTCATGTCTGTGTTTGCTAGATATTTTAATATAATATGAGGAATTTGTTCTGTCAGCTATTTTAACGCAAATTATAGTTGCTGTCAAAGGTGCCAATTAGACTGACAAGCCTACAAGCGCAGGTCTCACTCTACAGAAATTATGTAGTAATATATCATTTCTGCGATTGTATTGAGGTGGCTGTCAGAAACTAATTCAGCACGTGGGCCTCTTCCTACAAGGCAGAGTACATGCTTTATATAGGAATTTAAAACCCAAATGTAAGATAAGTAGTGGAAAATGTCTGCTGAGGAGGGTGAACAGAGAGATAACAATGACTCAATACTAGTCAGCCTGAAAAAAGTAACCCCAGCCTGTCTGCTGCTTGAATTTTAACAAGCGTAAGCTTTTTGTCAACATTAAGACAAGAGACAGTTTTGAAGGAGGGCAACATTTGGAGGCCTCTTCTACATGAGAGGAAAACACAAGGAGCCTGATATTATTGGCAAAGCCATGGAAGGGGTCAACGGCAGACAGGAGGTGACAGTCTAGGCAGGTATTTCGCAGCACAGAAAGGGAGAGAAAGGTTTTGTAGTGGATCATAGCTGAAGTGACAAGTAGTGCTGTGATAATTTTTCTTTAGATGAATAGTTCTTTCTACCAGTGAATGCAACCTCTCTGCCCTCCTCAAGACAGTACTGACAAGCCAGAAAAAAAGGATCGTTGCAGCAGTCTTCTGGTTGTAGCAGGCAAATAAGAAATTTGTCTGCAAGAGTGGAGAGGAGAGGTAGCCAATTTATGGATGGTTATGCAGGGAATAAGGGGAAAGCTGTAGCTCTGACGCAGCTTTTGAATC
The DNA here is from genome assembly GCF_040182565.1 of Anser cygnoides. Taxonomy (NCBI): domain Eukaryota; kingdom Metazoa; phylum Chordata; class Aves; order Anseriformes; family Anatidae; genus Anser; species Anser cygnoides. The sequence continues at coordinate 52,002,096 of NC_089875.1, read as the reverse complement.
AAGGAGAGAACCACTGTAAAGAACAGACTGACAAGGAAGATGGGGTGGTTTCTGCAGTGAAAAAAATAGGCTAGGGGAAAGATGAGGACCTCTGCTTTGTGGCTGAGGTGGCAGGACATCTATGAAGAGAGTCAGAGATCCAGGCCAACATTAAGGCATGATGAAATACAGAGTAATTTAAGTTAACCAAGGTAAGCAGAAGAAATTACACAAACTAGCTATGTGCCCAGTTTCAAGACTGCAAGTGAGTTGAAGTGATATAAACAAGAATATTGCCGCAGTTCATCTGTTCCATGCCTGATTTGTCAACTGCAGTCATTACTCTCCATGGCACCATCACAACCTCCCCAGCAAATGACTGCAGCGTTACAGACTGAGGTGTATATGAAGAACAAGCAGCAGGAAAAAATTAATCTGTCATTAACAATCTTCTCTCCTGGAGTGTCTATGCTTTGAGAGAGAGAAAAAAAATCTATTCCATGGATAAACTTAATAACTGAAGTTGTCTTTACAAAAGCCATATATTTTATATTTTTCAGGAAGGTTTATTTTTTAATTTCTTTACAAAAGTTAATTAAGCTTTTATCTTTATTGTCTCTCACCAACTTTTGTCAGCTCAGCAAACATAAGCTCAAGTGCAAAGCAAGTTGTGTCCATTGCAGTAATAAGGACCATCAGTCAAAGTATAGCCACCTCTAATCCATGTATCACAGGATAGCTCAGCTCCCGTTCCCATCATTGGGCTGGTTTTACAAATGAGAATGTTAGTAATAACTTTTTAGGCAGCAAAAATATGCCAATGGAGAAGAGTCATTATGCAAGACATACATACAAGTTGTACCAACCTCTTTCCTTACCATAAGCAGATTGGATGCTCTCTACATGATCCATGCAAATACAAACAAAAGAAGCAGTGCAAACCTTATGTGGACACTTCTGCCATGAATGACTGCAATTGCCACAGTAAATCCACCATCTGAACAGGCAGAAAATTTAAAGACAATGAAGGATATAAGCTATTTTTAAGGAAAAATTTCTTAAGTCTGAAAAGCAGCTTCTGTTTTTCTGAAGGAAGTTTACATTTGTGAATATTTTAGACATTCCAGTTTTGTTCCAACTATTATGTTATCAAAGAAGAAAGGAATCAAAATATCTAACAGTTGGCAAATCAATTCTTCTGAAAGACCTACAAAGGTGTTTTTGTTCTGTGTATTTTCTAGTTAGTGAAGCAGACCACTTTCAAACTTAGGTATACAGTTTTGCAGATTAAGACGTGTGCAGCCCTCTTAATGTAACCCAATGATTTCTATGTCCTTGAAACAAATTTTGTGGCAGCTGCTTGTGATCTAGCAAGTATGCCAGCAAAAGTGACCCATATGTCAACCTTTCGCTTCACAGCCCTCTGCTGATTGTGAAAGTAGCTTGAAAAAATTCAAAAGGTTCTGTTTCCCTCACTTTAAGTACTACCACATGTGGGTGTTCAAGTTCTTCAGCTATAAAAAAATAAAATAATAAAAAAAAAATATGAGGACAAATATTTGCAGGATTTTTTATAATTCTTTCTTCTGAGGAGGCTAGATGTTTCACATCAGTAGTCTTACCTAAGATACAGTGGGTATTTTTTAAAGTGTATCCCATATCTTTACTGACAATGTTTTAGGATCCCTTGTGACCATCAGAGAACATTGAACATTGTGCATTTTGTAGGCTACCCTTGTACTTCAGTGGTCAACTCCAATTGAAACTGGTTCTGAGTGCCTAGCATCTTTCGGTGGCTGTACTGGCATCTTTAATTCTAGTCTCAGGTATGAACAACTGAAGAGATACACAGGACCTAAGGTTGGAAGGAGAAAAAAAGTAGATTTTATTTCACAGAACTATGGTTTCAAGAGTAGTTTACTTAGGTTTTTTGGTTTTTTTTTTTTTTTTTTTTACATAATTCTTTAAAAGAAGAAAAACTGTTTAAACTTCTATGCGCTTTGACAGTAAGCTGTTTTGTGGTTATAACCACAATGTATATAACATTCCTGGTGTCACACTGAAGTTGGTCTGTCAGCACAAAACAATGCCAAAAGATAACAGAGATCAGATAAGAGGTACTTTTCTGTTGAGTAAGACAGTTTTGCAGCACTGGTTTTCTTGAGTAATTAATTACTGTGATATCTTCCATTATGAAGGTCTGAAGTTCTGAAAATGTTGGAAATCTTATTCAGCCTATTTGAATGAAATTATTCAAGGCCATATTCTGAATCATATATAAAAATAAACAAAATAAAATAAAATAAAAAAAGTAAAACTGGTAGGATCCTCTCCATTTCTGTGTTTCTTCACTGGTCTGCTTTTTTATTTTTATTTTATTTTTTTATTTTTTGCAGATGGCATTGCAGACAATACATAATCTCTTTGCAGAATGTAACTTCAGGGCACAGCGTCTTGTCAGCAATGTTTTATTGGCTCACCTGGTTAGAGCTGGTGATGTGCTGGCTTTCACACTCACACAGTTTAGACTAGCACTGCACACAGGGCACCTCAAGATAGAAACAGGAGCATCAACCCAGGTGAGGAGGGACCACTGAAATTACATATCAAAGATAGTACCATGTGATGTACAAAACCAATCCTGTATAATAACATTTAATAAGTTCTCGTGATAAGACAGCATCAGTGAAGTGTCTTGTAAATGAGTAACAATGACAAAGTGAAGTGTAAGTATAATTTTGGCATTTTTTTGAAAGATATTGCCAGGAAAGGATGTGTTTTGTTGCCTCACTGTATGCATGGCACTTTCAGTGTCTGTATATTATTTCTTCTGGTATAAGAAGATGTGATTCTCACAAGTAAATAGAGGATTACTTTCTGCCAGCATGCTGACAAATACATCTTCTCCTCCATGAAACTTTCATTCTTCTGTGAAGCTGTGTTTTTACTAAGAATAACACTGGCCATGGTGAGACTAACTGTAAAATTGCTGCCATGATGTATGCAAACAGAAAAGCTACTCTGTCTCTTTTGGGTCTTTTCTACAGCAGCTATTTATTTATTTATTTATTTATTTTCCCCAGAGAATTTCTCCTTCATTTTTTCCTGGAGCTCTTTTCCTGGGGCATTTACTTCCTCTGGCCATACAACAGTAATCATTCTGCATGGATACATCTGTGACCCTCTAAGAAAGGTGAATGCAAAATGGACAACCATAAATTCTATTAAAGGATCAGTGGCAAGGAATGAAATGAAAGCAACAAAATTGGCCAGAAGGCACTGACATTAGAAGAGAATCTTAATAATCCTCCTTCCCCTTTTCTCACTGAAGAAGGTTTAAAGACTTGGAGATTGTCCTTTGGGGTACATATATTGTGCAGGAGGCAAAGACTTACCAACATTAAGAGCAGTATTCCTAGTTTTGCAAAGATGTAACCGTAGCTCTTGTAAAATATACTTGAAATAATCACAAAAAAAGTGAACTGCTAACAGAATAGTAATGAACACAGTGCAGGATGCAGAGATCTGCTGGGTAAGTACCTGGAGCTGAGGCATGCCCTGAGTTCCCCTCTGGTATGATACCTTATAGGCAGTCAAGCTCGACCTCAAAGACAAGAGTAGGGACAGAAAACTGCAAGGTAGCTTCAGGGCAAATGCTGGAAAAAGAAAACAAAAGGAGTGGGCAGAAACAGCATCTTCTAACAGCAAGGTAGAGGTGTTTAGCCTCTGGGATGTGTACAGCAGAAGCTGTCTGAACAGTGTCCTGATTTCTCCTCTTCCTCGCAAGTACCGTGCACACATCATGGCACTGGCATTGCTATCACCACGACGTTTTGCCTGTGGCTAGGTGCACTGGGTTTACATGAAAAGGTTTTGGTAGCAGGAGATCGCAGGGGTGGCCTCTGTTAAAAGAGTCCAGGAACTGCCCCATGTCAGATGAGGAGCAGTTTCTGCCAGCTCCAAAAGGGACCTGCAGCTGGCCAGAGCCGAGTCAGTGAGCAACGCTGGTTGGGCCTCTGGGAGAACGCAGTTAAGAAAAAAAACACTGCTGTGCAACAGCATCTGGGAGAGCATGGAATGAGGAACAGCCCTTCAGACCCCAAGGCCAGAACAGCAGGAGGGCAGGAGGTGCTCCAGGCACGCAGCAGCAGTTCCCCTGCGGGCTGTGGAGAGGCCCCTGGTGGAGCAGGCTGTCCCCCTGCAGCCCACGGGTCCCACACGGAGCAGATCTCCACGCTGCAGCCCGTGGAGGAGCCCCCGGTGGAGCAGGTGGATGTGGCCTGGAGGAGGCTGCGGCCCGTGGAGAGCCCCCGCAGGAGCAGGCCCCGGGCCGGAGCTGCAGCCCGTGGAGAGGAGCCCACGCAGGAGCAGGGGTCTGGGGGGAGCTGCCGCCCGTGGGGGACCCGTGCTGGAGCAGCTTGCTCCTGGGGGATGGATGGACCCCGTGGTACGGAGCCGTGTGGGAGCAGTGCTTGAAGAGCTGCTGCCTGTGGTCAGCCCCCACAGACTCAGTTCGGGCAGGACGGCATCCCGTGGGAGGGACCCCACGGGGAGCAGGGGCAGGGAGTTACCGTGAAGGAGCAGCAGAGACAAAGTGCTAGGGACCAATTACAGTCCCCATTCCCTGTTCCCCTGCGCCACTCGGGGTGAGAATGTAGAAGAGGGTGGTCGGGGGGAAGGTGGTCTATTTTTCGTTTAGTTTCTCACTGCTCACTGTTAGTGATAGGCAATAAATTACATTAATTTCCCTGAGTCTGTTTTTCCCATGACAATAATTGTTGTGTGATCTCCCTGACCTAATCTCCATCCCTAAGCCTTTTCCATCATATTTTCTCCCTCTTTCCCTTTGAGGGGAAGGGGGGTGAGAGAGTGGTTTTGTTTGAGTTCAGCTGCCCAGATGGGTATAACCTCCACACACGTTCCTGGTGTCCCTCCAGGAGGGCAGTAACAGGGTCCCTGTGCAACACGGCAAGGTTCCCACAGAGCATCACTCATCTTCACATCTTCTAAATACCTTCCTTTATTCTTAAAGATTATTTCATATGACCCGAGCACAAGATTAGGAGTACATGTTAACTTTAGGTTTATAGGGTTTGGTATGGAGCAATAGACTACCTACTTTATTTGCGTTATGCTGTAACTATATCCTCTATGTAATACATGAGAATAGAAGAACAAAATCTATTTTGATTCTGTCTGAAATTCACTCTGTAGATATTGTAGTTAACATGCTGCTTTTATATTAAATCTTTTCCTTTTTTTCTTTTTTTTTTTTTTTTCCAATTTTGCATTAATGCTATCTTCTAGAGTTTACAAATCACTATTACAGCTGGACCAAAGATACAATGCTACAGGTGTGAACAGACACCTTGTTTAAATTACACTTAAAAAAATATACCTTGTACAATAGACTTCTCACAGCCCAGATACCTCTGTTTTTCTGGCTAAATCCAGCTAATACACACACCTTGCTGGCCAGAATTTCATAGGTATAAAAGATATAGATACTGTGCCTTCATTTGCAAGCACCAACTAAGATAAAAAATAAAAATAAAAAAAAAATCCACATTTGTTCCCTGAACCAGTTTAAGATTTTTTGGGAGTTCCCATGGACATCCAAGCCTTACCCACAATTTTACATATGAAAACAAGTGACACTTTCATATTTGTATTTGTTGTTATTTACTATGCTTGCATATATAGTTCTTTGTGGATGAAAACTGATTTAAAATTTCATGGTATTATTGGGACTACTGGGATTTTGTTTTTAAGTTCATCCCTTAAAGCCAACAAATAGCCATCTCCTTTGCAAACTCTGTATTATTAGTGTCCAATGTGCTTGCAACTCCTTGAAACCACAGGATTATTTTTTTTCCAGATATTAAATGTGTATTCATTTCATTCATGTAATTCCACTTAATACATGGAATAAAGCAAAATATTGCCAAATCACCTTCACATAAATTGCAGATAAAAAATAACCCCAGGGCCTGGAAAGTGCCTCCCTAGTTGCCTTTTAGGAGGTGAGCAACTAAGTGGGGTTGTGAACCCCTTGGGGTCATAGTTTACTGTGCTCATCTGCCTGAAAAAGGAGTACTGATGGTTTGGTATGTGATACTATAGGAGATGATACATATCTGGAAAGTGTCAGAATAGGAGAAAAGCTGAGGAGACTGCAACTAGGATCATGGCCGGAAAGGAGCTGGCAGGGGGAACCTGCTGGCACCCTCACGTGGAGGCGGCAGCAGCAACTCCATGTAGGCAGAGGAGGCTGTTGGCTGGCTTGCTAGCCAGGCTGCCCCCGGCTAACAGGACAGCCTTCAAAGCCAGTGCTGGCATTTTCACCAGTCGCTTCTGGGTATATAACTGGTTGGAAAATTTCTGACAGAATAATGTTTCCACTAAAGAGACAATTCTATTAAAATTGACACATTTCACAAAAAGAAGACAGCATTGATTCGTTTGGACTCTTCACATTCTAAAAACTGAACCTTCTCAATCCAATTCAATGCTATGAAAACAATTAATCTCAATTTTACCACTTTGATTTACCGTGCATTTAAATATTACATGAGCTATCACATACACATAATATGTATAGGTAGTATTCTGACACTAAAGGGACTTAGTGATTTCACTTTATGAAAAAGGCTTCACAGTATCAAAAGGAAACATTTTGATAGTAGATTCACACTACAGTTTCCACAGTGTCTATTTATAGGAAGCGTGAAAGATGAGGCTTTCCAAAAACAAAATGGGAAACTAGGTTTGACTATGCAATGCACTGATCAGGTTTCTGAACACCTCTGCATGGGAAGCGGTGACTTAAGCTATGGAGTTCTGCAGGGCCGATGCTTGGAGCAGACTTTTGATTTCCACAGTCCTGACCATCACCCATGGTTAAGCCAAGGAGCCAGCATTGCTATTGCTTTCTTTCCTCTCCTCTTGAATCTGCTGTCAATAGACTCTGCTCTGCTACATAGCCAGTAAGATGCAGGACTGACCGCAGCTGCTCATCAGCCAGATCTCCCAGCCTTCTGCCTCTGCTGAATTTTAAACTGGGATGCAGCCTTTTAGTTAGTGACTGACCAAACACAGCTGTTAGAAATGTAATGTTGCAGTCAGGCTGCAGGACTCAGCAATGTGGGTGTAATTGGACAATAATGATTGAGGTGTGGAACATTTCCTGGGGAACTGATAACCAGCTGGGAGGAGTTAATGTCCCGCACAGCGCTGTGGCTCAATAACCTCTAGCAGATATTAAATCCCCAGAGGACATTCCTTGTAGAGGTTGTTGCTGCTATTTGAAAGGGGATGAGGCTGTGTTTTGTTTTCTTTATACCTACCAGTTTGTTGTCACCTGTGTTATTTGCTTGATGGTGATTTCTTTTGCTGTGCCAGGAGAACTATAAGATTTGTAAATCTCCTCCATTAGCCATAGTAAAGGTCTTGAAGTCCCCAGTTGGTAACTAGTTGTTCCTGCACAGCTGTGCCTAGCTGGGCTAACTCCTGGCCCACAGGCCAACCCCGGTGTCCCTTACTGTGATACAGTCCCACACTGACAGTGGAGGTATCTACTTTTCCATAGGTGAAGCAATGCAAGTATGAGAAAGCGAAAGGTAGAGGATGATGTATGAGGCCTTTTAATTTATTCAGGGAAATTTCAAGGAATCCTGTAATTCATAAGCTAACATTGATTACTTGATAAAGAGAGCTGTCCCACAAACTAGTTCTGAAAAGAAAAAGATGTAGAAGTATAATAATAAAAGTTATCTATGGGTGTACCTTTGTCAGAGAAGCTCCATAACATTATCAACTAAATCATATCCCCAGTCTTTTACAGTTTTCCAACAGTATTGGAAGCTAGCCTTCCAATTTTTATTTGATCCAATAAAAGAGATTGCATACAGTTTTATGTCGTATTTTGGTACATTTTGAAGTTATTTTCTACTCAGAAGGGAAAATACTCATCGGAAACATCCTAATGAAAACCCAAAGCTTTTCTTTCCAACCTCTCTCCTAAAAACACCAGGGACAGCTCTGGAAGTCAGCATCAGTTAAAACTGCCATTGCTGGCTGTCCACTGGAAATTATCTGAAAGTAATTTCTTATGGAATTACATGATACAATTACATCAAAGGTGTATTTGGTCCTGACTACAGGAAGGAAGGACAGAATCATGGTGGATATTGTGGTATTTACATCTGAACATATGGCTTACCAGTGGACTTAGAATTGTTCTCTTTGTATCTGCACTGGGAACATGAGGGAAACTCATTAATAGCGGAAGGAATTAAAAAGGCAGAGGCTAAGGACAGCTATCCAGTGAGGTGCAGCTGTTATACGTATAACCAGAGCACTTGCCATGAAGTCATTTAAAAAACACACACTGCTTTATAGCTGGTTCTTGAGAGAAATTCTCATTTGAATTACTAGTGTTGCTGAGAAAATTTGCAGTGACGTGCTTTTATATTAAAGGACAGATAAATTTGGGCTCCTGTTGTAGAAAAATTCCACTCAGTAACAGGGCTGTCTCTGAAAGAGAGGGGGCTTGAAAAGTTTTTTTATTCAGCTCCCTTGTACTGGTAACCTTGACAAGAACAGACTAATGTGGCTGGGTCAGCCTAACTTGATAAGAGCAGCTTGTCTGTGGCAAGGCTGTGTGGATGCTTGGCACCTGGGCTGTGTTGGGCTGGAGGGGTGTGTGTACTTGGGAGGGCAACCAGCCAATGTGACTGAGCCTAACAGATATCACGAGGGAAGCTGTAGTTGCATGAGGAATGTTTTATGGCCAGAGTTTTGACCCTCAACAAGCCAAGCAGTTATTAAGACTGGGACTATGGGCCACTCTGCTGATGCAACGGGTTTTGTTCACTTTTATGTACAGGGCTATTTTATATTTTCCAATTAAAGTTGTTTGCCATTTGATCTTCCAAAAGACTCTCCTGTGATCTTGAAAAGTTGAAAAATACCTGGAAAGCAAATGGGAAGGTCACAGCTTGAGTCCCTAAACCATAAGAATAGACACATTTTTGGACAGGGAAGATTTAAAGTAAGACCACTTGGAAAACTAACTCTGGTAGTCACCGTTGACATCTGGTACAAGGTTACAAAATAAAAAGGGGAATAGATTGAAACATATGACCTCAGTGAAATAGCTGTTCTTGTGGCATGGTGTCCGTGTGGAATAGTATAAGATAAATATACTTAAAGAAGAAGAAAATAGACTGACCACCACTCTCAGGATGTGATAAAATACCAAAGAATATCATTCCTCTCTCTTAAACTCTGTAAGTGTATTACAAGTAGAATGAAGACTGAACTTGAAGAACAGAATAATACTTTAAAGAACAAATAATAGAAAATTGGTTTCTTTCTTTTTTTTTAATATATATATTGTCTCAAATCACTTTTATTGTTCTTCATCTAAAGTGCAAGAGAGCCTCAATGTGTGTGTGATGCCAAAATACTCTTCAGATGAGAATTAATATTCTGCCCTTGTAACAGAAAAGTCATTCAAAAACTGTCATAAATGATATACCTAATACCATAAAACAGTTCTGAGACTGGGTGAAGTGAGGGCTTGAGGCTTCTTTTTTTATATTTCTTGAGTTCTTATGGGGCTTTCTCTGCCACAGTATCTTAAAATTTGTGACCTTAAGAATTCATTCTCCTAATACTTTGATGTTACTATGTCCAATTTGATAGATAAGAAATAGGGCCCCAAAGAGTTCAAGGAACAAGTTCATGAGATGTAACAGTTTGGAGTCCTAGAGTTTTGGTGGTCTTCCTCAATCTTTCTGCTTAGCTCTTTGAGAACTACCAGGTTACAGCCTATATAGTACACCCATTCTGCCTCTTGAATGTGCTCTTCCATTATATAGATGTGAAATCACTGGGTAACAAGAACACATCTAATCTCTCAGGGTCTCAATGTGGTAATTTGAATCTGGTCCCCTCTCTAAGACCCGTTAATACTTTTTATTCATTTATTGTCATCAAATACATGCTTAGCTGAGGTTAGTTTATACTAGCAGGGCTCTCTCAAGAATGGTTATTTTAAATTAAAAAAGGAGTTATGCCTTCTGAGCCTTTCAGGGCCTCAGCTCTGTGAAGTGATTTGGTACTTCAGATCACTAGGCTAAGTAGGCTAACATCTGGAGTCCTATATCATGTGAAGCCAAGTGTAGCCCCCAGTAGAAGGGTAAAATTTAAGAATGCATACTTGTGTCTGAAGCATTTCCCATTTACAAACTCAATGCTCAAGCTATTGGAAACATCCCAGTAAAACGACAGCTTCCCCAGGGAGGAGAGGAGGTTCAAGGCTGTTGCCATTCAAGCATCTGATTCAAAACTGTGCTTTCAGTCTGTGAACTGGAGTCATGGCAACCCAGAAGGTGAGTCCTTTTGTATGTCTAGCCTTATATGACTGGCCCAGCTGGGCAGCAAACTGAATAAAAGGCTGCAGCCCAGATGGATAATTGATTATTTGAGGACAGAGCTGGGTCATTCACAATGAGAAAGAAATACTTTGTTTACAGTTAGCCATGTTCAAGTTAGATATCTGTTATTGTCACATAAGTATCTCCTTAGCTGATGGGAAGAGATAAGACTAAACAAAATATTCTTAAGAAGTGCCTTTACGGTTTATGAAAAGTACCTAGATGAATGACCAGAAAAAGTCCCTTAATTTTTTGATGGTTAGAGCTGGAAAATACAAATTCTCTCCCCTCATCCCCTGCCTTTTTTTTTTTTTTTGGTATGATTAATATTACCAAGAGTAGACGCTAAAGCAATACTGTGAAACACCTGGTTTTCATCAACAAGAAATCTACCATTCACACATCAGTCATATGTATGCTTATTTAGGCTAATAGCCAAATGACGTGGCCATAAAGTCAGAGATATCTCCCTAGCAGGAAAACAGACTTAGTTAGAAATGGTGATAGGTTAGGTAAAAGCACCTGGATTAGTTGAAATATCACTTATTTATTTATTATTAGATGACACACAAATCCCCCCCCCCTTTTTTTTTTTTGGTGACAAAAGTCAGAAACCTGCTTTAGGGATCATTTAGAGCATATTAAAAAAAATCCTCTTTTGTATCCTCCTGAAATATGTACAGTATAGTTCCATGAGACAGCACCAGACAAAAGTGGAGAGGGGGGGCTTTGTTGTGTTTTCACACATGGTTTGCATATAATATGAGGATAACTGTCAATGACAGCATTTAGCTAGTTGAAAGAATGAGTTTTTCCAGTGTATTCTTGCAAAATTCTGTTTTCCAGCAAATTCTTTAGAAACCATTTTCTCAGAGTAGAGCAAATGGATTGCCAGAAATCATGAAAACAAAATGACTGTCACCACTGATTAATGAAAATAATATGCATGCTTGTAGGCGCACACTCACTAATCACATTTCCCATATACAAGCCCTAATCTTGTATTTACATTCAAAAATACCTATTTTGCATAAAAGGGAACAACAAAAGAAGCTAAAAGTAAATACTCTGTGGGAGAACACATCTCTGCAGCAGCCTGTGTCTGAACTGAAGATGTGACAGTAGCAGTCTCCAGCTGATACCATATTCCTAGTGACTGAATGGGGTTATACAAAGAAAAGAAGAGCATGATATTTCCTACACATCATCATGCTCTTAAATTCTCCAGACCAGGAGGTAAAAGTGATGGATAGCAAACTGATGAAAGTTAAGCATTAGCAAGTAACTCTTTCTTTGATCTTTTAGCAACGTTAAACCCTCCAACTCTCTAAAATAGACACAGTGAAGACAGGACTGATGTGATTCAGTGCACTGTGTATTTTTAGACACTACAAATTGTACTCAAGACAAATCCCAGCCACATGCTTCTAGACCCCCACCTTTCTTCTTTTCTAACAGTCTCAACAACTTCCAAAGGCTGTGCATGTCCCATCTGTAGCTAGGAAAACAACAAAGACAGCTATGCATACAGCACAGTGACCATCCTCTCCTCTTCTCCCTTTTTAAGCCCTGGGCCCAGCTGGCACTAGACACCTCATTGTGCAGGTGGTGGCCTTCCCACTCTTGCAGTCCTTTCTTTTCCTTGGCAAAGACTGACAGCTTTCTGGTGAGCATCTAAATTAATTTATCTTAGGGAGTGATGTCACCTCTTCAGTCCTATCATAAAGTCCTGGTGAATGGTAATAAAAAGGAAAGGAACCAAGACTTGAGGAACATATTTTGTGTGTGTGTTTTGTTTGATTTGGGTTTTGTTTTTTCCTTCATTCCCCAATTTCTGCTATAAGCCCACAGCACACAGCCTTAGGTAAATGAATAAGGTTTAATGAGAACACAACCTGCAACCAGACATATATTTGTATGGCACATAACAAATAACCTCTTTTGCCTTTTCATTATTTGGATGAAACTCAAAGCATATGGAAAGGACAAGTAGTAATTGCTGAGCAGCCAGCACTTCCATAGCTGGTTGGACTGCTCTCACATTCAAAATCTTCTGACTTCCTTTCTGACGGTGCACCTGAACCAGAATCTCAGATCCAAGCTTCCTCTTGAACTTTGCAAAGTAAAAATGAACTACTAGTAAAAACGGTACAGTGGCAGACCACACTGAGCAAATGCATTATGGAAAGTGTTGCACTATCTGAAATGGCTAAGAACAGAGCTTTACATTGTTGTAACTGCATCCAAGGAAGGCATGCAAAATAGCTGTAGGCAAGGGGCCTGTTTTTCCAGTCATTTTGAAGTATTTTTATCTCAACTACATCTATGTAACAAGCTCTGTGAGTTAGAAAGGAATGCAAACCTGGAAAGGAAAGCCCTCCTGTGAAGGACTCCCAACACTTTCCTTCCTGTGTGTTCTGGTTTCTGCCCCCACTGTACAAGCCAGCAAAAACACAGCTGGGAGATTTGCTGGCTTTGGCACTGTTGAGGGACTTCATCGTAACTTCACATGTAGAATGGGAATCTTCTTTTCTCTGCCTTTGCAACATGATGAAGAGAGCCAAGAAATGGCTAGCTGGCAAGCAGGTTTTTCTCCACTCTTTTAATAAATCTATATGCACATTTAGTGTTTCTAAGTGTGTAGAATTCCACTTAGTGTTGGAATTTTAGGAATATTCTTTGTTGGTACTTTCTGGTACAGTACAAATTACCAATTATATACAATCATATATTTGACCTAAAACCAAATCTTAAAGTGCATGATCCCTAGAAAGCATGATTTATTTATCCTCTGCTAGCAAGGGCAGTAAAGCCAAAGTTTTCATGGGGAAAGTTTCTGGTTGGGCATAGACTAACAGGGGTGTTTTGTGGCAGGGTCGGTTGTGTTCTGGCAACACAACTAAGAAATATACTCTCACTTCCTTCTCAGTGACTTCTCTTACCCAGCATCCTGATAGTCCGAATTCAAACTACCAAGGGAAAACCTACATTTCCTATTGCTGAGAACCTGTCACTAACTTATAGCCACTCACTTCAAGTAGAAAACACTGGTTTGCATTTTTGTAAATAACTCCCTTAGGTATGAGGGGTCAGTGGAACAGTATCTCTCTCTTACATTGCCAGCCACTCATCCATATGAAATATCAGTTTAGTGAGAAATTATACAAGTAAGTCTGCTTTAAAATTTGCATTTGCAGAAGGCCTTCTGATTCATCTATTTTAAGTAAAAAAAAAATGTATTTTGTACAATGTGATTTTTCTTTTGACAAATTTTATAATTTTCTTTTCTTTTTGAAAAGAGACTTTTTCTCCATTTCCTTAAGCTCTTCTAACTTGTAAGAGAAATGTTCATGGATTTACATTTTGAGTGGCAATCTTTCTTTGCAATGTTTATGACCCTGACAAAAAGAGAAAAATATTAAAGATTTAAAGTCATTGCTAGAGTTTTTCATAGGTGAGTTTCTCAAAGAAATCTAATATCAAGCAAAGATTCTTTATTTCTAACAAAACTTGATTTTGGATCTGGACTCCTTATGAAAATAATACCATAATACCAAAGAAATAGTAGGGATATTGGAAAACACAGGTCATAAACAGAGGAAATAATTCAATTTTGAATAGGAAGGAGCCGGAACAACCAGAATCATACAGGAAAATGAGGATAGAAAACCTTGGACAGTGAAATGACACCTAATATATCATTTTCTCATTTCAATAGACAGCAATTAAGAAGACAACATTGAATTGGTTGGGTCATGGCAAGAATACAGACTCATTTTCCTTCTGCAAAGAATCAGCTATCACCAGTTCTTCAAAAAACTCACCAACTCAAGCACCAGCCAACATTCTGTGGGTTGTACATATTTAACTTCACAACTGTTTCTAAAACAAATACTAAAGTCCCATTTTCCACTTTTATAGTGCACATCTACCTTCTGGTAAGAACTCTAATTTTCCCAGAACTTAAGGATGATGTATTTAAGTGGGAATTCAGGACACTGTATTTGTACATACCATGATGTAGAGAAGGTGGGAAGAGTGTGGGGAATTGGTGATGGAGGATAATTAATGGTCTGGACTACGTGTTGCCAATAGTCCATTTGAGGAAGAGTCAACATCAGGAGTAATGTTTACCTAGGCTAAGAATTAAGAATCGGGAACGTCTGGTGTTTTTTTTTTATTATTTTATTTTTTATTTTATTATTTTTTTATTTCTTTATTTTTTTATTAACAAGCATATCTATACGGCAAAACGAAAAGAACAATGTAAAAACTGGATTTGGTTACTATAAGTAAGAGCCTCCTCCTCCTCTACAGGAAGTGTGTTTTTCATTCTCCCTCTTTCTTTTTTTTGGTAAAGATATATCTTTTTTTTTTTAGCTTTAGAGTACATAATCCTGTAATGCTTTACTGCTTTTTTAATTAGTCTGTTATCACTATCTTTCAAGCAGCATTTCTGAGCAATCCTGCATGTCTTTTAATCCATTCTGTTCGGGGTAAACTCTGTGACTTGTTTTCTATACAGGTATTTTCCAAACAAAAAAACTGTCATCATCCTTTGTGTCTTAAATTGTCTGCTCTGCAGTAGAAAGAAGGCATGACAATTCTAACCTTCTCAGGTATTTGTAGCCAGTGCAATATTGCAAAATGTCAAAAGCATTTGAGCAAAAATTTTAGAGCATACAGAGAATGTAAGCTACTTTAAAACACTGAGCTTGCAGTGATTGGTACATCCAGCAACAATACTCTACCATGGCCTTTCAAAAGCATTGAATGCCTAGTGAAAAATACCATACAACTTGGAAGCCAATTTTTAAGTGTTTTGTGTGGCTTCTCTTTGTGAAGGAAGGAAAAAGACAAGCTGTTACCTTAAAAGCATTCTGTAAGAGGCACTCCGCAGCTACAGTTTTACCGTGAGTTCTCTCTGTAAATTAAACAGTAAATTTCCACAATTACCTAAACAGGTAAATGCTGAATTTTAAACCTTCAGTAGGTCTTTTCAAAACTACTTATGTTTCTCTTCTTTCAGGGAGCTTTGGTTTCTCTAATAGCCACAAGAGTGCGGAAAGAAAAGCAGAGTATAAAGGTAAATTCATTAGTTTTTACTCCAACAACAAAAAAGGACTAGAACTGCAGCTTTTGGAGAAAGAAATGAGATACAGGACGAAGGGCAGGCTTAAGGCAGGGCTTTTTCCAGGATACAGTTTTAACCTTTCCATTTGAGACTGAGCATGTTAGCAAGGTTAGTTTGGGCTCAGTTACGTCTGTCTTAAAAACCCAGAATTTCAAAAACTGTTTGCAAAGGCCACAGGAATTCTGAAAAAGGAAATAACTAGTATAGATATTGTCTATACCACCATGCTTGGAGGAGCCCAGGATATTAACTCTCTGGAATTATGTTAACTCTCCAGAATGGTTGCCATACACATAGAACTGCATTCAAGTCTGCATGTAACTCACTGTGCTTTACTTGGGGGAAAGTCTTCTGCTCCACTGCACACACACAGTCCCACAGACTCTGTATACACACAAACTTTAGGGCATGTCCTACGGCTGTGGTGGCTACCTCAATGCCGAGCATCTTCTGAAAGGAGACCAGAGCCAGAAGTAGGTATGGCTATAAGGCCCTACCTACCATGCTCACATGTGGGCTATCCTCACTAGTAAGGATGGTTGCTCCTTACTGTTTGCTGGTCCCTTCTCACATCTTACTCCAGTGCAAAAGAATCAGCCCAGGTCCTTTACAGTCACAGAAGAGGAAGCTCAATTCTCACAATAGTCATGGAGTTACGCTGGGTTACCCACTGGCTATCTACTTGCCTGGTTAGCACCTACGCTAACTCTGGTTAGAGTGGGCTGTATTTTATTTACACACTTCTTTTGCTTGTGTATATTTTTTAACCTTTAGTCCTTGGTTATTTGTTTTTTTTTTTTTTTTTTTTACTATCTTATGGATGTCGATTCCTGCTCTACAGCTAGCATCCATATCAGCCATGCAGTCAACCTTCCTTTCACCATGCGAGCCGCATACACAACTGTCTGTTAGTCTGGGGGCTGACATCTAACCTCCTTCTCTTATTTTATAGGAAGATTCCAGTAAGACTTTAACAGTTCAAGCTGGTGTGAAGTGCTGTGGTCCAACTTGCTCCAGGTTACCATGGTCTTCTTCCATTTCTGAAGCCAGCATGACACAGGATGCTAGTGGTGTACAAAAACACCACCAAACCCAATGCCTTGCACTGAGAACTGTTTAAAAACAGTGATGGTAATTTTTCAGAAACATATTTTAGTCTGTATCTTTGTATATAACTGGAACTTCATGAAAGAAACCAGAGGTTTTGGATGCTTCTAATTCTGCATTTTGTGTCTCGCCACATTAAGGAAGGTTGTTTTTCTGTGTTGTAGATACTCAACACTTCTTGAGAAGTTAGGTACCTAGAAAACCTCTAAATATATTTTGAAAGCTTGAAACTTGTTTACATTAAGATCTCAGTCCTGTACTTGTTTGACAGAGCTCCCTTTCATTTATATTATCATCTGATAAAAATTCTGTTGTTTCTCTCCTACTTTTGCTTTCTGTATCTATAACTTTAAGCTCTTCAGCACAGGACCTGTGCTCGCATGTTGTCTGTAGCACGCTGTAAAGAAGCTACAGGAGCAGAGGTCTTGTTTGTCATTGTGTCCAGGTCCCACCTTCCCTGTATCACTCCCAACATCAGAACTCTGCAGCATGGTCCAGCACTGAAGATACAGCTATGACTGCACAGGATGAATAAAGATTTTGGCAGGAGAACAATCAGCTGGAGCAAATATAAACTGTGAGGAGAATTATGCTTCCACCAAATTCGTTTCCTCAGCTTGCTGTACACAGATAATGTGACTAGCCAGCTTGCTTTTCCATGGCACTGCTCCTTTCTGTCCTGCCTTCTCTGTGAACGTGTCCCTGCCATATCTTCACTAGACACTAGCACTGAGTATCTGCAGCATTACAGCAACACAGCACCAAAAAAAACACCCTAGTTACAGGGATGAAGTTTTCACTGTAAGAAGTGCCAAATAGAAGACTGCATCACGTGCTTGTTTTACAGGGTTACACAAATAGACTTTCTGACAGATAGCTCTGTGGAATCAGCAACTCTTGTTGTATTCCTTTCATAGGCACTTTATTGCTGCTGATGCCTAGGCTTGCTCATTTGGCATCCTGTGCTGCCTTTACATCAAGACACGAAGCAGGCTTCCTCTTTACTGCACTGGCTACATGTATGCAGAGGCAGAAGGACTGGGAATGCAGCGCATCCCCTACCACCAACCAGCTTACCGGCACCCTGCACTACTGCCAGGATAGCCTATGGCTGGTGACTGCATGGAGAAAGCCTAGTTTCTGAAGGGTCATCTCTGCAGGGCAGAGGGCTGGCAGCCTAGAAATAGCAGAAATAACTGCATCAGGAGAATTTTAGAAGTCACAGGAAACATTTGAAGCTGGAGCATGCCAAAAATAGAATGGAATAGTACACAGCAAAGGTGACTTAGAGGAAGCCCATGCCTCTTCCCAGACTCATCCCTAATTCAGACCTCATTATGTCTCTGGTTTTCCCCTCAACATCATCACAATCCCTCCTCTTATTTGTTTTCTGAAGATAGGGTGTGACGTATGAACATGAGACAGCAGAAAACTTCTCCCCTTACTAATATTGTGAGACAAACACTGATAAGCCTTTGCTGGGTACTTGCCATCCTTAAGCCCTCCTGCAAGTGCCAGCAGGACATTGAGGAAGACAGAGGACACAAGGCCACCCCTGCCTGTTAGCACCAGGGTAGCAGAGAGTGCAGCAGTTCCTCCTTTTACACAAGCAACCTTGTTGTAAGCAAGCAGCTTGAGACAGCATGGAGCTGGCCAACTCCTTGCCAGGGGATGTGCTTGGCTGCACTGCCCCAGAGGCATGGTCTAGCCATTTTCCCTGCCTGCACTACCGGGAAGGGCTCTGCTCACCTCCTGGGTCAACAGGGCCCCTTGCAGAGCTGCACATCAGCACATGTTGGGGTGCCCATGCCACCATCCTCCTCCTCTGGCCATCTCAATGCTGCCAGCATCACTGTGGCAGCCCTTAAACCCCCTTGCTTGAGGCTGTAGGGACAGGAGGTCACATGTTCTTCCTTACTGAGCATCACACACATCTCCAGGTGGTGGTAGGAAGGAAGATGGGGTATCTGTTTGAGCAGGATGTCTTTTTTTTTTTTTTTTAAGAGAGCACTTAAAGACTTAAGCCAAGCCAAAGCCAAGTGAAATTTTCCCACCAAAACCAGAGCAAGAAGCAAAGTCAATAGGAAGAGTTAATCTTGTGAAAACCACAAGTCATTATGGGATTGGAAAGGATTATTGCAGTTTAGATAACCTTAAGAAGCATTATCTGTCTTGTTTATACTTGTGTCAGATGCAAGGTAGAGAGTTAGACTGGGAGTCATGGCTGGCAGTCCAGCATCAGAAAAAAAAATAAAAATCACCTTCTGTGAAGGACCGGGTGAAACACCAGCACCCAGGATGAAAGGCATCTCTTCTCCAAGTTTTATTCAGATGCTCTTGTTATCTGGGAAGCATATCCTTCTAAGAGATCAAAGACTATGTTTTCGAGCATTGAAGCTGAACTGAAAGTGAGTCAGAGCTGGGATGTTCCTGGACTGAAAGAGACAATTCAACAATAACAATAGAATTTTTGCTGAGAAGAGGCTGCAATTTATCTCATGGAATATGCTTCTTTCAAGGATGAGAAAATCCTTATTAGGAAATCCAGTCTTTTCAAAAGATGCTATGTTTCTGACCTGCCACTGGTTGTATGCTGCATTGACTGATTTATATTGATATCTGTTATGTAACCCGCATGGTGGAAGAGTAACCACTCTGTTCCAGCTCACATTATCCAAGTGTTCAAATATATAGACATGTATATCCGTGCTGAATCTACTTTAATTTTCTCTGAGCAGATACGTCCAGAAAGTTTGCTAGAGAACAGACAGTCAATTCTAAATATGAAACGTTTCCCCTTTTGTTTGAAATAGAAAATAATCTGAAAGCCTTTCTCTGGTAATAAACCCATCTTTGTAGCATACATTTTTTTTTGAAAAAAATATTTGGAGTACTCACAAAGAAAGAGACCTCATCAAGGTATCAAAAATAATATGTACTCTGAAGCACAGAATATAACAGCATTCTCTTTGATGAATAGGAATTGCTCCATTTTTAAGCAGAAAGTGTCTAATGATGAGATGCGGGCTGGCAAAGCAGAATTGCGGGTTATTTGCATCCCAGCCTCAAGCTGCCAACAGGTTTTACCCACACACTGCATCTTCATATACACTCAGGACTGATAATTAGATCAAATTTATCTCCTTGACCAGAATTTTATCTTTGTTCTTCCTCATTCGTTGCCTTAATTAGTAATGGATCTTGGTTTTATTCTTGGACTGTCCTATTTAGTAGTAGTAGGAATTGTGTAGTTTTGATTTGTTAAATATATATATATATATTTATCTTATGAAGTGTGTCATAGTAAGAACTGTGTTCCTCTGCTCTTTCATGCATCCTGTTCTCTCTGACCTTGGGAAAGTTTCATTTCAAATGAATCAATCACACACTCACAAGAAACACACCACACCTAAACCAGAAACAGAAAACATATTTTGTTAGAAAGCCACTAAATGAAATAATGTGGCTGTTTACAAGAGACTTCACTTGCGTGAGAGGAATTTGGGACTCCATGAAAATGGAGGAGGTCAAAGGTGTGTGACAGCCTGCAGATTATTAATTTCAGCATTATCTTTGCTTTTAAAACCTGCTGTTCCCTTCAAGGGTGTGCTAGTCTCTCTTAAGTGAGAAGTAGCAATACATGATCACAGGAGTTCTTGGGATAGGGGAGAAGAGCTATAGAAAACAATTAGCCTAATTAAAAAAAAATCTTTTGCTAATTAAATGCCTAATTTTCACTTATTAAAACTGGCTGGAAAATCAAAACAAAAGCAAACAAAATCTGACTTTGCTGGATGGCAGGGTTTTAATGAAATTTGAAAAAAGTTTTCAAATCAGAAGACTTACAGTTTCCATTAAGATCTTCATTTGAATGCAAAGCTATTAAAAATAAATGCGAAATTTTCTATACCAATAACAACAGCCCCCGAGGTATTTCCCTTTTCACAGCATGAGCTCAAATTCATGGCATAGTACAATTAAGCTAGATGGAAAAAAAACAAAGCGTAGGATGTGACTCAATCAGGCATCTCATATTTATTATTCTTTAACTTTTGATATTTCTTGTTCCCAAATATGACTTCTTGTAATGCTGTAGAAGTCCTGATTCATTTTGTTTGGCTTTAGATACACCATACCTTATTTATGCATGTAATCAGCTCATACTCTGTACATGGACTGTGCCTCCTTGAAAGAGGGAACTCACCAGCAATACACTGGAGGTATGATTCATCCTTTAAAAGGAAATTTTTTCTTCCAACTACTGGGAGCCTGGTTTCCCTAACCTAGGCTGCTATTGAGAGAACGCAGCTCTGCAATATATCTTTTTCCCAGCCTATCAGAAAGAACTGATATTGCAAGACAGACTATCCTCACCTGTGCTTGGTTCAGTTCTGCAGCCTGAAGGTACCTGGAGAGTGCAGATGTTGTTGGTAATGCAGATGATCTCCCTTACTGCACTATGTTTTAATTATATAAGCAGCTCACCAATCCTAAGATGAACACCAATGACATTTTCAAGAAAATGTGGTATTTATAAGGGGGAGACATTATTGTTCTTCTGAAAATGTGAGTTTTGCTGAACCAGAAGAACAAAAAAGCAATACACGAATGAAAAGCCTGAATCTAAACTTACATAATTTTGAGTTAAGTTGGCAAGTGTTTATACACACATCCAAGACCCTTTAAACGTATTATACCCATTTGTTAACTCCAGTCATAAAAAGAGAGATGTGATTATATTCCACTTCATAAGCAAAGATCAGACAATGTTTATGCAGCCTTAGATCAAGCTGAAGTATGACCTTGCAGACCATGCAAGCAAATTAAAGTCATTTCTGGACTACTGCTAAACTAGAATTCAACTTACTTTGATTCACTAGGAACTCTTGATCATCTCCCTTCTTTTGCTACCAACAGACACTGCATAAACTTCATGGCTTCCTTGTCATTTTAGGTAGATCATGTCTTGGTGAAGGAATAAAGGTAGTTGCCTTTTTTGTTGTTGTTGGTTTAACTCAGACAACATTCCATAACTTGTCAGTAATCAAGTACAGGACTTGTTCTTCCTCCTTAAAAATACAACTCGCTCTGTGTCAATGTATGACTGTTTTTGTCAGTGTTAATTTGAGCTTCAAAACATATGCAAAGAGGACCACCATAAGAAGTTTAAAACCAGTTACAGCACGAGCTCTTACCGTTTCTAGAGCTCACTACCTTTGTCAACTTTTGGAAATAAAGGTAAGCAAAATATAGGCCAATTATTTTTTCACTTTTAAAAACAAAGCCATATTTCTGTTTTGCACTGAATGAAAAAAGAAGGTTTCTAAACTCTTTTGAAAGCCTAATATTGTTGAGGGGAATAATCCATTTTATGAAACTTAATATTTATGAAAATGTTTTATAATGCAGCCCCAGTATCAGTCTTTTGGTCTGAATGTGGAGCTGTATCCAATGTGCTTTACGCAGATACAAATAGAAGGAGATAAAAGAGATGTCATTTTAATGCCAGGGATATAGACATTCCAGTGACACTGATCAACTCACAAACAGCAGAGAAAAATGACATGCCTCTTTTAAACTGCCTAGCTTCATAACTAACATGTACTAATATGCTTTTTAAAAAAAATCACAAATGTTACTTCTTACAAGCATTCATCAATTGATTTGCATAGTCAGGAAATGCAACTCCTAGAACTATAGACACAGTGTTATGTGGCCCCTGTACACACTCACCAACTTCACACATGTGATCTGGGTTACTGAAAGCTAAGGAAACAGATCCAGCCATAATTTCCCTGAAAAAGTCATGACAGATGGTTTATGTCTCCACAACTGTGAAAAACTGCCTTTAAGTAAGAAGCACCTGCAGCTTTTCCAGCTGATGCTCAAACAGGCTCAGTGAGTAAAGCAGTTCACCACAAATGACACTGTGCTGCCATCTGTACTTGCTGAGGGCTTGCAAATCCCACTCCATGTGTGTGCCCAAGTGGGACTGCTTGGTACAAATCTCAAGTCTCTCATGAGACTTGGTATCATGGACTTGGACTCATGGTATCTTTTGAGGTAGGTTCCATTAACATATTTGGGAGAACATTTTGTGATTCATTTTTAGAGTTACTTGCAGCACATGGTCAGTTACACTTAGAGAAAACATTGCAACTCAAAAGCTCCCTAGAGTCTGCTTGACAGTCCCAACACAGCTCCATAAGTCAGCTATGATTCACAGACATCCAGTTTTATGATAGGACTGGGCTAAATTTCAATGACCTTTGGCTGGATGTTTTGCAATACACTTCCAGGAACAACTATGGCTTATGGCTGAGAACTGGTGAGCATGGCTGAGCTTTGATGTAAGTTTTTGAATTTGAACCATGCAACCAAAGTTTGGAATAAAATGTCCAGCACTTCCTGAAAGCTGATAGCTACAATTCTTTTAGAGCTACTGTAGTACATGGAAGAGTCCTAATGTCAGCATGGTCCCTTCTAAGGTTCTGTGAATTGGAATAATTCAAGTGACCATCTCATAACACAATGGAAAAAATATTTTCTGTGCATCTCCACAGAGCATTTCTACCTTACTGGCTCACAATTCAACAGAATTACTGATGACAGCTTAAAATAACATTATATTTCTCTGCCTAAGGCCACAAAGAGAATATTAGAAGAAAAAGTGAGTAAATATATCAGATGGGAGAGTCAAGATATTTTAGATGTTGAATGCTACAAGACTGAGTTACAACTAACAGTGAAGTAGCTGTCTTTACAGGAACAAACTTCTGGACAAATCAGACTATCAGTATGCATCCTGCTTACCTCTCATGCTTTGTACTTGTATGTGTATATAATTGCTGTGACAAGTCATACATTTACTCCAAAAGTATTACTTCTTGCAGATTATTTTGTATTCAGTCAAATAAAATATCCAAGATTTTCTGGCTTGGTAAATACTGCTGCATTTAATCCTTACAGAAGAAGGACAAACTATCACAATTAAATTTGGCCTAGGAATTTGCAGTCAGTTTAAGGCCACTAAACATTTTTTCTCCAATTTCAGAAAGCTCCTAGCAATTTAATGTCACTAATCCCTTATTAGTTTGGGAATTTGTTCTCATGCATCTTTGTGCAGGAATGCAGCCTTTTACCACTTCCATTGAATTCTCAGTCTAATTTTCTACAGTAAAGAAGTACCCTGTCTGTCCAGTCTGCTCAGTCAAGCAGAGTAAGCTCTCATAACTGCTGACAAAAAGGTCACTTTGCTAGCATTTGTTATTCTGTGTCTTTTCTAAATCTTGATTTTTAACTTGATACTAAAAATAACTCATTTTGTGTTCTTCAGGCCTCAAAGGTTGCTAAACTGCTTTTGGAGTGTTTAGCATTTTTATTTTTTTGAAGGTGATGGGTGAGACTCTGCATGTAGTGAAAAATACTGAGTTATTTTGATGTCCATTCATGGAAGAATATGCATGGTCTCTACTTCTTCTCATCTTCTAGACACAGGTTAAGATAGAAATAAAATAGGATCTACTTTTAATAAGAACAGTCAAAACTCCTCATATGAAACGAGTTTATTCAGAACTGTAGCCTTTTAAAGCTATCTCACAGTACTTTTCATGGATGTAAGGTGCTACCCTCTACCACTTTGAACAAAATAATATCTTTGTTGCTAATGATTTTCCAGCCTGCTTCCTAATTCATTTTAAGGCAGTCCGTCTTCACTGCCCATCCCAAACTACATTGTAGTATTGCAGTAAAGTTGTTAAACAATTGCAACATGGGTCTCTCTTCAGGCAAGGTGCACAGAACATCAAGAGTACAATCTGTACTTACAGTCTTGTATATAATATTACTTCACTGAATCTTTTTGTTTCTACAGAATAAAGGTTTGCAATAGGAGCCTGCCCATCTTTTTCTTGCACTTGGAGTACCATGAAAGTAAGCACCATCTGCTAGTGCTCGTCCTGATGAGAAAGGAGCTCAATCTTGCTCTCCCTGTAGGGTGCCAGAGAGATTGCTCTCTCCCAATACCTTTCTCTCCCAAGACATTGGGCAAAAAATAAGAGCGACTTTTACCTTTTATGTACCATTTTAAGTAGATCATGGGTAGGCTGAAAGCTCAATTTATGTCTGATTATTCAAACTGAAGTAGGTTTTCACAGCTTCTCTGGGTACTGCACGATACTCATCTCTGGCTTCACACTGAAGTATAGCACTCTTCTGCCCAGAACTCTGGATTAACGCGTGGATCAGCTTGCATGAGTGGGTCTTGAAAGTACTAGAAAAGATAGTCTCTACTGCTTATATACTGGAACAGCTTCCAGCTTCTGCTTGTACTTATGCAATTGTGGAAAGAGTGAACTGCAGACTTATTTTTAGTGGCAGAGACACACCTACTGTCTCTCATTGAGACTGGCATGAAAACAGAATGGCACACTCCCAAACTGACACAGCATCTGTCCTCAAGTGGTTTTTCTCTTCAAAGCAAGACTATTTTTTTTTTAAACCCTCTGTCCTTCCTATTTAGGGCCAAGGACATGTGAGCTCTTGCTGCCTACAAACCCATGCAAAGTTTGCCAGGAACATTCTCATAAAACAGGGTAAAAAGAGCAGCCAATGTGAGATTTCAGGTTAGTTTCAGTCTGCGAAGTCAAGAAAGTGAACCTCCTCCACCTATAAAGGCATTCTCAGAATTTAGTTTCCTCCAGGAATCTCCCCAGAGAGACGCGCTATTTAAACCCACCTGTTGGGAGTCCTCCCTTCTGCTCACTAGGTGCCTACAGGGTGTAGTGGATTTCCTAAGCCCTTACAGTGCACATCCAACATGCTGCAGATGGCTGTTTAGAGTGAAGGCATTCCAACTATGGTCCCAAACCACTAATATTTTTGTTCAGATTTGCATTGAGGAAAAAGCAGGAATAGGGTACTATTAGTCAATGCACAGAGATGAGGTACCCACAAGCAAAGTACAGCTAAAGTACTCAAGGAAATTGATGCATTTAGAAAGAAAACATGGGACAATTCACTACCCAGAGTTTTGAAAAAAACAGCCAATCTGGCACGTTTAAATAAGAGGTAGGGATCAATAGTGTTTTCTGACTGGAGAACAGCAAACAACACCTTTGTCTAATAAATGTACCATAAATTATGTTTGTAGCAATGGAGCCATTTGTTTGGCTTTGCTATTACAAAAACAATTTTAAAGAAGAGAATCATTACAGACAGAATAAAAGAGCAAATAGGACAAGACAATGTGAATTCACCAGTGTTTGATCAGACTAGACTGATTTCTTTCTCTGGTGAGATAATTAGTTTTCACACAGGGAAATACATGGCTGATCTAATCTATCTGAACATCAGAAAATTATTTAAATTGCTACCACATAAGAAGTTATTAATTAAAATCGAGAAGATAGGGAAAACCTATGAGAATTGTAAGCTGTAAGAATCTGCTAAAGAAGAGGGCAGGTTGGAAGGGAATATCAAGCTGGAAGGAAAGAAAAAAAGGCAGCTCCTCAGCAATTAGTCTTTTGGTCTCAACTTACATAATGTTCTTGTTAGTATTTGGAGCATGGCCATGAAGTTTGCTGACCCTATGAGGTTGGAAGGCATTACAGAGATGTAATAGGTTTAGACAACTGTATTGGAAGAAATAGATGACTCTGCAGACTGAAGTAATAGAAATTGTATGAGTAAATGTCATTCCACATAGACTACTCATTCATTTTGGGACAGACAACAAAAACTTCTGCTTTGAGGGACATATACCAACTAGAAATAATGGGAGAGGAGAAAGACCTAGTTGTTTCTAAGTGTGGGATATTCACTGCCCTCTTTGATGGTAGGAAAATCATTTCCATAACATTGCTACAGTCAGCCATCTTCTGCAGTAGGATGGAGATTTTTTCTGCTGGGCCTTTTCTATACACCAACAGAAGCAGCACATTAGGAAACTGGCATTTAAAATACCATGACAGGGCACAGTGATGAATGGAGCAGCTCATACCTCTTCAAAGCTATTCACTCAGGTTCCTGAAAATGAAAGTAAATATAGCACCCTAAAGCCACTACTAATACTGGTTACACTCAGCTTTTAGAGCTTTCTCAGTGAGTGTTAGATAAAAAGAAAAATCTTAGATTCTTATGAACAAGATGCACTGATAAAGATGTGCCAATATGCTGCCATGGTAGATCAGCTGACAAAAAAAACATCTTCAGAACACAACCAGTTATAATTTGTATTACCACTGAGCAGAATACATAAAAATAGATGAGCTTGACTAAGTTATCTTTTAAAGATCAGTGAGGAAAAGCTCTTGATTTCCTAATAGGATAAACCTGAATTCTTAGTAAGACTGAGGATCCTTAACAGATGAGTTTTATATACTAACAACTGTAGAAATTGAAAGTAGGCTTGCAAGCTCAGACAGCTGACACCAGGTGTGGCTACACCACAAGCTTGGGAGGAGAGTGAAGCTTTAGCAAACAGATATATACACCTTCCACAACAAGTGCTTCAACCACAATTAAGGATCTAAAGTTCACTAGTTCTGCCTATCTCAGGGACTCCCTGCAATGAATATCCCATGAACTACTTCAGGTTTCAAAGTGTTTCACAGCTGCTAAGGGAAACAGTCTGGTGAACTCAATTAACAAGAAGTTTAGTCTGTTTCTTAACAAGCTTTCTTTTAAAAAAAGCAAATGTGACCCTCAATCTCTTCTCCCCTACCTCCCCAACCCTCTTCCAACAGCAGCAGTGGCCTAGTCCATGTCCCTCATCCTCTTGGAAGCAAAATTCAGTTTTGCTTCCTCAATTTAAAAGTGCAAGTCAATGCTGATATCTCTAGGGCCTACAGGATTTTGAAGAAGCATTGGTATAGCTTAATGACCTTTAGCCCTCTAAGGGATGGGCTTGAATTTCTGAAGACATACCATGACAGGGTGAGATTGAATCTTAGCGAAAGGTTGCAGGAACTGCAGATATTCCTAGAAAAGGAATATCTAGTGTCAGAGCAGCAGTTTGTCTCAAAGAACATGGCCTCTCCTCTGTCAGCTTTTTCATGGTTGCGTGTAAGTACCCTAGATATGTCAGGTTATGCATTTTGGGTCAGAAAATGCAAAGGTTTCAGAGCCAAAAAACACTGCTACTCTGTGGGGATACAAGGCAAAAAGGTCAAGTTTCCCCAGGAATCCCATAGAGGAAAAATATATATGTATTTGGTGATTAAGAGATAGGGGGAGAACCAATATTAGAGTAAGATGGCAAGAACCTAAAGCACTCCTGAAATGGTGGAACAGGTTGAAAATAATGGGGAAGACTTTAGTTTTCAGTATGAGATCTTGTCTTCTTTTTTCCCCCCATTTACATAGTACACACCACAACTTGAAAGTCGGGTGAAAAAAACATCTAGAAAACAGTCTTTTACAACTCCCTAAAAATGTTGAAAGGCATTTTCACTAGTGCTGAGAAAATTAAAGAGTGAAAGATCATTACATGTGGTTGTTCAGAGAAAAAGGGGAAAAACTGAAATCAGGAAAAAAAGCAGACATCTCAACAAAACTAACAATGAATAGTGTACTTTTTCCATCTCTAACCCAGTGCAAGGCAAACATTTTGAATAAATAAATTTGACAGATACACTTTACTAAGTTGTCATTAGTTTAATCTAAACAGAGTAACTAACACTGGTGTTGGGTGCCTCAGAACCAACCTTCTGGTCTTGCCTTCTGGTGAGGCTGCACCTCGAGTACTGTGTTCAGTTTTGGGCCCCTCGCTACAAGAGGGACATGGAGGTGCTCGAGAGAGTCCAGAGAAGGGCAACGAAGCTGGTGAGGAGTCTGGAGAACAAGTCTTAAAAGGAGCGGCTGAGGGAGCTGGGGTTGTTCAGCCTGGAGAAGAGGAGGCTCAGGGGTGACCTTATCGCTCTCTATAGGTACCTTAAAGGAGGCTGTAGAGAGGTGGGGGTTGGTCTATTCTCCCACGTGCCTGGTGACAGGACGAGGGGGAATGGGCTAAAGTTGCGCCAGGGGAGGTTTAGGTTGGATGTTAGGAAGAACTTCTTTACTGAAAGGGCTGTTAGGCATTGGAATGGACTGCCCAGGGAGGTGGTTGAGTCACCATCCCTGGAGGTCTTTAAAAGACGTTTAGATGTAGCCCTTAGTGATATGGTTTAGTGGAGGTCTTGTTAGTGTTAGGGCAGAGGTTGGACTAGATGATCTTAGAGGTCTCTTCCAACCTAGAAGATTCTGTGATTCTGTGAACCCTATCTGCCTCGTGGGCTGGGTAATCCTTCAGTTATACAAGTCAATGAAGAATAAATCAGAAGTGTTCAAGCTCAGTCATAAGTTTCTAGTCAGAACAATGTTAAAAATTAGAATTAAAAGAGAAGTTTCTGCTTAATTTCACGTAGCATGTTGAAAACTAAAACATGCTGAACCAGCTCCTTTTCATCTAGAACTGAGAAAAGTATTTTTGTTTCACATACAGACACAATGATCATCAACACATTCAAAATAAACCACGACAGTGATAGTAAGTGATAGAATTACAAAGCCCAACTTCTTGCTGTTGAAAATCCCAGTAAGCAAATACTTTCATTTTCACACAGCACCATGACTGAAAATCTGACCCCACGCCTCATTTGAAGCTTAAGAACTTCCATAATTTTACCTCTCAGCACCATGTATCAAATTCAGACTTTCCTTCTAATCCTATTGTTGCAAGTTTCACAGAAATCCTGTTATCACTGCGATTTATGATCACATTTGACTTGAACTGAGCTTTTGAGTTTTTCTGTGGCCTGGCAGCAGAGCTCAAGCAGCAGAACAAGGACAGCAAAGCTGATATTAATAGACATGTGAATAGACATTTTTAGGAAAGGGTTAAGAATGATTTGCAATTCAGTAGCACATTCACCTGGATCTGGGGTTTTGATTATACTGAGATGTCAAACGATATGAAACATTTCCCCCCCCCCCCCCAAGAGACTTGCACTGTACGAGTGAGATTACAGCAAAAGGTTTGGTGTGTGAATCATTCATTTGAAGTATATCATTAGCAGCTTGCTGTGTTCTCAGTTGACTGCCTGTTCCTATCCACCTCAGTATTTGTTAGGGATTGTATATTGGTTTCAGTTTATAATTTGCCTTTATGTAGCTGTCTGTAGGAAACTAATTTGCCATGCACGTTAGCCAGCTCCTTCAGCATTAACATACATTAGTTCCAACTTCTTTTTAAGTGATGGAGTGTGACAGTCTTTTCTCCTCCACACTTCTGGGGTGTGGCTAGAAATTTCCTTGGTTTAATTTCATCATGTTTTATGATAGCTCTAATGCACAAGACAGACATTGTACTATGCACAGCTGGTGAGAGGTAAGAAGGCTTTTCTTTCAAAAATGCTCAACATTTTTATTGTTGTTTTTAACACAATAACATCCAAGCTTTACAGGTGGTCTACAGGTGGGTTCAAACAAAACCATTTTTATAAGTTTGGATTCCTCCTTTAACCCCTCCCCAACTGAAGGGTATACAGAGTCCTACCACACTTTCATTTTTGCTGCTGATACATAGAGCAGTACATTTATACCACATGCTGAAACTAACAGAAAATTGGTACCAATCCTTTAAACAAAATGAAGTTATGCCCTGCTTATCTTTTATTATTATTATTACAGAAACCATAAAATCTAAGATAAAAGCAGTGCACAAGGGTAACAAGACCTTGTATATTTGCACAAAGTTCATTTCTGGGCGTCTCACTACAGTGATAACTGCAACAAAAATATCACCATAAACCCTAAAAAAAGCATAAGCCTAGAGCATGATAGCACCTAGCTCTCAAGATAACATACTTTTCAGAGTCAGAAAAAGATCATGAAAAGAGAAGCTGTTGAGTCCTGAATATACAGCTGCTCTGAAGTTATATCAGCTACTTAAGCCTGTAAAACTGAAGCTGCTATCCAGCTCATACTTGGAGAGTTTACTACCAGCACACCTTAATAGTAGTAAGTGGGAAGTGAGATTGTGATCAGGTTTTGCTAAGCAGTTTTCAAATTCTGCTGTGAATTTCACTCCAACAGAAAGTATATTAGTACAATGAACACACACCTAGGAACATGACAAAATTCCTCTGCTGCTGGAGAAAGTCAAACTTGTATATAGAAAATTTATAGTTATTTGAGTACTTGCAATATATCTGCTTAAAACTCTAACGTTCTTGCTCTATTCTTAGAGCTTATTTGCATGTTTGCTTAGCTGGCCTTGTATCAATATTGATGCACATAGCCTTAGAATGATTTTTTTTTTCCCAAGTAGATCACAAAGAACTTCATAAACAGCAAAGGAGTTTAAGGAAGAATAAATGTGACAGTAATATAATAATGCCATTCATGTGGTATTGTATGTATAATATCAGTTACAACACATATAATCCAAAACTACACAGGCAATTGCATGATTATATGTATCATATTATTTGAGCATTTTTCTTCTATTTTAAAGAAAGGTGGAAAGAGAATAAGGTACTTTAAAGGAAGAAAACCACAAGTGTTCTGGAAATGTTTTTATATATCAAAAAATATATATCAAAGAAAAGTTTTTATATATCAATATCTTCTCTGTAAAATTGTGAGATGAACAAGGAACACTCTTCACACGCTTCCTTAATGACTGCAAAAATAGTTGTTTAGCTTTAAACAAATCTCTCCAAAAAACAATAAATGGATTTCAGTTTGTCCAGTTGTGACAACACTGGCTTTCAGAAACATGGTATTTTCCAGAATTATTATTATATTGCATTGAACAAAGACACCAAATGGATGTGTCATGCAGTACAGAGAAAACGAAATAACTCTCTAGTGGCTGTAATTCAAGAGGCCTGGCTTTGTTCTGGGGCTTCCAAAGAAGGAAGCAAGACACGCTTGTGCAGAAGTGCACAGCTACATCCTGCACGAGTCTGATGCCAGTGGACACAATCACCGTTGGACAAAAGGGCACTCAGGATCAGCTCTGTCCTAAATAAACACTTCTACCTGTGCAAGAGAAGCAGACATTTAATTGCCCTGCATAGCACCTGCTGATAGCAGAAGCTTTTCCAGTCCCCTTTCCTTTTTGGACTGAAGGACTAACTGTGAAATTTTTTGATGAACAGAGGAGAACAAACACTGCATTTTTAAGACAGCTCTGCAAACAACTGTGGATTATTTGCCACTGCTTCAATTTAATGCCACTTAGGACTACCAAAGCTATACAAGTATTCCAACTCCATCTCCAAAGGGCTTAAAAAAGTGAACATACTGAAAAATGAAGACCAGTAAGTGTAAATGTACCAACTGAAGTAAAATTAGAGAGGAATTAGATTTTTTCTATGAAACTATTGGGGAGGACCCCAAGAACAAATAAGGAACCCACAACTCTTCTTGATGTTTTTACCCAAATATGATTTGAGCCAGTTTAATAGCAAAATTTTTAGTATTGGCTGTTGGGCTGATTATATTATTACCAGTAGATGATATATCTCAAAAGGCTCACTTGTACCCTGTTCCTTAGACAGACAGAGAAAGCTGGTGAAGGAAAGTGTTGGCTCTCACCTTCAATAGGAAAACAACCATTAACTTCATCTGGGTCAGGATTTCACAAGCTGTCTACCTTTTGACCTAAACTAGCCAAGACAAGGTCAACCAACAACTTCAGCTTGCCTTTGGATGAATAAATGTATCTTATGGCATTTGTGATAAAATGTCAGTTCAAGTCGCAATGCCTAAGAGAAAGTGGAATATTAAGTGCAACTCAAATGCCTTGCAATGAAAAAACAGTCATCTTCACCATGCTGACAAATACAGAGTCTGAAGTTGTGCTGAACCTCGCTGTCCCGGTTTCAGTTAGGACAGAGTTAATTTTCCTCCTAGTAGCTGGTAGGGTGCTATGTTTTGGATTAGGATGAGAAGAGCGCTGATAACATGCTGATGTTTTAATTGTTGCAGAGCAGTGTTTACACCAGGCCAAGGACTTTTCGGCTTCTCACTCTGTCCTGCCAGCGAGCAGGCTGGGGGTGCAGCAGGAGCTGGGAGGGGACAGACCCAGGACAGCTGACCCAAACTGGCCAAAGGGGTATTCCATACCATCTGGTGTCATGCTAAACAATATATAGGGGTGGCTGGCCGGGGTGGGGGGCCGGCTGCTTGGGGATAGGCTGGGCATCGGTCAGCGGGTGGTGAGCAATTCCATTGTGCATCACTTGTTTTGTACACATTATTATTATTAGTACTATTATTATTATTACTATTGTCTTAATAAACTATATTTATTATTATTAAACTTAATAATAATACTCTTAATAAACTAATATTATTATTATTGTCTTAATAAACTGTCTTTATCTCAACACACAGGCTTCACTTTCCCATTTCTCTCCCCCATCCCAGAGAGGAAGGGGGGAGGGTGAGTGAACAGCTGTGTGGTGTTTAGCTGCTGGCCAGGTTAAACCACAACACTCCCAGATTGCTTACAATTAGGAAAAGCATTTTTAATGTAGCAACACAGGATCTGTAAGGCTCAAATCTGAGAAGAGTTGAATGCTATCTCTCCTGTTAATTGACAAGTGAGTGCTAGCCAATTGAATGAAATCTGATGCTGCACATACTGAACCATCCAGGCAAAAATCTTGAGCCATGAAAGCACCTTTGTAGATCTCTACTCTAAAATGCTGTAATTCCTCTCAGCTTTTCCCATTTTTTTTTGAATGAAAACAAGAATGTATATTTCCATTTTTATTTCTTTAGAAACAATTAGCTGAAAACAAGTTTATGACAAATTTAAGTGGTATGTAATTTAAAAAGCACATCAAAAAACAGAGTTCTTGCATTACCTGTTAGCCAGAAGTAACACTGAAAGAAATTCAGCTCTTATTCTTACACAGTAACATAGATATGTATTCTGTATTTATATTTCACCAAAATAGGAATTTTAACCAATAAGGTTAACAGTTAATATGCCACCAAAAAATTCCCCTCTTTACTAAGACTGTGTGCATACTGCCTTCCTCACTTGTATTGTGTAAAGATGAATAGGATAGTATAAACGAGCCAACCTCAAAGTGCTCTGGAAGAAACTGCAATTTGTTCATCAACATGATATTTTTCCCCCCATGAATTTCTTTAAATGATTTATTTTTGCTGTCAAGTGAACAGTTTTGGGGCTGTTTTCCTAGGCCAGGCTGAAGCCGCACCAAAACCTGCCTCATAGGCTACACCATGATGCCAGATTTTACTGTACTGACATATAATGCCAATGCATCACCACAGCAATTGGCCTCACTTCCAGCACAGCAATGTTATATATAAGATCTGGTGCAAGTGATCACCTAATGGAGAAAAACATGGGAAAAACTTGTATACCAGCAGCTTCAAGAGGTAACTGCAGGCAGGAAGAGCAAAGATGCTGTCCTAATTACTAATTTAAATGACATCTGGCAAAAAAAAAAAAGTACCTGGCTGAGGGGGGTGTATTTTCCTTACAGTTGGGAGGGAAATTAGATGATAAATCCAGAAGGCTGGCTCTTTTCTGTTTCATTAGAGTGATCAAGAAGGAGCCTGAAATCATAAAAGCACATTTTCCCTCCCCCCTCATTACTTTCAGGTTGCATCTCCAGCATGCATATTAAATCTAATGTGTTCTTAAATGCTGATGTAAAAGTTGTGTTGTGAGTGGGTGTTCTGTGAACTTAATTAGCTGTATACTGTCTCCACTTGGACCAGCCAAATCGTGTTCACCTTTTTCAAGCAGGGCCCTCTGAATTTGACAGGAATGAACTTGTGAAAAGTGGCTAAATAAGCCAGATTTTGTTCATATCAAATATATCGAGCTGTGCATAGAAAATTAAAGGTCTGTATTACAACCCTTTTTCTGTCTTCTCAACTGTCTTGCACTTGTGACACCAATTATTTAGTTAAAATTGAAAATTTGAAATATAATTTAGAATTTTATTGTCAGTTCATAAAGTCTGCTCTCTTTTTAGGTCTGACTCATTCTTCCCACTTAGTAATAATCTTGCAAGAGTGACTTGAGTCGCAACCAAAATGCAATTTACATGTAAATTAAATTAAGTATAATTATGTTTCATAATTACCACTTGCAACTGAAAATGCCTCTTTCAGAAACTCAGTAGAAATAATTTCTCAGCAATTTCTTTGTAATTAAGAGAGACTTAGCAAAAAAAATATTCCTACTAGCTAGACATGCCTTGCAGACAGTACTTGCGTATGAAATGATATCATCTACTGCGCAGTAACTTAACTCACACCATTCTACACTTGTCTTTCTGTTCTTGAGGTACCTCCACAGTTATTTTGCCTCAACATTGAGATGGCTCTATACAGAAGGGACTACAGACACTGGCCCATGCTTTTTTTTTTTTAAAAAAAAAACAAACACTTATTGCCAGTGCAAACCGATCAGCTCCTACCCAACAGAACCACTTGCAAACTATCATTTCTTCCAGAGCCAGGATTACTGAAATGGAAAGAAGAAAAGTACATTTCCTGCTAATGACTGCTCACATGTGTTAACACTTTGGGCTGCAAAGAGTGATAAACCCCAGAGCCAGCCAGTGCTGTGGGAGCTGTTCTATTTTAATTGTTGGAGAAAGAAGACTTCCTTAATCTTTCAGGTGTTCCCAGTTGTTCTTAAAAGAACTATTAGTGACATGTCAAGGGGGAAGCAGGAATAATTTTGAGATCTATGATCCCTGCAGGGAAGATGCTGTATGGGTTTCCATCTTTCTGTGCAACTAGGTGTTAGTGACAAGAGTGTTTCACAAGAGTGTTCTGCCTCACCTCCTTCCAATCATCAAGTTTGTTGTATTTTACCTTTGAAGACATTCATAAAGCAATTTCACCACTAAATAACTTGAGGACTAGAGAGAGGAGGGGTTAACAGAAGTATCGTTGTAGAAGCAAATAATCAGGATCTAATATCACACCTTAATTCAAGACCAAAAGGTATTTCTATATGGGAAGCTTACATAGAGACAGGAGAGGTAGAGATGAATTTAATTTTTTTTCCACTGCTAGAATGCCTCTAAGAGGGTAATAAAGTATTTGACATCTTTTCCTTAGAGGCAGCTTCTAGCCATGTATGTAATTCATCAGTCCCCATTGATAGATCCTTTCAATTTATACAAGGTTTGGCACATCTCCCATGATTTTCCCTCAGCATCACAGCCTCTGAATGCTTCCTGTCCCTTTGCCTTGTAAAGGAGACAATTTTTCTATTAATCCTAGTAGATAAATGCTCAGACCTCAGCTCAAAATATTATAAAAGTCGTTCATTTGGAGAGCAGAACCTTCATCCACAAGCAGTTCAGCATTTTATGAAGAGAAAAATGGTCTGGTCATACATCAGCAAAGCTGAGACATGAGGCATTTAAAGCAGCCACATATATTGACATGGATAGGTATTTTATATTTGGCAAATAATAATTGCTTGACTATAGATAAGGATGACAGAACAAGACGCAGCTTGTAAGGAAGTCTTTTATGAATTATACTTTGAGAGCAGTGGGTAACATTGATTTTACACAGATCAAAAGTAAAAAGGTGGTATAACTTCGGTAAACAGCATGACTTAACTGACATACACAAGTCTCTTGGTGTACTTGCATAATCTAATCCTGTCAGAGGACTGCTGAATCCTTCAACTACACCCCTGTTTTTATACAACCATCTTCAAGCCATCTATAGACTGGACATATAACCAATGGAAGAAACAAAGCCTGCTCTGCAGAAAACCTGTTACATCCAAATGGAGGCATCCTCAGCATATGGGAGGAATTGAGCATTAGAATTATTTTCCTCTGTGAATCTACTACTTAGACTAGTTTTGAAGAACAAAGCTTAGTCAAAATAAATCCTATATCACCATATGTAGTGCATCTTATAAATGAGCAGGCAAGTTTAACTTCTAGAGAAGTCATTCATGTGGCTGAAAATACCATCATATGTTCTCATCAACAGCTGCAAGCCATTATGACATATGTGAAATTAAACAATCTCTGAAAAAATATTCCTTCCAGCAACATTTATGGTGATATTAGAATCATAGCACAGAAGAAGTGGTAGGTACTGACTCAACCACCACTGAAAAACTTCAGAAAATCCTTGTAAATTGACATCTGATCAGGGAGAGGAAAATGAAACTAAAATATGGATTGCATAGTTTTCTACAAATGCCTACATGCTGTGTTATATAATATAGCATATGTACATGGAAGTGCTGGTCATATTATGTCAAGACTTATTTACAGGGAACAATCGTATTTCCTCCTCTCAGATGACAATAGTAGCTGGAGAGACTCAGACATATTTGCCTGGGTTTGGCACTGTTCTCAGAGGGGTGCCTGCAGTGGTTGTCCTTCGTGTGACACTCTGCCTACTATTCTGGTCATGACACAGTACGACACAGCAGTAAAAACTGGTTCAAATGTTCAATGACAGAAATTCTAGTTTTGAGTATGAAGAAAGCTTTCTAGATAAAGTTGAACTAAAATTCCTAAACCTTATCAAAACTGTGTTTTGACATTCCTAATATTGTTTCAACAGAATCAGAACAAAAAAATGTGGGTACATCTTCCTTTACTCATCACATTACCAGGGATTTTTGCTATCTTTCACAGGAGCGTACCTGTGGATCGTCTGGACTCCTAGCTTAAAAATTTACTCTTAAAAACTCAGATGTAATTCTTCTGGTGTTTTAATCATACTTAAATATATAACTACACAGAATATATTGTTTCAAGTGGATGGGAGTATTTCAGGATGCCGATATACAGAGAGCTGGTACTAGCAGATAATAGTGCCTGTGTTTCTTAGTAACAGATAAAATACTTAATATAAGCAGGAAGTCTCACTGAGTGGCCTTAGCTTTATGTTAAGATATGCCTAAAGATGAGCTCTGAAACATACCACAAACAACCAGAAGAAGAAAAGTTCAGGTTAGACCACTGCTTTCCCTAATTGCCTGTTTAGGAATAACAAAAAAACACAACTTCAAAGCAAATGATGCAGTTAGTCATTAGAATAATTTCTTGTGTATTTTTAAATTCTCACACTTATCTTTTCCTTTTTACTGAATGCCTGCTTGGTGCTTAGCAACTATGAGCTGTCTGAAATGTTCTTTGCAGTCATTGCCACCCAATGGGAGACACTTAAAGGAAAACATCAAAAGGTTATGGAGGAAGCTCATCAGGAACTCATTTATTGCATAAAAATGACCCAGAATTGGCCAATTCATCCTCTGTGCTGACATGTGATTCAGGAAACAATTAACATATATATGTATATATACACACACATTTCAGTATTCAATGAGTGCACAAAAGACCTAAGTATATAACTATTTCTTACATCTAGAAGAAGCTTCAAAGTAAAAAGCCAACAACCTCTCAGCTGATCACTCAGAGCTGAAAAATTTGTCCCAGCAGAAAAATTAGTTGCAAAAAGCCAATAGTCTACTTAAAATTGAAAAAGAGTTCATTAAAGACAAGTATGAGCTAAGAGAATTACATCCATGCAATGAATGTTATATAAAACCACTGTGTTGAAAGCATGGGTTCAATATATTCCATCTACTGAGAAACCCTTGAGAAAAAGAGCAAAAGTAGTTCAGTGGTGTGGCGTGTTAACAATGTGTCCGAATGAGAAGAGTAGAAAGAATCATGAGCTCCTGGAAGATCAAAACCTAAATACACAGTGAAGTAGATGAAAATAATTTTTGAGCCACAATTGGTAAAATGTATCAGTAATAAATCTACTTGGAAGTACATCAGGAACAGAAAGCCTCTTGAAGATTATAACAAGTCAATTGATTATAATATAAAAGCAGAAATCTATGAAGAGAATATACATTATTCTTTGCATTGCTGTTCACTCTTGGGAGAAGCTGAGAAGATTCCCATATCAAAAAATATATATATATATATTTTTTATTAAGTGAGGGACCCAGAGTATCTACCTGAAATTGTAGCAACTGTAGAACTGTAGATTATGGAACAAGTTGGCAAAAATGAACTTAAATTGCCAAGACCAGATGGTATTAACTCAGGAGCTCTACAGGAACTCAAGGATGAAATAACTGAATTACTAAGGATAGTGTGCTCTCATAGCATTGATACCTGAAGATGACAAATGTGACAAATTTTAAAGAATGTTTTCAAAGGAACTGCAGGCCTCTCAACCTGATATTTATAGCAGGTAAGTTAGTGGCAACTTGAATAAAAAACAGAATTAATAAGCACCTGAATGGTCAACTTAGGGAGTCAACAAGGCTTTTAAGACAAGCCATGCCTTACAAACCTGTATTTTGAAGAGGGCAAGGAACTGTATGGATAAGAGTGATTTTGAATCCTACTTGGATTTTGCAAAAAGCTACCTTATTAAATGGGAGAAGACAAGCACCAACAACATTAAAAAATGAAGGTGGGAACAATAAATAATCATTTGAAGGAAGCAGAAACGGAAGCTTAAAGAGGTTAGGTCTTTCTGGCCACTGGTTTGACCCAGACTAATGCTGGTTCTCATTCTGATGAAGGACCTGAGAAAGCCTGAACAATGCAATGAGAAAGTCTGTTTCTTTAGTAAATACGAAGTTATTAAGGATGAGAGCCAACAGAAAAACAGCAGGATCAGAGAGCTGCTGGACAATAAGGAAACATGGGAAATTCACTGCAGATGACTATTAAGGATACACAAAAGAATAAAATGCCATCCCAGATTCACATATAAATAATGGCCCTTACCACTGAGCAGAATATTACCACTCAGAAGTGGTATCTTGGGACTATAACAGAACTAGAAACAACATATAACTATATAAATATAATAAAAAACTCCATGAAAACACCAGCTCAATAATTTACAAAGTTGAAAAACTTAAAGCTTAAACACTATTAGGTGACAAACAGGAAAAAAAATGAGCCCATCATTATGCCATGGTTCATTTGGATTGTCAATGTTATGTGTGGCTCAGTCTCCTCATCTCTCTTGTGAGTCTGGAACAGATTCAGAGATGGGAAGGAAAGAGCAAAGTAGAGGATCAGATGGCTCACTCAGAAGAGTGACCAAATAGGAATATAGTAATATGGTAGAGGTCTACAAAATCATAAGGCTCATTGAACAGGTTGAAAAAGGATGGCTTGTTTGCCCTCTTTGCCAATTAAAAAAAAGCCATTTGAAACCAGGTTTAGAAGACAAGAGGATATAATTCATTATGCAACATTTCATATGCCAGTAATAGCTGTAAACTGGGAGAATATTGGGGGCTACCTATGCTTGTGGTGTTTTCATTTTTACACATGCATCTATCAGTGGCCACTGTAGTAGCTAGAAT
The DNA here is from genome assembly GCF_040182565.1 of Anser cygnoides. Classification (NCBI taxonomy): domain Eukaryota; kingdom Metazoa; phylum Chordata; class Aves; order Anseriformes; family Anatidae; genus Anser; species Anser cygnoides. The sequence goes on along the minus strand of NC_089875.1, from coordinate 51,962,060 downwards.
AGTGAAATCAATGTATCCTTAGTCTGACTGTGCAGTCTATCTTCTATTGTTATATTAAGTTGAAGAGTTATAACACCTCACTTCTAGACAAATTATGATATATACAAACTATGGCCCAAGAACTGCTTATCTGGATTTCAGGATAAATATGGACACTGTTTACAAGTGACAGCTTTTCAGGAAGTAGGTATCATGTATTTGAATACCATCTCTACAAAAACATGCACGTAACAGATGAAGAGGTTTTAAGAGAAAGATCTTGTGAAATCAAAGATAATTGTTTCACTGTGTTTTTCTCTTGGCAATAAGCTATCAGATTTTAGTAGCTAACTATCAGCATAGCTTCTGTCATTTCACTGCAGCTCTCCAGGAACATGCAACAAAGGGTCTCAAAGAAAATACTGGTGCTGTCTATCTCACTAATTAAATAACATTTGGGATTGTTCCTGCACATGGGAATGTGATGGTCTTTGTAGTTGTTAGCATTGTCCTACCAGTTAGTGCTGTATCAAGAACTCATAGATAAGCCTCTAAATCTAAAATATTCCAGGGACCATTGCCAGGCCAGTTTGAACATGGGCTTGTTGTTTTGAAATCAAGGGAAAACACAGGACTTTTCCACCAAAGAAAAGACAGAGGAAAGAACATCTTTATTCTTTCATTGCTAAAAGTCTGTACACTCAAATGCCAGGTTACTGTTGGATTTCCCATACCATTATATATAATCTTGCCTTCCTGCTTTAATATCCTGGTGAGCTCTGTTGATCAAACCCTTTGCTCTTTCCTCTCCATTGATCTGAGGGAAGCAGCCCATCACTCATGTATTGCTTTATTTCAGGCCCTGTAATCAGCCTTTTTCCCCATTGCCATGTCATCTGCAGCCCGCGCAGTGTAGGAAAAGTACAGAATATATGAAACAAAGCCAGCTTTGTCCCCTTCATGTTACCAGTACAAAAGCTAGAAAAACTGGTCGTTTTTAGGAATATTCCACTATTTGCAGACATGAGATATTAGGGAGGTACGTTTCTAGAATCAATACCATTTTATGAACAATGTTCTCAATTTCATATTGTCCTTTGTATTTGAGGTAGCATGTATAGCAGAACTCTAAAATGACTTATAAACTATGCGCAGCTTACTTGCCTTTTCCACTGAATAGGTTTCTGGCTTCCTTTTTTCTGTCAGCCTCCAGAATGGCAACAGACTTTTCTGAAACCTATGTGCTGCATAACAGACATGTTATACATTTAAGGTTTGCACTTGCAGTGAAAAACTGGGTGTACAGCTGCCATCCAAGAAGATAGCTACACAGCTGTGAATGGTTTATCACTAGTATGTAGTATAGAGAAATGAGCAACATTCTGAAACACATTTCCTGTTGTTGTAGATGAACATTACATGATCTGTTGATATAAAAGAGCTGTCTAGTATCCCTGCCTCCTTCCCTCCAAATCCTCTAGAAAACCCATGCATGAAATAAGTGATTTCTCTGAAGGCAGTGAAAAACTCTGGATGAGGAAAGGTGTGTTTGTCTATATTTTATATTTTCCAGTTGCTTTGACTGCAAACTTCATCATATTGAAATCCCAAGTATGACAGAGACTGAAGTCTTTATGCTATTTAATATCTCCGCTACTTAATGTGCAATGAAGCAAAAATAGATGAACTTCCAAAAAAATGGATCAAAGGGAGTCAAAATGGGTTCATCCCAAGCTAATCCAGGTGAATAAAAGAAAGAACAATGCATACACACATCACATTAAACAGACGAAGTACAGAAATAGTTTGATTCCAGATATACTGATAAGTGTAATCCCAATAAAACTTAGTCGCTACTTAAAAAAAAACCATCCTAGACTGTGAGAGGTCCCTACAATTTTCCCTCAACTTATTAGAGGACCCTAGAAATCTTTCCCTTATCTCAGCAATATTTAATCTGCATCTATTGAAGCCTCTTAGAGATTAACTCGACACTAGTCCAGTTTAACATTTTTTTTCTAGCTCTCCTGCTTTCTGCTATTAGGAATAACACAATTAAGATTTTCATCTTGTGAGCATGAGGCCATTCAGAGCATTGAGCATTTTTGTAGTTCTCAAGTGATATACATGATGAAAGGTCCTGTTACATACCACTTGAATACAAATATTCCAGCCAAACCATGAAGAAAATCCATGCTTTTTTAGCTAGTTCAGAAATAGTATCAATTACTGTTTCACTCCTAAATTGTAAAGCTATAGTCACTTCAAGTTGCACTAGTCTGAGTAAAAGTAATTTACCCTATTCTCACACATGCCACTTGATAAAAACTATAACCCTATATGTAGCCAAGACCTCACTTCAGTCAATTCTACCACTGCCATGAGAAATCTGCTCTGAGTTTGTCTGTTCTCTCCCTCATTCCACCAACACAGAAGAGCACTTAGAGACAGCTGGTGGTCCATGACTTGAATTTGAGGGGATCGTGGCAAGATTGCATCTTACAATCACTTCTCGACCTTGTGGGCAGGAAGTCCCAAGGAATTCTCATGTTGCTAGAGGTATCACTATGTATATGCATAAATACAACTTGGATTACTTTTTTCCCCCTCCTTCTTGAATGAAGAGGAAACATTCACTTTGGCCCTCTCTCTTCCCACCCCAGAGAAAGTCTGACTAGTGTAAGGGTAGTCTTCACTCTCTCCTGCTTCCACTGTGCTTGGATAGAAAAAACTCCTTTGTTGATGAGTTTAAGGAACAAAAAAAAGCCAAAAGATTATGCTTTAGCTTCTTAAAAACTGGAGTAAATATATATGTATATATATCACCAGTTTAATTATATTAAGTGGAAATTCTGAAATGAAACCAATTCAAATGGAATTGACCACGTTAAGTCAACTTTCAAAATTTGTTAGCTCTGTTGTTAGCCTATGAACCTACGTATTTACCTGTGGAAGTTTTATTTTTTGAGTAGTAAACAATAGCTGGGAGATTTAATTTAAAGGGAAGTGACATTTATTAAGCTTTTTTTACATAGACTTTTGTAACAAACTTAAGTTTGAAGACATTTTCTTCTTAGAAAAATGATCCTGGATAAAAACAAACAAAGTATTAAATAAGAACAAAGCTGAGATCTACATAGAAAAGGTAATACCTTTTCCTCTCAGAGCTTAAAGATGCCCAAATAAAAATTAGTCTACATGTATACAGATTGAGATAGGAAGAGGTTCAGAATGAGCATTAGGAAAAAATGTTTTACCATGAGGGTGGTCAAACTCTGAAACAGGCATCCTAGAGAGGTGGCTGATAACCTATGCCTGTCAGTATTCTAGAGATGTTTGACAATTCCCTCAATAATATTCTTTAACTTTTGTTTAGCCCTGAAGTGACCAGGCAGTTGGACTCAATCTTTGAAATTCCCTTCCAAATGAACTATTCTATCCTATCTAGTCTGTTCTGGGAAAGGGTTGTAAATCCCTCTTAACGAGGCTTGGTGCAGGGAAAAAAAATGTCAGTGATGGAACTGAGGATTCAGAAAGCATAGGAAAATTTGCTTTGAGTACCAGTAAAGACTAAGTCTCTTCTAAAAATACCCCTAAAGAAAAATAACTCACCTCCATATCAGATAGATGAGTCTTAAAATGATTGAGCATCCTTTTTCTTTTGAGAGATTTTTTTTTTTGTTTTGTTTTAAATAAAATATGTTGAGAGATTCTGGCATGGAAGTCATTCTATCATATCAACTTTACAGTAAAGCTAATACGAAAAGACTATAAAAACACAGAACTATGCTGAACATTAAGACAGGTCAGGGAAATCAGTTTTGGAAAAAACAGTCCTTTCAGTAAACAGAATTTAGAAATAAAGAGTAGGAGGGGAAAAACCATTGTCTTGTCATCCTCTGATGAATGAGGTTCAGCTAGATCCAAATCCTTTTCTTCCACCTGTGGAGAAAGTACCTTTGGTACAAGACTTAAAACCTCTGAATAATATTGCAAACGCAAAGACTCCTTGTATAATTTTTGCAGCAGTGTATTGCTTTGCTTCTTATACATCTCAATTTCTGTCCTTGTTACCTCTCCCCCGCACTTGCCAAGTACTTAAAAAAAAACACCTTATCCCTAACCTGTCCCCTCTCTGTGGTTCACAGCTGTGGAGCACCAGTGGGGTAAGTGCTCCATTTGCCCACCTAAATCACAAGGGCTTGCACAAGGACCCTGAGGATTACTAGTTCACACTCATGGGACACAGAACAAAGCTTGTGAAACGCTTGGGAGGAAGTTTAAGAATTAACCCCATTACAGTGTCTTCTTGGCAAGGTGATGAAGTGTGTGATAATCATAGATCCCAAAAACTGTACCCCTATCCCAAAACTGCACTCCTGCCCAGGTTGCTTAACTGCACTAGACAGCCTTGGCTTTATCTTCCCAAAGGTTTCTGGGCACAGCAGCACACATTTAGGTGCCTTTTCATTAAGGAGCCAAAGGTTTATTAGCATATCTGTCCCACTGAGATTTTCCTTCTGCCAGAGAACAATTACCTTGCATATCCCTGAACTGTCATCCAGGCTTACAAAAACAGCCTCCCGCATGTGTCCCACAGAGTTTTCTAAGGGAATAACTCAGTGTGGAGAGGTCAGGCCATCACTTCAGTAGAAGATCAATTCACTAGAATAATTATTTTCAGACTAAGCACAGAGTTCATATTCATGTCAGCCAAGATCATTGTCAGTATTACAGCAGCTCCTCCTAGGATCTGCAGCCCTGCTGTGTGTGGGACATGGTACAGAACAAGCAACATGGGGAGAACACAGAACAAACAGGGTTCCTGTAAGGTGCAAGAGGCAGGGGATGGAAAATAAACAGTGCATTTTTATTTCTGCCACCCAGGAGCTCTAAGCTGTGTGCATTAATGAAGCATGTGATTTTTGAAATGCCACACTATTAGGGTTATACTCACTAAAACAGAAAGCAAGAAGATATTAATGAGATGGGTCACCTGCCTACACAAACAGGAATTCTGCCGGGTTTGGCCCAGGGCTATTAATGAAATCAAGACAGGAAAGACTGGAATGGCATATGGCTGACAGATGCAAGCATGTAATTTGATGGTGCAGTGGAAAGAATTACTCAGTACATTATTATCAATTCAGTATTTTCCAATTTCTTAGGAAAAAAGACCTCACTTCTGGTTTGACCATCTAGAAATTAACTTTTCCACAAAGTGTTACCTGTTTTTTTTTTTGTTTTTTTTTTTTTTTTTTTTTTTTTGAATATCATCTTCATGCATAATTTACTGCACTATTCAACAAGAAGGTTGGAAAAGAATTTAGGAAGTCACATAGCATATGCCCAGGTCCAGCTTCAGTATTGCCATTTCTGATAGCTGTTTGTCCAACCTGTTCTTAAAGACCTCTACAGATTCCCCAGTCTAAGACAATAGCTCATCTTTATTTTTAGACTTTTTCCTAGCACCTGATCTCTAGCTCTCTTGTTCCAGTTTAAGCTTAATGAGCGGAAATGCCTAGTGAACTCAAAGCTTTAAGCTGTATTTTTGAAGGCCAGAGATCAGATTATTCTTTCATTCTTTAACAAAAGCACTACCACCACACAATGACCTCTCATATGAAGAATCCAATTTGCTATCTCCTCTTATTTTGAAGCTGAAACATTGATAACCACATCCAGAGAGCAGCTTAACTGGAGATAATCAATTTTTCATCCAACCCAGTTTCCTAAGGACCATGTTTCCCTAGTTAATTCACACGAATTTCACGTGAAATACTGTCAAAATATCTTTTTTCTCTCAGGGCATCATCATGCTGTCCAGCCATCACTCTTAAGTTCACAGATAACTTTGCTAGAGCACGAAGTATTTAACCACTGGCTATGGAAGATGGCCAGCAGACCATTCAAGCTAATTTTCATTATTACAAATTTTAGACAACAACAATGTATGTCTTCTCTTTCTTGCTCCAGTTCTGTATTACAGGAAGAATCTTTTGGAGGAATGCCCAGAAAGATCATGAGATGGCAGTGGTGATGGTTGGTGGGTGCTACTAAAATTGTTTCTAAATAGACATGGATTAGATGGATAGACATGGATTTGATGGATGGACTACTTGATGGGTAAGGAATTGGTTGGATGGTTGCACTCAAAGAGTTGTGGTTAACAGCTCAATGTTAAAGTGGAGATTAGTGATGAGTAGTATTCCCTGGGGTTCAGTAGGGGGACCAACACTATTTAACATCTTTGTTGGCAACACGGATAGTGGAATTGAGTGCACCCTCAGCAAGTTTGTTGATGACACCAAGCTGTGTGGTGCAGTCAACACACCAGAGGGAAGGGATGTCATCCAGAGGAACCCAGGCAAGCTTGAGAGGTGGGCCCATGCAAACATCATGAAATTCAACAAGGCCAAGTGCAAGGTCCTGGCAATCCTGGGTCAGGGCAATCCCAAGCACAAATATAGGTTGGGTGGAGAATAGATTGAGAGCAGCTCTGAGGCCTTGTGGGTGTTGATTGATAAGTTCAGCACAAGAGAGCAGCATGCACTTGCAGCCCAGAAAGCCAGCCACATCCTGGGCTTCATCAAAAGAATCATGGCCAGCAGGTGGAGGGAGGTGATTGCCCTCCTCTACTCTGCTCTTGTGAGGCCCCACCTGGAGCACTTCTCCTATGAAGACAGGCTGAGAAAGCTGGGGTTGTTCAGCCTGGAGAAAAAAGGCTCCAGTGAGACCTAATAGTGGCCTTCTAATACCTAAAGGGGGCCTACAAGAAAACAGGGACTCTTTGTCAGAGGCCGTAGTGATAGGACAAGGGGTAATGGCTTTAAACTAAAAGATGGAAGGTTTAGATTAGATATAAGGAGGAATTTTTTTATTTTTTACCAGGAAGGTGATGAGGCACAGGAACATGTCGCCCAGACAAGCTGTGGATGTCCCATCCCTGGAAATGTTCAAGGCCAGGGTGGATGGGGCTTTGAGCAACCTGGTCTAGTGGAAAGTGTCCCTGCCCATGGCAGGGATGTTGGATCTGGATGGTCTTTAAGGTCCTTTCTCACCCAAACCCTTTTATAATTATTTGATTCTATGAACAGGTCTACCTCATTTTTGGGCAACGCATTTCAGTCCAGTATTGTCTCCTCTTTCACATCACTGAAGTTAATACTTGACTTCCAGTTTGCAATGCCAAGTGAGCAGCAGATTGAATTCTGAGTCATCTGGCAGGGATACTGTCTCCAAAACAGTAAGTTCAAAGTTTCATCCTCTCCACCTTTCCTGTCTATTTTTCCATCCTTTTAAATGTGGGTGGTTGTGGAAGAGAAAAAAATAAGGAACTCTTCAGTTCAAAAATTAATTTTGTTTTCAGATCATGACCTGCATCCTACAGTAACATCTTAGATATCAATCTCAATAACAGGTATAGTTTTTCTTGACTAGTAGATCATGTACATCCTGGAATATTAAATTACCACAATCTGAAAGCATAGGAAAGTGAAATTTGATACCTGGAGCTGAGTTCAATCTTAGTCTGTCTCAAATTAAATGACCTTAATTATTTTCCAAAGGCAGATTTATCACTTTTAACTGGTTTAGCTGCAAGTATTTGCTTCACTGGCAGCTAATATACACATTTAACAACATGTATATAAAAGGACTCTACAAGATGTTAATTACTTTTTTTCCTCCGCTCCAAAGTGCAGCTGTTAATCAGATATTTAGCTGTTTAGAGCAAGTGATTCATGCATCCATCCAGAAGCTTACCTACAAATAACTAAGATTTGATTCTTCAAGACTTTTTACTTTCTGTAATTTAAAGTGTGTAGAGACAGAGTTGCAGCTCACATATTTTTCACATTCTGAAGGAACCAAATGAGTCCCTATACTTCCCCCCCCCCCCCCCCCCCCCGCCCAGTGAAGTGAAACTCAAACCAAAAGCAAAGGGACATATCTCTTAAGGATTCTTTCATTTTCATTCTGATTTGGGCCTGCTTTCATGCAAGCAAGCCCCACACATGTGGGCACGAACTAACGAGTTCAGACATTCACAGCTCAGGTAACTTGCCCATCCCATGCTTTTAGTACATCCCACATCAATTTTTTAAGCTGGCTGCAGAGACAGAGCTTCTGTACTGCAACCTCTTATGTGGCTACACAATGCTATACTACTGTATGCAAAAAACAATGATGAGAGATTGTTTCACTAGCAATGCACCCAGCCTTTCTCAATTAGGACATCCAACTGCATGGCCTGTAGCAAACTTTCCCTGCATGACTCACAGGCTTGATTTCCACCCTCCCCCCCATTAACTAGCTGCCCCAGAGGGAAAAGATGGAGAGGGAAAACTGGCAATATTTCTGCCTCACTGAATTCTGCACATGTCCCCAACTCAAAAGTATTAATGGAAAAGGAGGGAACTTGGAGAGTGCTTTCTCACAGCTGCCTTTGTGCACTTGTTGGAATTGCAGAGGAATGGGTCAGGTATTACTCATTAGCTGTTACGCTCTCCCTGCTGAAGCATAAAATTTTCTGACCACTGCTCATATTTTGGCAGCAACAGAGAGAAGCTGTGACTAGAGCTAATGGCTTAATCTGAGGAACAGCCTTGAAGGAATTTGCTTGTTTTGTCTTCCACACAGCAAATCAGATTAAGTCTAGTTTAAGCCTGATGCTTTACATTAGCATGTCATTTGTCTACATACCATGACAAAATGCTCCCAAAGTTAGAAAAAGGCCATGTTTAGAGTCACTAGTTTTGAAGTCTGGAAATGAATCAGCAGTTTTGAAATTATGCAGACAGACAGACTAACCAAGTTCTGCAACAAAACATTGCCCATGACAGCTCCCCTCTGCTTACCTCTCCTGCAAAAACCACCACAAGCCAAGGCTCATCTCAAAACAATGCTCTGGCATTTCAGAAGAGAAGTGATTCAGGATCACATGTCCTTAGGCTGAGGTTTGCAAAAAATGTGATGATACAAGGCTGTTCAAGAAAGAATGACTGTGAAGAAACCTTTCTCAGGAAAGGAAGAGACAGAATCACAGAACAACAGGAAAAGGAATAAATTCCTTTGCTTTTATCCTAAATTTGGAGAATACCTCAGAGATTTGGGAAAGGTTCTTCAGAAAAAACTCCAGGAAGGCTGTCCCTCTCATCATCTCTCTGGAGAACATAACCTTCTACTTTGCCTGGTTCCAAAAAATATTTTTATTTGAAATTCCCATCAGAGGTGTTGACAGAAGTAGATGAATTCCACGTAAAGCCTGTAAAAGGGCTACCAGTGTTTAAGCAGGTCCCTCTGCCAGCAGAGTCTTGATGAAAATTATCACTGGAGACCCCTGAGGTTTGCTATTCTTCTGACTTCCACACACCATAGACCTGGACCTCCACACTTCACACAGGGAACAGTGTCCTTTGGCTTTGTGGTGTCTGAGGGCCCTGCCAGAAAGGACTGCTCCACTAAGAGACAACAATAGTCTTGGCAGTATGTAGTGCTGCTCAGTTCCAGCCTGCTATAATATGCCATCCAGGAACACACAGAGAACAGCAAAATCAAATTCAAAAGCATGGGCCCTGATAAACCTCCTCATTAAGAATGCTCTGGTGATCCTTGGTGTAGAGATAGCCTCTGCAGCTGAAGAAGTGGGTTTTCATTTTTATCCTTCTACATCCAAAAACCTTGTCTTGAATTCTTACATAATCATTCTTACACATATTGTCATCTTCTTTAAAAGTGGGGAGGGAGGAGAAAGCAAGATAATTTAGACTCCCTTTTAAACTGGAAGCTAGCTTTGACCATGAACCATTCACATCAGCCCAGAGATATCTGAAACACATCCAGTCAAAGCCTATCTGGTAAGTTGTCCCAGATCTTTATGCCCAGTGAGTAACAATCCAGAAATGAGTTGGTGGAAAACAATTTACTGCTTTTTTCCTCCCCTCTCATTTAACTAATAGAGTCATTCCCTAGTTCTGGATGCAGATATTCTCCCTTAGTTATTGCTCCATAAGCTGGCAGCTATGCTGAAAGGCCAAATAATTGATTGGGTTGGATGCTACCAATGAAGTACCCATAAGGCAGGAAAAGAAATAATCACGTCTGAAAACAAAAAGAATGGTACAGACTACCCAGTTTCCAAATTCACAGTACTGCAGGAGATATCAAACGCCTGCTACACAATAGTGTCATGCCTTATTTTTTTAATCTATTCCAAAACATAAAAGCTGAAAGATTTAAATATTATTACCTTGCAATTCTCATCCAAATGAATCCAGAAGAATCATCATCTATATTTGTACTTCACTTAATTTTTTTTTTTAATATTGTTTGTTTTGTTCTGCACCTACCCTCCCTATTCCAGATTGCGGCCTCTTCCTTTACACATAGGAAGTCTGTATTTATTTCAACAAGAACACTGAACCTCCCAAAATTAAGTAGGAAGACAAACTCAAAAATGGTCATAGAGCATAGGATTTTTGAAAAGAATTTTGCAGCTCTTTGTTCATTGAAAGAGAAGATAGAGATGCTGAGAGTTTAAATATGTAATTGCCTAAAGGCATATAAGGGAAGCCATGCAAGTGACTTGTTTCCAAATGATTTTAGCAGGTCTTCAACCTTGCAGCTCTTATTGAACATATGTTCAGCATGTTACGCAGCAATACATCTCGTATAATTTAGTAGTCTGTAAATAGGGATCTCTCTAATATCTTGTTCCCACTTTTTAATGCCTTGGACATAAGGTTTGTTGTTGTTGTTTGCTTTTTCCTCATTGAGTTATTAATTAAACAAAACTTTACAGAGAAGAGAATATAAGAAAATAATAGTTTGGGGTACACACCCACAAATAAAAATAGAAGCCTATTATATAACAATTTTTTTCTTCACTTTTGTATATTTCATCTCCATTTGCATTACAAGTTTCCATTATTGTCCAGACCTACCCTAATCAACGATGGAGCAAATATTGAATATCTCAGATAAATCTAGGACAGATAACAAGCAAGCAACGGATTTATTTATTTATGTGAGCAAATTAAGAATATAGCCCATGCTCCTTCTGCATTTTCAAAGGCCCTTTTTTGTCCTTTTGATTTAATAAATTTCATAGCTGATGAACAATTTGGTTGCAGAATCTAAGAAAACCAAGAGCCTAAAGCATAACATTAACTAACTCAACCATTATAACAGCCCTTTAGTTTTTTGTTTTGTTTGTTTGTTTTTTTAAACATGAAACAACCTACAATGGATCTTGCAAACTAGAGAAAACTGTGACCACTATGGTAACAACACAATAAGTTATAAATAGACTGTTATTTTTAGAGTTCTGTGTTTCTTAATTGCCTATAAACTTACCCGGTTGTGAGCACTTTGTGAAGACTCTGATGAAAGCATGCACTCTCCAAAATTCCACAGGGCATAGAGACTATACATTATATCTTCTGGATAGGATGCTGACAATAACTGACAGAAGCAGAAACAGTGCAAGACAGATATTTTTAAATGCAAAGAGAGGAAGAACGAGCCCTGTTAGCTCACCCCCCACCCCCAGCTCTGCTCCACGTGGCTCAGCTGTGGCTCACAGGTGTGAGGAGCTGGGGGTGCCTATCAGACCTCAGCCCAGGCTGAATTTCAAATTGCCTCCAGTGAAACCTGGATCTCCATGAATCTGTATGTGTTAAAGAGAATTCAAGACAATTGGGAACATCCTAGTGAAAATTCCTAGAAACCAGCTTTTTGCTTCACCAGGCATAGGTTCTGTTGATGATTTATGCAGCCTCTGTCAAATGGCAAGATCCTTTTCACCTTAATAACATAACAGTCATTCTGAGACAAAAAGGGTGTATGCATCTGTGTCTGTGCACCTTCTGATCATTAAGAGGTAGACTGAAGTGACTGATGTCTCAGTTGTAATAAGAGAAGCCAGAAACACCAACAAAATATTGACAAGTAGAATTTGTTAGCAGAGGTTTAGCGAGCCTCTTAGGAGAAAAAAAAAAAAAAAGAGATGTAGTTATTGAGAAAATGACTGGGCGTTGTGTGCTTTTTCTTTTGGTCCATGGTATCAGTGAGGTAAGTGCTTCAGACTGGACCAGCAGTTTTCTAAGAGATGGTGCATCTTCTTGAGAAATGAATAACCACAACTGAGTACTCTGGCCTTCCCTTGATAGCCTCTTCTAGACACACTTCCATGCCCTTCTGCTGTACCTGTTGCAGCACTTATTATTTCTCTCATCTTGCTGTCCCAACAACATTCCACGTGTACCTCGTTCTTTCAAGTGCTTCCACCAGTTTCCAGCTAGTTGGAAGCTCCTGCTTCCAAGTCCTTCTCTCTGTCCTCTAAAGTTCTACAGCTTTGCCTCTACTACCTTCTTCACCCTGTTTCTGTGTCTTGATAACCAAGTATTTTTATTTTATTTATTTTATTTTATTTTATTTTATTTTATTTTATTTTATTTTATTTTATTTTATTTTATTTTATTTTATTTTATTTTATTTTATTTTATTTTATTTTATTTTATTTCTACTAGAACTGAATCACCTCATTGTTTTGCATGGCTTATGTTTCCTTGTACACATTTGGTCCTGTAGTGTCCATCTAGCCTCTCCATTAGTGCTCATAGGCTCCAAGATCAACTCCATATGGCCAACACCAATATCCTTGTAAGCATCAAACTTCCAGCTGAGGAGAAGTCAAAAAGTTTGTGACTATTCACTTAAAAATTACTCATTTTTTTACTCCTTATTTTCCAGCAGAGGTGCTCAGATGGCATGGAAACAATCCCTTTTCTCAGGAATTTGTCCAGTTCCCTAAGGCCAGATCTGTCTTGAGCATTTTCTTTGGTTTGATAAATATGGCAGGGAGCCAATGCCTAGTTTTTGGCCAAGGACTTTTCACTAGAAAATGAACAGCAACACAAAATTTATTCAAAGTGGTATCAAGCTTTGCACAGCTGTAAAAAGAAGTTTTATCACTATGAGTAACAGTGCCATCTGCTGACTCCCGCTATAACCATATTGGGAGGGTTCCATAATAGATAATTAAGCAATAAATTTTTCCCAAATCCAATATCTTTCCGCAGAAAACAGCTGCTCTCTCTCTCTCTCTCTCTCTTTTTAAGTTTTCTTATAGGATTCTGGAGTAAAAATACTTTTCCAGTATGACTTCTGAAGTCAAGAAATCCTCAACTGTTTTCCTAAGGACCTGAGAGAGAGCAGAATCTTTTATTAAACATTGCTCTGACAGCCATAGAATATTTGAAAACTTTTATATCAGTGCACAATGCATCAGAAAACTTTGTATAGCTCTCCCCAGTTTACCATCTCTCTAGGTGAGCCTGATTAATTGAGGTCCTACCTTTCCAGATGAGAACAGAACCCTTGGGATTCATAAACTCAAACCAGCAGTTTTGAGTAGTTCAACCCAGTCTGCACTCAGCTATTTGGAAGATAAGCTGTCAATTCTAGGAAAAGTGGAAAAAAAAATCCTAGATTTATGTGCACTGAACCTACTCATCTCAGGAGTCTAAAACGCAGTTATTATTCCTGAGGGATCCAAAACAACAGGGGACTGATGCTGGTGACACCCGTTTTGGTTGCCAGCCTCCAAAGTCCTGACCAAAGCCTTCTTCATGTTCAGGCACATTGGATGTTTTTATTATGATTTATATATATATTCCTTCTTTTTCCTTTCCTTTTCTTTTTCTTTTTCTCTTTCCTTTTCTTTTTCTTTTTCTCTTTCTCTCTTTCTTTTTCTTTTTCTTTTTCTTTTTCTTTTTCTTTTTCTTTTTCTTTTTCTTTTTCTTTTTCTTTTTCTTTTTCTTTTTCTTTTTCTTTTTCTTTTTCTTTTTCTTTTTCTTTTTCTTTTTCTTTTTCTTTTTCTTTTTCTTTTTCTTTTTCTTTTTCTTTTTCTTTTTCTTTTTCTTTTTCTTTTTCTTTTTCTTTTTCTTTTTCTTTTTCTTTTTCTTTTTCTTTTTCTTTTTCTTTTTTTTTTCTTTTTCTTTTTCTTTTTCTTTTTTTTTTCTTTTTCTTTTTCTTTTTCTTTTTCTTTTTCTTTTTCTTTTTCTTTTTCTTTTTCTTTTTCTTTTTCTTTTTCTTTTTCTTTTCTTTTTCTTTTTCTTTTTCTTTTTTTTTTCTTTTTCTTTTTCTTTTTTTTCTTTTTTTTCTTTTTTTCTTTTTCTTTTTCTTTTTCTTTTTCTTTTTCTTTTTCTTTTTCTTTTTCTTTTTCTTTTTCTTTTTCTTTTTCTTTTTCTTTTTCTTTTTCTTTTTCTTTTTCTTTCTTTTTTTTCTTTTTCTTTTTCTTTTTCTTTTTCTTTTTCTTTTTCTTTTTCTTTTTCTTTTTCTTTTTCTTTTTCTTTTTCTTTTTCCTTTTCTTTTTCTTTTCCCTTTCCCTTTCCCTTTTCCCTTTTCCCTTTTCCCTTTTCCTTTTCCTTTTCCTTTTCCTTTTCCTTTTCCTTTTCCTTTTCCTTTTCCTTTTCCTTTTCCTTTTCCTTTTCCTTTTCCTTTTCCTTTTCCTTTTCCTTTTCCTTTTCCTTTTCCTTTTCCTTTTCCTTTTCCTTTTCTTTTTTTTTTTTTTTCTTTTTCTTTTTAAGATAGCAATCAGTTAATTTTCGATCAAAATTTTCTTTACGGATCTTTCCTTTTCAAATAAGGAATATTACTTCCATATATGCATTATCCTTGTTCTTGCCAGGAGAAAGATTTTTGTCTACTGTTCTTTTTGCCACAACTAGTTTCATGGAAAACATTTTAAGGATGAACCCTGAAGAAAAAGAGAAGGCATAAAAAGGATCGTGGTGTTGGGAAGCAGCATAGTTTCAAAACCTGCTGAGTCAACTCAAATCCTCACTTAAACGATGCTATATCACATATCTCTTAGCAGTTCAGAAGAATTTGCCTTACAGCCTGCTATTGCTAGGCTGATGTGGGCTGGCTGCAAACAGAAGATGCAATTTGCTTCTTCTTCAGATGTTCCTTTCCTGCCACCCCAGATGGCTGAGTAGCATCTACAGATCGCACACTGTAGAGACCTTTGCTGTGGGGCTGACATCACTGTATAGTTCTATTACATTTCTAAAATATTATCATATCATCATACCAAGTTTGCTAGACCCAAACTGGCAGAAAATGCAAACAAGGCAAATTTAGTTGTCTAATCTTTACTGTGTTAATATGACAAAGCTTGGATGGGACAAGCATATGTAAATTAAAAGGCTGAGACAAAAAGTGCAGAAAATATAGAACAGAAACTGCATAAAAAATCTGCCTTAAGATTAGGTGTAGTTTTGGGCCTGTATGCTGTTATGCTTTGTGTGGTACTGCCATGTTCTGATTATGAGGCCATGCTGGTGGCTAGGGGTGATTGTGGGAAGGTTAATTGCAAACAAATTTCTGAGAGGTATGGCTGCCAAGGAGGGATTTCAGTGAAGGCTTTGGCAGAGGTTTTAGAGTCCTTACTGAGAGCTTGTTAGAGTGTTTATATGAAATAATTCAATAAGAGAAGACTGAAATTAATAATCCCATTGAAGAGAGCCTTTGCCTATGTAGCAATACACTTCGGCTTGCAAATATGTTGGAAAAGGTTTATGTCATATCTTCTTTTTCTGGATCTGATCCACTTGAGTCAATGAGAGTTTTGCAGTTCCTTCCAAGGGGTATAGGGCAAAACTGACACAGGGCCAATGTTCATATGTGTGTATTGATGCTTCCATCTGGTAACGTGAAAGGAGGCTGTATGCTTTTCCTTCCAAAGTGGAAACGGGACCTTAGGAGGTAGCTCAAACTGTCATAAACAGTTTGATGGTAAATAAGGAAATAACTGTCTTGACTTTCTCCTTTTTCTGCACAATTTGTTGTGCAGAGAATACATATCTATTTATCATTTTTCTCCTCATCTGGCTTGCTCTTTGAAATAGGAGAAGAGAGAGAATTTCATTGCTGAGAGAAGATCAGTTAATCCTAAGTAAATCTTCTTGAACATCCACTGCCAACCTAGCCAAGGGTGACTTCATGTGTCTCTCAGGCTGTGCTCCAATAAGTATACTCCAGTGAGAAATATGCCACTAAATTTTCAGTGTGACATCTCTGACTCTTGGTCGGTTTGTCACCCTCTCAAATTACTAGCAGAATTTGTCCCTGAGCAGCTGGTACTCATGAAGTTCATACATATTCCCATATTTCTGCCTTGGCTGACCTTGCTCTTCCATATCTCGTGTCATTGCAAAGGGGGGGTCTTCATCAATTTTTCAGATTAATTTTTGATTTCTAATCCTGTTCTCTAGCACATCCACAGTATTTCCCAGCCTGGCGCAAACTTCAAGTTTAATACCCTTATGATGATGGTCTGGGACAAACATGTTGCTCAAGATGTCTTCCATATTGGAACTTGGAAGATCCAGGCTGTACTGCCAGTCCACAAAATCATTTAGAGGTCTGGGAAAGACCATAAATATAATTCTGGAGTGTGTATTGAGGGTCACTGGGTAATGAGGTCTGTTCAGCAGGAAGTAGTGGGTAGGATCCAGTTCTGCCCAGATAACTGTATGATGGATACTGGCCACTCTAGGAACTATGACAGGGCACCTCACCTGGTCCATGAGAGCTCCAGGAAAATTTTTACAGAGTTCCTCCCAGGAATGCAGGGAATGCTACATACCCAAAAGTCAATAAAGTCCTGCCTGGACTGACACAGTAAATGTATATCACTCTGCCCCGTATTATTCATAAGTGACCCTGGGACCAACTAGGAGTGTGTGTGTAGCTTTTCTAGCTATGTTTGGTGAATTCACATGGAAACTAACACAGTACAGGTCAGTGTATGGCCCAGAGGCTGCCCAGGTACCCAGAGACTTCTAGGGACTGTCATTTGGTATGGAGGCACTTGTCTTCTGCCCTACCTCAAGGAGAAGGGATGGGACATCACTTCTGGTGCAGAAAGTCATAATGTATGTTTCACAGGGATTCAGTGTTCCACAACAGTGCCTGCAGATTCAGAGTACAGGTGATTGTTTTGGATTCTCTCTAAAGGGTTTTGTGAGTCATTACAAAAATTATGAGCTCAACTATTCCTCTCTCTTTTTACCTTCCTCTCTCTCTTGACTTTCTCTTTTCCTTTTTCTTACAACTTCTTTCTTTATTTTGTCAATTTGGGATTTGATTTAGATCCAGGTTAAGATAATTTGATGTAGCGACATGAACAGTCTAGAAACATATTTCAGCTCATCTTAAAATAAACAGCTGCATTTGGTCAGCTGAATAGTTTTTCAGGCTCCATATCCTGAATTTGCTATCTTTCCATTGACCACGATTGGAATTTAGAGATCCAGTTTACATTTAGACAACTATGTTGAAGTATTTTAATCTGAAAATTGATCCTACCTCTTTTGCACTGACTCTTTTTTGTAGACAAGGTCATTAGGTAAACTGACTACTTTGAAGATCACCATTATCTTCTCCAGGTAAAATGAATACACTTCATCCAGATTAGTCTGTTGGCTTTCAACTGTCTGGACAACCTTGTCCAACTGTGGTCTTTAATTACACTTTTGTTTTGTTTTCCCACCATCATCACAACTACTATCTAGACAAAGGAATTTTCTCCTGTGGGATACCCATACCAGCAGGGACCCATTTTCCACAGCTTGTCTATAATTGTCTTCCTAGCTTCCTAGTTCCAGTTTTTATCAGAAGAGTCTATCTCAACATCTTCATTTCTGTAATGGAACATATAATTCCTCTCATTCATAATTATCATTTTTTTAAATATAATTTGATAGGATGAAAGACAGATTTGCATACTTTTTAATTTAACTGGCCTCTTAATTCCTCACAGAAAACTCCTTCCTGCTTAAAGGCGTCTTTAAATCAAGCAGCTTCAGTGCTAATTTAAACATGACAGAGTCTTCCTCAGCAACATCTGAACCAAAACATTTGCAACCTTTACTCTTCAAAAATTTGTTTCTATGGTAAATTTTACAGTGGTCCACCTGCCTGCCCATAGTGATAAAACGTGTCCATGTCTCTTTCCTTGCCAATATTCACTTCTGTCTCACTCAGGAGAAGACGTTGGAATCTCCTTCCACAGCTGTGGTCACCATATGTGCAGTCTATGCACATGGTTTAGGGACATTAAGAGGGTCAGATGTGGATATGGTGTTTCGGTCGCATCACACATTTATATTTTTTGCTCATCATGGAGACAGAGGAATTTGGAGCTAAATCTACAGTCTTTGTTTATGATCCTTATTTTGATGACTGACTATGTAATTTAGATTTATCAGCCTGGGAGGACCACAAATTGTGAGTTAAGTCCCAGTACTATTAACTGGAGTTGTCTACTTTTTTCAACAAAGTATTGCAGGAGAGGAAATACACAAGACAAGGCAGCAGACTATGTGCTGCAGAGGTGCTATTGTTCTGGCAAAATTTGGCTGTTCACTGAATTCATCCTTTTGCACTTCAGATTATGCATATGCAACACAGAAAAAAATCAGAAAACTGACATTCTTCTACTCTAATACCAGTGTAAGATTTTAATCCCCAAATCTCTATTTATAAAACTGAACACAGCTTAATCAAAAAAGAAGAGACCACATCTACATAGATTAAAAAAATGTGAAAAACTATTTCAGCTAATTTGACTAAGAAACTACTCAAACTAGGAACTTCTCAACACTTAAAACTGAATCCAATATGTTTACTGCATGCACAAAATCCATTTAAGATTATAAAAACGAACTGTTTGTCCTGGAGATTTTTTAAAAAACATAAAGTAAGTCAAGAATGTTTTCAACTGTCTTGTTGGCTCATTACCATCCATGAATTTGTGATTTTTTGATTGCTGGTTCTAGTTTCCTCATGGCATCCTCTACAGCAGAGCTTGGCTGCATTGCTGACAGCAATCAGGGTTTTACAACATCTCCCCCATGTACAGGGAACCACATCCCCATGTCTCTCATCCTTGGTGCCTCCATCCATTTGCCATGGTAGTGACCATCCATGGTGCTGCTTATTTAGAAGTCAGACATCCCAGGTGGGAACTATGGGGCAAGGCGGGAGACTGTGCGACCATGGGGAGAAAACATGGAGGCAATGTCCATATATACCAGTCTGGCCCTGTTGTTTTCACTGCACTGAAAGTCAGCAGCACTGTGCATGCAGGGATGTTGGCTGGCTGTTTAGTTCCAGTGCCATGTGCAGAAGGGCTTACCCTTAGAGTGGGGCTGCATCAGAAGTTGTCTGCAGTGAGGAGTACCAATAGTGCTGCTCACTGACTCCTCGCTGCACATGACTTCTGAGGCAGCCCTACTCTGAGGCAGCTTGGGCCTCTATTTTTGTCCCTTTTCATTTGCTAGCGAAGTCGTGAACACAAGATTATTTCTTCAGATGTCAGCAATACCCAGTGATTATTCCCCTGCTCACTTATAACTGTTTAGTAGCTGAATCACTTCCCAGCCAGCAATTGTGAGCTCAGAGATGGAGGCATCTGTTCACACAAACTGAGGTGTGGGAACAAATTATCTCTAGGTTGAAAAGGGGTGAGGGGGAAGGGGAAGACACAATTTAAACACAAGTATCTTAAGCCCTAAGGCAGGAAAGACAGCCCAGCAAAATGCCACACACTGCCCTGCAATGTTATTTGATAGGGACTTCTCAAAATCACACAGGAGAGGTTTTTGAAATTACTAATTAAAAAAATCATGAACAGAAGAGAAGCTGCACAGTTGCACCTTATTGTCTGTTGCCTGTCCAACTCAGATTATCACATTGTAGCTTCATCTAAATGACTTACCAAATTCTGTCACTATGCTTGGAAATATGATTTGATTGTTCTGGTATAATAAAGCTTTCACTGGTGTGAGATCATTAAGGACTCATCAGTATGGATTTGCTGGGTTCTGCTGGCTGAAGTGCCCCTAAGCTTCTGAGCCACTAAACAGGAAGCCCTGTTTTTTTTTTTTGTTTTGTTTTGTTTTGTTTTGTTTTGTTTTTTTTCCATTTCTTTTGCTCTCTTGTATGGCTACTTGCTGTATTATTTCCTAAATGCAACAGACTGCCTCTCAGCATCCGAGCTGGTTTCCCACCCCTCCTTCTCTGATGGAAGCCTATTCAAGAACAGTCCTCACAAGCTTTGCCCAAGGCTGTGATGTATTCTGATAAAAGCCTCTTGGACAAACACAAAATCAACCATTTAAACATCTTTTCCAGGGGAATACTCTGCATTCCCGATGGTAATTTTCCTCAGGTTAATTGGAGTATGTCCAATGTTCATTGTATTTCCATCCTCACAGCTTCCCTACAAGCTGCTTTAAAGCAACACAGACCTTTACAGATCTTACCTCTGACAGGGACAGCTTTAGACTTGGCAAAGGATGGGCAGGGAGGGGAAGGGAGGAGCGAAGAGGAGACAGGATAATGGTCAAGCCTGAGGCAGAAGCAACAGTGAGCATTTGTAGCCATGCAGAATTCACCCAGGAGCCCATCTACTGAAACCCTTCACACAAAATCTTTCTCTCATAGAATAACGCATGCCCTTGTAACACCCTCCTGTGTGCCCTACAGCCAGTGCTAGATAACAGAAAAGACCAAGCCTCCAAATAAACAACCCCCAAGTCCTAGCATAACTTTTAAATAAAAGAGCAAGGTCTCAAAATCAGATTTTTATTTATTTATTTGTTTGTTTATTTTTGCAACCTTTTTCTTGCAACATGCCTAATCTGGACAGCCTCAAGCTTTTTTTTAGAAAAATCTCCCCATAACTGTTGTCAGTGTGTAATTGCCTTCAGCAGTGGATATATGTCAGCATTCCTGCAGTCTTTTATATCTATGCATTAGTTTCAGGAGCTCTGTATGGATGGTTAATGATCTCGTGCAACAGAGTATAATGTCTCTGAATACTCAGGAACTATAAAACTCAGACATTTTGCAATGTGGTTTGGGCTTAGGTTGGTACATGTGGTGTTTTGGGTCTGTATTTGGTTAGGTTTGCTGTCCTCCAGACACCAAGAGTCAGAGGAAACTGCTGTGCTCGCTGGCACACGCATGCTGTGATGCAATTAACAGTTACCACCTTTTTCCTTTGAGGTTAAGAGCTAGAAGCAACAAATTAAATGTTGCCCCACTGCTGTCATTGCTAAAACCACAGGAAGACTTGCACATGTGGCTGACTCTGAACGAATTTTCATAGCAGTTCCTGAAAAAAAAGGGGAAGAGCCAGGGACTCTTTGTCCAGATAAGGACTCAGGAAACAGGGGAGTTGAGCAAAGGCACAGGCAATGCTGCTGCCCTTCATAGGGAAGAGAATAGAGCCCAAGGCCACTTGGATGCAATGGGAAAATGTAGTGGCAGCAGTGAGTACCCTCTTTCAGAGAAACCTCCAGAGGACATTCATTTTCAGCCCATGCCTCAAAGCGAAATGGCACAGCTGTAGGGTTTGACTTCAGAGTGACAGCCCTGTGAAGGATGGGTATTTGGTGTGCATTAGAACGGGAGATGAAAAGTTACTGTGACTTACTGTCTTCATTCTTATATAATATAATTGGCTTATGAGTAGAATGAACAAAAGCATAAGAAAACAAAATCTGTCTTCCCTCACCCAGGCTCTCAGTAGGCAGTACCTTCAGTAGCAGTACAAATGCCTCTTTCCCTGGCTGATGGCTTTAAAAATCATAGGTAAACTATAAGTTTTGAGAGCTCCACCTTTCCAAAAAATTTGGATGAAATTGGCTGGACAATGAAAAGGTGATGGGCAGAATCACTGCTCAACGTGTGGGCACCCAGGCCCCATCTCCACAGAAAACGAGGCTAGAGACCTCTTCTGCACAATGCAGGTATTCAGGCGTGCTCCAAAACTCAGTCAGAGCATCTGCAAGATCAAACTTGAATTTCAGTTTTATCCTTTGCATTGGCTCAGAGCTGCAGACAGACTATTTCCGACACCCAGATACAGGGTGTCTCAGGAGTTTTGTGAACTAGAGAGATAGAGCTTGAAACCACATCCTACAGGAGAGGACTTTGCAGACAGGCAGCTCTGGACTCACATCAGCTGCTGCTCTGAGGTCAGGCAGAGGGCTGAAGTCAAGGGAGAAACTGTAAATTCTTTGCAGACTTTTTGCCAGAGTCAAAAATGTAGGTAGGGATTTCAAAGAGAACTGGTATTATCATAAGTAAAACATAATGATTTTACTGGCACCTAGATGCTTAGGTGTTTATTCATCTTCCACTCTTAATTAAGTTAATTAAAAGATCTCAGGATAAATAGTTCGGTTATATACTGTAGAGCTGGCTATTTATGTGACAATTACCCTCACTATTCATACTCAGCCAATTAATCTCTAGAAGAAGCTGAGGCCCCGTGTGAATTGATAACCTCAGGTCCTCATGCTGGGTGGGGTACTCATCAGCCCAAAATGTCCCTCCCCAGCATCCAGCAATTGCCAGGTAAAGAAAGGAAAATGGGTTTAGAGAAAGAAAAAGTCAAGGCCTTGGTAGATCTCACAAATCTTTTTCATCAGGAAAATTGCAGTCTTCCCTTGTTGTCTTAGGAAAGGTTAACAGTTAATGAAGGCGAGCCAGTTTGTGCTGATAAGCAGAGCTGGAACAGTACAGCACAGTCAAAAGAGCAACGAAATCTTTATCAGTTCTCAGGAAGCCTGTTGTTTGTGAGACTGTTTTAAAGCAAAATTATATCAGAAAAGTGAACGGGAGAGTTTGGGAGCTAATGCCAAAACAGGATATAAGACAACTTCCTGGCACTTGCCTGAGCTGCAAAAATGCTGTGGTTTCCTCAGTCCAGATTAGACATGTCACAACTGCTTCTGCTGCCTCTGAACCAGCACCAACAAAAAACACAGGAGAAAGCCATTCTGAGGTGTTTTGATATTTTGAATGTGCATTTGGAATTGCAGAAGCTGTTTGGAATAGCTGTTTAAGGAGTGTTACTCATCCAACATCTTAGCTGGGCAGGTCTGGGGGGACAAAGTTTAATGCTGAAATGTATTATGATGAAAAGAAGGTTCAGATCCTAGTGTAACTGGCAATTAAATTTATATATTGCTGAAATTTGTATTGGATCACACATGCATTACATACTGGTCTTCAGAGAACAATAGAGATGAAGGGATTTCAGTTAAAGTTTTTGATCTATTTCTGCATTTAGCAATATTGTATATAGTTCAGTACAATGAATTAAAATCTAAGCAGATACCAGGAAGACTCCTCAGTTAAGAATTTATTTCAGTTGTTTCCTCCTATGTTCCATTAGTTCATTTGGGGAAACAAAGACCCTCTTGGCACTATACAACTAAACAGAGCAGTCACCATGCCAGCAAACTTTGCTGGAACAAGTGTTTCCACCAGTATGAAACTAGGAAAAGAGGTGTCCATGGATTGGTTTCACATAACCCCTGAATGCCCTTACCATGACAATTCTAGCTTTGTATGTCTTCCCAATATTCCCATCATGGAACACAAGTATTTCCCAGGGTCATATATGTTTTCCCCCTTCTTTCTTGCTCAGATATAGCTGTTTGCATCTGCCTGTAAGACATTCCTCTCTTCTAACTTAGCATCAGATTATCTTTAGTTCTCAAAACTGCCCATACAGCTAAGAGGAAAAAATACTCCCCTGTTCTTGCCAAGTCCTAAGCACAAGCTGGATAGTAACCATTCTAAGTCCACTTATGGAATCACCACAGAGCACAAAGCATCTCTTACCTGAGTTTAAGATCACTTTTCATTGTTATAAACAAAATAAATTATGCCAAGTAGTCAAGTGCATTTTATCAAAAGAAATTGTTAAGCAGTTGAATAAAGAATTAGAAATAACATTTTAACTGTAGATTGTTGTCTTTCCTTGGTTTTGAGATTCAGGTTTCTCCCCTTTTCTCCCTTGCTTCTCTTAAAATGTACTTACATTTCATTCCTTAGAGATCATTTATAGGAAATATGAGTTGTGAAACATCTCATTTGATTCATTAAATTTAATTCATTCTAAATCCTGCATAGAAAAATGAAAAGATGAGTTAATATCATAGATAGACTTCTCTTCTCTGGATTCCCTCTTCCTTTCACTAACATTGGGGGCCCTGCACTCACATTCATTGCAACATCCTCCATCCTATCTGCAGTGCTTCCAGTTCCCATCTCCACTTCCACCCCTGCTCCAGAGTTCTTTCCCCTGCACCCAGCATCCCTGCAATCCCTCTCTGGCCCTCCTGCATCCCCTTCCATCCTGCTGCCCCACATAGCCTGATCCCATCCCACTGCTTCACCTGTGTTTCGCCTCTTGATCAGACAAAAAGCAGGAAATAACTGAAGCAATTGGGAGCAGGATATGTAACAACTGGCCAGTGAGTGGCTGCCTCAGGGCTGTGAGGCAATGGTAGAGTCCTGTCTCTCCCTCAGTGCAGGCACTGGTAGGGTCTCTTTCCTCCACGTCTGACTTTGGCAGAAACTATAGGAGTTTAATATCTCTGAGATATTATCCCTTAAGTCCTTTGCCAAATTTGACTGAGGTGAGGCAGCTGATGGAAAAGAAGGGAAGGGGAAAGGGAAGGTTGGAAAAAAACACACAGGCAGAGTTGCTACATCACCTTTTGATGCCAGATACCTCCTTGCAGTAGTTGAATGAGATGCAACAATGACTGGACTTTAAAATGTCTTTCAAACACAGGAATGATCACAGCCTGAATCCATCCACCACATACGTGCTTTATAATGTGAAAACATACTATTTGGTGGCATGACAAATACAAGATGTCAGGTTCTGTTTGCACAGATATTCGTTGTTCTGTTGCCATTAATACTCCTAATCTATGGCAGTAGAAATGACGGAAGTGCGTTAATAACACATGGACCAGACAACTGAAAGGATTACCACCAGCAAGGCACCTGCTCCTGTCCCCACAGAGTCTGCCTGTTCTACTGGAAAATAAATCCTCCAAAAAAAAAAAAAAAGTCCTTCCAGGGTCCATGGAGGAGTTCTCACTGCTGTATTATTGGAGGCAGAGTAGAGACTGCTCGGAAACATCACCTGTCCCAGCTTTTAACCACATTTTTTTTTTTTTCATTATGGAGAGGGAGAGGTAACAATGAAGGAAGCCGGTGAAGTTCTTTGTAGGCACCAGTGAAGGGAAGGATCTCATTCCTCTGCAAAGTTATTTCTCTGAGGGCAATGGGCACCCTGGCATGTGGAAAACAATTCTGCGTGGCCTTCCTTTCCTGTCATGGTTGCTTTTGCCTGCTTGTAGCCCAAACTTCTTCCTGTCACCCTTGGTCTGGCTCTCACTGAGATGAATCACATTCTCTTTGCATACTGCACATCCCCAGGCAAAATATCTCATGGAAAAGCAACCTCAGTTTAGTCACAGTTTGAATTAGATCCACTCAGGCACACACTATAGGGGGGTTTTGTTGATTTGTTTGTTGCGTATATAATGTCTGTTAATTTTTATTGCTTGTAAACTTTCTCTCTATAAAATCTGTGTGAAAGCTGGACTACCATGTTAAAGGAAAGTTACCAGATGGGGAAAATATGGTTGATTAAAGTGGCTGTTTCCATGTTTGCTCAGTGTTGTGACACATCTTCACATTGGGTAAGGTGATTGGCAGAGAAATAACAGCAGTGAGCACTGATGAATGTATGCGTCATGTATAAATGCCTGGAGCTGACTAGGGTTTGGAATTTACAAACTTCAGAGCTCCCGAGTCTGATTTATTGCAGGTTTTGCTGAAAAAAAATAATAAAATAAATAAATCAAAAAATAATTGTTACAGTTTCTGCTTTAGACTACTGAATGCAAAAATTAAGAAAAGGCAGGGAGACTATCTCAGAGAGGGAACTGAGGTTATTTTAATATTAGAAGTACTCTACTGTAGGTACAATCCCATTTATTGCTATTAGCCTCCTTTTTTCCTTCTTACAAGAAGGAGGGATAGTTTTCTAGTTAACCCTGAAGGTTTAGGCTGATCTTCCAGTACTATCACAGATGCTGAATATAATCTGGGAACCATGTCATCTCCTGTTCCTTCAGCACCCCATCTATGAAATGTGGATAACACTTCTTCCCCCTTAGTCTTGAACCTTGCATGCCTTGTCCAAGTTATTCTATGTATGTGCATATAGAAATATGCAAAGATATAGACAGATGTATACAGGCTGGTCCCAGTCATCTCAGGCTCTGATTTTTTTGACCTCTGGCTGGTGTTATAAAGCAAGAATAAACAGTAGCGAGCAAGTTTGGTGGGCAATTCCTTAGCTCACTTACTGGTCTGCAAATGGCCATGGATGAGACCTGGGACCACAGGTAGCAAACAGAGATGCAATGGACTGGTTTTAAGATCATTTGCACCTCGGGATTTTTAAAGATTTCAAGAGGTCTTGTTTTCTTAGAGAGAGGCAGGTCTGCTACCATCCCCAGCTGCTGGGATGGTAGCATACCACAGCTTCAGTCCCTGTGGGTGTTGTGCCAGCTGCTGCTTGTCTCATCTCACACCCATCCTGAAAAGCCTGTTCATCAGACTTTCAGCCTGTACCTCATCTTCTTCCTCTGCCAATAGTTTTAGTGGTTAATTTATATGGGGAATTGGGTGCCTGGATAACCCTGTGGGGTCTGACTGAAAACAAGGGGTTTTACTGCCAGGTCTCTGTATTTGAATCCAGTTATTGCAACTGTAACTAGCAAAACCCTGTGGAGAAAACAAACAAACAAACAAACAAACAAAAAACAAAACAAAACAAAACAAAAACAGATGAAATGAAAGAAGAAATGTGTTTGTAGCTCTTGCAGAGAACACCTGAACAATGGGAAGCTTCTCTCCAATTGCACCAAAAGCTGTGCTAGATCTGCACACACTGTGCAACAAAAAGCTCTTCAATTGGACAGAATGAGAGCACAGGCTAAATCTAGATGGTGGTGAGATGTGTTTCAAGATTCCCCAGAGTGAATTTCCCACAGCTGTGGTAATGAAGTGAAGATCAGCTGAAAGACCATCTTTTGAATTTCCCAAACAAAAATCAGAGTCAAGGACAACAACCCAGAGGTTACTATAATGCTAAGCTGACACGACTATCTGTAGACCTACCTGTATAATATGAGAGATTCTTGCTATTAAGGCAAGATGGTTGTGTTGGTACCTGGGTGGAAGTCCCCTGCTCCCAGCCCCAGAGGCAGCAGAAACACCCACCAGCTGGAGGTTGAAAGCAGGCATTAAGGCTGGTGCTAGTGCAAAGGATGTTGCTAATGAACACAACTTTCTTTTCATTTCTCTCACAAATATTTGCATTTCCCAAACCCTGTTTGATACCCAAAGAAGTATTCTGCCTTCTTAAAGGCTTTGCAGTGCACAGTCATTTATAGAGGACCAAGCAACAAATTGCAAACCTTGGTGATGAATTTTATTTTAAATATTCTTATAAATGGAGGTATAATCAGACTTCTTCTAGCTTGATAATTTATGAGCTAGCCGACAAGTGATAGCTTATAATATTCCCTTAGAGGCCATGAAGTGTTTTCTGCCAAAAAGAACAGTCCTTCAGAGGTTTTTTTAACTTTTCTAAGCTAGGCTTTTCCTCTTGGGCTTATTAGCTAAGGCTGCCTGCCTGCTTGGAGCATGTTCTAGGGGTAAAAGCACAGTATGGGATAATTTCTGTATAAGAATATGAAATGCAATTTGACTGGGCAGTATGATGTCAAGCAAAATAATTTGTTTCAAAGGAGGCTATACCATGACAGCAGTTGAATATTCAAACATAGCCACTGGCTAAAAATTCAATCAACAGGGTATCCCCTTTTTCAGGCTTGCTTTTCAGGGACTGATATGCAGACAGCAGGCACCTTTCCCTTGACAGTTCTCCATCAGTCACTCTGAAATTAAACAAAAACCTTTGCTTTCAGCATCAGTCTAATGGTGCTTCCTCTGCTGGTGGCCAGTTAACTAAAAAAATAAAAATGAGACAGAGAGAGAGAGAGAGAGAGGAAAAAGAGCAATTTTTTGGATTGACAAATAATCATTTCCTGATGATCCTTGCAGAAAATTTGGAGATAAAGAAAATGCATGTCCAAAAAACAAAACAAAGCATAAACTGCTACAGTGTTTTGTTCTCAATTTGCAGACATGACACAGCACTCTTATAAAACAAGAAAAGATCATTCTGCACTGTCATACTTGTTCCTTCCCTGTTTCCATGACTGGCAGCTTTCTGAACTGACAGTTCTGGTTGCAGCCCGGTGGTCAGCCCAGGGCTGGCTCTCTGGGCTGGCGACTTTCCTGCAGGGGTCACTTTGTGGCATTTGGCAGAGCCAAGCTGATATGTGGTGCAGACCACTGGACAGTCCAGGCATGGTGACTGTGGAGGCGTGCCATGTATCTGGAGGTCAGCACAGCATTTGTAGACGGACAACCAGCCTGATTCTGCTCCCATGTACAAATAGCGTAACTGATGTGGATGAGTTATTTAATCTTTTTCCGTGGGTAGAGAGTGCAATCTGTTCTGTTGCCAGGTCCATTTAGGCTACACAGATAAAGATTTTGCAAAACATCCTTGACCTTGCCACAGTGTTTGCCCAATCTTTACTGAATTTCAATGCAAAGAGACATGTTCTGCTGGGGAACAACTGAGAGAAGGAGAATAATGTCGCTGGTGCTGGCAGTGGGCAAAACACTGAAGTGGATAAAAAATATTCAAATTACATTTGAGTTTTACAGCACCACAGGACCTGATTAAATGTATGCTTTCTTTTGATGTAGTGCTCTGTTTGCTCACTCTGCTGATGAGGGAAGTACCAGGGGCTGCTGTACGGTGAATAATGCTCCTCACATTGCCAGGACCCCTGGTTACAGCCAGACGATCTATGGGTTGTCATGCCCTCATTAGCAGTGTCCTCATTGTGAAGAACTGCTTCAAATCCCAGATGGACAGTGTGTGACCAAGCACCTGTGACAAGCAGAGCTTTCTGATTTGGCTCAAAGGAAAGCCCACACAGTGCCCATGCAGATCCTCCAGCAACTCCTGCCTCTTGCCACATCTCATTTATGGACAAGGGGCTAACCCAGCCCCTTAGGCTAACCCAGCCCCTCAGCCTACCCCTTTAGCTTTCCTGCAGCACAGCTAAATGCCAGCTGCCTTGTGGCTGGCTACTAGATCGCAGTAGCCTTGTGCCAAAGTCCATAGGAGACCTGCTACTCCTGCCTGCTGGCATTGCAACTGCCTCATCTTCCTAAAAATACGCTCCATTCTAGCCTGAGAATAGCCTGTTTGAGTTTCTTTTTTTTTTTTCCTGATCTCATTTATTTCCCATCACTGTGCCTGTGATTACTCTCCCTCAAAACCCTCTCTCTCCCTCCAACCAGCTTGCCTCCCCTAATTCCTCCTGAGACGTTATCAGTTGGGATGATGAGCAGCTGAGCTCCCTGTATTACTGCTGACGCAGACAGGCTAGCAAACAAGGGAGTGAGCGCCAGCCTGGCGGGGTCAGCTTTATGGCAGCAAGGGAGGGAGGCTGCCGGGCTGGCACACAGCAAGAGACCACAGCTCCTTGTTGCTCTCTCCATTTCCCTCAGGCACAAGGGAAGATACGTGCATTACTCTGCCCTCCCCTCACCAAGCAGCTCCTGGCTACCTGGCTGCTCTGAGCCTTGCCCTGTTCACTCTGCTACACAGCCAGCTGGCAGCTTTGCAAAGGGATCCAAGGCTTTTTTATTGTTGTTTTTCCCCCCTCACACACACCACTAGGATAAAGAGGCGTGTGTGGCGTAAGTGCATCAGGCTGCCCTAGCAGAAAATGCCACGTGGCTTTGGGAGTTGAAATGCCATCTGAAACAAGATGAAGCATGCCCTTATTTTGTCTCCATGGAAGGGTTTCAACAGGATCGTCAAATCTTCACTGCATGGGCCCTGTGACCACAGCAGCTTCGGGGTCAGCAGCAAAAACAAGCCACCAGGGTCATAGTATACTTCTGCTAGCTCAGAAGCCCCACCAGCAGGTCGCGTGCCCTGTACTGCAGATAAACCTGACCGTGTGTCAGAGCAAATCTAGGGTTGGTGGTGGCATGCAGAGAAAGTACCACAGTTCAGGAGCATGAATGTGATGATTAGGGAGTCCAGGCTCCCAGTTTCATGCACCTTTTCCACTGTGGTAGCGGATGCTGTTAGTATAGAATCAATCACAGAATCATAGAATGGCTCAGGTTGGCTGGGACCTCACAGATCATCTAGTTCCAACCCCCCTGTCATAGGCAGGGACACCACCCGCTAGATCAGGTCACTCAGGGCCTCATCTAACCTGGCCTTGAACACCTCCATGGATGGGGCATTTACAATGTCTCTGGGCAACCTGTTCCAGTGCCTCACCACCCTCTAAGTGAAGAATTTCCTCCTAACCTTGAATATAAATCTCCCCTCTTTTAGTTTAAAACCATTCCCCCTCATCCTGTCAATATCTGATTGAGTAAAGAGTTGCTCTCCATCCTTTTTATAAATCCTCTTCAAGTACTGAAAGGTTGCAATGAGGTTACCCTGGAGCCTTCCCTAGGCTTCTCTAGGCTGAACATCCCCAGCTCTTTCAGCCTTTCTTCATAGGAGAGGTGCTCCAGCCCCTTGATCATCTTTGTGGCCCTTCTTTGGACCTACTCTAACAACATTCTTCTTGTGGTGGGGGCTCCAGACCTGAACACAGTACTCCAAGTGAATTAAGCAGCATTAGCATTGCCATAGCTCACAGGGCTGGAGGCAGCCCTGTGAGCTATGTGACCTGTTCCATGGTGCGAACAGGGCGCTGCAGCCATGTAGCTCTCCTTCCTCCATCTCCTGGCCTCTACTCAACTCTCCCGATTTGAGCACTTGGGATCTCCCTTAAGCCTCAGGTTTTGGCATCCACTGAAAATATGGGAAGTGCAACTTTGTGCTAAAGCAAGGGCAGGTTTCCTGTTCTGCACTTGAAATTATGCATGTTGTACACTCAAGTGGAAGCCAGCTACATGAGCGAGTTTACAGTGTTATGACTTGTGGGTATTCACAGACTGCTTTTTGTCCCAAAATCAGCACAACACCTTGAGATGGGCTCACTGCATTGAAATTGCTGTGATGAACTTCTGTAAAGTCAAATCAGGATAATTTTACATAACCAGCCAGTATTTGTCCTCCCTGCTGAGCTACCTTTCCCTGTGTGTTCCTCTGCTAGTTATAGTCCTGGTGAGGTGGTGTTCCTTTTTTTTTTTTTTTTTTTTTTTTTTGTATTTGACTGATTAAAAGAGAACAATTATGTTTATGCTCTGCTTCACTAGTGAATCTGAACTTGTGTATGAAAGAAGGCAAAGGAGAATCTTTTCTAAAAGCTTGAATGTCCATTCCTGCAATGGATGCTATAAAATTATACAATATAACAACTAAATAAAGCTTTAAACAGCACTTTATCCTGTAAAATTCTCACTTTATTCCTGGGGAGCAAGGCTGATGCCAACGGTTATTGTACCCAGCCAGACATACCCTTTTGTATCTCATTGAATACAGAAAAACCTTAGGCAGAGAGCCATTAGCATCTGCTGCTTGCTTAACTGTGGTTGGCTCATATTATTTTCCATCAGCCTGCGTAAAATAAATCCCACAAGGACAAAAGCTAAAATAAGTGTTACTACATGTATTCTGCATGAGGTTGTTAGAGCACAGCAGAAAAACAATGTGTCACCCAATGCTCAGTGCAGAAATCAGTGGGCAGATGGTGGCCCTTGGGGTGTGATTGAGTGGGTTTGTTTCACCACTAGATGACACTTGTGGCTCTAGGAAAGGATCCCACCCCCACCACTGGCTGCAGGTAGCAGAAATGTTGAAGTCTGAGGTTAACCCAGAGCCTCCTCTCCAGGTGGGGAGTCCCCAGTTCGCCACTCAGACATGGTCACTGCCTGATATAATGGAAGTTGTTGAACATTAAGAAGCCCCACTATTTATCTTGCAAAAGTAAGGCGAGATAAAAGGATGATTTTGACTTCGAATTGCAGGAGGTTTCCCTCCTAAGAGAAGAAGGGTAATGTGCATTCAGTGAGAGGGTTTCTCTTCTTGAGCTGTGGCTTATGGCTATGGATTAGTGAGAAAAGTTAGGGATTTGGTGGTCAAAGTACGGTGTGCCAGCACCCATGTCCTGCAAGACCCTTGACTCACTGTGAAACCATGGTCATGTTGTGCCTCTCATCTAACATCACTTTCAGAAGGCCACAATGCTTCTGTAGTATTAATGTTAATGCCCAAATTTTGGACTGCAAAGATAGAACAACTCCTTGCTACCCAGCACTCTCAAGAGACAAAAACTGTTCCTATATATAAGTGCTCAAATACCATAGGGTAACACACTGTAGCCACCACTGAATTGGAAAACATTTTGAACAATGATCTCCATTCTGCTTCAGAGCTTGACTTTGTATTTGATACTGTATTTGATACTGCTGATTTTTGACAGAGTAGTCAGTTAAAACAGACCCTGGGATTCAAATGGTGATATAGGTTCAGATTAAAACAACACTCACTGTGGCAGCAAACTTCAAAGGATACATGAAGGTGTAGATCATAGAATCATAGAATGGCTTGGGTTGGAAGGGACATCACAGATCATCTATTTCCAACCCCCCTGCCGTAGGCAGGAACACCACCCACTGGATCAGGTTTCTCAGGGCTTCATCTAACCTGGCTCGAACACCTGCAGGGAGGGGACATCC
This sequence comes from Anser cygnoides, assembly GCF_040182565.1. Lineage (NCBI taxonomy): Eukaryota > Metazoa > Chordata > Aves > Anseriformes > Anatidae > Anser > Anser cygnoides. The sequence goes on along the minus strand of NC_089875.1, from coordinate 51,929,378 downwards.
ACAACGTCTCTGGGCAACCTGTTCCAGTGCCTCACCACCCTCTGAGTGAAGAATTTCCTCCTAACCTTGAATCTAAATCTCACCCCTTTTAGTTTAAAACCATTTCCCCTCATCCTGTCAATATCTGATTGAGCAAAGAGTTTCTCCCCATCTTATTTATAAGTCCCCATGATGCTTAAGGACAGTTGTAATCATATTGTTTAAAGCTGCCCTTGAAGAAAAGGCCACATCCTTCTGACTTTCTGATCAGTGTGGATGTATGTGCTCATTGATGCCCTGACAAATACTGAGAAAACAAAAGGGTGCAGAGACCAATTCTCCCAGAATCATAGAAACAGGAGAATAACACATTCAAGCATAGCCCAAGATGGCAGCCCTAGCCCCTCACCTCCCATCGATCTGAACAGGCTGTTCGGGCCATACAGAATCCCCCTGGATTGCACTTCCACAGATCTGCTTGCAAGAAGAGAGATTTATGTTTCTAACAGCTTAGCAACAGATTATAGAGATAATGGGTGCAATTTGTCAGCAAGCTAACCTTTACAGAAACTTCCTAATGTGAAGATCTTCCTCTCACATTGTGCATCTTAAAATGAATAATGATGGTCTCATGAATTCTGCTGTTTCAGGTTTTCTCTGGCTTATGGTCTTTGTTTCCTCTTTTTCTGCAGAAATTGAAAGCTCCTTCCCAAACTTGTCTCCTCAATATGCAAGCCTGCAGTGCTGGCCAGGCAATTAACAACTTCACCCACAATCAATACATAGAGTTTTCCTGAGTATATAATGCCGTGGGTAAGGAGATGAAGATAGATTTTTCCTGTGTAAGCTTTCCACAATATACCTGAGTGTTTACATGGCTTGCAGTAAATCTACTTACCTCCTTTTAATCATGATGATTAAATCAATTAATGATATTTTACTTGTCTGTCCAAAAACTAATAAGGAGAAGATTTATAACCTAGCAGGGTATGCTTGATAGTGAATTACCAGATGGAGACTCAGGAGATTCGGGCTAGTCCCTGGCTCTGTCATACTGAAAAGTCTAGTTAAGACTTCCACAGTGCTGGACAAGACTGAAAAACTCCAAGGTACCAGTCCCCTAGGCTTAACTTTGTTTCTGTGGCAATAGAACAAAGCAAATGCTGTGTGTTTGATTAGCACTATTACCATACGAAGGGGAAACTAGTCCATATTAGGCAGCCAATTTACAGGAACAGTTTGTTTACTTTTGGACAAGAAGTACTGCCCATGAGTGCCCAAGCACAGCTCCTGCTGACTTCAGTGGGAATCCGGTGTGAGTCAAAAGTGGAGGCTCAGTAGTGTTCTACAGAGAAGCATGATCATAATTATACTGAAAATTATAATTGGAGACTTTCAAAGTCAATCAGGCTGCTTCTGTTAATATCAATAGCTGTCTGGTGGCTAAATTCCCTAGACTAATTCTTTTTTAACACCTCAGCCATAAGACTCATCATTAAACAAATGCCATATCCTAATATATACTGCAGCTTAAACACAATGAGAACTTCAATCTGTTTTTTAATCTCTGTGATATTCTGTCTTGTTGCCCACATACTGGGGAAGAAAAGTTTATTGTAGGCAGAAGACTGCACGGACTGTTCCCCATCTGAAGGTTCTCCATCTTCTTGTCCCTGAGAAGTGATAGGCTGATGCAGACCTTTGTTGCAGGATGACATTTGAAAAATAAGTAATAAACAAAACTTAAAACAAATTTAAGAGGTCTACTGTAGCTCTCAATGCTGCAAGTCAAAAAAAAAATGCTGAAAGAAAACAGCATACTAAAATGTATCAGATTCATAAGTGGAAGGAAAAGGTCATTCAAAAACCTAAGCAGCACAAAAGTCTATATCCAAATAAAAAATGATATTTCTTTCAAATTAAGTTTAATGAAGTTAAGAGAGTTTTGTAACCAAACAGTATTCCAGAAAAACAAACAAAAAATCAATCAAACAAACAAAAATACTATCTTTCCCAGCAACAACAATCCATACCACACAGTGAAATGTGTATCAGGGAATTTTCTTCAGAGTCATCTACCACAGAGAAGTACAAGGCATTACTTGTCCTTCCCTTGTGGAAGAATGCTAACTCCCTGAACTCTGAGATCTAAGGGAAGGATGCAATCCTTTGATTCTCTGAGGCTTAGGTAACCTTTCTCTACTCCTTTCTTTGCTCAGCCATCAGCTTTTTTAGTTTTAGCAGCTGTTGGTCAACACATGCCCTTTGTTTGTAATTTCTTTTGAAACCTCGTGGGAAAGGGGAATGACTTTTACACCTTGTGAACGGGTGGGTGTCAAAATGCTGAAAACTTATATAATTAGGGACTGCGTCTACATTAATGCCCAGAATGTCTGAACCCAATGGCACGGCATGGCTTACATCCATCCCAGTCAACTCCCTTCCCCTTATGTAGTTGTAACCAAATGGCCTTCTGGGCACTGCCCCTGGCCCATACCAACACCTTAATCATGTCAGGATGCCATGACATAGCACTCATTAGCCTGGGCCAAAGCCAAGCCAGGAACTGTGCTAACAATGCATAACACATGAGTGAGGACATGGCCCCTCGTACAATTCAACTTGTACAGCTAACTACTCAGTCCATGCAAGTATACTTACTTGAAGAGGAGAAAACTGACCCTTGCTGCCTACCAGTAGTTGATTCAAAGTGGCCTGATTTTCAGTGCCACAATTTGAAGCAGGTTCCTCAGCTCCTCAAAAAATAAAATCATTTTTAGTTAGAGACCTACCTTTTGGTAACTGATTGGGAATGTTATGACCTGTCTTTAAACCGTAATGTGTTACAGAATTAGAGGGGCAATTTATGGGACAGCAGATACTTCCCTTTGCAAGTTCCTGAGTCCCCAGTGCATTATATCCTTATAATGAGTCAATAAAACAAGTCACAGCTACAGCACAATGAATGCCAGGAGGCACAATGGACAGCAGGTATTTTTAAGGATTTAATCTATCAGCCTCCTGAACAAGCACTTGTACTTTTAGAAGTTTAGTGCACTACACCGCACAAGGTAAGTGAGTATTGGTATTTCAGCTGCACCTCTTGTAGTGCACCGAGATCAATACTCTGTACCTCTGTCAGCCTTGCTGGGGGAGGAAGGTCAGCTGAGCCGTTATCCAGCCTGAGGACAAGCACCAAAAACAAAAAGTGGAAAAAATCTTCTAGGACTCAAAGGCTCGAGGGAATAAACACTAGACACAGCATTTCATGGGGGTTTGTAACAGTGAAGATTCATCTACTGGGTGGATGAGCTGCATTTGGGATTTATTGTGGAGCAGTTACATATTTGGTCTTTGAATGGTCAGAGGAGTTGAAAGCCAAACAAAATCCCTCCAGTTCACACAGATCGATTCTCCTTCAAAAGCAGAATACGGCGAGGCAGGGTGCAGATTTGAAGGGCCTAGGTGGAAGACAGACCTTTTGTTATTTTGCAGACCGGTGCCTTCCAGTCACCATTTTTCACTTTATTTCCAGCACTGCTCAAAACCGTCTACAGATTCCTCTGCGGGGTAAGCAAAACACTGCGAAAAGACTCAGAATGGAGCCGGGCTCGAGCAGAAACCCAGCGTTTCCCTCTGGCAGCACGGGACCGTCTCCCTCTGCTGAGCTGCTGCCGCAACTGCTGCCGCCGGAGCCTTGCACGCCCTGCATCGCCGCCCTGCCTCCCATGTCCCTGTCCTCTGTCCCTGTGCCTGCCCCTGTCCTTGTCCCTGCCCCTGTCCCTGTCATTGTCCCTGTCCCTGTCCCTGCATGGAAGCACAGATAGCAGCAGCAGCACTCCTCAGGCATAAGGGAACAACGTCCCTGGCAGGAGGGACTAGTGCACCTGTCCTGGGATCCTGGGCAACCCCAAACTTTTGGCAAAGAGGTCTTCAGTTTGGCAAAGAAGAATCGAGTGCTCCCGTGTGTTTGCCTGGACCGGGTTTTTATGAGGCTAGGAAACAATTCGTTCGGGTGGAAGGCGTTCCACTCCTCAGAATGACTGTAAAGCTGTCATATTTTGTTTTAGTAGATACGTTTTAGATTTTATGCACGAAAACAGCAGCATCAGGACTGCACAAAAATCTACAAATCATTTAGTAAGGCAAACACTCTCTTAATTACTTTATTCACAGTGTATATTACCTGTTGGCGTTGGCACAGTTCAAGTGTCTCATTTTAGAAATTTCCTCCAGGCAATAATCATCATTATGAATTTTTAAAAGTGGCTGAATGACTCAGCATCCACACTCAGTTGGCCAGCTATGCATTGACTCTACTATCTGTACTATCACTGCCAGAAAGTGATCAAGGAACAACAGTTCTGTAGGTTGCTCTTTGAAGTCATTTACACTTTATCCATATTACTTCCTCATCTAGACACACCGCCACATCAGGGTGACAACAACAACAACAACAACAACAACAATAATAATAATAAAGCAGCAATGAAACCAGTGGAACCCCCTAAAAAGGATAGAACAAGGAGGCTCGGGGTCCTGTTGTATCTGAAGGCAATGTATTTAAACAGACCACCAAGGGTGATATCTCAGAGTGCCCTACCCTAGTGCATCCTGCTGGTAAAATCCTGGTCTCCATCAAAACTCCAGCTGCATTCCACCAAGCAGGGACTCAACCACACAAAATGTCTAATGCCTGATTTGCAACATCAGCACTCTTGTATCAGTGCTGGCTGTGTGTTAAATTATATGGATGATACGTTCAACACATATGCTGGTAGATACATGGGAGAAAATAATAGACCTCTAGTTTTTGCTAAGGTCAGTGAAAAGACAGGAAATAGAGTACGTCTTGTCTTGCCTTTCTCTGCATCCCATTTGTAAATGATATGACAGGGAAGTAAATTTTTTTTTCCACTTTAACCAGGTTTCTCAATTTTCAATTTTTTGTTTTGTGGTGAATAAATCAGGGACTTTAAGAGAAAGCAGATATGGATATAGACAAATAACCTAAACAGCACTTGATTTTATGCATAGTCTATGCATAAATGGTATTTCAGAGCATCAATTATCAAAACAGTTTCCATCTGCAACGTAGCAGCTGCAATGTGTTAAGACTGTAATACATATGGGGGAGAAAGCAAAATACTCAAGAAGCTGAGATACCAATAAAGTCTTTGAAACTGCTAACAGTAGTTTAGGTGAAAGCCACTCAAACAAGCATGAGTAATGTTTTTTTGGGAAACACACCTTTTGTAATGGCACAGTAGAAAAGCAAGTGAAAATGCTGTGACATACTAGAATCAAGAGTTCAGTGGAAGCAGCTTCTGATTCCTTCATTAGTTGAAACTCACATCCCCTCATGACACGTTTCTGTAGTAGAAGAGAAAAAAGCATAAGTATTGCTTCAGGCATTTGAGACTAATTTCTGGTCTCATCTTTTTTCGGTTCCCAAGAGTCATATTTTTAACAGATGTGTAAAACCATGTGGTATAAAAGTTTTCATCCCCTTGTCTACCCAGATGGCTGGAAGCAGAGCAGCTTTAGTCATTCTTGCCTCTCTAGATCTATGGTCCTAGCTTCTGCCCACAACTGTCTCCAGAACTAATTCAAGATTTAGCTGTAGTGAAAACAAGGAAGAAAAAAAAAAAAAAAAAGGAAAAAAAAAAGAGAGAGAGACCTTTATTGACTTAAAGTTGAAGGGGTGGAATTGAGTTGTGATTTCTAGCTTGGGCAGAGTGGGGAAGAGGAAGAATTGATTTATATTGCCCGTTTGGGTCCCTTTAGGCAGCTTCTTTCTCTATGTGTAAAGTTGTTCTGCTTAGTCCTATTCATGCCACAGCAGATTGCTTTGACTGCCTCTGCACCCTGCCTGTAGCTGATATCATCGGTGGGTATTTTTGCCACCTGTAAGATATCCAGATTACCTGGAAAAGAAATTAGATCTAGGACACTCCACGTCACAAAACAATGGTCTTTTTTAGCAAGACACTTCATTAATCTGACTTACTAGTAAGTTAAACCTTACCAACATCGCTGGACATGCAGCTGCTCTCTTCTCCTCCCATGTTCCGGTTTTGCAGCTAGCTGGCTCTGACACAGTGTGGCTTTCCCTTGCACTTCTCTGTGTCTGGTCTCATGAGTATTGCATGGTGGCCCCAGTTCAAGGGGAGCCAGCCAAGATGTCTGTGATGTCCAGCTGAGTGGGGCACATACCTACAGAGACCCTTGCTGAGGGGACAGAAGCATGGCAGTGGCTTTTCATGGCTTGTGCTGCAACCACTGGGGCTACCATGTGCAAGGCAGACACCTCTTGTGTGTCCGCAGAAGAGGAAGCATTTTGGTGCTTGACCTTAGGGAGGGCTGCAGGTACTGGGCAGATGCACCCAAGGTTTCAGAGAGGAGTGTGCCTGACACGAAGCAACATGTCCTGGCTACAGTTGTCTCTGTTCTTTAGCTCAATCTCCGATGAACTTGCTAATTCCTGAACCATCATCCCTAATCATACTATCACAGAAGTCTGAGGTGCTAAGACTTACCTGAACCATACACACACAAACCTCTCTTTTCTGTTATTTCAGCTAGCAACATCTTCAAAGCACCTTTTCCTTATGCTATTGTCTCACTACAGACCACGCAGACTGTCTTTTCTCTTTTTCTGATTTCCTACTTCTTTCCTGACTTTGTTCTCTTCTGAGATAGGTACTCATAGCATCTTGATAGCATCTTGTTTTTCTGCAAGAAAATTTAAGTCACTGAAACATTACCTGGAAAGTAAATTTATTAGGGCTGATTCAGGAAATGAATGAGAGGAAAGAAGAGCTCTGAAAGTGAGATTTCTCTCATTCTGCAAAATGCTGTGTGATTATGCAAAGCTGTTCTCTTATGTTTTCTGCCAGACAAAGTATGTAGACACTTTTCTTGCCTTTTGGAGAGGAAATGCTGTGCATGTGCATAAATGCTGTATCTCTTCCTTGAATTAAAATGAGACCTTACATAGCGGGTAAATTGCACATTGCTGGGGTGAGCAGACTGGCAGCTTAGAACTGAGCCTCATTTCACAGCACATTGCTTGTCTCAGCAGCGAGGCATCCTGGAACGGGCATGGTCTGGTTTTTGGTCTGTAACTCACTGTGTAAATGCCAGCCAAATTAAAGCAAAGCAGATGGGACAAGTCATTTGAAGATTAATGAAGCTACTTGCGTTAAAAAAGTAACTTTAGATATGTATTTAATGGAAAAGATCCTTTCTCATTACTAATAGCTGGTCAAAAGTAAAGGATCAAGCAGTGGAAACAGATAAAGCCTAGCAGAACACAGCTAGAAAGAATTATTACTGTGATTAACTCATTAGGGAGTTAACCTTCATTATTCTGAATTATCAGTCAAGGACTTTATTTCTTTTTCAGGTTCCTACATCACTTTGTAAATGCCTCTGAAACTTTATAAAACTTTCTCTGATCAGAATATCTAAACATTTTCCTCTGTATAACAGTCTATGCACCATGTGCAAGAGAAATGGGTGTCAGGAACCAGTACAGCAAAAAAAAATTATTTTTGTTTTACCTCTACAAAAATAAAACAAACCCCTAAAGAGGTCCCTAAATGTGTCTCCCTGCTCTAAAGAATCTCTGATTCAAAATTACAGCACATCACCAAGTATAACTGCAAAATATTTCCAGAACTGCTCTAAACTGTCTCTTGATCTGCATAGCTGATCCACAGGAAGGGAACCAGACTCAACTCTCACATGCCATTGCACTGACTCCTGAAACTGCTTCTCGTTGTGCACATCCTCAGCAAAGACCAGGTACTGAGAGCCTGCCTGACTTCATTTTAAACACAGAGATTAGAACTAGCTTTGTGTTTGGTTCATGAGCTGGAGGTACTGAAGCCATGTACAGAGATGGGTGTTGCCATATTTTTCTTCAAAAATAAAATCTGGCATTTCAGGGGAGAAACACGTAGATCTCCAAGTCACAAGACAACTAAACTGCAACATTTAGAGATCAACATAGATATCCAGGCTGTTCTTCATATACAGAGTCTTCCATGTACAAAAATTAGAGGTTGCGTAAGTGACAAACTGCAAATTTCTTGGGGATTGTTTTCTATAAGTCATGTTAGAATGAAACTGCTAACAAGAAACAAACGAACATACAAAACCAAACAAACAAAGGAAAAAAAAACCTTCCCAAACCCTCTACTCTGTGACTTGAAAACACCAGGTACCTGGTAAAGTATGTTTTCATGCAGCCATTCCTCCACTGCGCTTCCAAAAAGACTGTCATAAAAGATCACACAATTGTGTCTTGATTCAGAAATGCTTCTCCTATCTATTCTGTTCTGTAAAGGGCTTGACCTCATGTTCCAGTCTTTTGCTGAAGTCCTTTACTGAATAAGAAAGTAGTTTAAAACTTATCCTTATGCCTTTACTGAATCCAGCCATGAATGTCCAAGCTGAGTATAAACAGGACCAATTCCAGAGCTTTTATTACAGGAAACCTAGCGAAAATACAAATGCTTGATGCAATATGATATATTTCTTACAGGAGCAATCTGTAAAAATAGGATTTGAGCAATTTCTTGTACTGAATATAGGCAATAAGTTCCTTTGATATAAAGGATGGTTAGATATATGTCCTGGTTTCAGTTAGGACAGAGTTAATTTTCCTCCTAATAGCTGGTAGGGTGCTATGTTTTGGATTAGGATGAGAAAAGCGCTGATAACATGCTGATGTTTTAATTGTTGCAGAGCAGTGCTTACACCAGGCCAAGGACTTTTCAGCTTCTTGCTCTGTCCTGCCAGCGGGCAGGCTGGGGGTGCAGCAGGAGCTGGGAGGGGACAGACCCAGGACAGCTGACCCAAACTGGCCAAAGGGGTATTCCATACCATCTGATGTCATGCTAAACAACCTATAGGGGTGGCTATCCGGGGTGAGGGGTCTGGCTGCTCGGGGATAGGGTGTGCATCGGTCAGCGGGTGGTGAGCAATTGCATTGTGCATCACTTGTTTTGTACACATTATTAGTAGTACTATTATCATTATTATTATTATTGTCGTTGTTTTTGTTGTTATTTTCCTGTCTTAATAAACTGTCTTTATCTCAACTCACAGGCTTCACTTTTCCATTTCTCTCTCCCATCCCAGAGAGGAAGGGGGGAGGGTGAGCGAACGGCTGTGTGGTGTTTAGCTGCCGGCCGGATTAAACCACAACAATTTCACAAAATTGTGATGCTTAAAAGCTGTCTTACTCCTAAAGGGCAGAAGGACAAAAGTGTTTTATCCATGTGAACATACATGGCTTGACTTTGGGGCAACTTGGTCTAAAAAACTGGAGGCAAAAATCATATCATTTTAAACACAACTGGTACTTTTACTTATTTGTTTTTTTTAGAGTAAAGTACTAAACATGATAGCTCCTTAAGTTACTAACAATGACTTCTTTGAAATACAGGCACATTTTATTGTAGATTTTGTTCATCTCTACCCACTAACTTAGCCTGCAATGTAGTACATAATGTAAAGAGTTGTAGTGTTGATGTAAAACTGAGGTTTTAGAAATTTCATTCATTTCTGGGTCTAATGTTTTTGAATTCTTCGGCACAAACCAAACAAAGCCTTTTGACTATCAGGCTCCATTACAACGTAAGTGGATATTTTGGCTTTCTGGAATGTGCAGAAGTATTTAATAACATGGCTGCTGTGATTCTCTTAAAACAGTACATACTCCAAAGTATACGCGATTAAATAGTATGACAATAACTCCCTCATCATACCGGCATTGTTGAATTGACAAAAGAGCCACTAAAGACACAGCAGATTCTGACTATGCCACAGAATTTCTTAAAATGAGGCAATTATGAAGCTTAAGCATTGTGCATAACATCAGAACTAGACTCGATGTTGTAGATCTGAGTACACTGTGTCTAAGTTTCAGTCAGTTTATAACTAATGTGATCATGCAGGTTATTAGCTGCAATTTTTGACATTTAGATGTCGATTATGCTGGCTTCTGGTGTTGGATTCATTTTTACAACAGAATGTCATTATAGCACTTGCAGTGACATCAAGAACAGAACTTCAGCTTGATCTTCCTCTACAGAAGCTCATTAGAGATTCACATAAGAAGACAACCAACACGTGCTATTGCCATGGAAACAAGATGGAATATTATAAAGCAGTATAGCCCATATTCCAAAATAGAGAGGACAAAGTCAGAGCAATTATAGCACAAGACTGACAGGCTTTTTATTTGCGGCATGTATGGGTCAAAGCAAAAGCTAGCTCCTGCTCTTTGAAATAAAAATCATCAGTGCAATTTTAGGACTCCGTTGTCAACTCCTTATTAGCCAACACAAAAACTCAGTCCAGTGAGTTTAGTTTATGTTGTATGGGAGGAAGGGGGCTGAATGGAGGCAGAGGCATCACAGCAGGTGTGTAGGTGTGACGATGTACAAAGAACAAACATCACAGACTGATAGAGGAATGAGTCAAGTTCAAGACAGGCAGTAAGGTACTGATAAAACAGAGGTGAGCAGAACCAGTAGAAGATGAACATCTGGTACATCATTAAGATGCAGAAGAAAGGCTAGTTTAAAATGCAATGGATATCCAGTATCAATGGATGGGACACAAAGGATAACATTTCTTGTGATTTGCATTAAATAGGTGATTCTCAGTTTCCCATGTACCTAGATAATGAAATGGACATATTGTATATATACAACATGTAGGCAGTCAAACTTCCTAGACTTCGGTGTGTGACTACATACAGAAAGTTCTTTAAGCCATTTATAACAGCTCCATCTGGTCTAGACGGAGTTTTTTCCATTGTAAAAGTTTTGACCATTCTCTCTTATTACAGAGTGCTAGCTAGTGAGTATGAAAATATGTATTTTTTTGTATTTGATAACAGTATTAAAAAAATTAGGAATTCTACACCAATCAAAGCAAGAGCTGAAGGGAAATATTTTGCACTTTATGCAGAAAGCCTGTGAATGTCATTTCACACACACACAGTTTCTACCCTTAAGAAACATTTTTAAGTTCCAGCTGATGGTTTATTGTAATGACTTTGTCCAAAGCCACCATGCGAAAAATATAGTTAAGGAAAGATAAAGAGAGTAATAAGATTTAAGGGAGCATTCAACAGGCCTTGTCTGTGCCATGAGCTACTACAGAGAGCTACTGTGAGATTCAAAACCACTTCTGAGAATGATGCCAGATGTGAAAGGGAAAAAATACTACAGTACACAGATAGCTTGTGAGTGTCTACTAAACCAGGCTTTGGGAAGCCTTCCAATGCCTGCATAAGAGATATGTGGTATGCCACTACTTAATTATTATAAACTCACAAGTTGTCATCGACTTAAGGAGCTCATGTTTCTGCAAAGTTAAATGACTTCAAGACTGATAGGTTACATTCACTGTTCCAACTCTGGCTCATTCTTGACTAGCTCCATTTTGATTGTTTGAAAAAACAAGATGAAAGCATGATTTGGGGAGAAAACTCTGAATGCAGTATGATTTTTTATTGCAAAATGTATTTCCAGTAAAAAGTATAAAATTTAATAGTTCTGAGTACCATTTGTGACAAGCAAAATACCAAACACTTTAATAAAAAGAAGAATACTAAATCAATTTTTTGATAGCAGCAGTCAGAGAGATAAAATATGACATACTTGACACATACACTGGAAAATAGCAACTAGTCTTTCATCTTTGCGTATAGATTTTATTTCCCAAAGAGTTAAGTACAATTCAGTAGTACTATCAACTACTTTCTTTTTCCTAATCCTTTTCCTTGCTTTTTTTTGCGTGCATCTGGGCTTTTCTTCTCTTGCTCTGTTTGCAGGATTGCTTCTTGAGCTGCCAGCTCATCACGTTTTCTGCGTTCAGCCTCTAGCAGCTTGCTTCTGTATGCTTCCCGAATGCTGTGAACTTGGCCTCGTGTTTCATCTAAGGATGCCTAGCCAAAACCAGACAGCAACACATGAATCTGCATTTCATCACAAGCAACTGCATCCTTTTAGTTATATTTCACTTTCTGACTATATTAGTACAGGTAGGGCCTCTCTCCTTTTCTTGTTGCCCAGACTTGTATTGCTATTGATTTGTCACAGGGACACAGCTATATATCAACCTTTTCACCATGAAGAAAAAAAGAGAAAATTCATGATTTTTTTTTTAACTGCTTGTTTAATAAGCTAATTGCGTGGGAAGAAGATAGGGCAAAAAACTTGTTACACAGCTGGGTCTAGTCCTGCTTCTGTTACTTACTGGCTTTGTTGCATTAAATAAGTCAAAAACAAAACAAATAAAAACAAACAAACCACACCTATTTTTCGTACTCCACTTAACAAAAAAACTTAAAACCTTGTTTTCAGAAGTACTGAAATGGTTTAGGAGCTCATGTGTCATTTTCAGAAGAAACTCAAGGAGCCTAAATCACATTGGCCTTCAATGAGATTTAGACCAAGTGGGACTTGGACACTTCTAAAAACTTTTTCCCGTTATGTTTCCATCCTGGAAAATGGGGATACATGGAGACCTTTATATAGTTCTCTGTGGTCTACAGATGAAAAAACTGTAAAATTACTAATCAGCACAATATGCATATTTGCAAGTAACTCAGATTACTACTGTGGAACATCTTAAATGTACATGCCTCCTTGAAAGAGCAGACGAACTACTCTAGAAAAGTTTTCCTTAATAATGTATGTTAGGCATCCAAAATCATAGCAACATCTGAAAATGTGGACACATTGTTATTAGGGATTAGGGATCAATCAGTCACTGGTAGAGGACTATGGCTCCTTGCAGGCTTATGGTTAAGTAATATAAACAAAGCTGGCTGGGTACTTGGTTAAGAAGGTGTTTTCAAGTTATTTCTATTAAACAGTTGGTTTAATCTAAAATTAATTTTACTGTCTCTTAGCTACTTTTAAGAACTCTGAGCAGTCACCAGCTGATTGTTAATGGTTACTGTATCACCACTGTGTGACAACACATTTTGTTTCTGTAGACAACCAAAGGTACATTTTGTTCCTGTTGACAATCAAAAGTTAAGCCAATTATGTTAGGATATTTGTACCAATTTCACGTGTGATGTATCAGTTGAGTTAATCCTAGCACTGGAACCTTCACTAGTGATACCAGATTTATTATTTGTAGCTATGTTTCTTTAAGGATTAACAATTCCAGTTATTTTTTGACATCATGTATATTCCAGGAAGTCTGTGTTCTCTATCTTTGCTGTAGGACATATTAGGAGCAACTCACTCCTACATGAATTATCTTTTTCTTTATTACTTTGCAAAACCTCCAAATACAACCGCAAAACATTAAAAAATAAACAAACAGAGATGCTTTATGTAATGTACATCTGGTCATATATATCAAATGTTCAATTTCTTCTCACTTTAAACTATACTGTTATGGTGATAGTCCTAAAATTGTTTTTGCAAAGAACTATAACAAGAATATATTAAGAATATTCATGATGTTGTGTAGTACTGTTTGTTTTGTTTGTTTGTTTTCCTATGGACTTTAGTTTTGATCTTTGCCCAAGTGAAATTTCAAACTTGTACACTAATTCTAATTACTGATATGGAATACAAAAGTTTTGAGAATTGTTGATCAGGATATTCATGCTAATGGTGGATATCAGAGTAACAGTTACAGAAACGTAAACTTGAAAACCTACCTGTAGCTTCTCATACATTTCAAGTATATTTTGCTTCAATAAAGCTCTAGCGTTTTGCTCTTTTTCTCTTTGCTCCAAAACCAGCTCTCGAAGTTCTCTAAAATGGTTGATTTTTTCCAGTTTATGTATCTCTCGCTGTTGAATGATAGACTCGTTTCTTAGCATAGATTCAGACATTGTTTTTCTGAAGGAAAAACAAATATATTTATCTCATTTCAAATACAGTTTGGGGTGCTGTATATTTTTCATAATACCTATATGTATATCTTTGGCTTACATAATGTAAAGTAACCATTGTACAGTTAGATATGGTTAAGGAGTCACCTTTCCCCTTCTTATACTTAACACCAGTAAGGAAGTGCATTGGTGAGGCAAGGTCTTATACTTGAGTGGCTATTTTAAAATATTGGTAAAATCATGCTCATCTTCGAGCATATGAAAAATTTCTACATGTTACACATTTTTAATTTGCAAGAAATATCTTAGTTTTTTTAGAAGTTTTTGGTATTATAATTCAGCGCTGAAACATTTTTTTGTTTGTTTGTGTTGTTCCTGTCCCCCTCCCCCCCATTGGCATAATGGCAGCTAAGTGGATAATATATTTTTCTTACTTGACTTAAATGATGAGTGTAAAAGTCAAGGAACTAAAGAAAAATGAAATCGTTCCATAACTCAAGCCTATGGAAGATATTTTCCCATACTTTCTATTGTTTTAATATTGTTCATTTCAATATAATACCAGTTTCCCTTTCAATTTAAAATTGAATTTGGGCAATAAGCATGTGGTCTAAGATCTTTTGCAAATCAACCAGTTGCATAAATGCCACAATGAACACTGGTGGACTTGTGTTTGAACTTGATTCTGGCTGCAGCATAGCCAACATGCAAGTGCATGCATATTAGACAGACAGGTTCATATTGACACATGCAATAATGAAAATAATTATTTTGAATAAAGCATATAATTATTTCAGTTATTAACTATTATCATTAACTACACCACATTTGTTAAACATACTGAGCCTAGCACCATATCATGACAAACTTCATATGCATTTCTTTCAAGATGATCACTGAAATAAACATATTTGGATGCATATGAATTTCCTTCAGATTTTTATGTCACATTTTCATTACACGCAATGCAGTAATTCTACTCCTTTGACATGCAACACATTAAAAAAAAAAAAAAGACAAAAATTATATTAGGATGTAGGAAAGCACTGATTTTCTGATTTTAAAAAACATCCATGCCAGGAAAATCAAAGTGGAAAACCATCAAGATACCATTTACACTCTACATTTACTACTACATGATTCTGCGCATGCGACGTGAAGGACAGATTAAACATGATCCAGGATTGTCACAACAACTTTAACAAGTATGTGACAGAATTGTAGCTTACATCAGTGATATGAAGGACTAAGTCTAAATTCACATCTATTATATGGCATAAAAATATGGATGAGATATAAGTGCTTAAACAATGTTATTGCATTTACTAATTCCTATATATACAAAACCCCTTAGTCTTTCATTTTTGTGTTTCACTGGCAAATTTTTCTTGCTGTAGTTTACCTCATGTAAGGACTAAGGTCTGGAGGCTTCCATTTTTTCTGCTGCATTGGTAAACTTGGGTCAATAGCTGCTTGTGATTTTCTCTTTTCTGAGGTAAGAGAAAAAGAACCTACAGCAAAACAGATTAAAACAGTTGTTCAGTTATGGTAGGCAGGTCCATCTAAATTGTAATATCGCTTTTTTTCCCTCCCCTCTCTTGGCTCAGCAAAATGAATTATTAATAGAGAATACGGGTTGGAGATGATACAATATTTCTGCATTTTTACTTCTGATACTTATGTAGAATCAAAGATGCTAAAAAAATACTAGAGTGAAATTTGTACATGTATTTTAGCTAAATCAAAATGATTCATGAAGGAGTGTAAATATAAACAAGAATAACCAATTTAAAATGCCTAGAGAATAAATTTTAATAAGCAAGGAATCACTTTCTTTCATAAACAAACAAAAAATCTATAAAAATCTGATTGCTCAGTCTTGGCTATAATTTAAAAAAATATATTCACTTTTGGGCATATGTTTTGCTTAGAAAATAACAATCTCAAGAAAAAAGGTCGCATGACAATTTAAAATAGTAAGAATGCAGTCTTAGAATGTTTTTAACCACATGGATAGTATATGTGTTATGCTTTAATGTAGCATTTTCACAAGACAGGGATACATATGATATTAATAATGTCACTGTGCTGAGCTGTTTTGTGATTATTTCAGCACTTACTTCTTTCAGTTCATCTGGCTGTGGTGGAAAAGCCCATGAAGTTTGATGAGATTTAATGATGACTGTGGTAGTTTGTTTCCATAAAAGCTCTCTTATTAACCTATTTATTGCATTAATTAATTGAAACATTTAAAGATATTACTAAAATTTTCTCACCAACAATAGGAAAGAGGTTTCTGAGCATTAAAAAAAAATAAAGTAAACCTCTATATTTACATAGACAAATATACCAGCCTTCTCTGTTGGTGCAGGAAAGTGACACAAAATTTGGAAGTACTTCAGACACTGCCCATCAGAAAATTATTCTCTAGAGCCTAAAAATTCTAATTAATACACGGAATATTACAGAAATGTTCAAGAACATTATTGACTTTTCCCGCACGCTAGGGAACTGAACCATCACAACTTAAAGTCACTGGGTTATCACCTCTCTAATTCATGAGACATTACATTGCACTCCAAATGCTTAGTTTAGAACAAAGAACCTGGTAGACAGCTGTTAATTTTGAAGTTCTTACCCAATAAGTTAAAAAAATAATAATATTTTTTTCTAGTTCTTCTGGAATGCAAAAAGTAAATAATGATGTATTTGTCAATAGCATAAGGTGAAGACTACTTCTGCTGTAAGTTCTGAAACATTCCCGGGAGGATTAGTTACCTGACTGACTAAACACTAATCTTTACAGGTTACATACTAGTCACAAATTCTAGTTCCATGCAAATATCCATGGCCAGATATTGTCATAAGCAAACTGAGTATTATTATTCTTTATTATTCTGATGACCTGATCTCAGGTCTCATTATTCTCAGGAGAGAAAAAAAAAAACAAAAACAAAAACAACAAAAAAAAACCTTGCAGCCTTGCATCTAGCTCAGATTTTCATCAGCATCCAATAATTACTGGGGAATACAGAGGAAGACCCCATAGAAATTGTCACCACTAAGAAAAATTAGACATCTCTTGTGCAAGTCTCTGGGAAGCTGGTGCTGCTCTGTATGTGTTTTATGCACTTTTTGACACCTCACTTCCAGAGCATTGTCCATGAACATTAACACAGAGAAAATGCACGTTAGAAGTAGTAGTGTCTTAGTGATATGCAATTTCAGCTGCTAAACATTTAAAAAAATATATCTATACTTATGAGCTCTGGGACCAAACTTGGAATTGAGGGAGTAGGTATTTTCCACTGAACTTCCAAAAACGCCAGCTTTGTTTAGTGTTGGAATTCTAGCATGGTAGGACTAGTCTGCAGCTGGAGCAATACAACAATTAAAACAGAGGGGACAGAGAAGATAGAGACTAAGCATGCCACTGTGCATTTGGACTCCTTTAAAGGGGCTGTTCTCTCCATTTACTTACATTAAATATGTTTTAGGGAACTCAATAACCTATGCAGAATGCTTTAAATCCTACTATTTAATTTCACATTGTACATTAAAACACTGGTTGTGCTATGTACAGGCTACATTTGGAAACCCATAGCAGAAAAACCTGTATTGTGGTGTTTTACAACACATTAATTTTTAGACATTTTTTTCTTTCAAGTGATTAATATCCCTTTATATCTTAAAATTACAATGCTCAAAAATAAAGATGACATGCCTGACAGAAAGTTATACCCTTACCTCTTTCTTCTGATCTGGGTGTTAAACTGGCAACGTCAGCTTCAGCTACAGACTCCTCTGAATCTCTTGCAGCATGCTTATTAATAAACTTCATGCGTTCCTGAAAAGCCTAGAGAACAAAGTTTTAATCCAGATAAGACCTCTATTACATACTTTAAAACCCAAAGAATTTTCAAAGTAGGAATCTATAAGCAATCAATAGGACAGTAAATCTTTGAATCCAGCACATGGTGAGATATGATACCAATTTATTATTACTGGTGAGTATATTTCACTGGTTTGATCCATGAAAACATCTCCTCAGACAACACGAATAGCATAAGTGAGGCACTTGGTGGAAAAAAATATATAAATATGAGGACTATGCTTTATGTTAGAGTCATATTCAAACCATCATTGCAGAAGATTTTTTTTTCTGAAATAATAAACTGTCAACATTAAACATCCTTTTTTTTTTTTCTAGTAATGTTCTTGAACCTTTATTTGTTTAGTTTTAACGTGTTGCATAGAGGGGAAATAAATTGAAACTAGTATTTAAAGTTTATCTTAAATTTAAAGCAAGCGTGTCTTGAGTATATGAATAAGAACCTCTAAGTAAACCTTAGTGAGATGGTAGCTCAGCAAAATGGAAAGTAGGCAGCACACTTTGAAGGGTTTGACTCTTCTCAGTGCATACTGTTTACATTTAGTATATATCCCAAATAAGAAAATTATGCTGTCAGTAATGTAGTATACAACTCTGCCTGGGTCAGGAAACAGAAAAGATGCTAGGATTCCTATTAAATGAGTCCTGAGACATGGAGTATGTACACTAAAGATGCAGTGAACTACTGGAAAACCCCTGACCTCCAGGCAGCTTCAAATACTCTTTGGATTTAAAAAGAAAATCAGCCCCTGAAAACAGGGTCTGTTTCCTCATAGCTGAACTCATGGTCAGAACCCCTCTCACTGCATCTCTTTAGGGAGCTAGTACTTCATCCTAGGAGCTCCTGTAGCCTTGGTGATTTGAGCTTCATCCTGAGGAATGGGATCTATGAGGGCAAACCCTCTCAGGCTAAATTATCTTTGATGCTAAATACAGGCATCACCACTTCTGCTTGTCTTTTCAGAAGGTGACTTGGGCTCATTGGGCTTTCTCTTAAGAGCGCAGATTGCCAGAATGAACAGAGGAGCCAAATATCAGCCTGGAGTCAGGCGTCTAATTCCCTGGGTCAACAGGCATGTGACTCCTGAAATAAGAGATGCTGGGGACAGGTGATGAAGAAGAATGAAGAGAAGCTACTTAGAATAGCAGACACCCAAGTTAAACCTTTTTTCACTGTATTATGTACATTTACTACTGCATGTAATTTTCATAATCACAGCTGATTTAGAAAATTGCCATAGACCTAAGGAGCTTTTAAAATGGAAGCCTTTAGCTGTAATTCAGTTGATTTTCAGAGTAAAAAAAGGCAATGGTGATAGAACGGCATTCTGAAGAGTCTATCAAAGTGGGTACATCAAAGTGGCCACATCAAAGTGGAGTCATTTCCAGTTAATCTTTAGGATGCAGTGCTTACATTTTCAGTCCCAGCACAACCAATCAAAACCACAAAGAAATGCATCTCTCCTTAGATCAGAATTTAATAAAATGGTGTCAGAAAATTTTATGAGCTTTGCATACACGGAAAAGAAATGAGAAAATCTGCCAGCATAACTGGGAAGACCCATGAACGAGGTTTCGCTTCTGAGATGTACCTTTAACACTGTTGTGTTAAAAGAGCCCAGCTGCATTTGATACATCTGAATTAGTATTGCTTCTCCAAAATGGTGAATTAATACACAGTGGCATGTACAGGCTCATGGGTACCTGCAACCCAGAAGGAATTTGGGAATCCTGGCTGTAGGAGACAATTAGATTGATGATATGGCCAGGTGCCAGTTCTTCAACAGGAATCTTCCTGGCATGTTTATAGCAATGTATTTCTCACTAGAATCTGTTCATGCTAAACATTCAGCTTGCCGCAAGTGGCAGCTTTGCAGTTGTGTAGAGGTAGCAAGTGTTCTAAGGAAAATCTTTTCTCTGTTCAGTAAAATGGAAACTAAAGTCTCAGTGATCTCAAGCCTAAAGTAGATGATATAGATTCCTGCCCAGAAGTCATGCACACCAGCACTTTTGATACTTTAGGCTGTGAAAAAATTTCCCGTCTTCCACCAAGTGGTGAAGAGGAGAGTCAAGAACTTGTGTCTCAGTTTTGGTAACCGCTCAGCCGTCACAACAGCTTTTGCGAATTGTGAAGACACATTACCACAAGGATTGCTCTCTGATTACCTTGACAGCTCTTCCTGGCTCTGCAGACTCCCATGCTTGTTTCATGGCTTTGATCTCATCTGCTCGCTGAGTGTCTTTCTTCACCTCAAGAACTTCTGCCTCTCTCTGCTCACTAACTAGACGTAAAGTCCAGTACGGTTTGTTTAAAGCAGCTTGCTGAAAGTGAAGTACCGTAAACATAATATATTTATCAATATACATCTATTACCACTATTAGGATGAAGCTATATTTCTGTACCTTTGTAATTTTCACAGCTGGTATACATTACACATTGATAGACTTTGACTTGCAAACTAAACAAACTGCTGCCAAAGGAAAGAAAAATTGCTTTGCAACAAGCCCCTCTAAGGTAGTTTGTATGCCTTGCCCAACCCCTATCTAGCATGCTCTACATTCCCAGTTCTTCTCAACAGTCTGTCTGAACATTTTTTCATGTAATTATCTCCCTGTCAAGCTTTTTTCCTTCTTTCCTTCCCTACTTTCCTTTCCTTCTTTCCACATCCTTTTTTTTTTTTTTCCCAAGAAGTCTTATTAATTTTTAACCTGGATTTTTCTTTAGAAATATATCTTGCTCTATTTCCTTTGGCATCAGATTCTTTCTAATCACGTTCCAAATTCTCTAAACTACTTTAATGCAAGCTTCTCCATACCATACCATAGGATGCAAGTAGTGCTCAAAGGGCTATTCTGCTCAAAGTCTATTCTGCTGTCTGACTAATAAATAAAATACTGTGCTGCACATATTTCTCAAAAGTGTACCATCTCAAGAAGCTTGAAGCCCAAGATTCAGAAGTAGAGATAGGAGCTCAGCTTTTCTTCGAGACTAAAGGCAGACATCTTCTTAATCAGCAGGCAGTCTCCTCTTGAAACCTGCATCTATTTTTGTGACAGACTGAAGAGCTCCCAAAAGTTATCATCCCAGCACCTGTAGCATACCCCAACATTGGAGCTGAAGGCAGAAATCTGACACAACCTGAAGCTGCAATACATTTATGTGGCTAACTGTCTCAAATGCAGGCACTCTGACTGCTCTGGAAGAAGGGTTAAGGCACTGCTCCTAAACTCAGTATGATGAGGTGTGGATATGAGTTATAAGGAAGCTTGCTGTGCAATAACTTTAGTCAACAAAACAATCCAGTAGAAATTTCTTCACAAAAAAAATTTATGGAGATGGTCTCCCACAGAAATACCACCCATGAGGCAGCCAAAAACAAACAAATGAACAAAAAACAGCAAAGGCAATGCTATTAAAGGAAGACCTGCCAGTTTCTTCTTCACTTTATATTAATCTGTTTGTAATCAATAAAGTCAATTACTACTTTTAAAGCATGCATACAGGTTGGTCAACCACAACACATTCAAACTATCCTACCATAGATGAGAAGAATTTGCAAGCAGGTAAGTGATTTTTCTGCCACTGTATACCTATAAGCTAATAACAATTGTAACGTGTAAAAGAGGAACTAACCTAAGGGAAAGACCTATTTTATCTCCCTGAGGGCCCCATGAAAACCAGTACAAGTGATTCTAATTAGAAATCAAGATGACAAATTAATGGAATTTAATAAACCTTCAGTAGAGACAGAAACTAGATGTCCAAAAGAAACTGTCAGTGCTGGTGTTGCACATAAAGAAATGAGCACATCACATCTCTAAATGCAGGATACCTGCCATTTACACACGCAATTCAATCATTCTCAGGTGTAAAGTAAGAAGTTGGCAAAGCAGGGCACAGAGAAACACAAGGGATACCCTAAAAGTGCTAGTAATTCTGATCAACAGAGCTGAAAATACTTTGCATAAATATTACACTTTCAACAAATCCAAATTCTTAAATTTGTTCTCACCTGATATTCAGGTTGAAATACAAGAGACATAAGTGATCCCCTTTCTTTATTGGACTTGTCCTTTTCTGTCTTCTCAGTTGTTTTCTCTTTTGATTTTCTGGTTGATTTAGGAACACTTGCAGACCTTTGTCCTTCAAGATTATTGAGCGCTGGGAAAAAACTGCACTCCTCATGTTTTTCACCATATTCTGTTCACATGTAGTTACGATGCACAGTGAATTGAAGGATACCATTGTCATCCATAAATGTATTTTCCCCATATAACATACAAGATGGAATAACAGAACAGAACAGCAAGAGGAAAGACAAATAAAAGCCAAATAATTAGTTGACACTGTTAAGTACTATACTAACATTAATTATTGGAATAAGAACTGGGGACAAAACAACTTTTAAGAATAGACTTACAAGGTGGTAGTATTCTGACAGCCTTATTTGTTCTAAATGGCACTTAATGGTCATTTTAACAGAGTCCCTGCACTGCTGCCTTGTCAATGGGTCAGTCCAAAAAGGAGACTGCAGTCTACAGTATAACAATCTGATTCTTAGTTATTTTATATAGTCTCATACAAACTCTGTCAGTGCAATGCACCTGGTAGGTGAGAAGCTCAAAGTAGTCAAAGCCAACCTTCTCACTACCTCATATCCCTGTAAACCTGAAAGAGTGGAAGAGAAGAAGCACACATACAAACAAAACAGACAAATGAACAATCAAACCCCACCCCAAAACATAAGAAACTTGAAGCGAAGAAACATATTTGAGATGATGCATACTTGGGAAAATTAAAATGATAATTTTGAGAATAATCAGATAAATTTTGGGATTCATTATTTAATCTTCACAAGTATGTGCTCACTGTATGACCTGTGTTTGAAATGAAGATGCTGAGAAATGACATTTGTGACACTTTCATTCTGCACTGTCTTAGCTAGTGGGAGCTATTAACAAGACTTTTTGCATGCCACATTCTTGTTTAAAAATAAAAAAGGATAAATGAATTCTGCAACAGAATACAGATTTAATAGCATTGGAACAAGTCAACTGAAACAGCTGGACTGGATCCACAACACTATAAGATTAAAGATCAGTGTCTGAAATCTCTGTCTTACCCCACATTCATAGTGCTTGAAACATTAAAACAACGGCTGAAAACCTAGATTTGATCAGTTCAGTCAAACAGGCAATTTCTCTTCGAAAAAGAGGAAATGAGTAACTGTTTTAGAGTCTGAAAATAATAACAAGGCACCATTCACTTAATGCTGTGCTTTTCTAATCTCTTTCCATGGAGGGCAAATCAAAGTGCTGCTTGATTTGCTCCAAAGTCCACTAAGATATTCCACTGGCTTTAATGAGCATTGGATCAGATCTGCAATGCCGTGGCTGAGTTTATATGGAAATATAAAATGTAAATTTGAAATGTATACAAGCATATTTATAACATACATGTAGTAACTACAAATATATATATTATATATATGTATATTAAATCATGTATAATATTATATATATGTATATTACATCATATATTATACGTGTTTATGTATAAATCACATTCTGTTCTCCTCGTGCTACTGCAATAATGAACAATGGAACCAAAGCGCTAGGCATAAATTGATTCAATGCAAACAAAATATACATTAAAAAAGGAAAGCAAAAGTTAAAGCAATCTCTACAAATATTGAAGCTACTAAAACTCCAGATGAAATGCAAATATAAAATAGTGATGATGTTATTTGAAGTTATTTCATTACAGAAGCATCTTTCCACTTAATTTCACATTATCATAACATATTAGCACCATAAATCAGACTAGTGCACATGCATTATTCAGTGAATTATTAATTTTTAAAGATAAGTTATTTATTGTTTATGCAAACACCAAGAGACATTCAGTGTCATTAGCTAAATCATATCAGACAAAAACTATCTATGGCATTGGATAACACAAGCTTTGGCTTCCATAAAGATTTTACAACTCTGAAATTTAATATTTTGATGCTCTGGACTTAATTACTAACTTCTCAATGTATATCACATGTGAGCATATAAAAAACAAGGCTAAAATGAGCGATCCTGTTTTAATTCCTAGTGTGGGGTCTTAGGACAGGATTCAGCTGAGCTCTCACAGCTAGCTACCAGTAGACTGTGTTGTCCATGTTCCCTCAGCAGATTTTACTGATTTGGGGATCATCCTCCAGAAATTCCTGGAGTGGGCACTGACTGCAGTTGGGCAATACAGCTTGCAGTCCACTCAGGCTGTAAGGAAGAATGTGAGTGGCTCCTTGGGGCTTTCCCCAAGGTCAAAACTAGGCAAATGCTTTGCACTGGGACGCAACAAGTAGAAAGGCAGAGAGAGAATACAGAAAGCAAAAGGCCATGGCTGAATTTCATCTGACAACAGATGCACCAATCATCAAAAACTCTCAGTGGCAGTTATTGTATATGTATGGTGCACAGGAAAGTTTGGGCATCACACCAATTGACAGTGATGACGAACAGCTGGTAGTAACTTTTGAAATTAGCTTCTCTAGAACTTTACAATTATTTGTCAGAGATTCATTTAATCTAATGCCAGAAGAGACCATAGTGACCATCCAGTCTAAGTCCTGTCTATGACAAGCTAAATAATTACACCAAAGGATTCCTGTCTGAAACTCATAACTTCTGATTGAGATACAAATACTTTCTTTTTAGGAATGGTAAGCAGCTACTCTCGATTTGCAAAATTAAAATGACAGAGAACGTATCTTGTTCATAAGTAGAATAAAAAAGATTCTTCATAAGTTTTCCTTGAGAACATATCATGCTCACACATGCTGTAAGAATTTAGTGGGATCATATAGTAGTTAACAGAAAGGACTGTTACTTGTCCCATGAAAGACTTTTAGGTTTAGCTGGAGAACGATGGAGAATCTCAGCTGTTGCTTTTCCTTTCTCTGACTGGACCCCGAACAGGATTCTGGACAGATAGCAATGTCAAGGATCTTTTAAAGTTGGGCTCATCCAGACACTTAAGTTGCAGTAAAGCTGCACCAGAACAGAAGCAAACCAGCAATACAGTTGCAGTAGTATGGGGAGGTTAAAGCATGGCTTAGTTGACTACAGGTCTTAAAACTGTAGCACCATCATGTATTCTCAGTGGTCTATTTTTTTTCACCTGCTTCATCAAACACCAGGGAAGTGATCACTTACTATGGACAGGCAAGAAGGGAAAGAGATAAAGAAAGAAAGGAACATCCTGCTAAAATTCTCACAAAATTCTGCCCCAGAATGAGACAGCAAGTTCTCCTGCGGGAAGACAGAACAAGTGCAAGAAACTTTCGCTGCTCTGGAGGAAAAAAAAGGTAATATTCCAAAGGATATTGCCTTTCCTGCCTTTTCAAACCTACCTCTACTACCTGGTTTGGGCAATCAATCTTACCCTACTATGTTAGCTTGATAGACAGACTTCTCTAGTTGACAGCTGAAACTGATGAGTTAACTTGGGCAATATCTGAAATATGTGTAGCAGTCAGTATTCAGCCCACACTGATGATTCAACTTTGGGTTGCTACAGTTGCACAATAAAACATCTGCTCTTACTGCAACAAAAGTAAAATCTAACACCCCCCGGACCTTCCCCCTCCCCAGAAAAGTGGTTGAAAATCAAATATAAAAAACAAATCTTAAAACAATTTTGCTCACACAAACAACTTTAAATGGTATTGGCAGTTGCAAGATTCCCTTCTAGTTTTTCCCCTTTTGCATAAGAATCCAGACTTTTATGTTTTAGAATTTTTCCACAGAAGTCTTGCACCATTAACAGATCCCAGGGAGTAGGAAGAGATATAGATAAAAATCAATATATATTTTTGGCACTTTCTCATTTCTGTTTACTTGGGTTATCCTGGCTAATACTTTTTTATTGTTTCACTTGTCCAAAGCGTTATTTAATAAAACATTTTATAAGATGTTATATATAATAAATATGACTATATATTAGTCATGAAATAGCTTTTGCTAACAGTTCTACTTGCAAATATTGTCAAACTTCAGTATTAAGTATTATGAAGAAAGAAAAGGATAACAAACAACAAAGACAAAATAAAAAATCATCACAACACCTGTATGCTGGAAAACTTACTTTCTTCAAAAATGTTCCTAACAAACATTTAATACCAATGAGTAGTATGAGTCTTCTAAATGGAGACTAGTTTAAAAAACTGGTAAATGGTGATACAAAGCAGAAATACTCTTTGCAGTGATAAATGAGCTTTAATACAAAACTAACTCCAGATGGCACTGTTGCCTTACATGAAAAAGTGGTACCTGAAATTGTGATTTGTTGCAGGAATTTTCCACCTGGCTCACTGCAGCTTTCTTAAAAATCATATGGTGAGAGGATGCCTTTTTGGCTAAGCACCAACATTGCTATTATATGAATTGTGTGTTTGACAAGTGGTGCTGGCAACCTGAGATGGTAAATCTCAGTTTTCAAATTGCTTTAATTTGAAAACTGGTTCACCATCAGAAAAATATTCAGAGATTAAATATTGTTTACTACAAAATACCTACCTATTCTAAGCTCTCTAGTTAAATATTGCTGTTAATAGGGGAACATAAAATAAATGCTAAGTAGTAAATACAGGAATTGTTGGTATGTGTTGTTTTTTTAAACTGTTGGTGGCTTGGGCAATCTAGTTTTTATTCCATGAGAACACAATCAATTGGTATTCTTATATAAACAGAAACACACAGTTAATCTGAACTGTGAAATAGATTTTGGTTACTTTGAAAGGCACCAGTTATTGGAGGACACAGAAATCTCTATTTAAAAAGAATCCGAATAGAAAATTCTCATTAACGCTGACTGTGACTTGACTCTGGTTGACTATAAATGAGCTAAGGTATCAGCTAAAATGGAGAAGGGAAGTTATGACTGGAGTACTGCCACCAGGAATTGAATATGAGACTATTCAAGTTAATGACAAGTTTCAGTAGTATCAGCTGAAAACTAGCAAAAAAAAAAAATCAGAGATTGTGACCTCCTTTGACCCACAGTTTTACAAACTATGGTGGCAGTTGTAGGAAAGGATAGGCACCAGAAGCATGGTTGGTATGTTAAAAACAAGCTGTAGCCAAGTCAGAAGCTTAACACAATGCAAGAGGATGCAATTTTGTGAGGAATGCAACAAACTAAGAGGGTGAAATAACAACGAAAATAGCTGTCTGTGCATCCATCTGTAAGGCATAACCTCTTAAGTATTATTGTGTTCATGATACAGTGTAATATGTCCCATTTTCAACTCAAGCAGATATAAACTTTCCACATCAAAAAGTCAGATATCAATCCACATTTCGGAGGCATAAACTCTGAATTTACAAGTTATGAAACTGATACTCTGTCAGCTGTGGTGACTAACGAATAATAAATCTACTACTGTCTAAACTGAAATTGAATGCAAGAGTTTACAAGCACAGGTTGACCTAAAGATATTATAGTGGGAGATGCATTCTACAGATATTGAGACAGTTAATGTGATTTATAAACAAATGCAATGCATCTTCAATTTGAAACAGTTGTCAACAAAGCAACTAGAAAATCAAAATAACAGATTTTCATTTTGGTCATTTAGTAGAATTTTACGTACATGCTGATGCAGTTAGCATTCAGATGGTACCTTGTTTGGCTGTATTAGACAATATAAATCTTGTGCTTTCTTACAACGTATTATAAGGTCAATATTACTCTGCAAGCATTACTCTAACATCTTAGCAGAAAGACGCCTTCAGACTCTACTCGATGATGAAACTTCATCTCACAGTTTAGTTCTTCCACCAAATATATTCTACACATCAGCTAGCAGTATAAATAGCTAGCATTGAGCCCAGAAGTACTGCATATATGCAGCATGGATTTTATTCATCTATGACCTAAACAAAAATTGAAATTTCACTGTTCTAGGGAACTTCTATGTCTTGTAGACTGCATGGTGATCTTCATTCAGAGTGACAGATTACTAGATTACAACAGGTGGGACTAACATGAACTCTTCTAAAAGAAATACAACAAGGAAGTGCAATGCATTTCCTTGGTGCCTGTGAGAATGTGGGGTGGAGGCAGAAGAATATCAGAAACCAAAAGAAATATTCCCTCTAACAAAAGATTCAAGTAGTAGCTCCAGAATTAAGACTATAATGGAGGTAAAAAGATACTAGGAACCTGGTGACAAAAGAAACCTCTAAACAGCATTTTTGAGAGCAAGTTTTCACAAATATTACTGTTGATAAACTGAAATCTGTGGCAGCTTTAGGCTTTTTGTTTGTAAGAATGCCTAATAAATTATGCTTTGATATTAGACTACCTCAAACTATAAGAGATATTCATAAGTAAATGGACTGACACATTCACACTTTAAAGAAAAAAATATATAAAAATCTGTAACATCCCATTTCATTTGTAGCTTCTCTAACCAGTAAGTGCATCTATATAGGGTTAGATTGTCTGATAAAAGCTCATCTGCACACCCACAAAACAGCTCGGAGAGAGTGGCAGGAGGGGGAGCCCAAAAAATACCTTGCTGAGCAAATCCCGAATCTATCCTAGAAGCCATCAGCCCCAAATTCAGGATTTCTGAGGAACACCCTGTCCAGGCTCCCCCAAGAGCTGTCCAGGCATGGAACCCATGACAATGAGACATGCGGAGCAGCTATCCAGATCACCTTTCCCATTTCAGGTGGTTGCAGCCTAGGGGTTGGACGCATTACAGGATGTGGGGAAAAAAGCAGTTTGGTATCCTACAGGATTTATCATGGGATATTTAAGGGAAGAACCAAAATTGGATAAAGGGATGGATTTAGGTGATTTGGGGAGGAACAAGAGTGGGAAAATAGAGGAAGAGGTTAAAAATTAACAGCTGCATGTCAATAGTTTGTTGTTCAGCATACTTGTCCAAATGTGCTTTGTGCCTGAGCTGTGCAGTCTGTCCTATCTTCTTACTGAATTCCTTTCTAACTCTTTCCTGAGTTGATTCCATGTACACGTGTACAGATGGGGGTGTAACTGGAGCCAGACCATGGGTCAGAGGGCCCATCTGTCTGCAGTGCAGCAACTAGAGAGAGTGCTGGTGTGCAAGCAAGCATGTAATTGCTAGATATGATCAAGCTGGACCAGTGAGACTCACTGGGCTGGGAGCAAGGGAGTGCACGGGTCTCTAAGGGCCAGTTCTGGATGCAGGAGAGCCTGTGCATCTCCACGAGAGAAAGCACAGCTACTGGAACCTGGGATGTCCTGGCCAGCTGCATGTGTGTGCACACTACAGTCTGTACCAGCAACTGGTGTACAGCTGCAGCCTCAAGGGTACGTATTTTCAGATGTCAGCAGCTGGAGAGGCTGGGATCCAGGGACCAGACTAGGTGTATAAGCCCAAGTGCTGGAAAGATCCACCTTATACATGTATAGTCTCACTAGACTTCCATTCTGTCTGGACAGAGAAGGGAGCAGGATGAGGCCATTGGTGCTGCCTGTGTTCACGAGCACTCTGAGCACCTGTCCATGATCTGTATGGTTGGCCATGTGTATATATATCTATATATGTAGTTTCCATATGTTCTGTGTGCACATGCCTGCTGGGAATACAACTTCAGCCTCCCTACTGGTTGGACCTGGCGACAGGGAGCTACAGCAGCCTCAGTCCAGCTGCTGGATCCAGCAAGATGTATTCTCATTTACAATATTTAGGGTTTAAAATATTCAGCATCAGTGGTAAAAGAAGAAAATATGAGACATTTGTATAATTTCTAAGATACTTACTAATATTCTAACTACTTTTAATATGTGTTGTTTTCTATGTCCCTTAAAAAGAAAAGGGGGTGGTGGGGGGTGGGGGGGTAGGTTGTGGAATATTTATGCAATTTCTCCATCCCCCTCCTGGCTAGAATACAAAGCATATTCTTGGTACCTGTCCCAGTCTTGTCTCCTGCCTGAATTCTTCCCCTGGCAGTATAGAAGTAATACATATCCTGAAAACAGGCCTTTTGTCCCTTCCTGTTAGTGCTTTTTCTTAAATTATTAGCAGGCATGCATCTCCACTTTCGGTAGAAACTTCTATATTTGGATTTAGTTTGTCAGGACATTGTGCAACTTCATTGGTCTCTCAGACATGCTTTGGCAACTGTTCTAGAACCCTACCTAAAGTTGAGCCCTAAGAAGTTCAGCTAAGTTTTGCAGAGTAACCTCTGATTTCTCTATTATTTTTGAATTGAAGGTATGGAATCACACAGCTAAACTCCAGTTCTATAAGCCTCAGAGCAAAGAGATTAATGCTTAATTATTTCACTCAAACAGTGAATAAAAGATATATCATATGGTCTTGGCTTTTAGCAATATACATTAAAAAAAATCAGTAACATAAAACATCTGACTAAATATGTATTAAGGGTGACGTACCTTTGATTTCATTTTTCTCCATTTCTTTCAGTGTCTGAACAAACTGCAACTGACTCTCTGTAAGTGGCCAACTATTATATAACACCAATGCCTGTATGATATACTTGTGAGACTGTGAAAGAAAATGCAATATGTTAACATGCTGAGGACATAACAACTACAGAAAGTAAAGTAGCAGCCATTGAACTCAGCAAATGAAACACATGATTAATTTACAAGCTTGCACATTACGGTATTCACAAGAAGCTTAAAAAATTAGTGTTAATTCCAAAGATTTTATTTTAACTCCTGTGAAATTAAACAATTACTCATGTGTTTAATGAACTGAAACTAAATTGGGCTATACAATAAGGAGCTACATTCCATTAAGTCTTCCATGTTATTTTCCTGTGTATGCTATGTGCTAAAACAAAGAATTCTGTCTTTCATTTTAAGGCCTACTACAGAGCTTTGAGCACTAATACCAGCATTCAATAATGTCACAAAGTGAGGTGGAGATGGCAGGGTCAGTGGGTTGTCTGAAATATTATTTACACTGAACAGTATATGATCTCAATACTTTTTTAAAAATTGTTTTTCAACTTTTAAAGCCAGTATGGAGTCGAAGAAACAATACTGGAAATTATTTATCAATGATTTTTTTCTTTTCTTAGAATATTCTGTTGCAATTGAACTCAATTATCAGGAAAGAAACCGTAGAGAAACGCATGGAAACAGAGAAACAAGCAGTGCTTGAGGAACAAAATATTATTTTCTAAGAAAAGCAACTAATACTAGGTGAAGTTAAGAGAAATTCACAATTTTGACATCCCTCTAAGCAATTCTAGGCTGAAGAAGCAGGTGTGTGTGTTACTAAAGCATTCAGCTGACTGGCAACTGGTGCTTCTCTAGCAGAATTAATAAAGTTGGCCTTTTCTTACATTACATGTCAAAGAAAAGTCGCATTGAAGAATCAGAAGTTTAACTTGTTACTGGTATTTTTTGTCTCTTAGCTGCAAGCCACGTTATATTTGAATTTAACTTGGTATGTGAAGAATGCCTGAGGACTAAACACATCTGCCTCCTTGATTTGAAAACAAAAATGACCCCTTGTTAGTTGGTTATTCATATAGGTATATTATCCTTTCTCTACAGCCTCACTCAGAATCTAACAACAATCTTACTTTTGGTTTCCTCATTCATGCCTCAGGATATCAGATCTCCACGTGCACTAAAAGAATTATCAATACCTCTTCACTGAATTCCCCACTAAATTCCAGTAATTTGAAATCTCTTACTTGTTGTGGACTTCCATGATTATTTTCAAAGTTTTCCAAGAGGAGAGATTCTTCTTCTAATGTAAATAAACCTTCTTTTAAAGGTCCCGGCTTGGAAGAAGCTTTGGTACCCTTTGGAGTTGAAATATGACCTTTTTTTTTTAATCCTCCAGTTTCTGAATCCTTCTTTGTAATGCTTTGAATAATCTGGGTTTTACTTCCTGCAAGATGATTAAAAATGTGTTAGTTTCCAGAAATTCTATGAACTATTAATATAAGGTAAACAGATGCCCCCAGAAACTATACAAAAGAATTACTACTATAGTCAATTTTCTCATGCTGCATTGTGATCATAAGGTTCCAATTAAAGTTATGCTTATTATCCTGATTTCATTCTGCATACAACTCTCAAACCTCTTCATAGTAAGAAATTTGAAAGACTGTATAACTGTTGTTACTTTTTATAAAAAAGCTTATAATTTGTTTCCCTGCAAAATCCATACTCCTCTCCAACACTAACCATCACAGCGCTGTGCTATATATTACATAATATGGATAGCCTCGTACTCTATATAATGGACACCCACTTAACCTAATTTAATAAATTGTGTGCATTTGCAGAACGAGGGGAGAGATGCATTTGCCACAGTTCTGGCAACTGCTATCCTTACAGAAGTTTCTTACTTCAAACTGACACAAAGGTCATAGATGACAGCTCAAACAAAGCCAGTCTTGAAAAGAGGTATAGAACTATTTGTGATCTATCTTTTATAAAGTTATACCCTGATCTCTTACAGGAGGTATTAATGTGGAAAAACTGTGAAACCAGGAATGTGCTAAATCAAGGCTATAATAGAAGTATTAGTCCAGAAAATTTAAACCTGTGCACATTCACACAAAAGGAAAATCTTTCAAAAGGGAAGCGTGCAAGAGTAGGTAATTATTTCTCAGGCTAAAGAAGTCAAGACTACTGTGGGATTTATGTGAAACTTGTACCCACCTCTTGTGACAGATAGAAGAAAAATATAACCCTAGGAATTCTGAATGCAGGTGAAAATGAATAACACTAGCTTAATACTCAATCTGACATTCTGAAAAGTCTCTGAGACATATACAGAGAAATCTCATTGTTATATATACTCTCATGTTTGTTTTTGTTTTATCCTCCCATAACTTTAGCCTGTGTTTTCAAATGTATAATCTCAGAGAAAGATCTCAGAGAAAGTACTCTTTTCTACTGTAAAGAAACAATTCAGACTGCAAATGGAAGAATAATTCTGCATACAGACTTTTTCCAATTGGATAACTTGCCTTGAGGTTACCATTCACAATATTTGTATAAAAGTTCTAATAAGGAATGATCTTCAATGTCTGCTTGAGCGCTGTCACCAAGCAATAGCGCAAAGAATTTACCAAAAGGTAGCTTTAAAGTAGTGAAGCCAAATAAATGTACTCTTGTAGCCAACAGAGATGAGCTCCTCTGCAGTGAGTGGTTTCTAGGTTTTAGGAGCTCTGCAGCTGTCCTCTGGAGAAGCCTACCTCTAGCTGTTATGGTAAATGGGATTCAAGGGAGGTGATACCCTCTAGGCTGTAATTAGCTTTCAGGAATGCCTCAATGTTCTCCTCTTCTCACTCTCCTAAACCTGAATAGCATAAGCATTCAATAATTCTGTAATAGTTTGCCAAGACGATGATCCGACCATGACGATAACTCAGTTTAGAATGATGTAATCCTACATGAGACCACACGCTGGCCGTAAAATTCCCCGAAAAGCATACACAAGCAAAATAACACTTCTAGCCATTGTCACCAGGTGGTGCTGTTACACCAAATTACCTTTCCTCTTGCATGCCTATCTGTTCATCTCGGTTTTCGTAAACAAAGTTCTGACTAGAAGGAATTCATACTTACCTTGATTCGGCAGTGCCTTCTGGAAAAACTTTTTTTTTTTCTTTTCTCTCTCTTTTTTTTTTTTTTTTTTTAAGAGAACAAGTGGATACCAATAGTATGAATCTTGTATTGTATGTCCATTGTACAAGTCCCTACCTGAATTTCTCATCAGTATGTATGGAGGTTCCAATATTGTTATTGTACAGGACATAATTTCCCAAAACTTCTGACAACAGCAAAGAAACATGCTTTTACAATGCCATAAATTGCACCTACACAGTCAGCAGGTTGGGTAATATGATGCTGTCACACTTGTTATACTGTGTATATTTCATAATCTTTTTGTTTTGATTCTCTGAAAGATTTGGAACATTTTCACAAAAGGTGGACTTTGTGATATATAGAATGCCTATATTTTGGAAGAGAACTTCAATGTTAAAGCACATGGTCTAGTATTGTAAAAATAATAATAAAAATCAGCAAATAGTCCCTGCCTCACAGTTTCCCCTTCCAAATGATGCATCTCTGCATAATCACACTTAAATGGTATCATAATATTCATTTCACTTTCAAATACATTATAAAAACATACAAACATACAATTCATAAAAAAAATTTCATTACTACTTTTTTCCAGTTAGAATTCAGTGGCTTCACTTCTGAATATGAACCTGAAATGACAACACTCCTATTTTCAAGCATGTTACTGTAACTGATATCTCTTAGTCTTATGTGCTGAAATAAAAGCCTAATGCGTGTGTATGATTTCTGAGGATATTTTGAAAAGTTCCTCCCGTCTATGTCCCCTGCTTGCAGTGGCAAAGACAAAATGTCCCCATTAGTTATTCTGCTCCATCCTCTCCCTTCCCACATCAGCTGGAACCCATTTCTCTTCTCTTTCTCCTAATAGTGCCTCCTGATAGTATTCCAGTCTTCAGACTACGATCTTTGTCAACAAGCTGGTTTCCTGAAGGAAATTTTTTCTTCATGTTACTGAAGGTAACCTGGCAATTTATTTCAAGTATTTGTAGTGTTGGTCCTAATCTCAGCTATCCTGTACCTTTCCTACTTCTATTTTCACCAGTTTACTGTTAAATTTACAAATCCATTCCCACATCCAAAAACAGTAATCAAAAGCAACTGTTGATTACCATGGTAATTTAGTCACAGTATCATGATAGTTTCTCCATGAATTCCTTTCAATACTTAAAATGTAATTCATCAGATGACAATGTAAGAGCATATTCTCTGTAGTATTTAATTTTGCTTTACTGGAAATAGCAAGATGCATGTTTCATAAACATGAAGAAATTAATTAATTTTCCTATGCAGCATTGGAAATTTAGATAAAATATTTTTTCCAAAGCATCAAGTTGCAAAACTACACAGTTCAAAATAGTGAAGATGAACACATGAAATACAATGCTATTTTGGGCTTTAGCAAAGCAATAATCCAGTATCTGTACAATTTGTCTTTGCCTTAGGATCTGAATATGCTCAAACAGGCAGAAACTGATTGATTTACAGAAGATTCATTGTTTAAAATTCTTCATAAAAGGACTTAAGAATTTAATCTTACAACACTGATGCATAGTGGTGTACATGGAGAGTACAGTAGCTGACTTGATTGCTTATAAACAATTGCTTTATTTAAGTGAATTTGTAACGCTTATGAAGAATACACATTTTCAAAATGAAAACTATAGATGTAGTGGAAAATTCAAAATATTACACAATATTACTAGTAAAATTGAAATGTCTTAATAAGTGAAGTGCATATAAAACTGAAACAAATGAAGATTAGGCAAAAAAATAAGATGTCACAACAGTAGCTGATCTCAAATCTGCTAGATATAATAAATGTAGCAGAAACATGTAGAACATGCATCATTTACATTAAAAATGACCTAAGTATTGCAGGGACAATTGTAGAAAATACACCTAAGAATCACGTACCTCATTAAGTTGTATTTATTGCTTCTGAACAGAAAAATTAAGCACCGCTTAGAACTCAAATGTCAATCAACTGGCTGAACATAATTTTAGATGACAAAACCTTTCATTACAGTTTCTTTTCTACCTTCTTGAATACCCCAGCCCTAATGTTATCAAATAATAAAAATGCCAGTAACAAACAGCTATTATCTGATCATAGCTCTTGAACACTGAGTTTGGCAAAACTTAAACTTCTGAAAGCCTGGAATTGAAGCATTAAATAGGACGCCTAGATAAGCTAACTATGCTCTCTAGAGCATGCAGGAAGTTGTCTTGCTCCATCATAGGGATGAAAACAAAGCGATACTATAATCTCAAACTGAAGGTTGTCTTTATTCAGTCTGGTTGGAAATGAGTACCTGCTCAGTTGTACATAATATCCAAGAATACTGGATTAATTTTGCATCACGAAGAAAAAAGGGAAGGAAAAAAAAAATACAACACATGAGACTTTGCCCCTATCACAGGACCAGTGCATGACAGAGACTGGAAGAAACCTCTGGAAACAATCCATTTCAAATCTCCTTCTCAAAGCAGGGTCAGTTGGGACAGGTTGCTCACAGCCACTTCCAGTTGTGGTTGGATTATGTCCAAGATGGAGACTCCAAAATATCTCTGAGCAACCTGTTCCAATCTTTGACTGCTCTAAGAATAAAAACAAAATAAAAACTTTTAAAATGCTTACTTTTCCATTTCTGTATTTCAGTTTGTGCCCGCTGCCTCTTGTCTTGTGAATGGGCATCACTGAGAAGAGCCTAGCTTTATTTTCTTTCTCTCCCTGTCCCCTACCCCAGGTATTTATATGCTGCCAGCTTTGGACACAGACTATATATTCACAATGTTAGTTTGCTGGATGGCACAGAGTCAGTTTTAATTAATGCCCTCTGGATTTATGTTAGGTACAATCACTAGTTCCAAAGCATTTGAGCAAATATGTGAATATTAACATATTTACGAAAGATGACCTTTGAACACAGGCCAGTTCTCACCACGAACAAGAGCCAAGTTGACAAGACTGCAATATAATGAACAGCAATAAAATTTAACTTAAAAATATATATTAAAAAAAAAAAAGAAAAAAGAAAGTACACCTTTAGTGAATAAACTTCTCAGATTCAAATTTTCAGGCAAAAAAATGAGTGGAGTGGTGGGTGTTTATTTCAAATAAATTTGGGCTAAAATAAATTTTGTTTAAATTCATATGCTCTTGTAAGGGATAACTTCCTCAATATCTCACTTGCTGTCATAAAGAGTTGACAATATGAACATTTAATAAATTTGAAAGTCTTGGGCAAGTAGTTTTTCCTTCAGTGACTTCCATTTCCATGATGATTGTTATGTAGCTGCTGTAGAGGCAGAGTCAAAATCAGACAGTATTTATCCTTAAGAAAATCTCATTTATTCAAGAGTCTTTTTGCTTGTACTCTGACTTATATGGTGGATAAGAAGCCAATAATATGTGTGATTCTGCTAAAAGGAGTGATGCTCAAGATGGTGCACTCAAATGATAGGGTTCAGTATAATCTATGAATATTCCACCATGCACTGTAACTTGGGCATCAGTTTCTTAACAAAAACAAAACATTGAACTTTCAGATCAAACAAATAAAGGCAAGATCTTGAAAAGAAAGTATATTTCAGTTCTCAAGGACAAGGAAAGTATATGCATGAAATTTTCAGAACTGAGAAACTACTTCAATTATTCAGTCAACTCTACTTAGTTACAAAATAAGGCCAACCCCCAGAAGAATAAAATAAGGATGGACATCTTATTTCAATCCATTGTTTTGGTATCTCTCCTCATTGCTGAGGGACAAGGATTCCTACTCATTGCTCAAGAACACAGCTGATTTCACTCAATCACAAAGCCACTAGGGATTTTATGAAAAAGTGGTGGAAAATTCTATTTTCTGTGGTTATCTAAAGTTACTGTAAGAATATACATGCCATAGTGAATAAAACTGTCAAATACTGAATACAATACTCACCATTGGAACTCAAATGTGTTTCACTACTCAAGAAATTAAAAGCAGGAATGACCGCATGGCCCTTTCCAGTGACACTCACAATTTCTTCCTCATTATCTAGGACTTGTAGTTTAAAGAACACATCTGATTCAGAGGTTTGTACTTGCACTGTGGTAATATGTGATGCTGTGACTTTTACTGAATACCTAAAGAAAAGAGAAAAAACAAAAACAAAAACACAGCACTATGACCAACAATCCCAGATCTTTTTTTTTTTTTGAAAAGTACCTGAACGTTGTTCTGTGCTGGAGACAAACATTTAAAACTGAACTTGTAGCTAACTGTTTTCCTGCAATCTGATAGGCTAAACTTCCTGTACTCTAGTTTAGTGCAGTGAATCCATTATCAATATAAGCGTGGATGGCTGCAAAAAAAGGGGTGGTCTTGCCATTTGTTTTTTACACTACCTTATAAAATGTCCAGATACACATTCTCCCTCCTACTGTACTAGAATTTATTGAAAAATATGGTTAGGCAGATGAGGGAACTGTTTCAATTAAAAAGTAACCCAGCAAAAGAATAAAAACACAAAGAAACAAACAACAACAACAAACAACCCTCTAATTAATGAAAAAAAGATTAAGAAAAATTAAATAATAATGCTCTGATTTAATATGATGTTCTCTTAAAGCAATCTACATGCTCTTGTAAAATGTGTAGAAACTCTTCTACCAGCACTGCAAGATGGAAATTGATCAGATGAATCAGAAAACAGTGTTGTGTTTCTGAATTTTATTTCTAGCTTTGTCTGACAAGCTGAAAAATATACCAAACTTTATGCCTCCTCCCCACTGGCAAAACCTCAATATTAATGCATGTTCAATTCCCAAAAGTAACATGCAATTTCAGTAAATGATATATGGATAAGATTTCAAGATTGAGCCTAGAGAAATGCAGAATACTGTTACTACAATCTTGGAACTACAGTCTCTGTACTTCATACCCGTTCTTCATTAATCAGTTGCAATATTTCAGAAAACACTTCCATTTATGATCTGTTAAACCTAGTATTGAG
Source organism: Anser cygnoides (assembly GCF_040182565.1). Taxonomy (NCBI): domain Eukaryota; kingdom Metazoa; phylum Chordata; class Aves; order Anseriformes; family Anatidae; genus Anser; species Anser cygnoides. The sequence continues at coordinate 51,890,995 of NC_089875.1, read as the reverse complement.
TGTTGATGGACCATAAAATTGAGAGGCTTGTTTTAACACCTTCCCATTCCAAGAATGAGGAAAGAACATACTTTTCTGTCACGGATAGTCCATGTAAAAGGCAGAATTTAATCATTCTTCTCTCAATATTTACCTGAACATTACATGTTTTTCATTGGGTATGTAATATTCCTTAATTTCTTTAGTAGAAAAGATGTTATTTACAGCCTCACGAGAGAGGAACGGGAGTGGACTATGAGAACCGATTAGCCGGAGCCTCCATCTTCCAGCTGCCACAGGCAGGTCACCACTACGTGCTTCAGCCATAAATGTGTATCCTTTCTGAAGAGGGAAAACAAGTCATTTTACTTATTACACTAATGAAAATGCAGTCTATGACTACATGGAACACATCACTTGTGTTAGGCTTATTAGAGTAATAAGATGTGCTTCATAAGCAAGAATCTTATTGCTTTATTATAGTCTAAACATCTCTTATTACGGGAATTTACATTTGGCAAAAAGTTATAAAACAAGTCAATTACAATCTCATCTAACTTCAAACTTGGTCTTATTTTTGGGGAGGGACACAACCAACAACAGAACAAACCATACCAGACCTACACTCTTCTATTGCTGGGGAAATGTCGCAGAGTTTCACTCCTCAAAGATATTCTCCAGAAACTAGGCTTTAAGGACAGTTTGCATTAAGGTAATTACCATACAAATTTGTTGCCATAAGACAAGACAATGCATAGTGTTAGTGCAAAATAAAGTAAAAATCCTTGGAAAACTTTCTGGTTGCCCTAAGAGGGCAAAACTTTCAGTTTGCTAGTGTACCTGTGGAAGGAGAAAAAGAGTAAGTATTGAAAGACAAACGTAGACTGTAAAACTGCGTTAGAGATACATAAATAAATGATGAAGTACAGATTCTTGTGAACAACACAAGCATAGAAGTCTTCACTGACGTTATAGGTAGGAATTTTAAACTAATTATTTACATTTTTACAGCGGTAATTATTTCTTATAATACACAACATAAATCACAGCATCCTTAATTAGACATAAATGATAAATATTTTAAGTAGAAATACTATAATTTAAAAAATAAAAAACAGAATAAAAGATTCCAATCCAGCATCAATAAGTTTGGCAAACTTAATTTTGAAACTATTAATCAATATCATCTATACATTTTGAATGAAAAGAGAAAAAAAAAAAAAGCTGAGATTGTACTATTGATAAGAGCATTCTTCAAACTATTTGACTTAGATTTCTTGTTTCTTTCCCTGCTGCTATGAAAGGTTCTCATATAACGTCCTGGCTCTTCAGTTGTTTATGTTTTCCAGCTGTCTTGAACTGTTTAAACTATTAGGACTCTTTTTGTTGTTCCTGTTTTTCCTTTTCATTAGAACTATGCCAAATGACTCAAATCATTTGAGACTGCTCCAAAGAACAATACCCATATAGTTTTTTCACTTCTGAACTAACTACTTCAAAAAGTAGTTTGCTACTGCTGCCTAAATCAATTCTCACTGTAGTCAGTGAGAAACAACTATCAAACTCAAAAGGAATAAAGTGAAATATCAGTTGAAGACTTTTGAAATTCTACCCTTAATGACTTATTTCCCAACTGCAAATTCTCAGCACTTGGCATTGATATCATCACTCCTTTTCTAATCATCAATAAAGAGGGCTGCTTTCATCTCAGATTGGCACATATCACTTCTGAGAGGCTATTGATAAGGAAGAATATTTCACACGAGCTTGTCAATTTCAAACTGACTGGCACCTCTATTTACTTCAGAATATTAACCATAAGAACAATTACAAGGTATAAGACATTCCCCCTCTCAGATGGGGTGGAATAAGACCAGGAAGAAAGGAAAAGCTATTTTGGAGAAGAGGAAAAGAGACTGTGACTGCGACTTTCTATCAACACTAAGATGCAGGAATTGAATTCTTTCCAGGAAAAAAAAAAAAAAAAAAAAAAAAAAAGCATTACTCCATTAATACATGACTCTTATGTGACTTGAAAAGTTGATGCATTCTCTTTTTAATGCTATGTTGAGAAGAATATGAAATTTCACATTCTGTAGAAAAAAAAGAATTTCTAAAGAATATACCAGAGATAAAATATTCCCCATGGTTTTGCTAAGAGATTACTTCAAAAGGCTAACCTGTTTGTTTTTGCTTGCATGCCAAATGTAAGAAAGAAGTGTGCTCTAAAGTGTTGATGCATTTGAAAACTGCACAGCAATTTTAAGACTGTAGATGTTTTTAGCTCCAAGGGTGACCATAACTGAAGATGAGAAAACAGCTATTTTGGTAATTCATGCACAAGACATTTAGCAAAAGCTAGCAGACCTCACATATATGAAAGCATAGATAAACATAGAATGTAAACATGAAAATAACTTATTTCACTGATAAACCAGACATTTTTCCTGCTGGAGGTAGTGTGAAAGTAAAGGTGAATAGAATTTGCTGCATGGAAATATAGAGATCAGGTTCAATCTAAGGTTAATTTAATATTGTTCTCATTTTTAATAATTTTATTTCAAGTAAGACATTAAGTGTCAGGTTATTAATCTTATTTTTATGAAAATGCTGGTTTAATATAAAAGCATTTTTAGCATTATAAGCAAAAAATAATAAAAAATTCAACACATGATTAATGGACCTGATGCAAATTTACCTAGTCTTTATGAATCCTGAGAAGAGGAATATGGAGAAACAGAATGTAATTTATAAGGTCTCAGAATTTGATTTTATTTTGTATTAAAAAAAAAAGAAAAAATTTTAAAAAATAAACAAACAAAATGAGTGTTACCACTTAAACAGCAAGGACAAGAAAAAGGGGTATAATAAGTCAAATGGTCAATGGCAATGTAGCCAGGGAACTCTTTTAAGTCCCTTCTTCAAATTCTCTAAACTAGTTATACTAACTTGTTATTTCAAACACTAAAATTTAATGTCCCACCCAAGAAGCGGCCCAAGTGAAATTTCTTTGAAAGGTTCTCACTCTCCTTTTGTTCTTCTGCTAAATTTCCGTTGGAAGAAATCAATACTTTCCAGTAAAAACAAACAAACAAACAAAAAAAATCTTGAAAAATTCTTAAGTAGGCCTGTGTTTTCAGGACTATCAAATAATAAAGGGTTACAATTTCAAGGCTTTTGAATTTTTTAGAATGAATGTAAAAGAAATGATTCATTATTTTAATTTGTGTGAACTGTAAGTCACTTTACAACCTTTTATCACTACTCGGTAATATCAACCATTCAAAACTATGATTCAGAAGAACTCACACATTTAAATATGTAATTAAGCACAAAGTTAAAAATCTTCACCATTCTAAACAAGTGAAACTCTGAGGGATATAGCCAGATATTCAAGTGCTGTCTGACAGCATGATGTACATGGAAAAAAAAACAATTTTTTTAAAATTCATATTTATAAAGTTGAGGTTCCATAATCTTCATGTTTGCCATAAGTATGCAGAAAATTTAGAACTGAGATTTAAAAAAAATGGAGTAGGCACTGAATAACGTAAGCAATAAGAAAGCAAAATAACTGAATTTTGCAGCTTGTAGGAACACCAAGTAATCACTAGTCACTACTGAGAATGTGAACTAATATACCCAGATAACTCCTATCTGATTTATGCTTCGTTCTTAAAAATCTCCAAGAGACTTTATTCCATAATTAGATTTCTTGTTTCATTTCACTATACCTGTGAATCAGAAAGGTTCTTTTTTTTTTTAATATCACCTAAATTTATTTTTCAATTAAGAAAGGTGATTTCCTTATGTCCTTCAACAGCTAGTCAAGACAAACAACTGATCAGTGCCCTCAATTAGACTTCTGTTTTCTAAATTAAATATGTTGTCAGTAATGATTTCTTAACATCTTATCTTTGTTGCTCAGCTGAAGATTGAAAAATGCTCATCTCTATCATTTTTTATGATCTGTTCAGAAAAGTTGTGTATAAAAAAAAGACAGTGGGGGGAAGAAAAAAAAAAAGACAAACCTGTATCAAGCAGTTGAGAAAAAATGACTGTGGAAGAAGAAAATGTAATACAAAAATAAATAAATAAAATCTAAATAATGTGAAGCAGGTAGCTAGTTTATATCTAGATTGTAATATCTGCAGAAAGAAGACAGACATTATTGCTAGTCTGCAGATTTTATTCTTCGTATCATAAAGTTCATTTCAGAGTGATTGAATGTATTCCAGGAATGACTCTGCAGCAGAATAATATCTGCTGATAAAATATCTATTTCACTCTGTTGTTAGCTGCTGATTCATAGTTTTGAAGCAGAACAACTAACTGGTAGGTTTATTAAAAAAAAAAAAAAAAGAACTATATTAATATTGACATTTAGGAATTCAGGCATGCTGTATAATTTCTTGCTTGATGTATGACACTGTTGATTATTTTTTTTACCAAATACTGTTAGAAAGAAAGGTAACAGATTAAAATAATAGCACTTTATTCTGTGTTTTATGACAATCACATAATGCCTTGTCAAAATGAGAAATTCAGTAGCAGTGATTAAGAAATGTAATAAAAACAAGTACAAAAAATACAGCATATATGTACAATACTGTTTTAATATTGTTAAATCAAAATCCCTCTTTACTGATATTAACCACACTTAATTTTGTAAAATTTAAAGTCATGAGCTGAAAGAATAATAACTAAAATATCTTCTCTAATTATTAAGTGGAGAGGACTTCAACAAGGAAGAATAGGAGAAAAAAAATAAGCCATTTAATTTAGTTAATGACAGAATCGCTGAGGTTATTATGTGCTGTGTCCATGGGAAAAAAAAATAAAAAAGGATTATAGAAAGTATCATGTGAGGGTAGGGCATAGGAAAATGAGCATTTCCAGTATTTAAACCATAGTACTGCATAGTATTGGTAAGATCTTATTTGGAATACTGTGCTCAATTCTGGACATCTTTATTAAAGAAAAGCACATGAAATGGGAGGACACTTGAGAAAAACAAATAGTAAAATTGGGGAAGTGGAAAATATGTCTTACAAGACAGAAATAGACAGCTGTGGCATGCTAAATAGGATAAATGCTGAGATGAGATCTGAAAGAAATAATAAAATTTGTGATAGTTCTTTCCACAGCTCATCACTTTCTTGAAAGGCATTAAGTAGTGTTCAACACCGAGACTTCTTTTTGCATCCTGCCACTTGTCACTGTCGGATTCCAAACTGAACTTTGTTTCCCAGTAGAATACACACCCTACCGCTGAAGATCCCAAATTAGCTCTGAGAACTTGAAGAGCTTGTCTACAGCCCTGCATATTCCTCTAGCAGTAGCAGTCCTTACCTGTCACGTTCAGCCAGCTCTCACTACAAACACTATATAAAATAAGTTCATTCTTTTGGGGGCAGAGATGAAAGTACGTGCAAGTATGGGTTGCAAAAGGATAAGAAAAATACTTCTATGGTGTTAGACTAACATCAGTTCCTTGCTATTGACAGATGAGACTGAGAAGGCCAAAACATGAACTTCTCTTCCCTAAAAAGATAAGCCATGGATAGTGTGGCTAACATAGTTAACAGTAGAGGTAACATTAAAGAGGTTAGAGGCAGGCTAGAATAGGGAAATAAGTGGTAAATGATTATATTAATTTTATTTTTAGGCCTGATGAACTTATGAACTGAATGACGATTAAATAACAGAATCGCAGGGGTTTTTATTTATGTTTCATAACTGATGGGGGAAAGGTAATGTACTTGAGGACTACAGAACTATGATGTTACTTTTTTAAAATGGACAAAGTTGCCTAGAAAACTATCAGACATCATAGATTTAATGGCTGGAAATATTATGAAATAAATAATGAAATGAACCACTTGCAACCCCCTCAACAAAGCAAAAAGATTATTAATAGCAAAAAAGTCATATACCAATCAAGTTTCCTTGTATAGGAAAGCACATGACAGGAATGAAGGAGAAATGATAGACATCATATATCTTGCCTTGAGTAAGACACCTGACACTGTTTCTCTGATCATTCTTATAATTCTACAGAAATGCTGTCGTAATGAGGAAACTAGAGTGGATGTTGGATAACCACTTCCAAAAAGCACATATTCATGACCCAGTTTGGAAAAGAAGGTCGCAGTCAGTGAGATTTCAAAGATCTACACCTAGAACTGTTTTCATTCAATACTTCTGTTAGTAATGTGGATGGTGGAAGGGAAAATATATGTTTAATTAACTGATAACATGAAGCTAAGGATTGTAACTTATGTAAGGATTGTAACTTGGATTGTAACTTGTAAGGATTTTGTCTCCTTAGGAAGACAAAATAAGAATCCAAAGTTATTTTAAACCAGGGAAACAGTCAAAAAAAAAAAAAGGCATTAAAATCAATAGTGAAATACAACATATTTAGTCAAGAACAATAAACTACAAGATTCAGTTCTTCAGAAAAGCACCTAGGGCTACAGCAGTATGAGTCAAAAATGCCGTTGCAAAAAAAGGGAAAGCATCACAGCCAGATTTATAAGGCGAAGTAAGCCCACCCACAAGACATGTAAACTAATCATTTCTTGCTCATCATTTGTATGGCCTTCAGTAAATCCTTGGTGCAAAGCTTTTTGTGCTCAGAGTTGTACATCATAAACAAGAAACAATGAGAACAACTGGGAAGAGTCCAGAGGAGAAAGTAATCAAGAGCATAGGAAACATACCTTGCAAGACTGAGCAAATTGTCATTAGCCTAAAGACAAAAAGGCAGGAGGAGGGGAAAGTGTGATACTTATTTAACTACATTTATTTATTTATTTCCAGAAGCAAATTACTCTAATGATTCTTAGAGACTTTGAGAGGGAGCACATCTAAAGCTGTATTTGGCATCAGCACTACAGTTATCATTAGCACCTGAAGAAGCATGTAATTTAATAATTGCAAGCATGCCTTATAAAAGGCTATTTGTGCCACATTCTTAGTTTGGTCCTTGAGTCTTCAAGGTTATCCTGGCAGGTGAACAGCATCAGCCACAGCAGCCAAGTTGCTCTTGATTAGCACAGCTCAGGGAAATTGGGTGATATGCCCCCCTTTAGAATTGATCAAAAATAACCAAAGAAAATTAAGACTATTCTTTCCACATTAAATTTAGCATGGAAGAAGGTCATTGACAGTCTGTTTAAACTTGCTAGTAAATATGGGTGTACTTCTAAGCAGAACGTTACAATTTAGCTGAAAATATCTACAGAATTCAGGCAATCATTATTAAAATACTTTCCGTCACCACTCTTCACATTTACCTTATTTTTGGGATAAACCTGAGGTGTCACTTTGAAAAAGACATGTGGCATTTCCTCCAGAGTGTCATTATCAACTACATGAAGTCTACAGGAAGGGATAGTGGTATACATCTTTGGCACTATAAGCATATCTTCTGGAACAATAAATATTTCCCTAAAATAAAATAAAAATTACATTCAAAATATTTTCACAAATTAAGTGATTTATGTAACATGTTTTAAAAACATGTTTATGTTTTTAAAACAGATTAGGAAAAACGCAATGTATCAATATTATTTCCTCATAAGAATCATATAAGGCTGTATGAAACTCACCTAAAAATCACAAACCAAATATTTGGTGGCTGATCAGCATATGTTACAGCATAGTCGGCAAAAGAGACCTTACACCACTCATCTTCATAGCAAGGAAACTTTTCAACTGACTTACAGTTTTTTTTAAACATCTCTCTGGAAAGCAGAAAAAGAGATAAACATTTAAATCTAATGAGGAGGGGACATATATCTTGACTTTGACTTATACTAATCATAAGCAACACTGGTTTGCATCTGACCGTAAATATAAATGTGGTTATTAAAGGTTTTACTACTACTACTATCTTCTCTGTTAGTTATTCACACTAAAAATGTAACAAATCAGGTAGAAAATGTGCTCTTTAGGTTCAAGAACTAATAGCCTGTAATGGCTGATACTTACATACAAATATTTGTATCTATCAGTCTATCTATCAATCTATCTGTGTGTACATTTGTTTGTTTTTGTTAAAAATACATATATATCCGTAAGTATAACTTCCATTTCTTTATATTAAGCTGTCATCTTAAAGCTGTAGCATCATTAGGAGATTAAAAAATAAACATCTTTCTGGTGGTTTTTTTTTATGGGTGGGGAACAAGACAGCAATAAAAATAAAACCAAACAAATTTAAATGTGATTAAAATTGTTCCTTACATATAGGAAGGAACCTAAAAGAGTAACTTCAAAAGTTATTCTTTAGGCCAATAATCTTTTAGGTGTTATTAAGTTCTACGAAATTAGAGCCAACCTGACCGGCACCTAACTGACACCACGAAGTTCTATTTATCATTTGTAATATCAAAAGTTAATGTTCCCAAAACATGTCCAACTCTTTCAATTGCTAAAATATTATCAGCCAAACCTGGACAATGGTACTTTGATGTTTTGTTATCCCTAGACAGCAATTAAAATTACACAAACTATCCTCACAACCATGCTTTTAGCAATGATAACAGTCAACCTTGACATTTAATTAAGATGAGCCACAGACTGGATCCAAATATTGCCAGAAGTAGTTTAAAGCAGGATGCTTTGAAATCTTAGTCCACAAAGTTTTGCAAAGGTTCCTTCTGCTACTGATAAACACCACGCTTGGACAGCCCCAGATTTGTGAACTCCTTGAAAATTACAGTATGGACAAATATAGTGAGCTTCTCACCAAGAATGTGGGATGTATAATGACAAACAGATGGTAACTCTAGCTTAATCTAGTTTAGGACATTTTAGACCAGTTGTTTGTATTGTAAAATGGTACTGCTTCTGCCCTGTGGTATGTCTGGGGTTTGAGTATGGGGAAAACTTTTACCCTAACACTGAACTCCTGAAATTCCTGCATGTAACTTTACTGGCCAAGGTGCTAGATTATTATATTAAATTCAGTTGTTCAGATCAGTTGTTAAAATATATATATGTATTTCAAAAAATAATAATAATAAAATCATAGTAACATGATTTTAACAGTCAAATACATCCCCTGAGATGATGCCTGAGAATCAGTCCCATATGTTTTAAAAAGATATACCCCCATGTGAGTGTTCCTCAAATTGCTGGGTTATATGGAGTGAGGATTTGTATCCACAGCCAGTAATTATTGCTAGTTTTCACTCCTCAACCTTAGCAGAGCTGGTCTACTGCTGGATTGGTCGTGTGAACACTTGCAGAGATAATTTTTAAGGACTTTGTAAAAATACATGATCCCCAAAGGCAGTCATGCTTGAAAATGATTTAAGAAACACTGTTGAAATTACTGCAGCTATCTTTGCAAAAGCTGTTATTAAATATCAGGGAACACAAACACTTTCTTTCAAGCAAGTGCTGCAAACAGAGCCCCCAGTGATATAAATTATGCTAGAATTAGCCTTTCTAATGTCAGTCATGATTCCTTAAAATGAATCAGAAGCATGAATCAAAAGGTTTCTTTAAATCATCTGGATAGATGTTTAATCAAAGAATCAGCATCAGATTTATACATATGAAACAGCCTACTGGATATTAAAAAAAAAAAAAGTACAGAAGAATACAGATAATATTCTAGTTCAAGCTGTAGGAAAAAAACCCTCTAGTAACATCCTTACCTAGTGATTAGAAGTGATATAGTTTTATTCAAGTAAATAAAGCACACAGAATAAAGCAGAGCATGTCTTCATGGAAAGCATCTCATCCTTTTCAACAAAGTTTAGTACATTTATTTTGTGAAACAGCAATTTATGGCAATTCTATGGAACTGGCACCAATAAAATAGTTGAATTGATAACTTCATTACCTTAAGAGTATTACAGCACACTGTTCAAAATTTAACTCAATTGCAGTCCACAATTTTTGCAAGGTTTCTTTGACAATAGTGTTTTCTTTAGTACCTAGAAATAATGAAATAAGTTAGAAAAATGTATGTAGCACCTACATTTTTATTGTTTTTAATATACACCTGCCAAATACTCATGAAAAACCTTACTTGCACAAATTAATTTTCTTACGTATCATTAGAACCTTATTTGGAATTTTACAGAGGTTTCACAGAGCTGATAACTACTTTTTCCTTTGATAGAGGAAAACTTCTTTATCATCACCTTTGTACTTTTAGTACTCCTACAACATCAAAAATGATGTGACTAATATTTTCTGATTTACAGACCTTCACCATAACATGTTGCATTGATATGAGATGATTTCTGTCCTCAGAGAACACACTGTTTAGCTCTCAGTAGCAATTATAATACTAAGAGGCAGGTGCCTAGGCAATCTGTGAAGCTAAAAAGAAGAGAATCAAACAGCTCTAGGGGATAATTCACCCCACCCATGCCTGATACCTCCCAGATGACAGCCTGTCTTTCCATCTGAGGATGTCTACTTCCATCTGGAGAATGAAGATGAAGACTAGGCAACTGTTTTAGACCTCTAACATTTAACTTTCTAAGACTAAAGTTATGTGAAATCCTCCTTTATTGCATAAACAATTAATGAAAAAATAAACAAAACAGTAAGAAGATGGGGAAAAAGTTACACTTTACCACAATGACAAGTAAGGGAGAAAAAAAAATAGATAGTGGCAAAAAAGAGAAGAATAGTATGACAAAAAAAAAAAAAAAAAAAAGGCCAAACAGCAAAGCACTGTAAAGAAAATACCTCAATTAAAAGTAGCAGTGTAGAGGTTAATCAGGGGAAGCTAAGACATTATAGAAAATTAAAGAAAGGAGTTGAGGTACTCATATATAGTTAAAAAGATAAAACTCTAGAATCTGAATCATCAAAAGAGCAGATTCCAGGCTCTGGGATTTGTAGGAGTTAATACAAGTGAAAGCTTACAAGAACTCCTAATTTACAAATGGCACTTTTTATAAATTAAGAGGACACTAGACTACTTGGTGGAAAAGCTTAAGTAAGACTGGGTGCAGGTGATAATCTGGGAGAAAGCCGGCACTAGATTTACTGATGAGGAGTTGAAAGTTTGGAAGATAACTCGAGTAGATCAACAGGTGCAGGTAAATATACAAGAGAGAGAACCCTAGCAATGATGCTAGGTCAGGAAGGAATTTCTAGCAGACGGGGATGACTTAGTAAGGTGACCATGTATCTCAAAACAGAGCAGTTTTCTTTGTCAAGATCCTCAGACATTCATATACTGTAAGGCTAGAAGGTATCTTTGTGATCTGACTTTCCATATAACTGCCTGGTTAACATGTTAAATGCTGTTTCATCACATGTAAAGAATTAAGCCTTTTTTGAATTGGATGTGTATTTTTGATTTTACAATTTTCAGTGATGAAAACCCAATACAACTCTTGTTTTATTCCGGTAAATACCTTATACTTTTTAAAACAAGTACCTCTTTTTCTAGTTTGAATGTGTCTGGATTCAACTTGTAATCTTTGAATCTCAGACTAAAGACCTCATTAACCCTTCAGATCTCAGACTAAAGACCTGTTTGCTATCAAATTCCTTTTCTCATGTGGATACTTACAGATTATAATGATGTAATTCTTAATCTTCCATTTTGTCAAATTCAAAACTAACAGTATACAAGTACAAGACCCTTCTTTAATCATGATCCTTACAACTCTACCCAGATCCGGTCACCTATCTTTCTTCTTGGATTGCAGACACTGCAGCTGGACACAGTAGTCCAACTAAGATGATAGAATTGCTGGCTAAGAAATGTAACACAAGTCTTCAACTGCTATGTAAGATACCTCTATTTACATACCTAAGAATGAAGCATAGCATCAGCATAACATCTTTTGAACACAGGATCAGCCTTTGATGCTGTGTTCTGCTGATTATCCATTACATTCCTCAGGTGCTTGTATGGACTTGTTGGGAGAGGAATTGTATTTATTCACTATCAGTCTCTCCTACACATTGCCCACAGGACACTGAAATGTAGGTAATGTGACTCACAAAAGAGTTTCCAGCAGAACTGTAACAGCCTGTCATAAACTGGGTATCTGACTAGGTTTTTTAATGATGATCTCTGGCTTCAAATAGAATGAAAATACAGAGTTATGACCGTAGAAAGACTAAATTTAGATTGGCTAGACTATGAATGCTCCAAATACTTCATCAATATCATAATGCTGTTTGAAATGGTTATGCCAGCTTTTATAGAATTATACATGATACATGATTAATAAGAGTTTTTCTTTATGTTCTCTGAGCTGAAATGGTCATGGTTTGTGGAGGTCCTCTTGAAGAGAGCTTTTCTGCCTCCCCTAAGTGTGCTCTGAATTCAAATCTATGAAAAACAAACCATAATGATCCTCAGAAGCACACAAAGAAAGGATTTTAGGCCAAAGCTTAGTTGGATTTGTTGTTTAAGATCTTTCTCTCTCCCCATCTCCGATCACCTTTTCTCACTTTTTCACTTGTACACTCACACCACCTTTTCCTACTACCTTTATCAGAACATTTCTTTAAACCAGTTTAAAATCATTGGAAATACTAAACTCTGCCAATGACATTTAGGTTTCTTAAAGCCTAAGTTCAAATTGTTATTTGCTATACACATTAAAACAAAAAACAAAACAAAACAAACAAACAAAAAAAGACCAAGAAAATAAAACACAAATACACATGAATGTACAGACTGAGAAACTCTCCAAATGTATTACTTTATTAATTTCCTTAGGATTCTGTCATCACAGGTGTCCATACACATTTTCCTGTAATTTCTACTGTATGTCTCATCACAAATCAACATGACAGTGTTAAAATATAGTTTAGAAAAACACAGACAAACCTACTTGTTGCAATGATGTAAAAGAAGGACACATACATATTTAAAACCTTTACTTGCTTTTGTAGAAAATAAACATTTAACCCAGCTCTAACCTAAAACTATCTTAATGTAGATTCTGCTTTAATATTTATGGAAATCAATGGCAGTTGTCTTACATTACTTTTTAGAATCATATGTGCTAAGTGGCTAGGTTGAACACTTCATAGATTTATATGAGATTATTCATTGAACTATAATGTTCTACTGCATTTTGGTTCACTTTAACCAGGTATAATTAGGAACCAAATCTTTAAATATTTGAACAAGATGAAGCATGAAATATTTTTTTTTAAAAAGCTACTTTTAAAGGACACACCTGGTTTTCTGCTGTTCAGTACTTTCCTCACATAAGCCCCCCTCCAAATGGCTTGGAGTTTAAGAGCCGCTGCTTCTTCTTCAAAAGTGGGAATTCTTTTCTGCCAGCTACCAGGGGAATTAACCTCAGAACTCTCCGAAGTAAGGGTGAGAGAATGAGCAACATCGTTAAAGCTGGAAGTCCTGTAGCTGCTTGCTATGAAGTGAAAAAATAAACAAATGATTTGAGAGCTATATTAGAGAAACACAGTGGTTTATGCATGACTTCCATATATGACAAAAATGTGTCTCCTAAAATTTTCCTCCTATAATGATAAAAATAGACACCACATACTGTGTAATTATAAAGTTAGCATGCAGCTACTATGCTACTGCCAAATACCAAATCATCAAGTCCTTACTTCTTTTTACAGACAGCTATTTCAGTGTATTTTTAAAAAACAAATCTTTTAATATAATTTCAAAATAACCTTCCAAACATAAGCCAATAGAATTTGATGCATCAAAGCCTAAATCTCCATATAGCTTAAGAGCCTCGTAACATTTTAAGTGATTCTATCTCTCAATCTGATCATTTTATGAAGTAATAATTTAAACATTAACATTATTCAAAATATTATATTCAGCCTTTGCTAAGGAGCTGTAGATTAAGGGTAGGATCTATGATAAAGTGGAAGCTCATTTATCTGACTCGACTTTCTGTTATCAAGGAGTTTTTGAGTGGAACAGAAATCAGTAGGATCTGAAAAATTACTAATGAACTCTCTGAAGGAATCCTTGCCTAGAATTAGCATCCTGGAAGCCATCAGTACCAGGATTTAGGGAAAGGGTATGGGGAGCAGCACTACAAGGAAGCAGTGCCAGGAGGCCAGTTTGGAACTGCAACAATGTACAGTGAGGAGGGTGAGACAGAGAGAGGGGAAGGAAACTGTGCTCCAAAATGAAATACCAACAAACAAAAAGGAGGAGAGAGCGCTGCTTGAAATGTGGGACACACTAGCTTAAGAAAAGATAATGCTGTCATCAACTAGAAGATCACACATTTCAATCTAATCTCTTGTATCAAACATTGATAAGATTGATTGCTTCCAACCATCAATCCTCATTATTGTCTTATTTCCAAACCCCAGAAAGCTTTTTTAATATCTAGTGGTTCTGAAACACTCTGTGTAGTGGTGTTACACAACACCACTTCAACAGAGAACAGATCAGAACTCAACAAGATTCACGGTACAGCCACCTTTATAAGATAGAAGCTTGTAAGCACAGAATAATATAGACTGGAGGGGACCATTGGAGGCCATCTGGTCTAATCTGTGAGGCTAAAGAATACATGGGTATACAGTCAATTAAATGTTGAGTTGTTTCTAAATATACAAATACGGTAACTTGGATGCAGTCGTGCACAGAAATGACAAAACCTTACTACTTATTCATGTGAACTGTCAAAAGTTACACCAAATCAGGGTGAAAACTGGAAACACTGATTGTGAAACACTGAATGTTTTGTAAAATTACATGTTCTTAAATATGTATTTTTTTTATTTATTTTTCAAATACATTTTCATAAGAACAAAAATATTTTGATTTGTAACATGAGTCAAAGTAATGCTAGACAAAATTAAATATTCTGATCTATAAGCTTTGTTTTGACTTCACATTTCTCAGTATTTTGTCTTTTAAACAGAGATGTGTGGTATTGTGAAATGCTTTAAATCAAAAAATATTCACTAGGGGATGCTTCAAATGATCAGCATTTGACATTACAATTAAACTGATTCATCAGGAATTTCTGACCTGTTTTATTTGTTAATTACAAGATACACTGCTATTAATAAAACTGAAGTTCTCCAAGCAGCCTAACAAAACTTAGTTCAACAGTGAAATCAGTTGCAATTTTCTCCTGATAGTGTGGATACTGTAGGCAATGCAATATAATGCTTTTATTGATTAGGTCCATTTTGCATATAGTACTAGAGAGACACTTTACATATTCAGTCAATTAGTGGCAAACCTTCCCTCCCCTGTATTGGAACTCAAGTTCGAATCCAAACAGAGTGGAAGAGGAAACAAATGTCTACAGTTATCCCTTCAGTCCCACCACATAACTGTGTGATCACCCTCTTAACCACTATTTCAAGAAAGAAAAGCTTGTTCCAGGAGAGAACAGGGCCGGTATAGGATTTCTCAAAAATGGTTTACACAGATAACCTTATAGCTAACAGCTTGACTTCTAGACAAGATAAAGTTTTAGACCAGAAGATTCTTACAGAACTGCACTCAAAAGGTACTCTACAACTTTATAGCTGGAATTTATCCACAAGAAAGAAATGTAACCTTTGAATTGTGCCTAAATGATTGTCAAGTGACCAAGACTCTAGACTTAGAAATCAGTGCCAAAGACTGAGTTAGTGAACTGGGTTGGCTCATTACAGAGTCCAAGAAAACCAGTAAAGAGTAAGCAGAGGGAGCGTGCAACAGAGAGCAGCCAAGCAGCATTGAACTGTTAAGACCGTCTCACCTTGTCCTGTGTAACGTCATCCTGATAGGCTTTCTTTTCTAAGAAGCATCACACACCTCCGTAAATTCAATATCTCATGATTCCCTGAGATTCTGCAGTCTCTTATCTACTCTCTCTCTCCAGAAAACCATAGAACAGCCATGACATGGAGAAGCAATCAGCTTCAGAATCTTCTATCTTTTTGTCATACTGCATGGACTTTCACATCTCCTGTGGCTCCTGTGCTAGCTGTTCCATAGGGGTGGATGGTATTTGGCAGACAGATCAATGTCACTAAGTTGTTTTCAGGGTGACTTCTCAGAAACTTTGCCAGAAAGGGCTACTAACTGCAGTACATTGTGACATACCTTGCCCTGGGCAAGTCTTGTGGTGTATTTAGCACACTGTGCAAAATGAATATGCTAATACAAAATGGAGGTGGCATTTAAAGTTCAGACTTGCATAGATCTACCCTCAGACACAGACAACAAAAAGATTTTACTCATCTATTACGGTACTTTACAGTGATAACTGTTAGTTTTCAAAGGATTATAATTCAAGTTGTTATACGATCTGTGCAACTAACCTGACAATGCAGCAGTGTTGTTGCAGGCCAGATAAACCAGGTCCTTCTAGGCATTCCTATAATGCATTTGCCACTTGTGCTTTCCTACTATCTACTTATTTTTTCCCCCACCATTTGGCTTGCTTTATGCTTTTTCAAATGTAGCTGTCTCCATTACTTTAGCATTCTGGGATGGAACCTGAACAAAAGCATGCACTTACTCTAATGCAATCTTTATCAAGCAGGGCAAAATATATACATCCAAAGGTAAATAAAGGCAAAGTGAAACAATTCACTTTCCAACCTCTTGTGATTTAGGTCTGGAAAAGCAACAAAATTAAAAAGATAAATTTTACACTGTAGGAAAGCTAACTGAAATAAAAATTTTCTTTGCCATATATTTCTTCCACTTTTTATGATTTAGGTGGAGAATCAAAACAAACAAACAAAAATAATCTGCCACACTATACCTTATAATTCAGTAACATGTATGACGTCTTTGCTATATGAAAACTTCATATATTCTAGCTGTGTTGATTATTCAAATCTAATGTAAAAATACCTTCTTGTTTATTGTTGACAAGTACTTAATATTGGATTTTTTTTTGGAATACAGAAATTAGTTGCACAATCATCTTGAAAAATGTGACAGGTGTCGACTTCAAGTATTGTTACAAATGTCAACAGACGGGCCCTTATAACTTTTACTTTTGTCTTAGAATATAAATCTGAAAAACACATTGAGTTATGCAGTCATTCTGTCCGACTCTTCATCTTTTGCATATCAAAAACAATAACCTTCAGAAGAGAGATTTGGAGGAAAATCCCCATTAAAGCAACAACAGAGACAAATATAGGTGCTTTCTCAAAATTTATTACATTATTTTGTCAGTAAATATATTCATGTAAATTTTAATGAAGTTTTTTTATACCGACTTTCCAAAATAAATTGACTAATGAAAGGAAAGTAATATCATTTTTTTGTTGACCAAGAGCAAAGACTTCATATTGTAAGTTCATAACTGCAGAAGGGGAAGATAAGTAACCCTGAAAGAATGATCTTTAAATGGTGAAAATGCATCTTCATGCCAATTTTTCAGATTAATTCTTTTTGTCTTGTTATGAAGCCATAAACATAAAGCTTACATTAATAAAATAAATATTAATAGATTAAAAAGTTACACAGATAGTAAAACAAGTCTATGGAAATGGAAAAGAGCCATGTATCTGGCTGCCAGGTGAACTTAATTCTAAATCCTTATGCCTCCAGCCTGCATATAAAATGAGGAAAAGAACCTGCAATGAGAGAATTATTCTGGGAAGGGGAACCAGCAAAGCCTGCACACGTTATTGCCCCATTCAGTGTCACCAAACTTCCTGTCACATTCCCTATAATATCATGATCCCTCCCACAGTACCTTCAGATAGCTAACATACCCTAATCACAGACTGGAGATGAGGTGGACAATGCTGTAGCTAGTTCCCACACTACACGTGTGACTAGCCAGAATACTAGCCAGCAAACACAATGATTTGGCAACTAATAGGCTTCAAAAAAAAAAAGGGGGGGGGAGGGAGGAAAGGGGGAGGGAGAGCTGGTAATCAATCCACCACCAAGAAAAAGAACTTGCAGTAAAGGTAGTAACTTGAGCCTTCCCTTGTTCTCATTTCATGTACACTGTAGCTATTTGAATTCATTTCAGATGATAATTTGAAAGAGATCCATGAACTGCAGTATACCAGGTAAAATAAAGTATCTGTAAGTGCTCATTAATACTGACAAATGCAATTCAAAGAAGACAAAGAGCGATTTTATAAATTAATAAAACATAAACATACTTTCTGGAACAAAGACAAGGATTAGTTCTATTATCAGATCTGTCAGAAATCTTGGGCATCTCATAGGAAACAAACCATTTCTCATTCTTAATGAACCAGGAGAGAAAACACAAGATTAGTGAAGAGTTAATTCCCTCCAAAATAAGAATGGCAGATATGTTTGAAGTGATTAACAATACTGGTCCAGTACCTGAAGACACACTGTCATCCTCAAAAATCTCAGTATCTTTAAAATCCAAAGTGAAGGACCTGAAGGCAAATTTATATCTGTAAGGAACCTTCTTGCCCAACACATATTTAATCAAATACCAAAATGCACTATTGAAAACCTAAAATCAAAAAGAAGAAAAACATTTATCAGAGAATTATTCATTTTTAAAAACTGATTTATATTGTTCGTCATTAAAGTTGCAAAAACTGTTTAATTTTATTTTTCATTACATGTTTAAGTTCCTCTCATACAGTAAATGAAAATTAGTCCTCACTGTGGAACTACAGTGCTTCATGCCAGCAATCAAGAGAAAACCTGTTTCGTATCTGACTTGTTAAATACAGGACAGAATGTAAAGCACGTTTTTATCATCCCAAAATAGTTTATCAGTCTATGTAAAGTGAGCTGATTGTCTCAGACCAGAGGATGTAAGAACACACAATTGCCATCATGACAAATGACATTCTTATTAGAACAGAGACAAGCAACTAAATGGGCATCCTGAATTAATCGATGGTACCACTATTAAAAGTAAGAATATACTGATGGATGAAAGGGGAAAACTTGGTGTCTTATTTATAGGACTAAAGTGATGTTTTCATTCTCAACACCTTGATGCTCTTTAACAAGCAGAAATGTAGTCGCTTTTTCCATCCCTAGCTAGATTAGAAATTTTAAAGTGTGTTTTTCAGAGCCTGTCTCACAATTTGAACTAAAGAACAGGGTAATAACTCAATGGAAAAATATTTATCTGATAATTTTTCTCTTTCATTGACCTTATTTCCAAATTGTTCTGCTTTCTGGAAACATTTTATCTCCAGTTATGTATAGTAATATTAATAAAAACTTCCTTTGAAAAAATTAACACTGGTGAAGAGAGAAATTACTTTAATACATGTTTATATTCAGAATCATTTTTCATTGTCTATATTAAAGATAGATTATTTCCATATTTTCATTCATGAATCACTGTTGGCTAATTCAGTGCCTCTCATTTATTCTATTTTATTTTTGTTTGTTTGTTTTTCTTATTCCTTTACAAATATATATACTGGTTTTGTGAGGGGAGAAGAGAGATGCCTCCTGAATTTTTCTTCAAGTCCCTAAGTTTTACACATTTCATAGTAGAAAATACATTTAAAATTTGTATTTTCTTTTTCAGAGGGGACTTTTTGGACTTGGGAGAGAGTCCAAAGCAATGCATTGTCCAAATGCAAGTCCAAATGCAGAGAGTCCGTGTTGGACTTGGCATGAAAATTGGCTCTTTCATAAGAGATGCACCTGGAACCGCTTATAGTTCTCCTGTTTTGCTGATTTTGAGCCTGGTATCAAGCCTTTACATCAAAAAATAGACTTAGGTGCTCTATTGTTTTAATATAATCGATTTTAAGAATATGGTGCCCTTTCTTCTACTCAGTCTTCTAAAATAAACAATCTAAACTGTGTGAACTTTCCAGTACTTTGATGAAAGTGAAACTGGAATATATAAAGCATTGACTGTAAACAAAAAAAAAGCTCTATCAGTACTGTCAACGTTTACATAGACATTAAAATTACCATACCTTCTTATATCACGTTTTTGTTGCACTCTTCATAATAATGAAAAGTTACAGTACAGAGGTCTACACAGAAAGTGTAACTTTTTTATCATGTATACAAAGACCATTGAATTAATCACACATACACAGCATAAAAGTGAAATAAGAATGTGGCAGTTTCAAAACAACACAAAATAAACTTGGAAATGGCATGCCTGAAACAAAAATTCATTGCTGTCTACAGGAACATATGTTGTATCAATGTTTTCCTGTACCATCAATATTAGGCACAGAAAGGAATCATGTTGGATTTTTTTTTTCCATTTCAGGTAGTGTTTTTTAAATCTAAACTTAAGTCATAAAATTAAATTGCTGATGTTTCGTGCCCCAAAAAGTGCTTAATGAAACTGACAAAACCAGAGGCTAAAATTTAGAGCACGTAGCGCACATATTAAAATGTGTTCATACTAAGAGAAGATAATTATGGTACACCATTGCAAGTTTCATTTATGCATTCACTTAATAATGAATGCCACATTTGAAACTGTTGTGATGTCCTTTTTAAAAGTATAGTCATTGGTTTGAAGTAGACAACAATGTTAAGCCGTTATCTGACTTCTGTAGCCTTTAGATACATGTTCATTAAAATTGTTTGTTCACCTTGAAGTGTTCTTCAGCCATTCCAGTACCATGGAGACCAGGAGGACAGTGAGCTAGCTTCAGCTCCTTCAAGGCTTCAGAAAGTTCAGGCTTATTGCTGAAATTATTTATCACATTACCAATAGCTTTCAGGATAGCTGTAGCTTGTTCTATAAATCTGAAGCTCTCCTGGGGAAAGAGCAGAAAACCAACCATTGTTAGCAAGATTGTTCTAAGATTTTCTTTTGTTTCATTTGTAGGCTGTGATAGTATACAAGGACTTTTTTCCTGTGCTGAAGTATTAATTTTTTCTTAAATCAACTGATTGTTGTTAATTTTATAAACAAAATCAATTATGTATTCAAAATTTAAATTTAATCAAAATTCAAAACATGCAAAATTTTACTGACTTTAGCTATTGAAATGAAAATATTACAACATTATAACAGGTAGCATAATGCATATCTATTACGGATTTTATTTTTCCTATATCTTTAGTTCTAGAACATTTATTCAAAAATAAGATGCATATATAAACTTTCTACTGCAGTGTTAAGATAACTGCTGTCATCTGAAATGCACAGCATCTTTTATATTATAAAAGGGTATAGATGAGTATTTGTGTCTTCCTGAATAAAAGTCCAAATACATGCTGCCTAAGTCATCATTAATCTTCATCAGGATTTCTGTGCAAAAATGTGGACACTTTCCTGCTAATGATACTCTGAAGTAAAGGGTATAGTCTAGCCAAAAGTCATTTTTTAATGCCACAGATTCTCACATTTAAACCTCTTTGCTGCAATAAACATTGTAAATTTACCTAAGCTGTTTTAATGTCCAATTATTAGGACCCTGATTCACAGCATCACAGAACGTTTGAGGTTAGAAGGGACCTCCAGAGATCATCTAGTCCAACCCCTCTGCTCAAGCAGGGTCTCACCTAGAGCATGTTACACAGAATTGCATCCAGGCAGATTTTGAATATCTACAAAGAAGGAGACCCTACAAACTCTCTGGGCAGCCTGTTCCAGTGCTCTGTCACCCGAACTGTAAAGAAGTTCTTCCTCATATGGCGATGAAACATCCTGTGGTTCAATTTATACCCATTACCCCTTGTCCTATCACTGGTCACCACTGAGAAAAGTTTGGCCCCATCCTCTTTACATTGTCCTCTCAGCTATTTGTAGAGGTCGATAAGTTCCCCTCTCAGTCTCCTCTTCTCTAGGCTAAGTAGGCCCAACTCGCCTAGTCTTTCCTCATAAGACAGATGCTCCAATCCCTTAATCATCTTCGTGGCTCTACGTTGGTCCATCTCTAGAAGTTCTATGTCCGTCTTGTACTGGGGAGCCCAGAACTGGACACAATACTCCAGGTGTGGCCTCACCAGGGCTAAGTAGAGGGGGAGGATCACCTCTCTCGACCTGATGTCCACACTCCTCCTGATTCAGGCTAGGATCACATTGGCCTTCTTGGCCACCAGGGCACACTGCTGGCTCATGGTTAACTTGTTGTCCACCACAACCCCCATGTCCCTTTCTGCAGAGCTGCTCTCCAGCAGGTCAGCCCTCAACCTGTATTGGTGCCGGGGGACATTCCTCCCCAGGTGCAGCATGCTGCACTTGCCCTTGTTGAACCTCACGAGGTTCCTGTCCACCCAACTCTCTAGCCTGTCCAGGTCCCTCTGAATGGCCACACAGTCTTCCGGTATGTCGGCCATTCCGCCAAGCTTTGTATAATCAGCAAATCTGCTGAGGGTGCATTGTGTCCCTTTATCCAGATCATTGATGAATAAGTTGAATAGCTCTGGACCCAGTACTGACCGCTGGGGGACACCACTAGCCACAGGCCTCCAACTAGACTCAGCACCATTGAGCACAAACCTCTGAGCTCTGCCATCCAGCCAGTTCCCAGTCCACCCCACTGTCCACTCATCGATCCCACACTTCCAGAGCTTGCCCAGGAGGATCTACATTGCTATATAAATTTGTTGTTATACTCATCTTTTAATTTTATTTTACTGCACTACTGAGATCTAGAAGCTACACTCCCTCCCCATCTGTCCATGCCAAGTATTTGGGCATAGCACTTGCCAAAGAAATCTTGAAAATATAAATGTCAGTGATATCTGTCTGGAATGTATGCAACAAAGACCAAAAGCAGTAGTGATTACTCCCCGTGGCCTCTTATCTCAGTAATGAAAAATTGTTTGAATCAATTGTTTATTTTAGGGATAAAAGCTACTCCTCTGCGACTCAGTGAGTAATATGTGATCTCATGGGACAAAACAAATGTTATTGATGTGACAATTTATTTTTACTAGACAGGTACGTTTGAATATGGAATTATATTTGTACATGTATTTTACCACATGCCTCCAACAGAGAACTTATACACAATCTGACATATGTATTTCAGCAAGAGTATTTTGAGTATTCCATTCCACACTGCTGTTCTCTGTGAACTACTATACTATCTGATGCTTACTTCCACATTTATACAAGACAACTGTTGCAAAATCCAACTTGGTACTTGTTATAAAATATATTTCTTCTATCTATTCATCCATTTCATACTGAAACATAATAACTAAATGAAGATCCAACAGTACTTCACTTTAAAACTAAATAGCAGTCAGAAACAGCTTTAGCATGATGTTTGACTGGTTCTTGCTATGCATACCTTTTCTAGACTTGGAATCACAGCATCCTCTTCTCCAAAAACACATGGCACCATGCTACAGAGATGAATATGGTATCCTATGGGAGAACTTACTGTGAACAGCAGTATGTGTCGCCTACATTAAAGAAAAAAAAAAGTTTTGTTTTAAAGTCATAGTAAATCTTAGATTTTTCCTTTCATACAAACATTTGGCAAAAGTGAAATCCTTTCCTAGATTTTTCTAGCTCTTCAAATCCTGAATTCCTAATTTCTTGCTTTGCAAGAACTTCCAGGTATACGCTGTAGGTAAAATCAGAAAAGTCACTATTTTATTTGTTTATTTATTAGATTTTACTCTCTTTTCTATATCAAAATACATGATTTCAATATTTCAGGTGGATATACCCAAAATCCTTCAGTCAGGTAGCTACACTTAAAAACACATTTGCTTTAGAAAACTTTGATAGGAAGATAAATGTTCAGGTCATAAAAATAAATTAGACCATAATTTCCATGTTTGCAGCGGTAAAAAACAGAAAAATTTAACAGACGCTTGGTAGATGAACCTTTCAGATTGGTGGCTATGTGTAGCAACTGTGGGCCAAACCATCCAACTGTTATCTACTCAGGTGGCAAACAACAGAAATTCAGTATGTGTTATTGGCATATGCCCATCTTATTCTTGTTTAGCTCACCATACTCTAAAACAGGTTCCAATCATAAGTCAAAATATTCCCAACTATGGTTATACAACACTGGGGTCTCAAGCTCCTCTCTCCAGTGAGTAATTTCCTACAGTCCCTCTGAAATACTTGGGAAATCTATTGCCATTAAATAGCGAAGTTTCATGGTCTTATATCATTGTCAGAATAGCATTTAGCTCAGTAGGTTTGTAAAAGCTGCAACTTTGTTTTAAACAGAGAGAGAGCAGTGAGAATAAGAAAGGAGAGTTATATTGCTAACCACATCCCAAAAGATTTTTTTTAACCGTATCTAGTTTGGAGTGAAATGTGAGGTGCCCCCTGGCAACCAAGAGGCAGAGGGAAGAAACTGCCTTCCAGGATGAGCAAGTCATTTCTCATTTACAATGAAAAGGGGGCAGCAGTCAATAAACCCATTTGTTTCCCAAACCTGCTGTAAATTAAGGCTTACTGAAAGCCTGAATAGAGGAGAGAGATTCAAAAGTGGGATGCTTAACTTTTAGAATTGCCTGTATCTCTAGTAGCTTTGAAGTTTGCAGGTGCAAGAAGAAGAATTTATTTTGGCTTCGCAGAGGACAGGGGTATGCAAATTTGGAAACCATGCTTAGGAAATGCACGTGCCAAAGAACTAACCTACAATCAGAATAGTATCTTTTCGATATTAATCCAAATCCAGACAATTAGAGAGCTATATTAAAGATCTAATTTTAATATCAACATGCTAGTGTTGTGTGGTTTTTTCTCTATGCGTATTTATTTGTTTGTTGTTTTAAGGGATTTAAAATATATGACACATATTTGATATATACTCAATCAATTCTCTAAAGTACATTTTGTTGTACTCTAAGTATGCAGCATGATACTGATTTATATTTTAAGAAAGATAAATTATCTTAGGAGAACAGAAAAAAAAGCAAGCTGAAAATTCAGATCATTACTTTTCAAATACAGTTTGTGTCATCTTTTTGAGATAAAACTGGTGTGTTTCTATTTTTGGAAATGTAAAAGGCCTCAATGAATTAGTCAGCAACCTCCTGCTTAAGGCAAGATACAGTGATGTCATCTTCTTTCACTGGAAACATTTTCAGAAACTAACAAATATCAGAGGCTTTTGCCTTTTATCTATTTATTTTAATAATCAGGCAATGCTCTACACTACATATATGGAGTTACATATGAAGATATTACATTAAGCACATTATTACATTACGCACTAGTAATACAGTTTTGGAACAACTTTAGAATGTGAGGTAAGCTATGCAAGGCTTCTTGGATGCCACCAGAATTTCTCCTTTCATGGTTCATAAATCCTATTTTAAAAAAAGCTATGAACCTCCTGCATTATTCTTTCATAGTTCCACTAAAATTCCTAATCTTTTTATTTTTGTTGGCATTTTGAGAAATATCTCAAAATCATTCTAGTTAGAAATAATGTTATGTAAAATTTGTATTCTAGTTCATAATATTTTTGTATTAAAACATATAAACTAACAAACATGATTTGTCTTGCTAAGTACTCTTAAACAAGATCAAAAAGTTCAAAATCTTTATAAGGGCTTGGTTAATTTTTTTAAATTCCTAGCAATTTTGTAGTCTTACCAAATCTTAGCTATCAAACAGTTTGATATTTCAAAAACTTAAGTTTTAGAAAATAAAACCTTAGTTACTATATAAAGTAAAAAATCATCTCAATCCCTAAGCATAAAGAAGCTTTCAGAAATGAAGGCTCATACATACCCAACAGGAAGATTTAACACAGTAGCTTTGGTTGCATATGTATGCATCTTCAGCACATGCTCCCCAGGAGTTGCACATTTCCAAGAGAAATGTTCAACCATCAGCATTGCCTTTGAAGTACTAGAAGCTTCTTGTTTAGTAGCTATGATAAGAGAGAAAACCAAACAGAAACACCAAAACAAACAAACAAAACACAATTAAGGGGAAGGAATAACAGTAAAAATTATGTGAATAATTATGTAAAAATTTATGTGAATATATATCTACCTTACAGTCATTGAGATCTGTATATAGGCTTTGATAATGAACAGAAAAGACGTAGCCATTAAAAATACTCAGGTGATACAGAATATGGCTAATTTGTACTATTTACCAGAAAACCACGGCTAAAACAAGGCATTGAAAGAATGTGTAAATCTGATATCTTCCAAGTCACTTAAAGATGCTCTAAAACTTCTTAAAAGTTTTAGAATGCATATTCTGTTATCTTGCAAAGAAAGTGAACACATATACAAAGCTTATATTCATACTATAGTTTAGTTATTTTAACAGGTTGATTAGGTTTTGGTATTGTTTTTGTTGTTGTTGTTTAGGTTTGGTTTTAAGATTTCTTTTGGTTCTAGCTGCTGTACTCCTGAAGCACTAAAATTATGTCTATACCTGATGTTCAAATGTCTTTTTAACTTAAGCTGATCATCATAATATTCATTAGCTTTACTGTATGCTATTCTATGATTCCAATAGAATTCAAACAATTTTTATTTAAACCATCCAAACTTTTGGATTTTGAAATAATACACCTTTAAATGAGCTTACTGTGCATTGGTTTATAAATCAATTCAAAAATCATCTCTAGTCATATTACTAACTTTACTGCATTTTTATCAGCTCAGGCATAAAGTGGCTTTCAAGAATGAAAATTATGTAGATTAAAAAAAAAAAAAAGACTAAGAAACACAAGGAAATCCATATCAGAAAGATATTGATGAAAAGCATGCATCAAAACATAATATACAGTAAAGGGATCCTTTCAAGAAAATATTCATTTTCAATATGAAGTAACAAGAAAACATTCCTTGGACTTTTAGTGTATTACCAAGAATCAACTTTACTATTTAATGCTAAACTATGCCAAAATACTCCATAGCTAAACTCAACTGCATAAACATATTAAACATTAACATACACTTTTCTGCATTGGCCTTACCTCCAATGTCCCAGCGTACTAATGCAGAGAAACTAACCAGTATTTCAGTGGATTTCAGACTGTCCACAAGTAAATAATAGAGGACTCGATCATCAGTAGACTGTATAGAAAAAAGACATTTTAATATCTCTCATTTTTTACTCTCTCTCATTTTTGTTGAATATTGCCTGCTCAGACTTATAAAAAGCATTAGATTTTTGATATTATGACCATAGATACAGTATGAAAAAGAAGAAATTAGTCGTCCTTATTTCCTCCAAATAGCAGATATCATTCGAGCCCAGAGCCTCATGCTGCATGTATAAACCATATTGTTCAGTTAGGAGATAAAAGAAAATGTAAAAGTTTCTTGAATGAGAATTCATCTACTTTTACATGATTTTCTTTACATGTAGTACTTCAGTAGTTCCCCTTGACAAACAGCATTTAACAGAAGAACAAAATGTTTGCTTTGTGTTGCAACTTCCGGACTCTAGTTAGACACAGTAGCTTATAATAAATAAAGGCTCTTTTAATTGGTAAACATAACTGATTCTGCCTCATTATGTATGGAGGCAGCATTTTTCATTCTCAACTTTAATACATAATTCTTGTTCAAATATCAAAAACAGTAGAATGACTCTGCTGTTCCTAGATATTCTTCAAAATCTGAAGGTGAATAAGCTTCTTTGCTTCAGAACTCTTTTAATATGTCAGCTTTTTCCTGAAGACATATCAATACATTTTTGGTGTTTGATCCTGGAATACAATTCCTGTTAGCTTTGTAGCATAATATAAAAGTGTTTTTATAATGCTGATACAGAATTTGCCTAATAGTGTAAACATCTCATGCTTATCAATGTAAAAAATAGAATGATGTTATAGCAAAGGGTGATTAGATACGTTTTTAGCACAACAGCACAGAAGGTTATATAGTCTGCATTTGATTACGGCTTGTGGAATTATATCGTGTAATTTTTGATAAAATTTGTTATGATTTGATTATAAATACAGAGAGGTGTAGAGGCACTACAATTATGAAGCACAATCCATGTAGTTAACTTTCTCAGTACAGAATTTTATATTAAATTCATACCTGGAGTTTATACTTAACAAAGTACTATGTAATTACACTACAGTTACAGCATGCAACTAGAGCTGGAACAGGATATTCAGACATGTTGAATAGCATTCTGATAATAAGAACTAATGGCAGGTTTAAAAAGCTATCATTATTTCAGTGTAACTGAGGGTTAGTTCTGCATCAGAACCTGATCATAGGACTTAGTATGTAAAGAGAAAATGGAGGGTTAAGCTGAACAGACCCCTGATTTGGGTACTAGGTGACAGGTGAAGATGAATGAGAACTGAAGAGGGGATTCTGAAGCTGAATCATTATTGAAATTAATTTAGAAAAGTCTCTAAATTGCTATGAAGTAGATTTCATTCAAGATGAATGGATGGAGATGTGTTTCACTCTAAAATATACTCTCACTACCAACTTTTATGATTTACTTATTCAATATGTTTTGAATTATTCTGCAATGGCAATCCACAACATTTTTTCCCCTTGTCTTAAACACAATGAATCACTTCTGGGTATTTTCTAGCAAACATCATTATATTGACTGTAATAATTCTAAGGTGTTATTATTTTTTCAGTAATAGCAGTTCTATTTGGTGTACCAGTGAAATTTAGGAAATATGTACTATC
Organism: Anser cygnoides; assembly: GCF_040182565.1. Taxonomy (NCBI): domain Eukaryota; kingdom Metazoa; phylum Chordata; class Aves; order Anseriformes; family Anatidae; genus Anser; species Anser cygnoides. The sequence goes on along the minus strand of NC_089875.1, from coordinate 51,862,542 downwards.
GAATTATGTAAAGTTTTGACAAAAAATTTTAAAAGTACATACAAACTCAATATAGTCATATACCTTAAAATCTGTCTTCTGGTAATTATAAGCATATGTGTGTGGCTTATGGAATACATACAGGTTCCTAGGAAGAAAACAACACAAAACAAAAAGGGGGAAAATAATTTTAGTATAAATGACATATTTCAGGTAGATGATTTTTCATTGCATAAGATACTAATTTTTCTTAGTAAATGCATTATAATCTTCCATAAATCACTCACAGCTATTTCTCATAAATGATTCAGTATTTTTTGCCTCATAAAGGGTCAGTACAATTCACCTCTGGAGAAAGCAGCTGATATTAATTTATACTTTTGCTGTACTTATAAAGTGCTGTCCACTGGAGGTCAAGCCACTAATTTGTCCTGTTAATCTGTAATCTATGAATTGTAATAAGCTAATATTACTTAATAATTTCCATGCCTAAAAATTACTGTAATGAAGTTTTCTATGAAGTATTTCACAGTAAGGTAGAACTCTTTTGTAAAGTTTATTCATACCTCTTTCAATTATCTGGTGACTGCTTACTTTCAGAAACTTTATCACAATTCCTGATTAAAAAAAATATATATATTCTAACCTTGATTTAACCAAGGACAATATTTTGGCTTCAGTGTTAATTTAGGATGGATGACATTGAATGTGAAGTCCAATGTCTTACATAAAATAAATGTTTTGATTACTCAGATATTTTATTCATGATTTATTGCTGACATATCAATTCCTACAATGACCAGAGTTTTTCTGATTTCCCAAAGGTGATACAAACTCTGAACATTCATCTTGTTTTGATGGTATCGGAGATATAGACTAGTCAGATAAGGAAATGCTTCCAACAGAAGTGACCGGTAAAAATTAAAAAGTTAGGCACCTAAATTCTTCAAGTGATAAATTCTTCAAAGGTGAATTGAGATGCTTTTGGTAAAAAACGCTTTACCAGTTCACTGTAAAAATAATAACTCAAATTAATAACTCAAATGCACTTAGGACAGGAATTTAAGAAACTGACAAATGCTTGGTATTTCTTAATATTGCTGTAGTCTACAAAATGTCAACACTATTTTAACATTTGGCTAACAAGTTTAAGAGTCCATATTTTACACTCTATGAAAACAAAAGCTTCACACAAAAAAATCCCAATTACAAACTAAAATGAGAAAAAAAAAAAAAGAAAGTGTGAGCTTTCTCTGAGAAAATTACTCCCGTCAGCAATGTGAGGTTGTCCAAAGGAGCTGTATTTTTCCAGGCTCCTTAAATACAGAAGACAGAAGTTAAAGGGATACCCCAGAAGGGAAGGTGGGGACCAGGGGAAGGCAGAAAGGAAAAATGACAGCAAAGACAGCATGCAAGTAACGTGACAATTACAAATAGCGGAATGATTTTAAAGAACATCAGAAAAGGGTGTTTATTTTTAATATACAGATCAGGTCTGATATATATGTATAAATATTAAGTAAACTACACAATTTTTAAAAGAAGAAATTTTAAAATTGGTGGGAGAATACAAAGTTTCTTTTCTGCAGTAAGTTCTGAAGTAGTGGGAAAACAAAATCTTACCTAAGGGCTGATGTGCAACATAAATGTTGCACTCATCTTGATCCGTCTCGTCTATGCTTTATATGCTACACATGCATAATGCCAAGTGCTAAGTGTGAGTAAAAATGTGATATTGAGAATTTTTTCCCTTTCAAATACGGAAGATTTCAACAATTTTTATTGCTATAGAATTGTAACGTTCACAGACTGGGGCCAACCAGTGGCTGATGTGTCAGATGAGAGCACCCGAATTGCTATGTGATCCATGACCTACCATGTTCTATCCACATTACATACAGTGTGTAATACACTTCATGAAGCCAATGGCTGTGTTCTCTGCAGTACTCTGGAGGGCACACCCAAGACAGCCTGGGGCTGCACCTACAGATTCACTGCCAATAGGGACAGTAAATCTGAAGCCTTGGGACTACCCTGAAAGGAAGGATAGTTATACATAAAAGATCTGTTGAGAAGAAACAGGTTTTATATAGTCACATTTCACATTTTATCATTATTATACCATACATTTTAAGGAATACAACACAAAACCTCTGTTTCTTACTGGAAACAAACACAGAAGTCTTCAAAGCTAATCCAGGTTTCCTTGGAAACAGAAGTAATTTCTGACTTGATTTCTTCCTTTGATTTATCCTCTCTCTGGCTGTTCATATCAGTAGCAGCTGTTTCTGACATTTGTTTTGCATCAGAACTAATATTTTCATGCAATTCTTCTGCAGAGATAAGAAGACACACAGATTCAATACACTAATAATATGTACATCAAAGTAAAATTATATTTATTTTTAAAAATTATCCTAAAATTATCAGGGTATTTTCCACACATCTTAAAAGTTTAAAAAACAACAACAAAAAAAACACTAAACTAAAAAGTTGAAAAGATGACTGAAACAATTCTGTATGGGTTCTTGTTGCCTCCATCTGAAGTGCGCATGTAAGAAATATACAACAATTTGTCCAAAGCTTCTGTTCAGTGAAAATCTGGTGTGGCAGTATGACATAATTTTTTATCACCCCCAGAAGACAAAAAATATATGACAGTGAGGACATAAAGACCTAGTTTTGCTGCTGGTACTTAGGTAGTGCTCCTTTGATACTACACACACAAGTCTGTCTAACTACTTGTTAACAGAAGTTAATTTGAACAATATTACATTTATTTTCTTGTAGAAAAATCGGAACTATTGTCATATGCATACCAAAATATTAACACAGAATTGTCATGTAGAAACATTTTGTAATCATTTAATAACATTTTAATTTGCATTGAAATATCACCTTTCTCTGCCTTTACTCTGTGAGATTCATCTAAATTGTTGTAGGAGATGTTTAGTCTTCTCCAAAAAGAAGTTTTGAGGAGAGCTCAGAATAGCTGAGATTAATAGAACAGTTCAAACATTAACAGCTATTAAATCAGAATGTTTCCTAAGGAAAAACATGAGGTAATATCCAAACATGTTTTTACAAATGAGAAAGCTAATTAGAAAAATGCATAATTTATATTTAAATATGCTTTGTAATATTTCATGATCAGTGAAACATAGCGATCTGCTGAATAATGAGTTTACTGGATATAGATGGCTCTAAATTATTTTTGCAACTGTTTTTCAAGAATGATAAGTAGTGTAATGTAAGGAGATGTCAGAAAATAAGATTTCTGAGGAGTGACTGAGGGACTTGAGATTCAGTCTTGAGAAGTGGAGGTTGAGGGCAGACCTCATCGTTCTCTATGACTACCTCAAAGGAGGTTGCAGCGAAGAAGGTGTCAGTCTCTTAGGTGACAAGTGATAGGATACAAGGAAACAGCCACAAGTTGTGCCGGGGGGGGGATTCAGATTGGATATTAGGAAGAGTTTCTTCTCAGAGAGGGTGGTGAAGCATTGGAACAGGCTGCCCATGGAAGCAGTGAAGTCCCCATTCCTGAAGGTATTTAAGAGATGTGTGAACACGACACTAAGGGACATGGTTTAGTGATGGGACTTGGTAGGTCAGCTTGATGGTTGGACTTGATGATATTGAAGGTCTTTTCCAACCTAGATGATTCTATGATTGTATGAAATGTGCCAAAGACCTTTTTCTCTCCCTTACAGTATGGAAAAACTTCTTGAAAGCTGGGAAACCTAGGCTTTTTCTTAGATATAAGTTAATACAGCTTTCAGGCCTCTAGTGAAATAACCACAGTGGCTTACAAATCTGCCTATCACAGAAAGGGTCACCAGAGCTGAACTATGTCTTATGCCATTGTCATCTTCCTGCAGCTCAATGTTTCTCTTCATTTTGAACACCAATGCTAGAATACTATCAATAGACCCTGTTCAGAATCAATTGGGTCAATAGATCTCTGCTGCCTTCAAAGAGAAGATATGTTCCACATTATTTAAAAGTCAATACATAAACCTTTCTGTTGATTATGTATGCAGACTGGGACCACAGGAAACCTTAGCCCTCCCAGTACAACTAAAGGAAAGCAAAAGCAGTGTCAACAAAATGGCTGAATTTTCCCCACTAGAAAAATGTCATATGACATCAAAATGTCATATTTTATCCTTTTTTATCCATGTGCTCTAAAGAATATTCTGTTCAGAGCTTCCTGGCTCCATAAAGAAATATAAGAAAAAAATAAAACAAGCTGCTTACATACCTTGTATGCAAGAAGTGACACTGCCAGCTATGAGAAACTGCTAACACTGGGTGTTATAGTGGAGATATAATTTATGAAATAAAACTATAAATAAATTTGAAGCAAATCTTAAGAGCTGCTCAGTATAAATTAGTATTTTAAGACTGACATATGGAAGATAATTTCAGAAAATAATTGCCCATAATTATCATATAATTTATTCCTTGAACAAATGCAAATACTAATCAAATACACAGGGATATAATGTAAGCATATTATAAAGTTAAACATGGCAAAGATCTTTAGAAAAAGGCAGAGCACATTGAAATTCAAGAACTTGATACTACCTAGAACTCAAACAACAAAGATTAATGCTGCAATCAAGACCAAGAGGAAAAAAAGTAACTTGATGAGTAAGTTAAAACACTCAAGTATAGAAGTAATACTAAAACATCCACTGCAACAACAACAACAAAAGACAACAAATAAAAGCAGATGAACAATTAAGAGTAAAGCAACATAAAAACTCAAATAATAAATCTAAAAAGGAAAAAAAAGAAAGAGCAGCATACAAACACAGATTAGCAGAGTTTATTACATGAATCCCTATTTTTACAGTAAGAAAAAATTGTACTGCATGACAATCCCAGAATTATTAGAAAGAGTAAAGTTCTTAAGAAAGCGAGAAGACATTTCTAAGACAGTTAACATCAAAAGCTGTCATTGGTTTTGATAAGTGCTCATTATTTTTCAAGCTCTGGCTTTTTACTGAGATGCTTAAATGTAAATCAAGCTCCCTCATCAAACTGACTACATTTTGGCTGCTGACACATTCAGTATCTGGATACTTTTTATCTGGCTATTTGTAGTCATGAACTAGCTCTTTAGAAGAACACACAAATTATGAATTAAATGGACTGCTAGCCAAATACATGGAAAAGGGCAAGATAACACTACCCTGTAAAGAAAGTGTTCAAAATTTTTCAAAACTGAAAAATATTCTCCTGCTTCATTTTTTGTAAAAAGTGACAGACAAGCTGGTTTATGGGAATAGATGTACAAAAATGGAAATTTCCCATTTAAAGCAGAAATTTCAAAGGGTCCTCAAAGACCCATGTGATCACTGGTTCTGATGCAAGGAAAGGATATAAGATTGGGGAAAGGAGGATAGTCAGCCCCTTTCAGTGGTGGACAGTCTGCAATACACTTGAATTATGAGTACTGAGCAATTTCTATTCTAAAACCATGCTATTCAGCAGCACAAAGTGGTGTGGGGGCAAACTCATCAGTTTGTTGTACAAAGGGTAATGAAAAGAACTATTTGAGTTAAATAAATACGACAGCAAAGGAATGAATTTCCTACAGTGCTGTGCTGATAGCTGAAGAGTTATGTTCATCTCTGCTCCTTGTATTCCTATATGGGGAAAATTATATGGTAAGTAATCCTCTGAAAGTATTTTATATTGTACAGACACAAAATGTGGCAAAAAGTCATTGCACTTCTTGTCTTGTAAATACTCTAAATTACCATGTGTATTTTAAATTATTAAGGCCATGTGTTCGATAGTGACCTAGATGTATGTAGATATGTATAGATAGAATAGTACAGAGGTCTGAAAAAAAAATAACCAAAAATATTACTCTACCATCATGAACAGAACATGTGTATCTATTACACCATTTTAGCTATTATTTTGCACAATAAGCTATTTTGCTGATGATTGTAAAATGAGAGAGAACACTAGTTAAACATGCTGAAAGTAACAACAATACACAGAGGTCTACAACAAAACACAGAAAGCAATGTAGAAGTACATAAATTGCAAATGCATTCCAACCATAAAGAAATGTGAGTAGAGGGTTTTTTACAATGATCATGAAAATAATATGAGGAAACAAATAGTGATATTCTTTCAACTAAATTTTTTTTTTTTTTTTTTTTTTTTGCTTTGCCATAGATTCTCACAAAATCACAGAAGGCCAAGTTTGAAAGGACCCGACTATTAATGAAAAACTCTGCTGGGACAATGTGCATTATTCCCCTTCATGCGTGCAAAGAAATTGAAATATCAAATCTGAGCTGCCTTAAACCAAATTACATTTTCATTATGAAAAAAGCATTATATAATACTGCAAAGCTGAAAGTAACTCCAGCTATCAACTTCAATAGAACATCAAATTCTAGCCACTTTTATGGAAAATTTAAAGATTCTCCACACAATCAGAGAAAATATCTAGAAAATATTCTACATCTGAAGTGTACTACTTCAATATATCCCATATGTATAACAATAACATCACACTGAATAATTCCAGCATGCTTATTTGAAATTTCACCTTCTGATCTTGTCATTTCTAGACTGTATTTTAGTGTCATCAGGTTTCTGGGTAAACATACTGGAACAGCAAGATTTCTGTGAGATAACATATAATCATGAGAATAATGTGATACCATGAATGAGTTACATCAGATTGACCAACATTTACCAACATCTGCACCAACAGCAATTAGGAATCATAGGAAAGCACTTAATCTTGTATATAGCTGCTTTATGGTAAAAACAGAGCAGACAGAGCAAGTGTAAATTTGTGAACATTAATTTTATTACAGAGCACAATTAAGTGTAATTATATGTTTTAGGACATTGTTGTTTTTCTGGCAGATTTGTAAAGCTATGATTTTCTACTCAGGACATTCTAGAGAAAGACAATGATGCACCACATTTTTACAAAAAGAAAAATTGCATTGGATTTGGTGAACCTCGACAGTACAAGTTTTCAATGGACTTGATGAGGCTAAGAAGTTTTTTGTGAATATTGAACCTATTTTGTTTTATTTTATAACAAATATAAGAGGACAAAGTTTCCTAAAAAGAAAATGGTAGTGAAGAGCAAGAAAAGGATTCATTTATATGTTTAAATTTGCTTGTAAAATAGCACTGCCCTCAATAGGAATGCTTGTCAAATCTGCTGTAAGTGAAGAGAAGGAACTTTCCTGACATCAGACTGTCCATGTATTCAGCTGTCTGATGACCTGTAACCAAGCTCTGAAGACATAAACTTATTGAATCCTCATTCACATACTTCGTACACTTTGAGAAATTTTTAGGAATGATAAAATGTGCATTAAAAATCCTATACTGATAAATAAAATATTTTAAATAAGATTTCTCTGTTTCTCTCAGTCTTGGTTCATGATTCATGTTCTCAGACATTATGTGGAATTGAAAGTCTCAGTGAATCATTTTGGAATAATAGGAAGTAACCCTCACAACCTACAGTGCATGACACAGTGCAAAGCATTAAACCAAGATTTATTAGTAAGCCTTCTTTCCCAATATTTTTTTATTTTAAAATGAATTTTTGAAATGGGGTTTGTTAATAATTAAGACTTTAAAAGGAAGTGTATTATTTAAAGAAAAGCAATCATACCACCTAATATGAGCATAGAGCTCCAGTCTTTGAATCCAGTAATGATTGTTAACTACATAAAGATGTAATAAATGGATTTTACATAGAGAAATGACAACACACAAGTTGAGATCACCTGGAGACTGTGAGAAAAACCCTAACCTCAGCACAGAGGATTTTGTTACAGTAGTAATGTGAATTATTAGTATTATAGGTCAGAGGATGTAAACATGTCCACCTCCACATTTTCCTCTGTTATGCTATGACAGCATGAACCTCATGGAGGAAGCTGTCCACAGCTCCCTGTAGCACAATGTGAAAATTTGTTATAAAACAAAACACAAGACTATCATGTGATATTTTGTGGACATACACAACATACCAGTATAGGTATCATACAGATTTCTCACCTCTTCTCATGATATTTGCTGATACAAATTCACAACAAAGCAAAAAGTTCTTCCAGTAGTTGATAGATGCAAAGTTGATTGATTTATACAAAAGAAGAGCAAGAATGGGAGTCATCTCCAGCTTACCTAAGCCATCAGCTTTCTCTCTTCTGGCTATTTTGGCTACAAGAAGAGTTTTTCAGAATGCAGCATGCAAAGATTATTATATAGACTGAAGGAATTTCTTCCCCAATGGAATTAAAAAGATATTTTTTTTTGAGATAACCCTGCATTTTCTTGTTCTTTCAGTTTCAGTTTCTTACTTTTGAAACATTTAAGGAGTGTCTCGCTCATTCAGGATATGTTGCTGAGCGTTGATGAAGATACCTCACTTTTTAGGATTTTATCCACTTTAACAGCCAACAGTCTGATTTTTACAAATTTTGAATGATAACTGTTAAAAACTTTATCATGTTATTACTCTAGCACCAATTTCTACCATTCTTGAGTAGATTTTGAATAAGCAGAAAAGACAGCTATCTGGCTACTGAGATGCACTAACTTCAGAATCAATTAATAGTGACAGCTACAAAAATAATCCAACATCCCAACATATTCATGTCAGGCTTTAAGGAGACATCTACTGCAAACTACTACTTTTCTATTGGATTTTGGAATAGAACTAAAAGAGGTACAAAGCTGTGAGACAATAGCTGGAGAATTATATTTCCAGCTCATTAACTTATAGAATTTTGATACAGTGAGATTTTGGTTCTATTTACTGGAAAGATATTAATAAAAATACCATATAGAAGTCAAAAGAAAAGATATTCAAGCACTACAGCACTTGAAATCATTTACAGTTCTTAAAAGTATAATATAAAAATTATGTCTTTTTCCTGTACTGAACATACTGATTAAAAGCTATTTATTAGTAAAACATATTTATTAGTATTGGTTTTGCAGGAATGACTCACATTCGCTTCAAGATATTTAAAAATCATAAATGTATTTTCAGTCTTCATTATACTTTAAGTATGGCCCAGTGTTTTTTTGTTTGGTTTTCTTTCTTTATAAGCTTATTTTGTATCCTATTTTGGAGTTACTAGAGCTGGTTGATTGGTTGCACAATTTTCCAGAAAATGAGTAAAGTTTAAAAAGGCATGAACATTCATGTTGCATGAAATTACTGTGTTTAATTACTGTAGAAGCTACAAAACTGTGTACATCCTTTAATAACTAAGAGGTTATTTATCACATTTCTCAATTATTGGAAGAAGGGATCACATTATTTTACAGAGAACAAAATCGAACATTTTTAAAACACTATGTCTTTTCCCCCCATGAGAATCAACATTCAGAAATGGTTCAAAAGCAAAGGTGAATTGGACAGGCTTCAACGGGGAATAAATTGCTGAAAACAAAATAAGTATTAGTATCACATGTATGAATCCTACTGTAAGTAAAGCATGAAGCTTATTCACATTTCACATGTTATTCTGCTCTGGGATTCACTTTCAGGACTCTGGTAGAAGGAAGAACCCTATCAGAAAGTTTTGAAAAGGTTTGTTGTACATGAAGCTTATCTGGTCACTTCACTGACAAAGAAGGAACATAACTTCTCCTGACAACACTGCTAAAATGTTCGCTTAAAAAAAGCTACTTATTTTGAAAAATGACTCAGTATTTTCCATCTGCACACTCTTCAAACACTAATCTAAAACCATAGCATTTATTAAAATGGAAGTTGTCCTTTTTTCTTATCCTTTTCTTTTATTTCAGGGAAAAAAGAAAAAAAAAAAAGAAGTACAGTTCAGTAGAAATATAAAACAGTGATCAGAAAAACAGCTCTGTGTACAAAATCCAGCATATTTTACTGCAGAATAACTTTGCAGTGTGTAAAGTGTATTTTTTTCAAAATATTCTTGCAAGTCAGGGATTTTTTAAAATACCAACCTGAAGATTTCACTCTATGCAATTATACCCATTCTTTGAAGTCTTTCTCTGTAAAACCAACACCCATAAAAACATAAGATGGTTCATATTCTTAACATGAGGGTTAACACCAAAGCCAAATGATATGAGACTGGCAGAAGTCTGAATATAAATTTCAAACATACTTACTTTCAGTTGGTGTCTCTGCATTATGCTGATCCTATATGAAAGAAAAAAAAATGTTTAAAATGTTTTTTGGGCAAATGTTTTTTGTTTTTTTTTTTTAGCTTTTTGGGCAGTCCTCCCTGAGCTGTAATAAACAAGCTATTAAGTTATCTCTGAAGGAGAGGAGAGGAGAGGGAGAAGGAAAAAGAAGGAAAGGGAGAGGGAGAGGAAAAGGGAGAAGTAGGGAGAGGGAATGTTTTTCTAGGGAAGTACATGTGATCTGGAGTTTCAGATAAAAGATGTTCTATTTGCCTACTCCTATACTATTAAAAATGTTCTCTGTTACCACTTTTCTTTGACTATAAGTTCTATTCTAAGAACTAATTAGTTCTATTCTAGACCTGATTCTATTCTATTCTAATTTTCCATTCTTGGAGAGTATATAGAGAGCTCCTTTTTCTAACAAATGTTTCTTGCTGCACAAGTGTACACAACTGTCAATGGAGACAGCATGCCTGATTGTTACAGCATCTTCAGTTTTGTATCAGCTGCACAATACAAAGTTGCCTGCTGTTTTTGTTTTTCTTTTTTTTTTCTTCTTTTTCTCGCGCTCTCTTTTTTTTTTTTTTTTTTTGACAAACAACTTTGTTCCGGTCAATCCCATTTTCAAGCTCAAGGAGCTGGACTAACATGAATGTAATATCCATGTGCATTAAAGTTAAAATCCAGTTAGCCAGCCTTTTGGAAACTCCATTTTCCACTACACTATTAATGGGTTAACTGCACTAGCTTTACCTTTGTAAACACTGAAGCCTAATAACACTATTGCAAACAACTTTGCAAGCTTCTTTTCTTTCCACCTCTCCCTTTAACACAAAGTGTTACCTTCCCCCTGCCCAAACTCCTGATATATACCCATTTTTACAAGGGACATAGGTGTTGATGTTGATGTCGATAGCACTGAGCTGACCAACATCTGGACACACGCAGTGATTTCCTGTTCTGCATTTCAAAAAGGGATTGTGGCAGCTGGACTGACTTGGAGTTGCTTTTATGCTTTTTTCAATAAAATCTAGAAGGGTAGTTCGAGGGCAGGCTGACAAAATTCAGGGAGTCTGAGTAAGTTAGACTGGATGGTAGGTTACAATTATACCTTATACCTAAACTTTGCACATTGTCATTGTGCAGTAGCTTCAGGTGTGCCTTGATTCTCCCATTACAGACTTACCTTGCCCACACAATATGCAGGAACCTGTGAATGCATCCTTAGAGGAAAGACAGGGCTTTCAACTTTAATTCCTAGCTGCAATAAAATTCTTCCTGCAGCATTTTACAGCACCTCCACAGTCCCAGAATAAGCTCTGGAATCTCACCACTGTCAAAATTCTAGGTGCTTTATTTTCTCTGAACTAATTAAAGGAATGAGCTGAGTGAATAGACTACAGATTTAAGAGTCTCTGTTCCAAAATAGTACAAAATAATTTAGCATGTACAATGTAACTGCAGTATTTTCTTTATTAAGAGAACTTGAAAGGCCTATTTTTGCACAGTACAGATTCTAAACTTTACTTTAAATCTGACATATATTTTTAAAGAATGTTCAGGAGTCAAAGCTCAAAAGAGATCTAACATAAACAGCAATTAAGAGTAAAATACATAGATTGTTGAAATTTTTAACTGTTGAACAATCTGGTAATTGAAATATATTACATCTTACATGTCCTTTTTAGATGCATTTCTAGCTTTTCTAAAGCAAATGAAGAGGAGACAATAGGATTTTGCATCTAAGGGCCTGTGTACAAATTTCTGTACGTACAACTGTACAAAACAGAAGACAAGCTGTGATCACCTGTCACAGTGCATTCACAACTCAACATTTGGGTCTAAAAACGTCTAATTATACATGGGCTATATATCCTCTTTACACTGTGACTTCAGAAGTACCTGTGCATACAGCTGTCTTTTATTCTGCACGGTAGTCTACAACCTGCATAGTTCCAGAATTGCCAAGTTTCCTGTAGGAGTCACAGGGTCAACTTCCTTTTCTGGAGTACAGACATAGTGTAGACATAAGGTGCCTGCTTCTGTAATGGTATGGGATGTATTCTACCTAAATCTCAGTGGTACTGAGATGACTGGGATTGTTAAGGAAGTTCTCATGCTCGTATGCTATAGCCTCAGCTATAGCATCTAAAATACTGGCATAGAAGGAGAAAAAGTCATTTTTCTTTCTTAATGAGTACACATTATCTGAAGGGCCAAATCTGCTCTGCCACAGTATCTGATAAAGAAGGAATTTAAAGAAAGACTTGGATCCTGCTGTGAAATATGAAAGGATGTACAGAGATTCAGGGAGAGTTTAGTTACTTATTGTTCGTATCAATAGGAAATCTAAATGCAAAATGTGGGGCAAATTTGCCAGTTAACTTAAAAATCTAATTAGTCATCTTTTAGGTTTTATAATTGTTCACACACAATTGTAAAAATAATTGTAATTCATAGATTTATATCTATCTTGTTCATTTCAAAGATTAATTTGCATTGTTTAACCTCCTAACATTAGATACGTTGTTATTTTACTCAAATGCACAAAACAAAATGTTTTAAAAGCTATCTGATATTTTTATAAAACCACTATCTTTTTCTATTTTAGAAATGACATATAAAAAAACCTTTCAAACCATTTTTTCTGGAAATAATCTTCTTCCAAAAATAAGTTATTTGGATATAATTGCAGGTGAATCAATAAAGCTTCAAAAACATCATTTTTAAGACTAAAAAAAAAAAAAGAAAATATTTCTTAAGATCTTGCCCTGTGTTACATTTTTAGGTTTGATGTTGGCCTGAGAGCCAACAAAATCACTAAATCGGTTTAAAAATATAGTCACTTGGACACATATTTATTTTTTTTGCCTGTTCCTAAGTTACTGTTTTCTTTAAATGTGTTAGTCTATTTTTAGCTGTGTTGTGGAAGAAGGTAACAGAGATGACTTTCGAAAGAAGGCAGTGGTACAAATGTAAGAACAACTGCAAAGTTGATAGATGTGCACAGACTGAGGTACAGAAATGGCTTAAACATACTGAATTACTAATATGCAGTATTATTTTCTTCAATCTCTGATATTGGAACTGTCCCCAATCTTTATAAGCAAGTAGATATTTATGGGCCTGTCAGGAAGATTTGCTATACCACAAATGTTCAAACTGAGTGTTCAAGTCCCTCTTCTAATTCAGGTGTGTAACATCCCATGTATACTTTATTTTTCCTGAAATGTGAATTTTCATTTTGTGCAGACTGAAATTAATTTCCAAACATTCTTAAAGAAAATTGATTTTTTTGTTTCTACCTAGCCATCCTGTAACTCAACACCAATTCACTGAGCCTAATAGACCTTAAAGAAGTATGTGCTAAGAAGGATCAGAATGAGGAGACAAAAAAGTTTGGGAAAAAAGAACTGGGAAGTTTATTGGTAACACGAAAAAAGCACAAAACTGAACAAGCTAACTAAATAGACTGACATCAGTTGTGAAGCAAAAGTTGGAGCTTGTATACATAGGGATGACACTGAAAAATAAAGTATGAACATCAAAGAACAAGTGTACTGTGTTTAAATTAGTGGAAAAGAGTGGCAATTCTAATAGTTCTGTTCTAGTAAATAGCATTGCCAGAGAGCTTTATACTGAGGAAGCCATGAAAAAAAGTCAGAGTGTTCTGCTTAGGATTTCTGGGTATAGCAATCAGGCATGTCCATTAAATTATTTAGTAGCCATTGCAAATTCTGATGTAAAATGTATTTGGACTAGGCTTTTATTGCTTTGTTAGTGTTCAACATTTCCTCAAAGAGAAGGTAAAAATATTTATTTCTAATGAATTTGGAGATAACTCGTATTAAATAATTAATCTCAATGAACAATATTTAAGTAGGATTCTGAATGAGTGAGCTGCAAGGAAACACTGTTCCAGGATAATCTTTTTCTCAAAAGAGCTTGCCAAAATTACTGTTGCAGAAAACTGCAAAGCATACTCTGCAAATTATGTATGAGGGCCTTTTTTTGTTGTTGTTGTTTTTCTATTTTGTTTTATCCACAAAGGTGGATAGGGAATAAAAACGAAAGAAAAAAACTAAAATTCTGAAAACTTTCTAGAACTGGAAGCTATTTATTCCACAAATAAAGTTTTGCAACCAAATAGAACAAACCAAAAATATACTTTCAAATGCATTGCAATGCATCTTGCATATATAAATTACTTATGTTCTTGTTGAATAAGAACAAAAAACAAGCCCCTTCACTAAATAACTGGGCCCTATTTTATGGAATTTTTAAATAAATATTTACAAAATGCATTTTCTGAATGTTTAACTACAGTAGTTTAACTACAAAAACCAGATATTTTAAAGGATTTTTTTTCCTAATAAACATCCACAAAGCTTTAAGAACTGAAAAATCAGAGGGAATGGGAAAAACAGGAAAACAATAAAGGTGTTTGAAAAAACAATAATTGAACATTTCTATTATTTGGCATAAGTAACTTGGGGACACAAGAAATAACACCACGTCGTTCAAATTAATATTCTTCAAAGAAGGCACGTCTAGCTCATAAAATTTTATCTTTCAATTCTCCCTATTCTGTTTCTGTAACAACAGACCTTAGGAACAAGGAAACACATATTCAGTGATGTAGCTTCATATACTTGTAGAATCATAGAATCATTCAGGTTGGAAAAGACCTCTAAGATCATCTAGTCCAACCTTTAACCTAGTACTAAATTCTACCACTAAACCATGCTACTAAGTTTTAAATCTACACATTTCTTGAAGAACTCCAGGGATGGTGACTCAACCACTTCCCTGGGCAGCCTGTTCCAATGCAGCACAACTCTTTCAGTAAAGAATTCCTCCTATTATCCAACCTAAATTTCCCCTGGCACAACTTGAGGCCATTTCCCCTCATCTTACCACTTGGTGCTTGGGAGATGAGACAGATTCCCACCTCTCTATAGGCTCCTTTAAGGTAACTGTGCAGCGTGATAAGGTCTCCCCTGAGCCTCCTTTCCTCTAGGCTAAACAACCCCAGTTCCCACAGCCACTCCTCAAAATAATTGTTTTCTAGACCCTACACCAGCTTCATTGCCCTTCTTTGGACACAGTCCAGCACCTCTTCATTGACGTTGATTTAAATATGCCAATTTAAACTTGCTGAGGATCTGGCTCAGCAGCTGACATCAGATCTCCATTAAAGCATAAAACTGCTCCACCCCAAAAGTCTTACCAGATCTACATCTCTATTAAAACAGATTTCTCCTGAATATCAAACACACAGCTTAAAATAGAAACAATGCTCAATATAACAATATGAAATTCTACAAATTAGCAATTACATAGTGAGTAGAGGATATCAAAGTTTCTCTTTCAGTTTTTGTTTTTTAAACACTAATTGATTTTAAATCAGACAAACAAGAAATGATTTAGATGTATATTGTTTTTTCAAGTTTTAAAACTATGGAAAGAAAGCTCTTCCATAATGAATTTCCAAAGGGTATTCATATTTTTTTTCATTAAAATGCTTAATAGGTGAAATAAAGAAGATTGCTCTGCAAGTTAAAAACTTTATTTTCTTTTGCAGTCAGTTCAAATACAGTGCTACCTACGTACCACAGCTATTAATAGGCACAGTATTTTTCAGCTGAGATTTAAACTGAGGCAAAGGTAAGGTTCAAATATAAGCTAATTAGCTGCTCGTGATTTCCTACATTTCATGTCTGAATCAGATTGCCCTCAGATTGTCACACTCTTTTCTTCTTCAAACCATTCTTTTTTTTTTTTTTTTTTTTTTTTTTACCAATATCTCTCATGTATTTTCTTACTCGCCCTTGACTCTCCTTGTTTGCATGCTCTACTGTGACATACCAGCTTTCCACATGCAGAATGGCTCTTAACTCCTGGACTAGAGGAGAAAGTCAAAGTGATATTCCAAACTACTTCTATGTTCCTAGTACATAAATGTCTATTACTTTGCAATTATCTAAATCTATATTTGTACAGCTATAGAGACAGAAGTAATCCAACCAATAATTATTATACTACTTACAGCACCTTTTTACCCTGCTGCTTTTGTAATGATTTTTGTAAGCTGCAATTATTAAAAAGACTTTTAAAAGGTCATGAAGTACTAATTAAGCTATTTTTTGTTTCTAAAATGTACACAAAATGCAAAATAGCCAAAAATATATTCTACTGCAAAGATTTCTCTTTCACTGCAACGTTGTCTTATTTTTAAATAATACCGAATAAATATATCCACACACAGATACAGTTTCTAGACAATATAGATATACAACAGTTTAAAACATTGAGTTTCAGATCTGAAATATAAAAATGGCATTATACTGTACTCTGAAGAGTAAACATATAGGTACTCCAAAAAGTACATAGAAAAAAAATTCCCTTTACTTCAAAATTTACAAAATAAATTATTACTTGCTTTGTCTATGAAGATACTTAACACTATCCTCAACGGCAGTTCTATGGTCTTCAAACACATTTTGTAACACTACAGGCAGTCACTGTACATCAACGAAATACCACAAATATTATCCCCATGTGTATTTATCAATTTGTCCCAGAAAGGTACTGTAGAAATTTTTAAATTGGATCATCTTTATCAAAAGATTGTAAGGATCAGCACTTTGATGCTGTTTTTCCTTTATGCAGCACTATGGATAAATATATTTTATAGAGACTCTTAAATTATTTTTTATAATGTAATCATATTGAAAGTTAAAAAAAAAAAAACAACTATAGAAGAGGCACTTATTCTTTACTTGGGACAGAAAATGAATATGAAGGGGAGAACTGTAGTAAACATTTAGAAGTTGGGAGTGCTTCTTCCCCATCTTAGCCCAGATATAGTTGGTTTACTGAGTTGGATCCAGATTTTGAGATTTTAAGAAAGGCATTTGTATATATGTTAGGCTGATTTCTCTCTCAATTTTCAGAAAGTCAAAGACAGAAAAGCTATCACATGCTCTTATGAGTGGTGTTTGCTGCACTAAGTATGAAATTGAAGAGATAATGGCACTGACAATTTGGATTTTTTTGTAGGTGTTGTGCTAATAAAATGACATCTGTGGAGCTCTGTTTGTTCAATCACTTGAATGTTTCTGTTTCTATTTCTCTATGCTGCAAATAATTTTCCTGTACAAAATATTTTGCATGAAATAGTGTAGTTTCCAGAAAGTCTCTTTTTGTAAGTCTCCTTTCTCCATTCAAAATATAAGGTTTAAATACTACAAGTAGTGTTCTTTTAGAGCCATATCTAAAAGCAGACTTTGGCTGTGTATATAAAGAACAAGGTACAATCCTTTTTTTTTTTTTTTTTTTTTTTTTTTTTTTTTTCAAATGACAACAACAACAAACAGTGGTTAGATCTGCCAGAAGTCATCCTAGTAATATTTTACTGATCTGGGGTAAGATTAACCTTATTTATCATGGAAAACTACAGTGGCAACATCTACCTAGTAATCTCTAGTGATCACCATTTCCTTTTGTGGAGGCATTTCCTTGGCCAGCTTGGCAAACTGCGCTCAGTGTGCTATCCCTAGTGAATCTGTTTGGAGGAATTTAGAGGCAACCTGAACAAGCCCTGAGAAATCCTCATTTGCATGAATTTATAGTGTTAGCAATATTACTTTGATAATCTAAAGAAAGAAAAAAACAAACAACAACAGAAAAAAAAGCATAAATGTAAGTTTAAAATGAAAAATGTTAGTAAAGGTTTCCCATACATCAATTTAGCTATAAAGTGGAATGAACAGTGAATTCGCTTAAATATTGGGGGAAGGGGCAGATAGCTTACTAAGCTAAAAAAAAATATATGCTATAAAACCTATATTTAAGAATCAAGTATTTTCTATTTCATCTTTGACTATCCTTTGCAATATAAAATTAGGTCAAAAAAAAATTATTACCTGAGAATAATCTTCTGCATTTGAGTGTCTCTCACTTTGATTCATATCCACATTACTGTCATTTACATTTTCAGCATGTTCAGTGACAGAAGGGAGATGGGTCAGTGAATGAAATCCTTTTTTGATGGTAGACTGTGGGAAGCAGCTAAATAATAAAAGAAAACTCAAACACTTTAATACACATATTTGCTCTTGGTCTTCATAACTACTATTTTTAACAGAATTTTAACAGAATTCTGTCAAAATAATTTGCACCTCCTTTATTTTGACAACAGAGTAGCACAGAAAGTACATACACATATATACCTTATAATTAGTGGCTTGGCACCACACATATATCTATGCTTGACTAACTAACTAATCTTAAAATACAAAACCCAAGCCAGTTGAGGAAAACTAGATGGTAATACCAGAAGTGAATAAATTTCTATGGCCCATAGACAGGAAAAAAAATATATATATATATACACACACACACATATATATATTTGTGTGTGTCAGAATAGTGTTTTTTTCCCCTCAAAAATCAGTCTACAAATGTACCAGACAGATAAAACACATGATAATTAAGTAAGGCCAACTCTTGCTGTGGTAGACGGAAGCTCTGCCTCTGACTTCAGTGAAGGCAGAAGAATGAAATACAGACATACAAACAATTCTTTCTTTGTCAAGCAAACTAGGAGAATGAGATCAAAACAATGCTGCAAACATGACAATTAGATGTGAGTAATTGTGTTATGGCAGCAATAAAGAACAGAGAAAAATGTAAGCATGTGTTACCTAACTCTTTTCTTAAGGACTGATATAATGAAACATCAAGATCTTTAGCAGTAACTTGTCACAATTATCTTTCCCTTGAGACCTTCAAAAAAATTTTATTAGAATAAAAGCAAGACATTAAAAACAATTTCAGTCCCAGTTGTTTATCTAAGTCCTTCACCTTATTTAGGCAGCTATATTACTTTAACAAAATGTTAACTCTTGCTATATATTCTTTTCTACCTGTTAATTAAATTCTCACAGGAAACTAAATTAGCCAATTCTCATGGAAACTTAGAACATTAAATAAACCATTCTTGACAAAATGGGGTAGGTTGACCATGAAGGAATCTATTAAATATGAAAAGAAATATATAAAATAACATACAAATATGTTTGTAATGTAATGTATGTTAACACAAAAATAAATAAAATAAAATTATCATATCATATCATTCTTATCATATCATATCATTCTTTCAATAATGTATTTATGCATATTGCTTTAAGCATTTTTACGTGTTTCTAATCCTACAATTTGAAAACAAGTAATTTACTGTATTTTAATCAGGAAAAAGCAAATAAATCAGTAAAACAATGACTTTCCCCGAGTATTCCAAAATAATCCAAGGGCTTTTTTTCCATGTACGAATGCTGTTCTTCCAAAAATATTTTACTGGCTTATTATCAGCCCAACCAATCGCTGTGATCAAAACGCAGTACCTGTCAAATATGCAGTTTATTCTGCTTACTTAGAGATGCATTTAAAAAAAGTTGCATACACCTTAAATATACATAGGTTCCCAGCAATATACAAATTGGGCTCAGGCTCAAGAAAAATATCAAAATAACATAAACTTTTTTGTACTCACTTAGTATGTCATACATTCAGTGTGTCCTTTGTCAGGAGTTCAGTCAGAATAAAAGAGAGATTATAAAAGAGGGATTAACTGCTAATAATTTTAGCAGTTGCCTAATGAATGCTCATATGATAACATTAAGCAGTGAGTCAAAGGAAAAAAAAAAAAAAAAAAGGACCTTATAACCTTAATGGAAATTGTTCTTTTCCTGTCAGCAAGAAAGTGTTAACATTGAATATTGACTAGAAGTCGTGCACACATCAATTTCTGAAACTTCTTCTCTAAGACTCCTTGTTTAAAGACCCTGGTTTTCAAAGGATTATACAACTTCCATACTGTCTTTAATACAGGATGTTTATAAAAAGTTGTGTTTTGAGCATGAACAGATTCAGCTACACTTTCAGGCTGCTTGTAACAACTATAGTAAAAAAATAGCAGTAATTGTTCCAATTATGTGAAGTCAATAAAAGTACTGACATGCCATTCAATAATTTCCTTGTTATGTGCAAGAAATTAAAAAATATCTGTAGTTTTAGGCAAAACTTTAAAGATGCTAAAGAATATTCCTATTTGTGGTGAAAGTGACCTATTAAATATTTTACTTTTTTTGGCCCCCTAATTACAGAATATTACAAAATATTTTGAGGTTAACATAAAATCTCTGAATTAAGTAATAAATTAGATTTTGATGGGTATTTTTCAATGTATAATCATACTTTCATTAAAGATACCCGATCTACTACCTGGCTGATACATCTCATATGAAGAAACAAAAGAAAATGGGGATTAGATTTTTTTTTCTCCATATAATTTTATGCCAAATTTTATACTCTACTTTAGCAAGATGGAAGTTCCCCGTATATTCTTCCTGAATTATGGAAGAAGTAAAAACTGAAGAGAGAGATTCAGCCACATCAGTTTCCTCTGATAATTGGATACGACTGAGTCAACAAGGCCAATTATTTTTCAGAGACAATCATATGTATGATGTAATAATGGAGCCAGAAATGAGCAAGAGATTAACATTAAGTAACTGTTCACAGTTAGGCGTTACACTGGCTATCTTTGGCATATGCAGATTATGAACTTTACAACAAAAAAATAGAATTAGAAAAAATACGCCCAAATTTTGCATGGGGAGTTGCTAATGTTATGAAATTATTCTATATAATTTGTTGCAAGGCCAGATGAAAACTGTCACCGTTTCATCAGGCTTTTTAAATGCTCATTAATATTCAGAAATATAATTTTCAATGATTTGTGTCTAAAAAGTAACCTCCAAGAAAGCAGGAGAAAAGAGATATGAAATTTTCACACAAAAAAGACAACATTGTAGAAAAAGGTAAATGACAATATATTCTTCTGTGACATAAATCAGATGAAATTAACACAGGTCATTGAGCAATGATGGAGAATAAATGTGTGTATTACAGATCATGTAATGGGACCAAACAAAACTCTCTGAGAGGGGGCTTGCCCCAAACTGTTCTTGTTAAAGAGAAAGATGTGAATCAGCCAGAGTTAAAAAATAATGAAATGAAATGAAATGAAATGAAATGAAATAAATAAAATAAAATGAAATAAAATAAAATAAAATAAATAATAAAATAAAATAAAATAAATAATAAAATAAAATAAAATAAATAATAAAATAAAATAAAATAAATAATAAAATAAAATAAGATAAAATAAAATAAAATAAAATAAAATAAAATAAAATAAAATAAAATAAAATAAAAAATGGGGAATCATATTCAGGAAAACTTTTGAAACATGAGAAGACAGCTTGAAAAGACAAAAGGATGATGAAAATGTGCAATAGAGGGGAGAGACCTTTAACTGGAAACAGCAACAGACAAACTCTGGTTTGTCAATGCCTGTAGCTACCCCACTGGCATGACAACCTGTGCCTAGGCCAGACAGCTCGCTGCCCGTGGATGTCGAATGCACTCAGCTTTGTGCATCCAGCTAGGGGATTGTCAGTACAGGGTGTGACCAACAGGGACCAACAGAGTAGCCTTTCTCACCAGCATGTAGATTAGCAGATTGTAGGGAGCAGCATACAAAGCCTAGAGCACCCCAACTCCTAAAGGAGCTGTGCGCACAGAGGTGAACCCCAACCTGAGGTGTGTGCACATAGGGAACCCTGCACTCCCACAGGAGGGGGTGTGCTTGTAATCTGTGATGCCAGGAAGGTGCATATAAGAGCACGTGTATGTCTCTGTGTGTTATTAGAAGTTTTGGGACTAGTTGCAGGAAAGGCTTCAGATTTTTTTTTTTTTGAGTTTATTAACATTTTGTAAGTGGCTTGTCTATTGTAATGCTGATATTGATCCTAAATGTACAGTTCGCTGATTGCCAAATTATTATGTGACATCAATAGAGTGCTTTGATCCTGATGTGCTTTAGACTACATGAACTAAACAGTTTTTTCCTGTGACCCAAATAAGTATAAACCATTGTGTTTTTATAGTGAAAATGACTAAAAAAATGGATGTTACTGCTGAAACTATACTGCATACTTACACGTCTTTTGGTATTGTGATAGGATTCAATTTGTAGTTCAAAAATGGGCTAGCAATCTCGATGTATTGTTCAGGTTTCTTTATCACAGGCTCTGGAAAAAAATAAATATATATTCATAAAAAATATTTAATACTTAATTGACAGATGATTTCCACAGGGGATTACTCATCTCTAAATAATTATACAAAGACTTCAGGAAAGAATCTCCAAACACCATGATATGCACTTGAATAAAAGAGAACAACTGGGGTGGCTTTAAGTGATGTATCATGAGCAAATTAAATGCATAACTCTCTGACTCTTAGCTTGCAAGGTATTAAAAGTGTATTTAACCTATATGTAAAGTTATACAAAATAGCTCAGAACTGTGGCAATTCTACAATCCTACCTTTGATGATTTCCTGTTTTCTATGCCAGTATATTTTGCTAGCATGCCTGTAAATCTTTCATATTCAAGCTATCTCATGTTATATACTTAATTTCATTATGCAGTCTAGACTAGGCCCAGAATAAGTTTGCTCTTAAAACTGTGAATAATTGCAGAAGGGCTAGTCAGATACTTTAAATGTTCAAAAGGTGTTTAGAAGCTTTCATGGCTCTGCCTCAGAGCTTCTGCACTGCTCTAATGTTACTCCCTCTGAATTTTCTCCAATACAGTAAAGTATTTTTTAGCAACACATTAAGACATTTCTCAAGGTGTTTAAGAAATAATAGAGTAATAGAGCTAAAGCAAAGTATTACAGAAATTGAAAAAAAAAAGAGAGAGAGAGAAAAGAGAGAGAGAAAAAGTAATCCATAATGCAGTTCTACTGAAATTATACTAACGGATGATAAGTATGTGCTTGAGAACATTTATAATGATTAAAATGTAATTACAAATTTAGTTCAGATGTTTGAGTAGACAAACCTTGAGGTTCAGATGTCACAACAGTTTCCTTTTTCTGACGGAAACGTTTCCAGCGAGGAACTGGTGGTGGCTGTGGTGGTGCTACCAGAGGGCAGGACCTTGTTCTAGTAACCAGGACAGGATGGCTATATACTTGCAAAAGCCCATATTGCCTCAGATTCTCTGAAGAACCAGCCTATGAAACATGAAAAGACAATCTGACTGGGCACAGCTCTCCTTTCTCATTGCCCCTTTCTTTAAAAAAACAAAAAACAAACAAAAAAAAAACAGTATGCACACAGAAGCATCTAATGGTTTAGATAACAAAAGAAGCGAGAACAGTTCACCTGACAACATTATCCAAAAGCATTCTATATAGGATCAATATTCACCATAAAAAGCATAATTGAATACTTAGAAGTGTCTACCTATATTTTAATTTTCAGTAAAGATTGATCACTTCTTTAAACATATTTGTACAATCATATTCTTTGGGTGTTACAAAAAACGTAAGTGAAGCAACGTGTACAAGTAAGGAAACAACACTGACAAAATTTTGCTTCAAATAAACATATTTAAAAGTACTTTTTTTTTCTTTTTTGAAATAATAGTCCTTCATGCTGAATTTATAAATTAGTAGAATTCTAAAAGTAACTGGTGTTTTAGATAACTTCTGATATCTTCTTAATCTTCTTAACACTTTCAACAACATCATTAAAGTTAAGCTTTCTATGTTATGGCTAATTAGACAACACATTGAAGGCACTACAGTTGACCCATATATACCAAAGCCCTTAGCAAAGGACTTAAGAGCAATTTTAGACGCGGACATTGAGTGGTGCTCTTCCCATTAAAACAATAATGGTCTCATATGTAAGTCTGTTATTTTTTCTCTGCTGAATGTTCTGTTTCAAGATTTGTACATCCTTACTTTGTTTTTAAAAATACACCTTCTTTCCACTGCTAGATAAATTGCCTATAACATATTTCTTTAACCCTTTCATCAGCTCAGATTCTGATTGTACCTCTTCATCATCAAATGGTCCCAAGGTGGCATAATTGCAAGCAGTGCAGAGAAGACTGTGGTTGTGATTGTCAGAGTTATTTAAAGGGAGAGGATCAAATTAAATTCTTTAAGGTACATAAGTAATATATTGGCCTCATATGATCTCTGAATTTATAAAGATATTTTACAGGAGCGGTGACTGGTTACGCACACATTCTAATAACTTAAAAATGCAAGCTAAACCATCTGAGATTGGATGGATTTTGAAGAGGGCCAGTTAGGTGCTGTAAAGGAGAATTCATCAGGTGCTGAGCAGGAAGCATAGCTGCATAACAGAAACTATTGATTTTTTTTCCATCATGTTTGAACAAACTTAAGACAATTACATTTACTACATAAATCCAAGGACATACACACTAAAAGACACAGCTAAAATGGAAACAGAAAAAAATCTGGAGGAAAATTCTGGCACAAGTACAATCAATGACAAACCTTCTACTGAGTTTGGGGATCAACTCTTATCCCAAACAATTACTCCATTCTCCAAATTATAATTATTTCCATTGATGTAGTGCTTACCAGACCCCCAAAGAAAGCTTGAAAATGGGCTTCTTTTTTTTTTTTTTTTTTTTTTTTTTTTTAAACTAGGGCCCACAAGAAATCCACTACACTTCAATATTTAATTTCTGTCAGCTTCCATTTTCCTATCAGTCTTTGCTGGTTTAGACATATAGATTCACCTGCCTCATCGTATGTGGTCTGTCATGCCTCTTTTTCTGTAATCTCTGCATCCTAACAGACTGTGGCCAAGTCTGAGACTCAAGGCCTTAGGTGTCAGGAAGGATGTAGCCCCTGTGTCACTGTGTTCAATTTGTTTTTGGATGACTAATATTACTTCCTACTAGAAAAGAGACAGTATTGTCTGAGACCTTGAATTAAAATAAATTAAAATCACAGAGAACAACGTAATCTTCGAAATAACACAAAATGAGCTGCACTGAGGAGAAGGAGAAGGAGAAGGAGAAGGAGAAGGAGAAGGAGAAGGAGAAGGAGAAGGAGAAGGAGAAGGAGAAGGAGAAGGAGAAGGAGAAGGAGAAGGAGAAGGAGAAGGAGAAGGAGAAGGAGAAGGAGAAGGAGAAGGAGAAGGAGAAGGAGAAGGAGAAGGAGAAGGAGAAGGAGACATTCAGAGTATTAAAGCATAACACATGCAAACTATTTTTTTGAAATTTCTTGTCCTCATCCTGTGAAGCTTGCTGGTTTTCTGAGAAAGAAGATTACACTTTAATATTCTACTTATGTAAAATATGATTAGAATGTGATTAGATTAGATTATTAGCTAAAATAAATTTAGCTAATAATTATCTCAAGAAAGCCCACTTTGGTATTTAAAATAGTTTTCTGCAGATTATGAGTAGCTAAGTGGAAATTTAAGCATTGCTTTTACTCCAGCTTCTTGAAGTGCTAAACTTTCTCCAGCTGCTTCCACCACTTTCAACACCACTGATAAAAATGAATATAAACATACTATTTCATACAGAACATCATAACAAAAAATGTATATGAGATAATTATTTGTGGCCTGAAAAAAAAAACCAAACTAAAATTCATGTTTTTCAAGTAATCCTTAAAATAATTATTCTTTCCATTCAGAAGTGTCTCATCATGATGCATTTTCTCATCCATGCCTTGTTACTCAGAGACATCAGCACTTGAAATCCAGAGGAAAGTGAAGTAAAACTAAAAATTGAGCATGGTTATGGTAGGAAAAAGCATGTCCATAATCTAGGACTGAAATACCAATTTAACTGATAATCATTACCTGGTGATTGTTTTACTACACTATTATTATTATTATTTACAATGTAGTTGTTACAAAAATAAACATTCAGATAATACAAAATATAATTCATTATTTTCCTGAGAGTACAGAATCTTACCATTTGATCTAATGAAAACACCTCCGCTTCAAACAAATGTAACGGAATAAAGCCAGCATATACTGCCATATCTGGCTGGGTTCGTACGGAAGAACCTAGGTAGAAAACATTAACAGGTCTTGGAACAGGGTAAGCCATAAACAAACATTGTGGTTCCTTCCCCTAAACTATTCACTTTCTCTGGCTTGCTTCTATTATTCTTTTCTTTGTCTGACTCTTATTCCATTCAAAACAAGAGCTTATTGTAAAGTATTCAGAAGAGGAGCCATGGATGTAAAAAGTACATTGTTTTAGTCCTTGTGTATTTAGATTATCAACAACTTTTACATATTTTACTGTTTTCACACAAATGAATAACAACAGCTACAACTTAGAAATGCAGAAGTAGCTCTTGCACTTGTTCTTTTATTTTTCTTCAAGTTTTAAAAATACTAGATACTAGCATGAAGGTCCCAGTACACATCTAGACAGCTGAAGTGAAAGCATACCGATTGGCAAGTACTAGCTAAAGGCTTCTCAAAAGTGAAAGCAAAAAATGGTTTTGCTGGCAAAATGATGAAAAGTCAGAGCACTCACTACTTCTACCAATGGGTATAAAGACTGAAATAGGTAGTTTGAGAAACAGTGGTCAAAAACCAGGGTTGCTGCTCTTAACTCTGTCAAGGAGATGGAAAAAATGAGGTAACAATAGCTGCTTCAGAAAGTGTGCGGGGGTGACTCCCCACACTTCATTACCCCTAGAAATCCCTTGCACTAAGCAACTGTTCAATCTCATCTGTGAAAGAAGCCATTGGTAAATCCTGAAAGTTAGAGAATCCAAAGCTGTTTGGCTGACAGACAGTACACAAATGCCAAAGGAAAATTAAAAGTCTAAAAAATACAGTATTAGAAATATGGGTCTGTGGTTTGACCTAAAAGTCAGCTCAGGAAGAAGCATCTCTGCATTTTTCTTTAAACATCTAAGTAAGCATGTGCAGACAGGATTTCAGTAGCATGGTTGTGACATTTTTCTTTCATCAGAATGTTTTGTCTTTGTTCGTTTCAGTTCCACCTCAAACATAGGATAATTACTTCCTATTTTTACCTATGTTTACTGAGTATTCAACTGGAAGTTGCATTAAAAATAGACATTATCTGTGAAATGGAAATACAAAGGAAAATAAAATGAAAAAACAGAAAATGGAAATAAGAAGAAAGGAAAACAAAAGTTAGGCAAGTGTCTGAAAAACATAGTTTATCAGGCTTTTAAAAATCCATTTATTTACAAGGTATGAAGGTACGCAATGTCTTTTTCTTGAAGTAGTAAGACATATCTGCATCTTGAATATTCTTTTAGGAATTCACCTTCTCAATAAAACATAAGCTTATGGTAAGTTACGATTACTTTCTACTGGATTCTTAGTATTTCTCTCTGTATGCTTTCGATAACTGTATTAACCACAGCTTGTGTTAGCTGTAGGTTTCAATTTATTCAAAAGCAAGAATATAATCTAGGTTGAGTCTCTGTCCTTACTGACATATCTGATCTGTTAAAAAAACAGCAGTAGTATCTATGATGTACCACACATTACCGAACAGTATATGCCACAAGCCATATCAATCTCATTGCACATGAGAAGCATTTCTCACACACAGGTATTTCATGAATACCAGGTATTCATCATCTGGAGAATCTATTTCAAACTGATAGCCTTGATAAAATTACACTATCAGATGAAAAATGTCATAACATATAGTACAACAAAAAGTTATGTTCAGCAAAGCCTATTATTTATATCCACCAGTGTAGATTTAAAGATTTTGCATTGTGTTGTTAAAGATTTCTGAATCGTTGTAGGTGCTTATATTTTACATCTGCAGCATTGCAAATTCATTTACAGAGGGTGATTGCTACACCATCTGAACAAATATTTCAGTCCCTGGAAAAAGGGAGAGTATCAATGGAATCAATCCACGTAACATACACATCCAGTCAGTTAAAAAGAAATGCCAAGAATGAATATTGTTATGCTTTATAATCATTCTTGTTTTTATAAAAAACAAACAAACAAACAAAAACATAGGTTTTGAAGACTTGCAAATAATTTTCTGGCTATATCCCTAGATTTCTCTTAAATATTTTTTTGTATCATTCAGGAGCTGATGCTGAGTTTTAACTTTCCAAAACAGTTTGGTTGGCTTTCAATATCTTTCTGTTGAGGTGTGCAGCTCATACACTAACCCCTGCTGCTGAGTTGGGCATGAATTAACTTTGCCTATTGGAGAGTTCTTCTTTAGCCTTCAGAAAGGTGATATAGGTGTTTTTCATAATTCAAATATTACATAAATATTTCAGAATGATGGCATGCATTTGAAAAAACAGAACAAAATATTAGGCTCTGGTCCCCACTTATAAGTAAAAACTCTTTTGAACCGGCAAAAGGGAAACGCAAAAAAACTTTATGGATATTTTAATGTGCGGTATGGATCTCATTTACTCTGATGATTAACATTGTGGGTTTACTTGTATAACTAACATTTTTTAAACATTATTATAATCTCCCAGCACTTCTGTGACATAGAAAGTGACACAGAAAATATTATCTCTAATCACAGAACTAATATCAAGGCACAATGAGACAGCAGACACAAAGAGCTAGTTTGTAGAACAAATTCCCAAATACCTGGCCGGTGCCTTTTAAAGTAGAATAGTATTCCTTTTCCAGCAGTTCCAAAATCATTAGAAAAATCATTAGTCTAGAAACAGAAATAGAAATTGGAGTGGTGGCTCATTATAGGAGCGAGAGGCCTACATAGCTCACACCTTACCATCATAAAACCTCTTTATGGAATGAATGGACTCCCCAGGTATGAAAGTAGAAATTGTTCATAGAAGAAGAGGCTGATGAGTGGAGAAATGAATTGCCTGCAAAAGCATCCCAGGGACTGGCTGGCCACAGGACCAAAGAGCTGGTTGCTCGCAGGAAGAGCCCTGACTGATCAGGTGGAGGATTGGTTATTCTTCTGGTTGCACAGAACAGGATAAATAGAGAAAAAAAAGTAGGCACTATGCTTCCTCCAATGCATATAGTATTTGGAAAGATGCAGAAGGCATTGGTTTGAGTGCACAGGTGCTTCAGAATTGTATTTGTATATTTGTAGTATGTCTAGCAGGGATGGAGCTGATTTTCTTCAGAACCACCCATATGGTGCTGTGCTTCAGATTTGCAACAAAAACATGTTGATAACACACCAGTGTTTTAGCTGCCACAGAACAGTGCTTTCGTCAAGTCCTTCTCACTCTGCTGCCCCAGAGAAAAAGCTGGATGTGGGAAAGAATCTGGAAGGTGACATAAGTCAGAGAGCTGACCCAAATAGATGAAGGAGATATTCCATCCCGTACAATGTCACACACTGCAATAACAGGGGATGGTGTTTTCCTAAAGTAGCTGTTGCTCAGAGCCTGGCTTGGTATCAGGCTGTGTGTGGTGAGTGATTGCTTTTCCATCACTTGCTTTTTTCTCTCCTTAATTATTTTTTCCATGTATTAAAAGTTATTGAAAAGTATCTTTACCTCGACCCATGAGTTTTTTTCTTGCTTTTGCTCTTCTGATCCTCTCCTCCTATCCTGCTAGTGGACAGTGAGTGAGCAAATGGGTGGGCACTTTGCTGCCAGATGGTGTCAACCCACCACCATATTATAACCCCTGCTAAATCATAAGCCTGTAAGAGAAGTTTCTAAACGCTTAGAAGCAACTGGTGTGCCAATGCTTTTTGAGAAATAATTCCAATATTTCGCAGGAAAAAACAAACAAAAAACAATTCCTTTAAAGTCCTCATACTCATTATGTACAGTGAAAACTTGTACATGGGAAATGAGCACGTTTATGGTGCTGGAAATTAAGTACTGTTCAAGACACTGACCTTAAAAAAAAAAATAAAAAATAAAATAATAATTAAAAGGCCTGCTGCATTGAGTAAAGACACTGATTTACAAGAACAATTCAGAAACATTTTGTAGCTGTTGCCTCTAGAGTCTTGACTTTAAGCCTAGACTTAGTTACAGATGTTACTTCATGCACAAAAATAGTTCTACTGTCCTGTGCCACTCTTTGCAGGCTATCTGTTTCATATGGCCTACAAGTTTTTTTCTCTTGTGGCTACAACCTCATAGGGACTATAATTCAGTCCTGTACTATTTCAAATTACATTTTGCCTTTTTTTTTTTTTCAGTCTTAATCTCAAGTTTTATCCCTATTTTAAGCCTTCTGACTTTACAATCTGCACATATAATTCTATTCAAATTCTTAGTAAGTTCAGTAGTGAAGTATATACTTTTGATTCTTTTCCAGAACTCTTTTCTGATACTTTTTTTTTTTTTGCTTTGGTAATGTCTGAAAAAAAATAATAATACTGCTTTTAAAAGACACGTGAAAGTTGACAGGATTCAAAAGTTTTAATAAAGTTATGTTACCCATCTCTTAATCCCATTGATGTTGATTAAACAACTTCATTCAGGAAAATAACATTTTACTAACTTTAACATAGGTTAATAAAGGTTAAGAATATTTCATGGCTTTAGAATGCATGCATTTCATCTTCTGTTTATGAAAGAGATCTAGGATAAAAGAGTTCTTTGATCTGCCACATTTTAGCCCCAAGCTAGTAATCTGTCTAAATAACTTCTTTGCACGTCACTAAGGGTCTTTAAGAAAACAGAATACATTGTGCTTTAAATGGCAGAAGAAAGACCAAAATGTCATGTGGTTTCCTCATATGTAAATACAAAATATGATATTTTTTGATGCCCTTTCACAGATTTGGTACAATTTCCAGAATTCGTTACTTCTGCTTCTCCTTTGTTTTATTTTCCCACAACATGGATGAGTGAAATGCCTAATCTACTATTCCACAACAACTACAATTTAAAAAAAGGCTTTAGTCCAAGTTTTGTTTGCAAACTTATTAATTGTTGGTAATTAATTTCAGAATTTCTCTTTAACTCCTTTACTAGTATATAATGTAGGAATTCAAATGAATAAGGTACATACTCATTGATGAGAAATAACATTGGATTGATACAAGTGAAAATGATTTAAATGAACAATTTTAACTGGGATTTAAATCAGGAAGCAAGAAACTGATTCACATAATAAGAAACTGATTTTCATTCTTTTTATACATTTTTACTTTGTAGTTATAACCTTAAAGAAAGTTGTTCCACTGACACTCACCTGCTGATTTTCAACTAGATAATATTCCAGTTAATAAATATGTTTCCTTCTGCTAGCTGTATGGATATGCTATATATTTACAGATATAAACAATGACAAAAATCAGCTTAATGTACATTTAATGTACATTTAATGTACAGAAAACGGAGAAACAAAGAAAACATAGGTCCGCTACTAGATGGAGAGGGTCTCTTCACAGACAATGACACAGGCAAAGCAGAGACGTTTAATGCCTTCTTTGCCTCTGTCTTCAACACTGATGATGGGCTTCGGGACCCAGGGTACCCTGAGCTGGAGGACCATGACAGTGGAAATGACAAACTCCCAACTGACCCTGAACATGTGTGGGAATTGCTGCTCCACCTGGATCCATACAAGTCCATGGGTCCAGACGGGATTCATCCCAGGGTGCTTAAAGAGCTGGCTGCCGTAATCGCGGGACCTCTCTCAATTATTTTTCAGCGATCTTGGGAATCTGGAGAGGTCCCATTGGACTGGAAGCTGGCAAATGTTCTGCCAATTTTCAAGAAGGGTAAGAAAGAAGACCCTAGCAGTTACAGGCCTGTCAGTCTCACGTCAGTGCCTGGTAAAATTATGGAGAGGATGATCCTTGAAGTTATTGAAGCGCACCTGGGGGACAATGCAGTCATTGGTCCCAGCCAACATGGGTTCATGAGGGGTAGGTCCTGCCTAACAAATTTGATTTCTTTTTATGATAAAATCACCCATCTAGTCGATCAAGGGAAACCAGCTGATGTGATCTTTTTGGACTTCAGCAAAGCTTTTGACACGGTTTCCCACAGGATCCTACTGGACAAAATGTCCAGCATACAGCTAAACAAAAACATCATGCGATGGGTGAGCAATTCTCACGGGCAGGGCTCAAAGGGTTGTGGTAAATAGGGCCACATCTGGCTGGCGGATGGTCACTAGTGGGGTCCCTCAAGGCTCCATTTTAGGGCCAGTCCTCTTCAATGTTTTTATAAATGATTTGGATGTAGGACTAGAAGGTGTTTTGAGCAAATTTGCCAACGACACCAAACTTGGAGGAGTTGTGGACTCGGATGAGGGTGGAAAAGCCTTGCAGAGAGATCTGGACAGATTGGAGAGCTGGGCGATCACCAACCACAAGAAGTTTAACAAAAGCAAGTGCCATGTCCTACACCTGGGATGGGGCAACCCTGGCTATACGTACAGACTGGGCAACGAGATGCTGGAGAGCAGGCCCGCAGAGAGAGATCTGGGGGTTATGGTTGACAGCAAGTTGAATATGAGCCAGCAGTGTGCCCTGGCAGCCAGGAGGGCCAACCGTATTCTGGTATGCATCAAGCACAGCATTGCTAGTCAGTCGAGGGAAGTGATTGTCCTGCTCTACTCTGCGCTGGCGCGGCCTCACCTGGAGTACTGTGTGCAGTTCTGGGCACCACAGCACAAAAAGGACATTAAACTGTTGGAGAGTGTCCAGAGGAGGGCGACGAAGATGGTGAAGGGCCTAGAGGGGAAGATATATGAGGAGCGGCTCAGGTCACTTGGCCTGTTCAGCCTGGAGAAGAGGAGGCTGAGGGGGGACCTCATCACAGTCTACAACTTCCTTGTGAGGGGGAGTGGAGAGGCAGGTGACCTATTCTCCATTATCACCAGTGACAGGACCCATGGGAATGGTGTCAAGCTGAGGCACAGGAAGTTTAGGCTAGACATCAGGAAGAGGTTCTTCACCAAAAGGGTGGTTGCACACTGGAACAGGCTCCCCAGTGAAGCAGTCACTGCACCAAGCCTGTCTGAATTTAAGAAGAGATTCGACTGTGCACTTAGTCACATGGTCTAAACCTTTGGGCAGACCTGTGCGGTGCCAGGAGTTGGACTTGATGAACCTTATGGGTCCCTTCCAACTCAGGATATTCTATGATTCTATGATTTATGAAGAATTTTATATTTTATGTAGATAAACATGACACTTCTTATTGACAAATTAAAATTTACCTGTGGTTTGTCTAAACTATATTTTGTTAAAAATATTTAAATTTGAATGCACAAAGAAAGAACTTTCTCAATTTTTAAGCTATCACAGATGTATTGATATAAAAAAAAATCCATCAATCAAAATATATTTCCAGGAAAAAGGAAACAAATTTATTAAACAAATAAGTCATGCAGGAAATTCAAATGACTATTTCTGGCCACCCTGCTCTTCAACAAGGAACATTCCTCCTTCTTCCAATTTCAATATACTGAATAAAGTAGATATTGCAAATAAGTTACTACAGAAGAAGATTATTATTATTATTTTTAATAAAAATATACTATTTACATCTAGAACAAATCTTGGTCCTACATGACTGGCCAGCAACTTCCAAATGTTCAGTGTAGATTTGCTTTATATTTCAACATCAAATACAAATTACTGCAATATTATTCTTAATATAATTTATAGGATTTTAATATGTTGGAAGGACTTCAGTATTTAATACAGCCTGTAAAGAATCACTTTTTTTTTTTTTTATTTAATGGGCATATTTACTCTTTCCCCAAGTTAGAGAATGAAGAAAAAAAAAAAAAGCCTTTTATTTACATATATCTTCCATTTGGTTTTTAAGCTTTAATAGCACTTACTCTCAGCTAAGGCTTGAGGAGAACCTTGGACTTCTGCCAGCATTTGTGAAGACTGAATTGCTGACTTGTTTTTTTCCTTTTCTCCATCTTTGTTTTTCTTCTTCCCAGTTTCTTTCTGTTCTGCTTTATCTGTTAAGTAAAACAAAGATGAGATTTTTTTTTTTCTGATAAAATTTTTCAGTCTTAAAGTCTAATACTGTGTAAATGCTTTAATAACATTTTAGTTAAATTAAAAAAAAAAACTATTCAAAACTGAAGAGGAATTGATGTATGATAAAGAGATATGTCATTCAGTTAAAAAGAAAAAAAAAGAAAAAAAAAGACTTTCTTAAGATTTAAATGTAGACTTATTGAAACTGCAAGGAAGGCTTCAGTTACACCTTCCAGTTAGTGCGCAACTCTCACTTCCCCACTATATTGTTTGGAATTCCAGAAGTCCTGGCACTGTGTCAAATATTTTCTTCACATCCCTGATCCCATGTATCAGTAGTTTCCAAAACAATCTAACAGACTTGTCCTAAGTTCCCAGCAGCAACATTTGCTGCTACGACATATGGGAGCAAGAGCCATTTCAATAAAAGCTTTTATTTTTATTTTTTTATTAAAAAAGAAACCCCTTCTATCACTTTTTTTTTTCCTCAGATATTAAATTGTTCTAGGCAATAAATAAATAAATAAATAAATAAATAAATTGAATAATTAAAAGGGAAAAAAAAAAAACATAACCAGGAAAGAAAATACAAGTTTTAGGAAGGAATATTAGCAAGTTTTTTTTGTGATAGAAAACAAAATTTTATTGGAAGCATAGAGCAATATAAAAGAGGATACTGTCAGCATCACTTATAAAATCACATGGAAGAAAAAACATCTTCCAGAGCCAGAACCTTCTCTCCAGCCTTAAAACTTACATTACAGAAAAGTACATTTATAACTAAAAAAAAAAAAAAAATTTAGTGGAGCTTCAGAACACAACTTGGAGCCTCAGAGTTGGAAGATTATAGAACTTCACTGTAATACCATGCTTCCCTGATTCTTAGTTGTTTCAGTTACTAACAAATCCTAAAGCTTAGGCAGAATTAAATTTACACCATTTTCTGGGAATAAATTACAGAACCCTGTTGGATGAGTAACAGTGCTGTTTCCAGTGGCTGTACCCTTGTGCATGTCCATTCCTAATTCTGAAGTATCTTTTACACTGGTGAGCAAGTCATAAGATGATAGAAAGAGTGCCTGTGAGTCCCTGACTAGTCGCTCAGCTAAGTCTCTTCAAACATTTTTATAACACTTTTGACATTAGGATTATTATTTGAGCTTCAAAGTTGAGGAATGCATTTTTATTTTGTTTTCAAAGTCAGTGAAGAAAAAGAAATTTCAGTGTATGATTCTTCACAAGGGGCTGGAGGGGCAGGCTCTGATCTCTGCTCTCTGGGGACAGCGACAGGACCCAAGGGAACGACGTAGAGCTGGGACAGGGGAAGGTCAGGCTGGGTGTTAGGAAAAGGTTCTGCACCCAAAGGTCGGTCAGGCACTGGGACA
This sequence comes from Anser cygnoides, assembly GCF_040182565.1. Taxonomy (NCBI): domain Eukaryota; kingdom Metazoa; phylum Chordata; class Aves; order Anseriformes; family Anatidae; genus Anser; species Anser cygnoides. The sequence goes on along the minus strand of NC_089875.1, from coordinate 51,827,120 downwards.
GGCTGCCCAGGAAATTTGTCACAGCACCAAGCCAGCTGGAGTCAAGAAGTGTTTGGACAATGCTCTCAGACATAGGGTTTGATTTTAGGGTGGTCCTGTGTGGAGCCAGGAGTTGGACTCGATGATCCTTGTGGGTCCCTTCCAATTTCGGATATTCTATGATTTTGTGGTTCTATGATTTGTACCTTCCAATTACATTAAAAGTGTTGTGAAATTGCATCCATGCCTCCAAGTTTAAAACAGCAGCTAAGAAAACTAAGACTCAAATATAAACATTGCAGAATAATATACTGGAACGAATATGTTTCTAAGCCTAGCTTTCTTCATTTAAATGTAAATAAGATTAGCAGTTCTTGAAGAAAATTAATACCTAGTAGCATAAACAGAAAAGTTACTGCAAATAAAATTGCAGACAGACATACTACGTACTTGTCAGTACACTCTAGAGGTAATCACTCTTGGTAACATCCGTTATGAGTTGTATACTTTCTGGATGGTCAGAACAGTGCCGACCCATTTGCCTTTGGGCAATCTAAACTCTCTCATTGTTATCCCTCTGCAGGGAACCACTCTTCAGAGGAATGACTAACAGAGCTGAAGAACTCGCTGCCAGAAAATGAAGCCTGGCTTTCATGAAAGAAGAGTCTAATACTACTTCTAATGAGGTCCACAGTTAAAATAAAATTTCTTTGATTTTATAGCATTGCAAAATACACAGTGAAGCAAGAAACCTGCAGACTTGCATGAGGTATAATAAAGATAGATGAATTCAAAGGCAGAGGTTATGCTAACTTTACTTATGCTTGACCTACAAAGATAACACTACCTACAACTACAGACCTTTGCCAAATTTCTCTGCTTTCCCAGGTTTATCTGGCTGTTTATTCACAGATGAAACTTCATTTTTTAACTCTGACACTTTCATCTCTTTACATTTTGTATCTGTCCGAGGATTATCAAGTTCTGAAGTTTCCTCATTTGTCAACTTGAATTCTGGCAAAATCTCTTTCAAAAAGTCCCAGACTTTGTTCAAGTATCCAGGCCTTAAAAAACAAACACATGTACATATCAATGATAATGATATTTGTAATAAGATAAGAACGTGTGATCTTCATTTAGACAATGCTATAATACAACTGACTGTCCAACTCTCTGGAAAAGTGACTGGGTTATTTTAGTAAATAAAACACTTGCTTGACTTTGTAGATAAAAGCTGTGGCAGGAAAATTTGTCGACCACTTTGCAACTACCCTGTATAATTAATTGATTCTAGCTCTGTACACTAAAAATCTCTTCTTGAAGGTAGTTTCAAACAGGATTTCCCTAGCTGTTTCAACGCCAGGAGTTCTATGCCTCTGCCCCTGATTCCACCAGCTACAACAGAGTTTTCATAGGACTTGACAGTTGCTGCTGTGCTGTTTCTTCACAGAAAGTCAGGGATTCCTGAAATAATCTAAAACTGAATGAATCATTCATAGACATGAATAAGTTGAATGCAAGCCAATTGCATGAAACATTCTTTTTACAATAAAATTATTAATTGTACAGCAAGCTAAAGTCATCTTTATATCTCTATTCCAAAGATTCTGTGGCACTCACATTTCTTAGTGCAAGCAAGTTAAATTTTGCAATAACTGCCAGATTTGTTGATACTGTTTTTTGTTGCTGCTATTCTAAAAATGAACTACATAAATAAACAAAATTAGGGTTGCTGAGATTTCTAAGTCCATGGGCTACAGACACACTACTGTAAGACCCAAATATATCAAAAACTTAAGTTGCAAGCATAACTTGGGACATAAAATTATGATTGTGGAAATAAGAGCTAAAATAAAGCATGAATGAACTTATTTAATATTGAAATGCTGTTATAAATAAACAATTAAACCTGAATAAATTACATATAAATCAAGTTTGTATCTATTTATTCATTAGCGTGTTCATCAAAAAGCAAAAAAGTGCCATTAAAAAAAAAAAATATATATATATATTTAGAATGTGTACCTCAGTCATTCATTCAACAAAAATAATGTCAAGTAGAAAAAAAAATATATATATAATTTTTAAACAATGGAATGGACTTAACACATAGGAAACAAGAAAAAATATTATAGGTTGGAATTTTATTTGGAGGAATAAAAGCATAACAACTGTTCCAATTTAAAATGTGAAAACACCTCACCAGCTGAAGTTGATTACTTCCAAATTCATGTAATATATTTTCTATAGTACATTCTAATATAATAATACTAATCATACTAATATACATACAGTTATTAGTATTACTGCCAGACATTTTATATCTGTATTCTAGAACAAAACAGACTTCTCTAACCCTGATTTCACCACAGGGTTCAATATTAATTCAAAATAAATTAATTTGAAGAACAATCATCAGCAGCCTAACATGATAAATAGCTTTACAATCAACTGCATGACCTACAAATAAAAACACAAAAAAAATTGCTTTTCCTGAAGGCAAGTTCTAGAATTAAAACCTTACATTCCGCAAAACTGATGCTGAAGGACTTGTATGGCTCAGCTTTATTTTACATAATGCTTTACAGAAGTAAATATTTAACATTATGCAAAATGTTTAATAGATGAACTTACTGGAGAGGAATAACTTCTGGTATCCATCCAGTCAGTGCATGTAGAACTGTAAATTCCTCCAGCTCTCTTTTTCCATTTTCATGTATACTGTAAGACAAAAACAATCATTACACAGAAATATAATATAACCAGCTCTCCGAATTCTGTAGTCTATATTGCTTTCTGCAGAAGCAGTACAAGGCCCAAACAGAAAATAAGACTGCTGAAAAACAAGTTTTTAATGGCAATTTTAGTTTTCCAATCCATAGCTGACTACTAGCCTAAAAATTCAAGCTTGCTGCTGTGCCTTTGCATCATGCCCATCATATTAGCATTCCCACTTGTACAAAAGCAGTTTCAGTATGGTTAGCAAGCATACTAGGTATACTTGTATGCAGTAGAATCTCTTTTTGCAGGGTTGGAGATGTGGGTTTGAAATCCCACCAGACCCATGAGGGATTTGAATCTAGAACTTCCCTTCCCTGAAGAGCTGCTCCGACTCCCAGATTACTATTAACAGTTGGCTGTATTTCCAGTGTACCACAGTCAACTCTCTCAAATGGATATAGTTTCCTACTCTCTGGAAACAATTCTGTAAGAAGATCCTGAGAGGACCAAGGCTAAAAGTGCAAGCACCTGGTCATTCTTGTGCTCTGGAGAAATGTTGGATTTCAAACACTCTCCTGCAAACAGAGCTTACAGGCAGCTATATGCAACTCCCTGGTCAACGTGGAAACACTTCAGATCACTCTTTTGACAAAAGTGACTGTTGATATAACCAGAACAGGAAGGCTTGACTATCCAGCTAATTATTTGAATTCTTTTCTGAAGTTTAATCATTTAAACACCTGGTGGTCATTGCTCATCTCATAGGAACCTGTGGCCCTAATTGCCAATTGGTTGTACCATGGGCCAATTTCCAGGTCACTTTTTTGCAAGTGGATCACCACACTGCCCACAACAGCAGCACTAAAGGCAAAAGTGTCAGAAGTAGCTTATAATACTCTATTTTCCATACTGCATTTTAAAAGCTTTATTTCTTTTAGGTCAAGCATCTCTAAATAATATGTTGCTTTTCTAATAAATGCTGCAAAACATTCTGCAAGCTTTATATATATATATATAAAAAACTATATCATATAGTCATATCTATAATGTTTACTTTTGTTACCATTTAAAATAAAAGCTCTTATGTGTCTCACATTTGAACTTGTACATTTTGTCATTTGAAAGATTATGTAACATTAATGTATTAAAAATATACCTAACCAAAAGAAATACCTAGCAAAGAACAGAAAATAACCTGGTACACACAGTAGGTAATTGAACTCCTATAACACTTAGGGGTCTGATAAATCTTAAACATAAGGTATAATACACAAGACCTAGCCCTCTAAACATACTCTTCATAAAAATGCACAAAAATAAAGACTGTAATTTATACAGTACTTCATGATGAAAAACATCACTCCACTGCTTTCCCTCTTTATTCTAGTCAAAAGTATTAATATTTGTAAGGATCATGTTGAATTAAAAAGAGTATAATTTTAAGAATTTTAAATTACACTGAAGTACTTCTAAACACCTTTATTTTTCCAAAGCATATTTTCCTGTCTTATAACAATGACCTTGAGTGCCTCTTTCCTCTTCTACATTCTGTTTCCACTGTGAGTCTATTCTCTTTTAAAGGTGAGCTGGAGCAGAAAGCCCATCAGAATGCATTGCGGCTCCTCTTCAACTGGGGGAATGAGATTTTCTTTCCTGTCTTTGAAAACAGGATCCCCTTTTGCTTGTCCCGGAGGGGGGCAAATATTCTGTCTCTGCAGTCCTTTATCTCTTTCACTTTGAATTTCTGTGACAGTCCCAATAGGACAACCATCAAGGACACTAAAGATTACCATCTTCAGTCCTCTTGGATCAGACTCCATTATATTCTGTTCTCTTCCAATTTGTAAAGGCATTTTCTAGCAACTTATTTTAATTCTAAAGTTAACTAGTAGCTGGATGTATCAAAAACATATTTTGTTTCTACTGTATTTCTTATAAATATGCAATGTATTAACCGTCCATACCATTTGAAGCACTACTTTGTTAAAATGTCTTGGATATTGCCATTTGGCAGAAAACCACATGTGAAGAAGCCTTTGGGAATAATGGCAAAGAAATAAAGCAGATAGGGAGGTAACTTTTTTTTTTTTCCAAAAAAATGTTTTAGGTGCATGAATACACAGACACATTTAAAAAGGAAAAATTCTGCCTTCCTTATCCACAGAGGCCCTTGTTTTACTGATTTACTGTGTCAGCATTCCTAAAAGTGTATATTTCTCATTATAAAACTTTTAGCAAAATACATTTTCCACATATACTAAAACATTTCTTTTTTCAAATTCCACATGACTTCACAAAATAAACTGAAAGTGAGCTAACTAAACATACCTAGTATTTGCCAGCTTAATGATAGCTTTGGACAGCAACATTGGCCAAAGTTCAATTTGACAGGTTGTAGCTGGTAGTAACAAATTATCTTCTTCATTGAAAGGCATAGTATCATCCACAGTGATCTTTCTCCAGCACCCCTATGGTGGAAGGGGAGAAAAAAAAAAGAATAAAAAAAAAAAAAAAGGATTTTGTGGGCTGGCAATGGAACACATATGTAAGAGTACTTTGTATGTTTTCCCAATAATCCAATTCTACTGCACTTTGATTTACATTACAGATAGCTTTAAAACAAGTATTCATATAATATCTAAGAAACACTGAAACAGTAGTCATATCATTTTATTCTTTTTTTTTTTTCAGAGATTAATCTAATTGCAGCTATTCTACTTAATCAGCAAAAATAATTTTGTCTTATCAAATGACAACTGTGTTTTATTAGGTTCTATGCTGTACAAAAATCACATACACTGTAGAATGAATTTTCATTAACATGCATCAACAATTTGTCAACACAATTTTGTTTGTATGTCTCTTCAATAATTATAAATACTTCTCCTAACCATTAAAATTTGGCACGCTAGCTGCACAAAATTTTAGATTGCTGAAGGTAAATACTCACCATCCAATAAAGTTTCACTATGTATTTGCCATAGCTATTGTATAGAGGCATGTGTCCCTTAGTAGCTTTACATAAGGCATAAATATGTTCCCACGGTTTCCAAAATACCATGGATGTTCCATTAGTTAAGTCCTTTCCATTATACATCCTCCAGACTGCACAAATTTCACTTATAATCCATCTCATCATCTGAAAACAAACAGAACTATGTAAAAAAAAAATGTTTACTTACATCTTCTAAGAAAATAAAATCAAGTTATATTACAATGATGAAAGAATAAAATAGCTCCTGTTTTAAAGGAAGGAGTGACATAAAAGCTATGGTTCATTCAAAAGAAAAGGAAAAAAAAATCACCAGCACAATTTTTCTTAAAATCATATCTATCTACAATAAAAAAAACTTGCTGAAAATAGGTAAAAACACAATAGAAATTATGCTGTTCATTATTTACCAAAGAAAAATGGGTACATGTGATTTCAAATTATAACAAATTTTTAACACGTGAAATACAAGTTTTAACTAATAATGCTTCAGAGTGTGTCCTTTTCTAACATACAGGTTATAGATGTATGCTACAGTTCTAAAAGTATTACCAGGCTTTCTTACAGTGGTTTATATGAACAAGAATAAGGATAACTTTTTACACAACAAACTTGAACTAAAATAAATTGGTGGTTCTGTGGACAGCAAAGATTAAAAAGAGATGAGAAGAAGAAATAAATAAAGAAGCAGACATTTGCGCATTTCTACCTACCTCACTACAAAATAAATGTTCATTTCCTAAAAAAAGATCACATGAGTTTTCATTTTTGACCACCACAGGAATCTAGGAGAAAGTAAATTAGTTAAAAGTCCACAGATAAATTATCAGGAAAAAAAAAATGAAATGAAGAGTAGTATTTAATGGTAGTGACCTACAAAAACTAGATGTTTTGCAAGCATTTGTTAGATATTTGCAAACTCAAGGTTGTCAGTTTACAAATCTTTTACCTGACTTGGTATTTCTTAAAAGTGTCAAAATACAGATGTTCAGAATTCAAAGGAATCATTATTCTTACCAGAAGATTTAGAAAATACCAAATGAAATAAATACGTAACTATATAAATTGAGATTTCCTCAAATTTTTCATAGTATTAGCAGTTCTGCACTTAAATAGTGATCATAACATTGTTTCATATGTTGTGATTTCCTTGGCCCTCCACCAGGGTTCAAAGGATCTTTTAGAAATATGGTTTGCTTGTTTTCATAATGTCTTACTGAATGCTAAAAGTTTGTCCAACTTTGATACTGCAATGGGCAATACAGTACCATCAAAGAGCAGAAAACAAATTTGCCTAAGATTACTTTTCTTTATAGGTGCAGGCTCGAATTAATTAGATTAAAGTTCCAAAAGGATTTTCCCTCTAGCCAGGCTGACAGGTGTCTGGCATCTTTCTTTTCTGATTCCCCTACAGAATGCATTTGGCCTAGGATCACAACTCACTCAATTTCCTGTGCTGCTTTATCCATTACTCTCTGTGCCTGCGACACACAATAGTTTAGCAATTTGAGAATGGAAATATTTTAGGCTAACCAAATTCATTAGTTCATTAGAGCAATACAAGGATGAATCTTAACTCCCTGTGACATGCAATAGCCTAGACTACATAATTTATCACCCTTTTCTGGTCTTACATTCTATGATAAAGGAACTCCATAAGAAAAATTTGCATTCATATTTAACAGAATGATTTCAAATATATTATCAAGGAGAAAGTGCAACATAATTATTTTCATGTCAATGTTATTAAAAGTCATTACAAATAATTTTCAAATGTATTTTAAACATACAAAATGCAATATATTTTTGAAATATGCTTAAGTTCTATAAAAGAACAACCTGAAGGACCATCTATGCTCCCAGCTCTTTAATTGCAAAGACTCACAAGAGTTTAGAAAGATAATTCACAGACCCAAGTTATCAACTTAATGATTTACTTTGCAAACAGACATTATTGCTCTTTATTTACTTTCTCTTTTCTCTACTGTCAAGACATTATAAAGAAAATGGTTAATGAAAAATTTTATTCTTCATTCATTTTGTATACTTAACACTAAATAACTAAATAAATTGTCTTCATTTATTAATCACAAGATATTTATGGTGTGTTTCCAAGTATGACATTATTGTGTGCAATTAAGGCAGGAAATTAAAATATATCAGGTTTCCATAGTCATCACTCATTATGTGGTCACAGTTATCTTTAGGATAATTTACCTAAAAGCAGTGTGCAAGAAGAACTTCAATTTAAATTAAAGAGCAAGGGTTAGAACAAGATGACTAAACCAATTCAACGATTTGCTGTTGTTAAAAGGAGTTGTCCTATGTTGTCCCTTCTTTTTCCTTGTTTAGAGCTGGACTTTTGACCCCCAATTAGTTGTTTCAGTCCGTTAAACCAACAGACAATAATACATTTCTTTCTGCCCCCACTCTTCCCCTTTTGTGTGTATGTTGGGGGGGAGGGGGGAGATAATGACTGAGTTTTCTGCTTCTTCTATAGCAAGCTGACTGGCTCATCAGAACTGGATGAACATTAGACAGAGGACCACTTTACCAAATCTTAGTTGTTTTTTTCTCCTAATAGTAACACATGTTTTCAAGAGTTCAACTCAAAATATAATTACAGATATTTTTTAAGCAACGATATTCATGTCTGAATTCAGTCTTGGTAACACCAGTAGAAATATAAGCATCAGTCAGTATGAACACTGACTTTATTAAACCTTTAGACATTAGGAGGAAATTCTTCACTGTAATGGTAGTGAGGCACTGGAACAGGTTGCCCAGAGAACCTGTGGATGCCCCATCCCTGGAGGTGTTCAAGGCCACGTTGGATGGGGCCTTGGCCAACCTGATCTAGTGGGCGGCATCCCTGCCTATGGCAGGGGGTTTAGAGTTAGATGACCTTTAAGGTCCCTTCCAACCCGAGCCATTCTATGATTTTATGATTAACTACATTACATAGTTTTGATGACTGTCACTTGCATACAGAGTCCATTTTATTTTCGTAAGCAGTTTAGAAGTAATAGGATTGTAATTTATCAAACTAAATATCTCTGTGCCTCTCATCACTTAGTGGTGGTTACAGCTTGATTCTTTCCTTAACACACTAAATAGCCTCGTTTACTCTTTATTTCTAGTTACTTATAGATTAGGCAGTAACATATATCATCTTAATAGTTTTTCATCACTTGAGGTTAGCATTAATATTGAATAACTTACAATATTCCTAGTAATCATAACTACTTGATCCAAAATATGTTGTACTAAAACAACAAGCACCAAAGTTTTAATCAGGTCTTAAAGAAAGTAATTGCTTTCTTCACAGTGCTCTAAAGATAGTCTAAAAGCTATTTTTAATACAGATACATGTTTCCATGGCTTTCTGGGCTGCCAGCTCTCCTGCCCTCATCTTTCAGATCCCTCTACTCTGTTTATGTATGTTGGCAGCACTTCTCATCCAATCTTTTGGTCTTGTCAATTACTCCCCTGACTTCTCCTCCCATTCTTCCATTAAAAATGAATCTTGGAGCTGCTTAGTGTTTAGCTAATAAGAAATAAAACTGACAAGCTGACAAAAGGAAAACTGACAAGACTAAAAAAAAGTTTTAATGGTGGTCACAGTGCTTAAAAACTTCAGCATTTAATCTAAAGAAAAAAAATGTTTAAAACTTAAGATTAGCAACAGCACTGAAGAACACTCCAACCTTTAAAATGGTAGGCTGCTTATTTACTTTGCAATTCATTTTAAAAAGAAAGTGAAGAAGAGCTTTGCACAATTTTAAAATGTTATGTTTACCTTCCAGACAAGTACTGTCAAAGATGTGGACATGTTCTGAATGCATACTGGAGAAATGCAATATTTAAGGTGGGAGAGTGAGAAAAAGTACTGTAGTTCTGGTAAAGCTAGTCCATAGTTTCAGGATAGATATTTACTTCATATGTCTGCTCAAGATGCCTTAGCTGGAACAAAGGGAACTTGATTTGCCATAACACTGATTTTTAAAAGTGAGAAAACAGGAACACGAAGAAAAACAGGAAGACATCTCTCTCACCAGGTGTCTTCTAAATGAACATGGAGGGAAAAAAAGCAGAGCAGAGTTGGAAGGGTATGCTACCGTGATGTCTTGCACCAGGAGGTGCTGGTGCACTCAGACTCTGTAAAGTTTCATTTAACCTTCTATTTATTAGAGTTAACACTATAAAGGAAGTGATTAAGATGATCTTTAAGGTCCCTCCCAACCCAAGCCGTTCTATGATTCTATGCTGAGAAGGTGTGCAGCAGCAAACAGGCCTCTTCTCCACGCACAGCACACTGTGCAGACCCCCCTGTAGAACGGGTTACTCCATTTTGGTGTTATTGACCTGTTATAGCATTTTAGCTGTTATAGGACTTTCTTACAAGCTCTGTTCATCACTTCTACAGTCAAACAGAAAGGATATCCACATTAGAACTTCTTGCTGTCCTTTTACATAAAGGCAAGAACATGCAGGTGGCCAATATCAAGCGGGAGATGCCCGCCAACTCCTCTGTTTCGATGTGCTGGCTGAGCTTGTCCTACAGTCATGCTGTGCCTGCAACACAGTGCAGCAGAGTCCAGGGCCCATGCAGGTTAACCACTGTACAGATCACCATCTCCTGGGTGCACAATGGTCCACTCTGATCTTGCTTTTTTCTTACCTTATTTGTTAAAAACTCTTGTGGCCGTTTCCATGAATGCACTTTTAAGGATGCTGGCAATTCTATTTTTCCTTCAGGATCATCAAAGACATGCTATATAAAATATGCATAAACAGAGAAGGAACACTTTTTAAAACTAATTGTACTGTTGTATCTTTCACAATATTTAAAATAATTCATTGTTCACATGATAATTCACTTAAGGGTAAGAATAACATAAAAAGGTACTAATAGTTTCTATAACTCTGAACTAAAACAGTGTGAAGTTCAAACTGAGAATTCAGCAAAAAAAGCTGATTATATTGTTCAGGAACATCTATGTAGTCTGCACTGTCTAACCAGGTCTATATGAAATGTTTCCCGTCTTTCCCACCATTGAGAAAAATTTCCACAAAACCTTTATAAGGTTTTAATTCAGACACCTTCCTACCAAGTTATTTCTAAGTACTTTTCTAACTCACTATTTCTCAAGTTTTTTGTTTTGTTTTTTTTTAAATTGAAGACTGAAATTAAATTCCTAAAGCAATATTTACACACCAACAAAGCAGACTCCAAGCATTTAAAACTGCCATAGAAATCAAAGAGAGATATAATTATACAGCATCAAGAATTAGCCCGTTAAAGGAAGGGCTTCATATACTTTTCAAATTTCCATTTCTAAAGTGATACTTCTCTGTGTAAACAGAAGGCATCAGGATATACAATACCTGTTTACGTAATAGCACAGTATAGGATGAGGCTCTGATACTGCTTGTATTGACTGAGAAACTAATTATTTACATGGTTAGTGCATTCTACTTGTGTCTGGATTTTTAAATAAGTTTTAGGCATATTATCCTTTTCTGTGTGTTTCATAGCCCATAGTATGTACTATTGATCTTCTACAGACCAACTGAGAAAGAGTTTCTGGGGTGGAAAAACTGTGATGTTTTAAGTACTAACTGATTAAAGGAAGGTGAAAGAAAATATACCTCAAAACCATAAAAAAAAAACAAACAAGCAATATAAACCCAAACCAAAGTCCCCCAAACAATATTTTCCCACATTTTTTCTTGCTTGCTTCATTGCGTAAGTTCCTTCAACATACCAATCTGCAACAAACTATTCTAAGTACACAAAGGAAGCAAAATCAGTTTGAAGAATTAAAAATCCAGATGAGACTCAAACATGGTTCCAAAGCTGGAAAGACTGAGGATTTTTTTTTTTTTCTGCATATGGTAGGTGCTTTACTTTATACAATATAACTGTATCACCTCAAACTGTTCTCTGCACTCTGGAACTGCAGACAGCGTTTCACACGTCCACAAACTGAGGCATGCAGAAGAAAAGAGATCAACTTGCATTTTTTCCCCATAAAAACGTTGCAAAGATCGATGCATCAAGCTTTTTTGCCCCCAGAAACTGCAAAGAGATTGCTCCAGCCTGTTAGGACAGTTTGGCTTCTTCCCAAATCCCCAGTTTTAATTATGTTATGAAATAGATCTGGGGGTTTGGGGCTTTTTAAACCATTAATGTGCTAATAGCGCCCATTTATGTTAACAGATGCAACAGTGAAACAATTCACAATGTATTTAGTTTATGCATTTAATTCGGTAGGGAACTATTTAAATTTAATAAAAATATAGAGTTGGAAAATTATATTCTTATCAATGACAATTATTTTGAATTATTGAGAAATTAAAGAGGTACAAAAACTAACATGGGACAAAAAAAATGCATTTGTGTCACACTTACTGAAATAGGACTTTTTCCAGATTTTTCTTTCTCTTTTCCAACTTTTCCAGCATCCCATTTTTCTGCATTGATGTCAGCTTCATTCCATTCTGGCCAAATAGGAAATCTTGAATTACCTACTTGATACGTAGATGTCCTGGGAAACAACCAGAGAAATGAATAAAAATGAACAGTATATAATGCTAACACAGTAGAAAGACTTTTATCAAATAAAATATTCATTTTTTTAATATAATGTAATAAAACTAGTGTTAGTAATTACAATACTTTTTGTCACTAAGATAAGCAAAATGGCTTTATTGGGTATAAACCGACACAAATATTTTATATGAGGAATTCTGCAGAAGTAAATGGGACAGCTGAAGCACAAAAACAGAATCCTAGGGCACAGTTTCCTCCCTCTTCCTTTTCTACTGCTTCAAGCCATATCATTCTCCTTCCTTTCCAATACAAGTCTTAGACTTCATAGCCTAATTCAACTCATCTAACAGAAGCCTTTCAACTTTTTAAGTGATTTTGTTTTTGTTTTGCAGTCTCACTCACTTTAACCAACCCAAAGGAGTTTGCTATGGATAAAAGAGATACGGCAGAATGTATTTGGGGAATAGGATTCCCACCTCTAGAACACTCACTACACTCTTTCTTGGATTCACAGCTCTGGCAAAAAAAGTCTGCTGAGACTGCAGTGATTTTCACCAGGACTAATACACAAAGGGTACATAGCTACCAGCTAACACTTGTAGTATCTGTGCACATTGTTTTTCCAGTGCATACGAAGGGCTGAAAAACGGAACTAGTTAGATTGAGAATATAGCAGCTCCTTCCCCTTAACTACCTAACTTGAAAGTAGATAAAGTATGCACAGGTCACATCTAAATTATATTCTCCAACAGCCACAGGGAACAAACTGCACATGTTGTCCACTCAAAAGAACAAAGGAAGAAGCTGCAGGGACCTGAGAAGCAACATGACACTGAAAACAGAACAAAAGGAAAACACAACACTAAAGGGTTTAAATAAAACTTACTGCAGAAAAAGCACATCTACTTCAACTATTTGGATAAAAAGAACTTAAGTCAAAATCTCTCTTTGCTATTTAGCAGTATCCTACAGCAGAAATGCAATACTATAATGAGACTTTTGTACAACTGGAGCCCTAAAAATACACTTGCATGACACTTCCATTTCATTATGTACATCAGCTATAAAAAGCTAAAGATATTGCAATTTTCTCTTTTCTTATACCAAACACTTCTTTTTTTCCTTTCCTTTCCTTTCCTTTCCTTTCCTTTCCTTTCCTTTCCTTTCCTTTCCTTTCCTTTCCTTTCCTTTCCTTTCCTTTCCTTTCCTTTCCTTTCCTTTCCTTTCCTTTCCTTTCCTTTCCTTTCCTTTCCTTTCCTTTCCTTTCCTTTCCTTTCCTTTCCTTTCCTTTCCTTTCCTTTCCTTTCCTTTCTTTTCCTTTCCTTTCCCTCTCCTCTCCTCTCTTCTCCTCTCCTCTCCTCTCCTCTCCGAAACAGAAGAATTCTGTTTCTCCTCTGTTAAAGAAGAATTTTTTGTTTGTTTGACTGATTGATTGTTTTGTAATCTGGTAATGCACCATTCTTCCTATTTCATACATTCCTCAAATATTTTCCATTTCTACATTGGTGCATAAAATTAGAAAAAAATACTCTCTTTACCAACCTCCCCCTGCAAAAGTTATGTCACATATAATCTTGCTTGGCATTAGATAAAAATGCATCAGCTCTCACTGTCTCCATGACTGTACTTTGGAAGTTCAGAAACAAACAAACAAACAAAAACAGAGATTCCACCATATCAATGACTTCTTCAGGTTTTTTGGTTAGTTATTTGCATATGGATATATTGAGGGTTTTTTTGTTGTTGTTGTTCTTTCAGAGATTGCTGTCATTTCTTAAGAGAAAGTTAGCAAAGGTGACACTTTTTGCATCTAAAGCTTGTTTAGGTTTTATTTGCTCTTAGGCTTCATTGGTTTATACCTATTAAACCTTCTTCCTAGATTTCCAGGTCTGTTAAGATCTGCTTTGTATTGTCATCCTAAGAAAGAAATACAGATGTCTTGATGGACATAGTACATAGTATTGGGATCTCTAGCTGGGGATTGAGATGCAAAATTGAACCTAAATTTTGATTGGCTTAATTACTACTCAGCAGCCATGCTACAGTTACTGTCTACGCATCTGCTAACTTCAGTTGTGCATTGATGTGTGTGTGTGTGCTTAAAGCATGTTTTGGAGAACTAGAAGACTGAGCATTTGCATCTGAACAGCAACTGTTAAACTGTTAAACAAACCAGCCATTGTATCTGTAGTATGATGCATTTAAGTGATATGGTAGACGGTCACCAACATTTCTGATAGCATGTCCTAAAGATTAAAAAATAACCCACAGATTAGATCATAACAGTACCCCAAAGGAAGACCAAATCAATTTGATTCTCATCATTTTCATTTTGTCTCTTGGAGACTGTTGCTAGCCTAGAGTTAAAGCTGCAAATCTTTTAACTTTCATTAAATACTGTCTACTATTTTCATGAAATGTTAATAACCATCATACTGTAGAGCATAGTTTCAATCAGATCCCAGAAAATACGCTATTAACCATATACCTGATATCACCTTGACCTCACTTCTTGGGATGGCCAATAATTAATATAAATGATTCAGTAACATGACATGATATTTAGGTAACTAATACTTGGTAGGACAGTGAATGAGACTCAGAGCTGAAACTTTTACCCTTTTATCATTTATCGCTCTTCTGGATGCTCTGAACTCCTCAATACGTACAGAAGTAAGAACAACGTGAAGGAAGAGATGGAGATGAGGAATCTCACATCTCATATTCCCAGTTGGGAACTAATGTTAAGACACAAAGAGATGAGAATTTTGGACTCTTTCCAGGAAAAGGTAAAGAAAATAAGAGTCCCTTCCCTTGAATTGCTTGAGCAGCTGGAAAGAACAATTTCTGGCCTCAGTAAAAAAATTAATTAGAAAAAAGGGCAGAGAACAAAAAGATGGTTCAAATTCTCCTCCAAAAGTCCCCTGGGAGGAAAGCTACTGAACTTTTTTCCTAATCTCTTCAAAACCCAAAGGAAAAAGAATAAATAAATAATAATAATAATAATAAAACTCTGAAAACTTTAATTATGGTAATAAGTGGTTTTAAAGTCTAATCACTGAAATGGTTCTTCAAAGGTAGCATCCTTTAGCATGGAAACTATGACAACACCCAAGTTCACAAGGATCTGGAAAGCATATGAGAACATTTAACCAAGTATCAGTAACTCCACTGCAAAATGATTTGCTCTTTTTAATCATACATAGTGCCATTCTTCAGAAGAGGAATGAATAGAATTAGTCATGATCAGATGATCTAATAAGCACCAAGGAAAATACAGTTATTACTATTAATACAGTAAGCAGTAATTACAAAATAAAACCAAAATATGCATGTGTTATTTATGGTAACTTTATTCTTACATCAGACGGGGGGGCAAGACTTAAAGTACTTTGTAGAAAAAATTACACTAGCCTGAAAGTTCAGAGCTCTCATGGATGGGGGAGAGAATCAAGGCATGGACACAGTTCAGGTACAAGGAGCAGAATAAATAATTGTAAGGCATCTAAGTTGTAATGACAGTTGCTTGCAAAACCTATGACAACAGGTTTTGTATCACTTCATTTTTGTCTGCTGAGGTAAGCCTTGTCTAGGATTTTTTCCTCAAAAAGCACAGTGTTCTGTGTGAAGCTAGATCAAACTGTAGAAGATTAAAGTGATACTAAAAAGAAAAGATGAATACCAAGTGATTATATTTTATAGGCATGTCATTTTTAAAGGAGTTTTTAATGTGTGTCACTACTTTGAAGTGTAATATGCTCATTTCTAAATGTAGCCAACATCCTTGTAGGTGTCAGATGACAAAGTAGACTTAAGTAACTTACCAAGAATGAGACTATTTCAAACACTTCTGCACATTTGCTAAGAGAGTGTTCATGAAGCCTCACATTCAACCTTGTGAGAGAGAAGTCCAGATTTTTTCTTATTTTCATTTGCCTGCATGTTAATGGGAGTTGAGATGGTAATTCTTGGTTTGCTTTCCAGGCTATAGAGGGGGGAAAAATGCTATGTGCCAAGTCTCTTGCTCCAGTTGTACAGGTGTTTCCTTGCGATTTTTTCAAAGAAGCATGGTGGAAAGGTAGAAAGTATTAGTGTAGAAGCATTATGTTTTTTAAAACTTATTTTTGAGTTTGCTGTCCTTATTTTCAGCCTAATTCCATTTGTTGCCCTATAAATATTGTCCAAATTTTGGTCTTTAACATTTTAAAATATCAGCTGAATTTCTTACAAAGTCTGGATCAGTTCTTATCAACAAAATTTAGACTTTTGGTATTTTGATCAATTTATGTCAACTATACTTTTTTTTTCTATATACAAATTTTAACAGAAAAAAAAAAAGTCAGAAATTGAATATAAAAATCACAATAGCCAGAGTACAAGACTTGTGCCATATGCTAGAGAAAAATAGATGAAGATACATTCATAAAAATGATGACAAATGCAGTGAGAAGGCAACTGAATATTTCATACAGATCATGATGAAATCTTAGCAAAGCTAAAACTAAGTAAAGTTTTCACATATTTCTGGTGAAGAATTTATGTGCCATTCAACCTTCAAGTTCACAGCTTGTGTTATGTTCATACAGAGTGTTATTAATTTTGGACTGTTTTAACCTTTTTTTTTTCATTCCAGGAAGAAGAATAATATTTTTTTTTTTTGCATAAACTACCATTAGTAAACAGCTCAAAGAAAGAAGCAAAACCAGGTGAGCTTCAGGGCAAAAAAGCGTGGACACTGCTGCTTTGAATGTCAGAAAAAATCAAGAATCTGTAGCATGTGAGAGCAAGGCTAGAAAAGCTCATCTTGCCATTTTCAGTGGTAAGAGCTAGCTGCAGTAAAGAATTTCTGCTCTTGATTCTACAGAGCTGTCAAAAGACTTTTTATATAAAATGAAAAAAAAAAAGCAAAAAAACCCTATTTAGCATATTTGAAAGATGCACTTGATAATGAAAAGTATTAGATGGCCTGGAAGTCATTCATCTGCCAGCCTTTCATACGCTGCCCACACTAGAGGTCAGATAAACTTTTAAAAACATTCAATAATATATACAAACTTCAATAATATATACATATATATATATGTGTATATATATATATAAATTTACATTCCAAGAGCAGAACACTGAAGATTAAAATCAAGAGTTGCCTGCCAAAGCAGAAACCTTGTAATATCTAGCTCTTAAACAAGCATTTTTAATGAAGAGAGACAAAAGTATTTTACTGAGGATGGCTTTATCATACTCACTTTTAGAGATGAAAATATGATATACCAAGACCAAGCTAGAGTCATAGCAAGTCCTGGTAAGAAGAGTGCCTGTTTCAGGTGACAATTCCAGTCAAGAGAGTTGATCTCTGACTGATTTTTCCAAAGTTGTTGACTCTGGAATGTGCTGCAGATGTGAATGATGTCAGCTGAAATAAATACCTGGTTTCAAACAGTGGAGGTGACAGGCCAAGTGAAACGAGTACAGACTAACATGGGCACCAAGAGGTTGTAGCTGCATCTTGTAGTCTGTCAACATCTACATCCACTTTGCAGATAAAATTTCTGTTTGATCAATGCACTGTCCTTCCAACTAGCAGCAATTGATTACAGCGTATATAATTCTGTTAATGATAACGCTTCAGAGTCATGAGCTGCCTGTCATTATGATAGATCTATAAGGATCTCTGTTCAAGTATAGTCAAGGAAGGCAAACCAAATATTAGAAGACATTAGGAGCAGGATGCCCAATATGTGAGAACAGTATAATGCCACTTAGGATATTATGGCTTTTGCATGACATATTGATTGGTTCCAGCTGCCCTAACAATGTAACCAAAACTTTGGAAATTCAGTGACAGGCAATAGTTCAGAGCATGGAGGAATAACAAAGTGTAAATGTACAAAATAATGAATAGTATAGACAATAGTGAATTATTTATCTGTTCTCATGACACAAGAAAAATAATGTATCTAACATAAAACACAGAAAATTTAATATCAATAAAAGGAAAACACCTGACCACTCAAAATATTTAGCCTTCAGAACTCCTTTGCATCAGATGCAACTCAGGAGAGAATAATGATGTACGGTTACTGGAACAGCCTATCTCACATAGCACATACCTCTGTCAAACTCAAGACAACAAAGGAAAAATGTTCCTTAGTTCCTTTCCATCAGAGCTCTGTGTGAAAAACCACTAACAGTTTGGTCACAGAGCATCCACTGGTTCTGGTTGTTCTCTGAGGCAGGAAATTGAGTATCTCTTTTTAAATCCTTCTTTACTGCTCCTGACTCTAAGAAGCAATCTGAGGTCATGTTTCTCCAAATACTTGTATAGCACCCTAGAAATTATGAAACTAGTTATTCTGAGTTTGCTTCTCCCACTGTTTCCTGCTGAAAAGATTAACCTGACCTTAGACTCAGCTATAGGAATGCTGGGAAGATTGTCGCACCTCTTTCCAGACTAGTTTGGTACTCCAATGTTTTTTTTTGTTTTGTTTTGTTTTAATATGACTTGAGCTTTGCTCCTTTCCTTGGCATTTCTTCCTTGTTGGCTTCTGTAAAATACTTTTGTGCCTTCTGTATGGCACATGGGTAATTAACTAAGAACTGAAAATCTCTGCATGACAGAGCACCTTAGTACTTCTGTGGATTTAGGTCAACTCATTTACAAAGCACTTAGCGTGCCTTGACAAGAACACCAGGAAACCCCATTTCTTCAGTGTTGTTACACAGAGCTCTCAAAAGCTAAAGGCAATTCTGTTTAAGTAGATGAATAATCCATAGCAAACAGAGTATCTAATGTGTTATTTTAGGAATGCTTTCCAGTTTTGAAGCACAATTCTTTTTTTTCTTTTTTTTTTTCTTTTGGCAGCACTATTACTGCTATATAGTTCTCCTGCTGGAAGCTGTTTTTTTTTATTGCACAGTTCATTGTAACAGAAGTCTAGACATATATCTGATTGCATAGTTCAATTAATGGCTCATGGACAATGCTTGCCTGCAAGATCTTCTGACAGTGCTTAGAGTTACAGGGAAAGAATAACCTAAAATTAGGACCAACAGGGAGTATAGCATTTATCGTGATATTGCCACTGATATATGACTTAGTCTTTTCATGCCCATAAGTCCATGAAGTTTGAAGGCTACAGATCACAATAGGCTGAGTTCTTAAGGGGTTTATTTTTTTAATTAAAATTAGCAAGAAAAAAAAATTTGAATACATAATTTTCTAGCTGGAATGAAATGTGGTTAACCACAAATTCAACATACTGGTAGGCTAATATATAATATGTTTTTAAACTTACAATATGTTTACCATATTTACTTTGGGAAGAACCCATTCTCTCACCTCAAAGAATGAAACTCAAAAAAGCTAAAGGCAGAAGAGGAAAAAAACCAGTATTAATTAATTGACTATAAAGATAAAATTATATGGAGCTTTATTACACAGAGTGTACACTGAAACATTTCAACCAATGAAGCACAGGTGCTGAAAGCAAGCTCTTCATCTTTTAGGCCAGAAAATGCTTACACAGAAAATTCTAGGTCTGCTTAACTTTGTTTCTGAGACTAACAAAAACACCAGCCTCAGAAATATGAGTCATGTACAAAGTAAATAGACAAGAAAAGACAATAAATTAGAAGTGGATGTTTTATGTTCAGGCAAGACAACACAAACTCTCCAGTAATGACTCTATTTTTTGTTGGATTACAGTTTAATATTAGAACAATAAGCATTTGCAGATGCATGTTGATGCAGTAAATAGCTTCTCAAGAAAAATCATAAACCAGGGAATTTCATCCAAATTGAACCTAAATCATTATGTATTTACTTACTAACATTCCTATGTCTAGGGAAAGTAAGCAATTGCATGATGATATCTTTTGCCCACTGTTTGGTTAAGCTTTAAGCTACAGAGACATTTCTACTCTTTGTTTCTGCAGCTGGAAGCATTGGAATCCCGGGCCATTACAGATTTATGTTACTTCTGAATTATTTGAGAGAACAGGGAGTGCCTTGTCATAATGGTACCACAAACAGCCAATAAACCCTTTCTAGCCCAGTTTCCAATAAATACAGAAGAATTAACCATAAAATGGATATGGCTAATCCAAAAATTGCAAATGTATGGCATCAGTGATAAACTGGACTAGTACCCTCAATGTCTTTCGTCCAAAAATTTAAATCTGCTTCAAGCCTCTAGTGGAACTTAATCAGAACCCACCAAACCATACTTATCTCTGTTTAAAATCTTTACCAGTGACATAGACGGTGGGATTGAGTGCACCCTCAGCAAGTTTGCAGATGACACCAAGCAGAGTGGTGCAGTCAATACAACAGAAGGAAGGGATGTCATCCAAAGGGACCTGGACAAGCTTGAGAAGTGAGCCCACATTAACCTTATGAGGTTGAACACGTCCAGCTGCGAGGTGCTGCACCTATGTTGGGGTAATCCCAGACATGAGCACAGACTGGGAGAAGAACTCGTTGAGAGCAGCAGAGGGGTCTAGTGGACAAAAAGCTCAACACAAGCCAGCGGTGTGCTCTTGCAGCCCAGAAGGCCAACCGTGTCCTGGGCTGCATCAACAGAGGAGTGGCCAGCAGGTCGAGGGAAGGGATTGTGCCTCTCTGCTCTGCCCTTGTGAGGCCCCCCCTGGAGTTCTGCGTCCAGGGCTGGGGCACCCAGCACAAGAAGGATGTGGAGCTGTTAGAGCAGGCCCAGAGGAAGGCCACAATGATGCTCAGAGACAATCTTTTCCACAGACCTTTTCTATGTAAATTTTTAGCACACATTACAATTTACAGTAACCAGCAGTAGTAATCCAGCACAACACTGAAAGCAGCTTCAAGTTCAACCACTGTGCAGTTATCCATAAGACATGAGGTTTCCCACTCTTAAACTTCAGTCAATCTAGTGGGGCCCCAAAAACATCAAAAAGTTCATCTATTCAGACCCTATTCTCTAAACCACTGCTGTAATCTAAACCTTCAGGATATTTACCTGAGAAACACACTGGAAGTAGATAAAACAACAATCATACACTTGCTGACTCCTTCCCCTAGGTCTCTGGGAGTGCAAGTATGAATTAGCAAAGGAGCACTTTTTTTTTTTTTTTTTCCTGTTCTTACTGTCTCAACCTTTAATCCTAATAGCAAACATGAGGTAATCCCAGGCTTTGGTGCAGCATCCCACTGCACAACAGCAATGCAGCAACCTGCTACTCAGTGCAATCAGGCACACAGCTGAACTTCAATCATTGCTTCCAGCCAGTCCAGGCTCCAGCCTGTCTCTGCAGGTGCTGAAGGATCCATCAGCAGTAAACATTGCTCTTAGCTACTGCTCTCCCTAATAAGATCTCAGACAGCACTCTGACCTTCCCCTGTACATTGGGAAGTTGTGCCTATGCTACAATTATCCCTACACCACTTGCCTCTCTTGGCACTGACCATTAACTCCTCACTTTTGTCCCTAATAACCCAAACACTAATTCAGATTTTTCTTTGTGCTGGCAGATGCTGATGACTTCAGTTTAATTCAGAGAACTGGGCTCAATGACATAGAGTTTCATCAAATTAATTTACAAAGCATTTCGATTCATTATCATTGTTACTAGCCAGAATCTTCAGCGGTGACAAAAGCATCAATTCCTGCAATTCACTGTAGCTGTTGAAACCTGGAAAAGATCAGATTCTCAGTAGCCTCTAATGGTGCAATTAAGAAAAGCTTTAAGGACAGCTGTTCTTTTGAGCTCTTCAGTCTGTCATCTCTAACAACTGCATAGCTCCTGAAGGGAACAGCCACCTAATTAGAAAGCAGTAATGAAGAAAGACCCAGTGGAGCATCCTGCAGATTGACCTATGTGAAGTCTGGCTTAGAGAGTACAAAGGAAATTTCCTGCCCTCTCTGTATGCTTACAAAGTCCTGTTCCAGTACTGCAGTATAATCCACCAACAATCCCCATTGATTTTCCATATTACATACGCACTCTGCTGACTACTATCAGCATTTGGGGGGAGGGGGGGAGAAGAGGTTGGTCTGACTAGAAATCTATGAAAATAATTTTAAGGTGATCAAAATATATTGTCCAGATATTTGTACACATTACTCTCAGAGGGCTTCTGCATTAGTTTTACCTATAGTTGTTAAAATTATAGCACCGTAATTCTTTATGGTAAGCCTTGACTGTTCTGAGGATTTGTTTTTAAATTATATTTAAAAACTATTAACCTTTTTTCCTTTTTTATACTACTGATAGTTCTATTCAGTATTTCAACCATTGGAGACACATGAAAACAAATACCATTTACTAGTAAGAAGACAGTATTACACAAAAGACAAAATGCATTTTGTCCCTGCAACTGCAAGCTCTGTTCAGAAAACAAAAAAAGAAAAAAAAAAAAAGAGAGAGAGAGAGAAAGATAAAACCTACTTTGCAATTGCAAGGAATACTAAACTAATGGGACAATATTTTCTAAGGCAGCTTGCAAACTTCCATTTCTTTTTTTTTCTGGTACATGAACAGCAACATTACTGAAGTTCCCATAGACAGGCGTATGCAAAATTTGGACACTAGAAGGTGTACACAAATTTACTGAACGAGCTCAGTAACAGAATGAACATAATAGCTATTTCCTTGTCATCTTTTTAAGTAATTGTCATACATACAAAGAACACAGCTTCAACCTAATAGTATGCACATAAGAATATTTACTTCTAACATCCACAACCCACTAAAAAGACTTGGTAAACTGTCTTTAATAAAATATTCACAATCATTACTATCATTAGTTTACTATTAGCAGAAAATCACTAAATGAGGAAACATAGATTAATCCCTCCAACACAGAACTGGCAATCAAAGTGAAGACTAAATCATAGGGTTACATAGCAAATTTTTCCTATCACTGTGTTCAGCAATTTTAATAAAAAATATAAATAATAGAAGCAGCAGTATTAATATTTTGTTCCAGGGTAGGCTCCTGCAGAATCAACTCAGTACTCTGATGATTTTTGTTGACAACAATGATACAGATCTACAGAATAACTTTACTATGATGCAGATGTTCCTTGTTATACAGAATCTATTTCCAAATAAAGAAATAGCATGGATCTGTCAATCTGTCTGCTAATAATAGCATTCCTATTATTCTGGTATGCACATCACAAATCCTATGACAAAGGGGAAAGCACTCTAGAAGCAATGCTAAATGTTGTAAGTGAAACATTGCTTCCATTTTGCATAAATCACAGTCTACAGTTCTAAGTTTCGACCATAAGCCTGATCAAAATAAAAAGCTTCCTGTAGACTTTAACAGACTGTAGTTCAGCATTTGAATCTGCCTGGTCGCTCGCTCTCTCCATAGATACTTTGTGGTGTATAGTAGTGCTTTCCAAAGTAGGGTGTGGAAGAAAAAGAAAGAAAATATTACAGCTTCAGTATTGCATGCATATAATTTACAAATAAATAAATATAAGTGTACTGGGGGAGTGTGCTCACAATTTTTATTGATAGTGGTGTACAATCAAAAAAGCTTGTAGACCACTGGCTTACAGCACAACTAAAAAAAAGAAATACATTTCAATGTTTAACCTTTCAAAGGGACTAGGAATGCCAAAATATCTTTTTGTTGTTGGGTTTGGGGTACAAATTCCCAACAATCTGGAAAATAAGGGTCCCTATCTTGTGCTAAAAGCAAGAAGAAAGACTATTCAAGTCGTCAAAAATGTTCTCAAGGGCAATTTTTTAGCCCCAGTATGTTCAGCTCCCAACTATCAACAGCTTTCACTGATTTCAGCAAAACCAGACTTTCACCCAGAACTTTGAAGAGAGTACTAAGATGTTTTCCCCATAATTTCTTACTGAAAATAAACACTGTTACAGAATATGGCCTGTAAGCAACTCAAAATGCACCTACAACTTACAGAGCATGCAAAACAATACGACTGAAAACGTAGCAAGTGCTGAATTCAGATTTAATTTTCCAGTGCTTTACAGTACTGTGCTCTACAGTTTCATGAGAAAATTATGGGCTACCTTTCTGGTAAAATGTTTAAGACAAAACATCTAGGCTGAAGTTTAGAATAACCTGTCACTAGCTTTTCTTGATTTCACTTATTATCTACAACTCAACAGATACTGAAATAATTTTTTCCCAACAGCTTGAACAAGAAGATTTATCAGGTAGTTTGCTGAACTTGGCATGACATGCGTTGTCCTAAACCGACCACTTTATCTTCCTTCCTTTAATCCATCCATCCATCCATCCATCCATCCATCCATCCATCCATCCATCCATCCAAAAAATTCCTTAGTAATATTTCAGGATGACAAAAAAAAAAAATAGCAGGGACAGGTTAATCAGAAAAGCAGTATCAGAACTGCTATAACATCTAGCAGTTTACTGATGAGTCTTACTCTAGCAGGAAAGGGCACAACAGCGACCAAATAAACACAAAAAACATGTTACAGTTTAAATAGAAGTTATTGGTTTGGTGAAAACAAAATTAATGCAACTTATATATTCTGGGTTACAAAGATTCAGCATTACAATCAAGTGATTGTAACAATATCTTCTGTAGTCTAGTAACCTGTCACTAAACCACCATTAGGACACACTCAAGCTACTATTGCTTATGTAAAACAGCCCTAGTGAAATGAGTAAATATTCCTATGCTAACACTGAATTAACACTGGCATATACTGGACATTTGTTCCCTTACAATTAGATGATAATTGCAGATTGAGAGATACATCATGTCTCTTGCCTTTTAGGTCCATCAAGAGATTTCAAATATATAGCAACCATATCTCCTATTCACACTCCAGAGGCATTCCAGTAAAACTTAATATCATTCAAAACAGTTGTAATTAGATATTCTCTAGTCTCAACTTGACAGGGAAAATGATTTTCTAATCTTATTTATCCATCGTGGTCTCATTTAATAAAGCCTAAAGCAATTGCGTACTAAAGAAAAAGATTCTGTTCTAGATATTCTGATACAAATAATTCATTTCATATGAATGATTCTCTTACAAGTTTTCTATGATATGGGAGAGAATGAACAATTTTACTACATAAAAGTACATATTTTTATCATCTCAAAAAAAAAAAAATCTTACACTGTAAAAATGTCTATTATGGGAAAAAAATCTTTTGGATGATAGCCCAATCAATTTTACATACAGTGCAAAGTAGGAAAATAGTACTTTACCTGTGCTAGAAAATTCAGCTGTCCCTGACAGCTTAGATATTGTCAGAAAAATTTTGATATACTGCTTGAAGTAAATATGAGGGGCAGCATGGCTGTGGCTAAGACAAGAAAAAAATAAGTTACTGAGCAAAGGGAATCAGAGAGGAAAAGAGAGGAACTAGAGATGCTGGCTGACCACAGCAACAGGAAAGATAAAATGTGAATCAAGATGTGAAACGTGAAACAGAAGTATGAAAATTTGAAACAAAATATTTTGTTGCAAAGGCTGGGTGACTGGATATGAAGTAAGAAGAAAGGAGCATTTTAAGATTGATTTCAAGAGAGGAGTAAGTGATAGGACCAACACCTTTATTTATGGCAGGAAAATGAAAAGGGCATGAGCACATACTTTGTGTCACTAGTGTTTGTTTGTTTGTTTTTTGTCTGAATCCAGACAGTGTCATGTGCGCATATTTACATAGTTTAGGTTGAGAAAGTTGCTCAAAAGATAGAAATATAGAATTCATAGATCAAAACAGCAACAGTGAAAGAAATTCAATGTTTTCTATTTAGTTATTTGTCTTTGCAGGGAGAAATACACATTTTCACAGAGGAAAATCTGCACTAAATACCTAAGAAACAGGGACTAGTTTTTAAATATCTCAGGAGATGCTATTTACACAGAAATATTTAAGAAATGAACAGGGAGAATGTTTATATATATATATATATTATATATACACTTAATTTCCTGAGATTCGTTATAACATAAAACAAACATTCAAGGGACTGGGAATTATGTTCCGTTCCTGTAAATGAAATTGATGTGCTGTAAGGGTCATTAGCCGTTTTGCCCTGAAAACTTCAGCTAGCTTAGTTCCTCTAGACGATGAAAATGAATGGCTGCCTGTGATCCCCAAATTATCCTCCTGATTAAAAACTCTGAGTTTTTTTAAGCCCCAAAAAACTTTTCAGTGAAAACTCACTGCTGTCTGCTGCTTAACGTAAATCTAATGCTTTGTACCCATAAGCCTAATGCATCTGGAACAAGATGATCTTCAGGGTCCCTTCCAGCCTGAACCATCCTGTGGTTCTATGATTCATACCCTGAGCTGTGGCCAACATAGTGCTCCTCGCGTGTAGAAACCTAACCATATCACAACACGACCTATCATGTGCATGTGTGATCTCATTTCTGCTACTCTCTTTAAGGCCTAAGACATACATTCTGACATGCAAAATCTTTCTGGCAGGATATCATTACTTGACAGGGCCATAAAAAGTACTATAGGAGGAAGAAAGCACAACTTTCACATGAAGAGGCTATGGGCACAAGTTGGGACACAGGAGGTTTCCTCTGAACATGAGGGAGCACTTCTGTGTTTTGTGGGTGACCAAGCGCTGGCACAAGTCGCCCAGAGAGGCTGTGGGGTCTCCAGAAGCTGCTTGGACATGGTGCTGGGCAGCCTGCTCTGGGTGTCCCTGCTTGCACAGGGGCTTGGGAGTAGGTGACCTCGAGAGGTCCCTGCCAACCACAACCACTCTGCGGTTCTGCATCTCAGTGACAAAGCTGAGCCTCCAAAGAACAAAAACAAACAAACAAACAAACTAAACCCACAGCAAACAACTCGCCCCCCCCCCTCCCCCACCTTTCCCGTTGACCCTGCTTTCAACCAAGCATCCGCTCGAGCAAGCAAACTTGCATCGCCCCGCCAGTTTGCGCGCCCCCTCCACGGCACGGTCCCGTCCCATCCGAGCACCGGGGGTGGCCCGGGGGGCGCATGGGGTCTCTCGGGGGGCGCACGGGGCGGCTCGGGGCGCGCCCCCTCCCGTCCCCGCGGGGCAGAACGCCCCCGGCCCGTTACCGCCCGCCCGTCCCCGGTGTCGGCGGGGTCCCCGCTCCCCTCCCAACCCCCCCGGCTCCCCCCCACCCCGGGCCCTTACTCTTTGGGGCCCAGGAGCCCGGAACTGCTGCGGCTCCCGACCTCTTTCTTCTTGCCACCCTTGGAGCCCATCGCGGCGGCTGCCGCCGCGTCCACCGCGTTGCCGGGCGACCTGGACCCGCGGAGGTAGCGGGTCCAGCGCCGCCCCGCGGCCCAGGGCCCCTGCGGCCAGCCGACCCCCGGCATAGCGACCCCTCGGCGACCACACCGGCGGAGTCCCGGCGGCCGCCGCCAGCGGCGGGGCGCGCGGCGGAGAAACGGGGGAGGCACGAGGGGGGGGGGGGGGCGCAAGCAAAGGAAGCCCGCTGGGAATAGAGGCCGTGATGCGACCCAAAGGGTGGCAAAAAGGAAAAGGCTGAACTTCGGCGGTGGTGGAGCGGTCTTTTCTGAAGCTGCGAGGTAGCTTCCGGGGACTTTCTGAAGACAGTAATTTGGAAAAAAAATAAATAAAAAATAATAATAATAAAATAAAGATGGGAAATAAAGTGCATTTTGTCATAAATGTTCAAATCACATGAATCAGCTTATGGAGAACACACAAAGACTGAGAGCAAAAAGTACCCATTTGAAATGGTAGGGAAAGGAAAGGGGAAAGGAAAGGGAAATGGAAAGGGAAGGAAAAATGGAAAGGGAAAAGAAAAAAGTCAATGGAAAAGAAAAAAAGAAAAAAAGAAAATGGAAAGGGAATGGGAAAGGAAAATAGTCCCAGAGCTTGGAGAGCATTTAGAGCTGAAGTGGACAAGCATTTATCTTTTTCACATCAAAATGATAGAACTAATTAGTACCTGATATGAAGCCTACAATTACTGAAGTGAACGGAGTTTCACCAAGGTCAGGTAAACCTAACCTTTGTCAACTGCTTTTGGATTCAGCAAACAGTTGACTTCAACTAACCTAAGAGGACTTTTTCAGATACAGTCCAGACATTACACTATCCCTAACAACTCCTATTCTCTAAATAACTCCACCTTTTTACTATTTCCCAGTGTGTAGTGCATGATGAAAAATCTGTGATAGAACAGATCATATGTGTTCACTTAGTCTTATTCAAACTAATATGAAAATCAATTAAAATGTATTTGTTTATATTTGTCACAGAGGACATGAGTAGGTCAAAAGATACAAGGAAAAACATGCAGATATTGCTATATCTACAGGCTTGCTTTAGACTAGTATCAGGTCTTGATTTATACCAAGATGACAGAAGGCCAAATATATACTTTTATGTTTCAAAGTGGAAAGTGCTCCGGCATCTTTGCATTTCCTTCAGCATTATGTCCAGCAGCATCCATTTTAAATAAGGTACCCCGGGACACTTCTCACTTGAGAACCAAACAAACATTTCCTGTTTGTTTATTTATTTTCAGACTGAGCTGCTGGCCTCCAGACAATTGTGCCATCAAATATTGATCAGGACATGCAGATGAATGATGGCAGACACAGAGGTGAGTTTGGACAGCTGGGTACTGCTTCAGTACCAGCAGAGGGCTCCACACCTCAAAGAGTTCTGCATGCTCGCAGGTTGAGGCTGGAAATCACAAGCAGAGTCTGTGACCCAGAGCACAGGTAAAACCCTTCAGCTCCTCTGTGGCTTCAGTCTTCCCTTCCCCATACTCACTGGGCAGAGAAGCTAAGAGGCATTCCCTCTTAGTAGGAAAATTTCATTCCTGATCCCACTGCAGGTGACCAGTGAGGTTTGCAGCATCCCAGCAAATACAAATTCTTGTAATACAGTTCTGTGAAAGACATCAGAAAAAAAAAAAAAAAAAAACAGAAATTTGAGTGCATGCCTATAAATATTTTGGGGTGAAGAAGGAGGAAAGACAGAAATCAGAATGTATGTAAGCTCCAGAACCCTTCATTCTTTGCTGTGTTAAAATCATACTTGCTACCCATGAAGTTCAAAATGAACCTTTTATCATGAAATTCTACATGTGTTTGGAAAAAAAAAAAAAGGACATTAAAAGCACATATCTGTGTGATTTGAGAAGAAAAAGAGTTTCTCAACTTTTACATCCATCAAGGTACATCCTTTTATTTAACTGGTGACTTAATTTGGAATTCCATACCCTAATAGCAATGACAAGGGTAGTCTGTTTGGAAAGACAAGTTAATCTGAATTTTAAAAAAGCTTGTTTCCCAGCTGGCAAAGAATCTGTAAGGTCAAATCAGCTGTTTCATTGGCCTAATGTCTCAGGCCATGAAGTGTATCTGACAGACACTCCCCAAAGGGAAAAGATGTTAGGGTAGAGGCAGCCTTATAGATGGAAAGTATGAAATAAAAATACAAGACAATAAAAGAAGTACGGTGCTGCTGTATGTCAGGAATCCATTGGGATTTAATATATCCTAAGATAACACATACCAATTAGCAATGGATGGATGGCATTCTGGTCACCACTCTTCTAAAACACAATTTTAAACACTTATTTGGCGGTGCGTTTTGTTCCTTAAACCATTACACAGGTAACTGCTGTTGTCACTTGGAGAAAAAACAGCTTTTTAGCCCTAAATACTTTGCACTTATTGTAGCTGCAAATAGTAGCTGGAGAGAAGAGGAAAACTCCTCTCAGGAGTCTCGGAGCTCAGACAGCTCCAACTTAGATGGCTCAGACTTAACTCTCCTCAGATTTTACACAAGGTATTCCAGAACAAATGAGGAGAAAGCTTAGTCTTAAGAAGTGAAACCCTGGGAGTGTGGTAGCAGGTAAACCTTACCAGTGTGTAGAAATACCTGACATGGAGACTAAAGATGGTCAGATTCTTCCCAGGGGTACCCAGTGACAGGATGAGAAAACACTTAAGTCAAAACAGAAAATTCCACTCCAAAATAATCGTGTGCATTGCTTTGTATGAGGCTAGTCAAACACTAGCAGTAGTCTTCTGATAGGACTTCAGAGTCTCCCTATTGGACATGGCCATAAGCTACCTTGCCGTAGCTACTGCTCTTCTGAGCAGGGGTGTTGGACTAGACAAGCTCCTGAGGCCCCTTCTGACCTCAGCCACTCCGCAATTTTGGGAAGTTTTCCACAAAGAAGAGGTTAAAATCCTAGATGGAAGTAGTTGTAAGAAGATATGCTGCATCTTTAAGTATGAAGTTGCTACATAGGTAAGAGATGAAAAGGTAGCAGAACAATGCTGACTTGCTTTTGTTTGGGAAGTTGGCTCCTGAGGTAACTTACAGGACAGTGAACTGAATTTGAGCAAAACCATCTTCAAACAGACAAACTTTTCACAAGCAGTGATGTTTTGTTAACTTAAGTCAGTGTGACATAGAAAGCAAAGCAGAGAAAATGGACTATACAAATATTTTGGGTAAACTGATGTAGTAAGACACGGTATAGGAACTAGCTGCATAGCAGAGAACAGTCTTTTAAGTCCACAGCCATCTGCCCATTGCCATTTCAAAAATATCTAATGATACTGTTTCTCATTTGATTTTGCTAGGAACACGTCTTGCCTTTTCTAGTAAAATAGACACTCCCCAAATTTTGGTGAACCTCAGCTGTGTTACAATTTTCACTCATCGTTTTGAGTTCTTTGCTACAGCACTGATTGGTTGCACTGTCATAATACAGTCTCATTTTTTACCCCAGAACTGATTTTGGGGAAGATGGTCCCAAAACACTGTGTAATATATTCTACAGTTGTCCAAGCCCAGTTTAAATATACCATTACCATTGAATTCCATGGAAAGAGTCAGAGCACATGTTTAGCTTTAACCTTTTTTAGCTTTGATCCTCACTCTCTCTCTTTCTCTCCAGTATTTGGGTAACAGTGCAAGCAGCCAGCAAAGAAAAACTAAATAACTCAAACAATCGGGCACTGCCACACCTTTCTTTTGTAAGTTTATGCTTGATGATTCATAAAAGGAATGTCTACGTCAAAATGAAAAACTTCCTGGTTTTGATAGAGTGTGAAAATCCCTATCTGAACTCTGGAGTTGAGGGCAACTGCAGTACTCTAGCTACTGCAATTGTTAAGAAATGGGGATACTCAGAGAAAGTAGCACTACCTCTTAAAAAGAATGGCTAAATCTTGGCCCAAAAGATATTATGAATTATGACCACACCCTGAGGGATGAAAGGATAATTCTAGTTTTAAAATAAGAATCACTGCACAGTCTTAATGCAGTGTTAACTGCTGAGCTGTAGAGACTACTAAATCTCTCAGTACACCATTTTACTTTAGTATTTTGCTATTCACTTTTAAGGATGTAACTTTTTTGCAGAAGATTAAAGAAGTTAAGTCTTGTTTGTTCTAATTCAAGGCAAGCTGCAAATCACAGCAAATCCTTTTTAATAGTGATTAACTTCAGTCCAGTTTTAAACAAATGTTTATGTATGGTTGCAGTTCTGCATAAAGGCTAAAAGCAAAAAAGATACTCTTAAAAATGCAGAATATAAGATTGCTAGACAAATTTTGAATCATGTGATTAAATTCTTAAAGAAAAACGAGGAAGACAACCATAGATAAACAACCATAGATAAAGCTGTAAAATGTCTTCAAACTTGTTTTCCACCCAAGTAAAAATACAATCTTTAAGAAAGGACACAACAGGTTTACATTTTCTGACTTCTGAAACCCAAAAATGACAAGTCATTATGACACTTGTGCTGTTATACACATGAGAAGTGCTGTCACAGCTATTAGAACTAAAGTAATCTCATGTAATTGTGCTTAAAAACAATAATCCAAGGAAAATAACTGCCACTCTGATGGACAATCTAACTGAAAGCCTTTCTTTCTTAAACTACTAAATAGTAGAAGGCAGTGATTTTAGTGACCTTGAGGCAAAGCATAGTTGGGGAAAAAAAGCAATTGAAGTTCAAAAGAAAGTAGTTTGCCTGTAGAAATATCTATATAGAAGCATTAGCACTTAAACTGGCCAGATGCTATAAAAAGCAAACAGACTTGAAGTAATCTTTGTGCACAATACAACAATTCCATCGTTTTATTGGACTAAATAAACACTGAGTATAAAACCATTTTTGTGGCATAGTAATTGAATGTGGAATGCATCTTGGAGGGGCAGACATTTTATTACATCAAGACTGATAGAGCATTGTCAAAAAAATCAAATTCACTCATAGTAATCAAAATTGCTTGAACATAATATGAACTATGGAAATTGATAATGTGACTCAAGCACTATACTACGGAGCTACAGAGCAGCCTTCAATACCACAGTTTACAGAACAGTCTTGCAAAGCAAAAGTTAAAAAAATCAAATGTATCTGAATGTGAGGAGCTGAAAGTCCTTTCTTCTGGATTGATATGTACAAGTAAAGGATAGTCTAGAAAGAGAATTAGCCATATGCTCCGTAAGGAGCTATGAGCTTTCAACAAGACAATTACCATAACATAAGCTTTCAGAAGAGTCATCATAATGAACAGCTTAAAAGTTTCTAAGTTAAAAAAATGAAAAACAAAATTTTGAATGTTTTTATCAAAAGACTGAACACTTTGTTTCATTTCCTAGAACCTAGGAAAAAAACAATACTGATATGTTGACCCTCTACTTGTTCATCTCCCAAGCCAAGACTATTCAAACACCATACTTACCGATAAAATTCTTCTTAAGGTACTTAAAAGGAATGTTGAGGAATGAAGCATTCTGCATGAATACAGACTAAAATGGTAAAATAACTAGTGAAGTGATAAATGTTACTAAAATTTTACTAAATGAATTTTATAATTTATTTATGAGTCCACATAAGCAACATAGGATGTCTAAGCTAGTAATTTTTCACTGAATGAACGTGTTAGGTAGTGATAAAAGAAACCATGATTGTGTTTAAAAACCACACCAAGTACTTTTTTCTTCCCAGAGATGCTTGTTTAGACAAAAACAGAAACAAAGCAAGCTAACAGAGCTTTATAATAGTCATACAATACAGACAATTTCTTTCAAATAATCTTCATTAGATAAATCTGAATCTAGCACGTTCCTTATTTTCACTAGTGGGCTGCTGCAGAACAAAGAGTTCTGTCTGAAGTGACCTTTCACATACTGCCAAGCGAGTATTCCAATTCAGAATCATTACTTATATCACTGGCATTTTCCTAATACACTTTTTTTTATTCCTGTACATTGCCACTTCATTTTCTTACATTTTTCAGTAATTCATTATACAAAGGATGAATGTGTATGCACATTTAGAGAACTGTTTCCATAGCAAGTAAAGTGTTCCATAAAGGAGGAAGGAAGCAGCCAGTTCTCCATTTTAGAATCAAGATCATTAAGATACTAAAAGCCAGAAGATAAAGGAGCTCCATTTGAAAGTATTTCACCATTCAACACCACGATTTTACTACAAAGATTCATTTTATAACTATTTACTCTTATCACCACCTATCAAACAGTGACTCAGGCACTAAGTCTCTAAGAATTGCTCAAAGTATTCCCCAGCAATTAATCACTAATAATAAACAAGGATTTGCACACTTCAAGGAGACTGAATGCTATTAAGACTCAGTCTAACATTTTAAACAAAACTCCAGAGCTTAGATCATAGATTAGCTCATACTTTTTTACTACTGCAACTAAGTTACATCTAGAAAATTACATAGTAATTACATGTATTTACATCACTAATTACTCCAAGTCCTTTATAATTTTTTTCAGAAGTTGCAAAGTCTCATTAAACTTTTTAAACAAATTAGCTGCACAGACAGACCACACAACTACAATACAGAATGACTATTTGCCATTTCTAGTCTTTACGAAATAAGATAATGGAAACATGCCAAGTAAGACACTTTACTTGAAGCAGTGACTTGGATTTTTACTCAAGTCCTTTATCTCAAAATGATCCCTTAAATACAGGGACTACACGCCAGGTACTTGCTCATTTAAGATTGAAATATTTCAAATTGCAAGAGGTAATGAAATACAATAGCACAGGGCTTCTGTTCATCTGATTAAATTGAGATGAATCACTATACGATATATCCCGTAGATGTAAAACAAATGTTTGATACTTCCTACTTGCCAGTCTGAAGTTAAATCAGGTCCGTCTAAGCTTCAGATATCTTTCCAAAACAAAGATCTTAGGTAAATTACAACAGGTTTTTGTGCCTAGTCTAATTGATCTTTGTAGATTGTATTTCTTAAATTGTATTTCCTAAACATCACTCAGGCTCAACTTCTCCAGTCAGTGACATAATAAATCAAAATTACTATACTCCACAGTTTGACAGTCATGGCCACTTTAAATTCATAAGGAATTTACGAAGAGAGCAAGCCACAAAGAAGATAAGGAAAGTGCTTAAACAGAACAGCAATAGCTCTTCAAGCAGCCATTTAGACATTTGAAAAACTAATCTGTACAGGATTACATTGCCAAGACACAGTGAAGATTCACACTCTGGTAGAGTCCCAGAGCTTCAGTCTGGTTTTCATTCTGCTGTTGAATTTGAGAACTAAGAACAGGAAAAAGCACAGAGGTTACTCAGCAAAAAAAAAGTCTACCTTTACTGGCAATTTCTCCAATAAAAGAGGTATTTAAGGAACTGGAACTTGAACTTACTACACAAGCTTTTTATGACATACTAGACAGAAACCAAAAAGTGGCCTTACACCATTAGTCAGAGTGTTTATGTTAACGCATGGGTCCAGTAAGCTTACTTGTTTGAAATCAAATAAACAAATTTCATGTTTAGTCAAGAATTTTTGCTGTGTATCTATATCTATTCAAGAAGTACAAAACAAACAGACTTTGCAAATGCTCCACTAGCTACTTAGTGTATTTGTACAGATATGCTTTAAGTAGTTTAGGAGATTAAACTCGCTTGTTAAAGCGATTTACAGTCCAAGTGAACTTCTACAGGTGGCTGAACAGGAAGATTATGGTAATTCCAGGTTAGCTAGAAAGGTTAACAACCCATACAAACCAAGAAGCAAGGAACATGGTTGGGATGCAGCTTCATTTCTGGTGTGCTACAGGCTTTCAAAGAAGTTGTAGGCAGCAACCAAGCTTTAAGTGTCCAGTTTTAAGTGTCAGGTAAGTCTGCATGTCTAATGGATGCATCCCTCAGTGCTTCAGTGGAAGGATAACAGACCATGGACAAACAAATCAAAGTTAGAGGTTCAGACTAGATAAATGCTCATGAGGATGGTTATGCTTTGAAACAACTTTCCCAGAGATCATAAAGTCTGTTGCTGAAGGTTTAAGAGCAGAAGGCCACATGAAGGCCTGAGCAACCTTGTATGACCTTGCTTGGAGAAGGATATTAAGCTTGACAACCTAAGAACCCTTTCATCCGAATTTTATAATCCTAAACTAGTTAAACCCAGTTTTAATTTGTACCAATCCTTACTATGATAAATTAAAACAAGCCTTTAACACAGCAACTACTAGAATACACGTTTTCACTGACATTTGAAAACAAGTTTATACAGGATGGCACACATGAAGATTCATTCTCAAAAGCATACACCAACAACATAAGATGCCCAAATATATTTATTGGTCTCTTAAAAAGTATGTTACTCTTTAGAAAAAAGACAGCTTAGGAAGTTTCAATGCAGATTAGAGTACATCCAGTCTGGCACATACTTCATGCAATGTTTAAACATCAGTACCATCAGACCAAACAAGATAAGACTTCTGAAGCCAGTAGCAATAAGATACCAGGACAGAAGAAACCTTTAAAATTTAAAAGGAGCTTCAAAGCCTTTCAGCCAAGCAGAGCCAGAGTTCCAGAATATATTCAAGAACTGTCGTCTCTCTACTCCTTTTGATTTTCATTTGCTGCCAGAAATGCATATGAGTTATAATAAGGAAACTTGAGCACAGAGAGCTACAAACTGGTAAGCCAGTTCACCAGCCCTGAGTAGTCAGAAGAGTGCAGCACTGTTCTAAAATTGAAAAAAGGTAGAGCTTTGTGTTTGATAGGCTAGAAAGAAATAGTTTAACTGGTTCTTTGATGACATCTCTCCTTCTCTCAGTATTCAGAACCATCTCCAGGCAGAAGAAAAGAAGCAAGTTGATTATCACAGGACAGTAAGTTATTTACTTTATGCACTCTTGCTAAAGTTTTAAGTGTTAGTGCATGAAAAGGTTTCTGGACATTTCTAGGTGTGCATATGGGTGAAATTACCATAACTATAGTTGTGTCAGAAGTACAACTGTATTCATTAATGTGTTTCACAGGTAAAGTAATAGCTGAAAATATTCTGCTTTAATTAGCTGGAGATGCATTTTTGTTATCATCTTTAACCATGCCTTTCCCATTAAATACAGTCGTTTATCCATCTTGTTCTTACTCTGTGGTAAAAGCAGTCTACTCCACTCAATCCTGGTGAACCCACTAAGGATGATATCTCCTGTCTGTCATTGTCCACTTCAAGATTTCTGGAATGTCTCGATCCAGGAGAACTAGCAATGAGACAGACCCTCATGGTGGGGATAATAAATAAGGACAGGTGTGTAGGTGAGAAATCAGGCTAAAGTGGGACATTACTGGTGACAAAGGAGAAGTATTCAGAAAAGGTGCAAGTGTCTGTTCAGCTAAAACCATGAGTGAGTCCTATTTGGAATGTACCATATGTTCTAGAAGGAAAGTAGACACTGAATGTAACTTTATTCCTTTTTCAGGAGTGTAACCAATACCTTATGTTCTCAGGTAAGAAACTAATCAGACTTAGACGCAGCCACTCAAGCAAGTGGAGTGACAGTTCACAAGTTCCAGGCTAAACAAGAATATGTAAATGCCCACATGAATCACCTGTTCAGATAATACCAGACACCCCATATGGATTGTCACAATGCAGCACCATAGCAGCAGTTTAATTTAAAGAACAGTCTTGCTGCTCATTCCATCACATTTGCTGAACAGTGGTAGCATTAGCAGCACTGTGATTTACTCTCCGCTTTCAATGGGTCTAGGTCCAGTTTTGGTTTCCCCACATCATTCTCTTCATTAGGAAAGGTTTTATAGTTGGCAAGGATGTTTTCCACCAAGAATCGAGCAGCTTCATCTATGTTGATGTTGTCCTAAAAATATTGAAAGCAAAGAAGTCAGTCTTATTTTAAGAAGGGTCATACATTCCTAGTAGAAGCTGTCCAAATACAAACTTCTCTGCAGTCACCAGCATGATGCAAACACCTTAGATGCATGAGGTTATGGCTCAAACACTTGTTCTTCTGCAAAAATCAGTAAGAAAGGTTTGATACAAAGGTAATTCACCCATATTACATATAGAATACTTTGACTCTAATCTAGTGTGCTGTCTGGGAATAAGCTTCATCTACATTTGGAAGAGTCACAAGTGCTGAATTGGATTTTTGCATCAGGAAAGACAGATGGTTACAGTGCTCATAGTAGTGAGACACCTTCTAGGGTCTTTTCCTGTTTCTGCTGCAGTTTGGATTTTATCATTTTTCGAAAAAGGACCTTTCGAATCAGCCTGAAACGCAGCTAAATCTGGGTGCCTCATCTAGCTACTCTACATTTTCTTACGCATGCTTTGAAAAGTAACTTAATTTACACTCCAAAGAAGTCATATATGTAGGATACCTAGAGTTGTATTTCAGCCTGGTGCCTCAGTTGCTGTGTACTTTCCTTATTTTAAGGCAATCAGGAGAAGACTTATTCCTCTTACAGAACTTTTAAGGAAAAGCATCTGTGCATCATGCCAGAAATGGCTATTGCTTACAAGATAACACTGTGCCAGTTTGTCAGCAGCAGCTAAAGGAAGTGGGCAAAACAAGGAAAGAGAGGGACCTTGAGGTTTAGCTTACAATGTAAAGGAGTTATCAGCCAGACCAGTAACTTGGTCTGCCAGACACATTGTCTTCATCTAGAAAGAAACCTTACATTTCAAGCAATCAGGTTTTAAACTGTTGGATTTCACTTCCAACTAAGCTACTGCAAGTTTATATGTACATTGACCAAATTGGCAGACAAAAACCAATATAAAACATTACTCATTTATTTGAATAAAGCAGCTATCTTAAGTTGCTACACTGAGCAATTTGCTTTTCCCTAGTTCAGTCTTGCTACTGCCTG
Organism: Anser cygnoides; assembly: GCF_040182565.1. Taxonomy (NCBI): domain Eukaryota; kingdom Metazoa; phylum Chordata; class Aves; order Anseriformes; family Anatidae; genus Anser; species Anser cygnoides. The sequence goes on along the minus strand of NC_089875.1, from coordinate 51,788,729 downwards.
ATAAAATAGAAGAGTAGTTTAGTAACATTATCATCAGGGTGGGTAGTAGCAAGTGAGCAAATAGCTTGTTCACTTCTGAAGTCTTACCACTTCCTTCATGCAACAGGAAAGAAAAGCTGCAATATGAAAACCAGCACCTAAAGATAACTTGCCTTTTTTTTCAGTAGTTCAATCAGTAGAACTAACATCTACTGAATGATACTGATCCTGACACACACAAGATCAAAGCAGCTTATTGAACTTGGTTAATTAAGGCTTCCAGTTAGTTTTAAAGCTGAGTTTACAGTGCAATTCTCATCTAATCCGTATATGTTGGAAGTTTTCTGTAGCTGTAAGCTATCCTGCACACCATATCTAATTTTTGTGGAACATAGTCACATCCTATATCTTAGTTTTCTTCCCCTCATGGCATTAGAAGAGATGAACATAACCGATACTTACCAGTTAAAACATCTTTATTTATGCTTACCTTGGCAGATGTTTCAAACCACCCAACAAAGCCACCTTCCCTGCAGAACTGGTCCATTTGAGAGGGATTCTGGCTGCCATCTTTCTTCTGGTCGCACTTGTTTGCAAGAAGAACAGCAGGGATGGGGCTACCATTGGGAAGTAATACTTTACTGTCCAAATCATGCTTCCATTTTGAAACAGCTTCAAAAGTGGAGCCTCTTGTGACATCAAACACCACAAATGCACCAACTGCCTCTTTGTAGTATACTCTTGTCATATTTCCAAAACGCTCCTGGCCTGAAAAGAAGGGAGTAGCAGTAGTTATATTTTTAGCATAAGCTGTAGTGAATATAAGTAGACTTCTGTACCAGGTTAGTATACATCAGTTTAGCATTTCGCTCTAATAGCCTAGTCTCTTCCATCCTGTGGAAGCTGATTACAACAGGGCCATTATGTACATCATACATGACAAGCCAGATGCTAAAAGTCTGCAACTCCAGCTACCACTTAAACTTTTAAATCTTATTTGTTAAATAGTGATTTTAGGCATTACCTCTCAAAGAGCACTATCAGCACAACTAGACAGAAGTTATTTCCACAAAAGACATTTCTGCATGATTTAGATAAACCTAGTCACTTCAGATACAAATTTAAGCAAACCCAGAGGCTTTAACAGGGGGACAGATGTAGCTTTCTACAAGCTCTGAAGCCTAATACCCTTCAGTGGATCTTCTGAAGGAATCACCTGCATTATATATTTTTTCCTTAGGGACAAGCTTAGACAGAGCTACTTTAATAGTTCTAAGCTAAACTTCTCATCTTTGACTTTGCCTTTCAAGTCAAAGACCTTCTCTGTAATAGTTTCCAACTATAGGAATCCTACCGCAGTCCCAGGATTTGGTGCAAGGTGACCAGAATAGTTCAAGTACAATTGAACTTAATAAAAATCTGGATGAAAGCCAATGTCCAGTACTAAAAAACCCTTTTCTTCATAAATACAGCTCTTGTAGTCAGTATGCTTGAGATGTAGACTTAAAATACAGCTCAGCTTTTCTTCTGTTTGAAAAGTCACACTATGTTTATACTTGAGTGAGCAAAACAGTATCAAGTGTGAGCATATCACTTGGAAGTTTGGGCTACTAAAATGATTTTCTGCTTTGTTTAGAAGTCTCCACCGGGAAAAGTGATCCTTGCACTATGCCACTTAATACACTGTAAAACTACTTTAGCCGTTAGCATTTAGTTCACATGCAGTTTTAGAACAAAGTTAGGATTTTAATTGGGAACATTGCTGTCCTTTGTTTATAAACATTTCAGTCTGTCTTTGATTACCAAGGACAGTTACCAGAAGAACTGGGTATTATCTTCTCACAAAGAACCAGAAATCACTAAGTAAAAGAACTTGACAAGTTCTGCTGCTCAACGTGATGCTTTCCTAGCTCAATTGCTTCGTTTTCATGTCAGTACTTCAGATTAGCTCATTCTTTACAGAGATTTTCAGAAGAGACAGACAAAGCATCTGCTAGAAATGCCTGAAACCAGCAGTAGCCACAAGCAGTAGCTTCCATAGAACCGTGAAGTTGTAGAAAGGATTTTTTTTTCCTAACTGTTCAACTTTTAAAGTATGATGCTGCATAAAGCAGCATCACTAGCTGACACTGAGGAGGAGAACAAGTTACACGACTTTCTTACTACCAGCAGAGTATCCCATGTGAGAACAAGGAACACGCAGAAGGGGAAAGATGAACCAAGCCTGCATCTCAAACTGTCACTGAAAGATGCACATTCATTACACACTGTTTAGGAAACTTGTACACAAACAACTTGTTGCCTTTCAAGCACAAGAGAAAGCCTGGAAAGGCATAGCTAGGTAAATTTGGTATCATCACCAATTCCTGTTACGCAGGCATGTTTCCCTGCTAAAGTGCTAAATGCTAGAGGGCTAAATCCTGTCTTCAGTTCAGGAAGCATATTCCTCTGCACCAGAGGATGGGCTCACAAAACAAAAAGCATTCTCTGCATATTCTTCTATAATTCAAATTTGCATGACAGCAAACAAGAAGACACACAGCAGTGTAGTATTACAGATTAATGCCTTTTATAGATCAAATACTCCAGTCTGAAAGCTGCTCTTTTCTGAAGTAGCCCCAGCTCCAAAACAGTTCACTACAGAGCTGCCCTCCCCTCTGGAATTTGCATATGCTATGCTGTCAGACCTGCATACTAGCTTATGACTGCTCTTTCATCTGTTTCAAAGTCCTATAAGGATGGATAGGATCTTCCTATTCCATAGACAAACAATAACACACGGCCTGCCTAAAAGATAATTTTTCCTGTGTTAACAGGTATGTGTCATGAGTCAGGAAGAGAGTTCAGTATAAACCAGGTAGACTTCCTGTACAATTCTGTTACCGCTGACAATGCGCAGGCTTTAGCCTGAGCCTCTTGTATTTGCAAGTTTAACAGGAATTTGACACAAAACAAGTGCTTTTTTGCTTGCAGAAAACAAGCTATAGAACACTACAAGTCTGAACATCATTCTCTATGAGAGATATTCCTATATAAGCTATTAAAACTGATTTTACTTAAATTTTGCCATGCTCAGTTCAGTCAGGGATTTCTCATTTCCTAAGTCCAGCAGGATTTTTGCTGTAGTAATCTTACACTGTGAGAACAATGTTGGCAGTACAGAAAGAGGATCATACCCACAGAGGGGAAAAGGCTAGAAGTGATCAGACAAAACTAGGCTTAAAGCCTCTAGTGCACAGAGTTGCAGAAGGAAAAGGACAGGAATGTAACTGCTTGCTTAGCACGGTGCTACAGAGAGGACATTAGAGGATAAGTCATGCTGATAGGTCTGTCATTTTGCTGTTATCCTGGTGGTAGCACTGAGGTATCCTTTCTGTTTCAGGGGTTCAGACTAAGCTGCAGGACAGTCATGGGGATCTGAGGTTTTATTTGGGGGTACTTCCATTTATATGTAAGTAGCTGTGTGCAATGCAGAGTTCTGCATTCTCTAACCACAAAGTTTTTACATCTAAATGACTCAGCACGCATTCTCACCATATTTTCCAGTAATTGCAACAGCATCAAGTGAAATAATTGCATAACGTCCTGCACTGGGATCTAATACAGTTCCCTACAGCAGCATCACAGGAATGAAGTTTAGTTTAAACCTGCATCAGACCTTGGGAGCTACTCTTGCTTCCCAGTTTACATCAAAACAGACCTAAAGCATAGCTAGCTACATGAAAAAAGTTAGAGCCTGGTCTGATATCTGAAGCTTTCTGTCCTTTACTTGACTACAAGAGATAAAGTTATCACCATAAGATTCAGGAAGTGCCAGCCTTGCCTTGAAGTATATTTTTACAAGTTTCTACAGCAATCTTTCCCAGTGCAAGGAATATACAAGGGTGTCCTGTTTATCACAGCAGCGTGACTTATTGTGGCAGTTCTTGCTTTTAGTTAGTGGGAGATGCCCTGCATTCCTACCATTACTGGAAGTCTTAATTCCTGCTTATGAGATGAAAATTGAGACTAGAAAAAGCATGTTAAATGTGCAAGTGACTGATAGATATGCATGGTATTGGACATGTCTGGTTCCTCCAGAAAAATTCTCCCATACCTTAAGAGTTAATAGTGGTTAATATGAACAGGAACCTACTCACTGACAGGAAAGTGGCCTATCTAGAAGTTTCCCTCAGCTGTTTTCTACTAGGAAAGGAAATGTTCACCTCTGTCAATATCAGAAGTACAGCACAAGTTCCCCTACCTTGTAAGATCTAGTCTTAGTCTATTAAGAAGCCACACTACTCTGAGAAACCACAGCTTTGTTACTTGCATTTAAACCATTTTCTTGGCACAAGCACTACTGCTGGAGAGAGTCTCAGCTCTCTCAGACAAAACTAATTCTGACATACTCCAAGAACTATCATTAATGAGGAAGGAAGAGATGACCACAGGTTATAAAAGCCTGACAAGTAGAAGAATGATGAAACAGTTTCTCTTGCTGAAGAGATCTTTGACAGGCTAATCAGCTTAATGGATGGCCAGAACTCAAAATTTGATTTTAAACAAGTCTGGCAGTTCCACATCAAATAATCCTAGACTGGAGAAGCAGGCTAAAGTCACCCAAAAGTAAACACAACTAGATGAAAAGTTTTATTTCAGACTAACAGCAAACAACTTTGAGGACCACTGCAATGAGCTTTGCAGTTTTTCCCCTGGACACAGTCATACTGATTTGTCAGAATTCCAGCATATAGTCAAAGCCCTCAGTTTATGAATAAGGCCAAGCAGCTGTTTCAGCATTCAGCTCAGTGTCCAGTTAGTTTAAAAGGCAGTTTAAGTAGTAAAGGAACATACCACACAAGAAATCTTTAATCTATAAAACCAAGCCAAGAAATATCCAGCAATACTATAGTAGCAAAGAAAGTAAGAGACCTAGTAAATCAAATTAGGCGAGTTCAAGAAGCCTAGAAGTAGAATCCTGCAGAGGTCTTCCTGTTATTCTGCTTTTCTGTCAACAGGTGAATCTCAACTACAGTACTATATATACACACTATATCACAGGATGCTTAATTAAATCATAATGAACAGTTGTAATTGATCAATGTTAGTCTGGGAATACTTTAATGTTCTCCTTCCCTTGTGAGAAGGGTTATCAAAGACCAGGTATTCACCATGACCATCGACAGTCAATAGGAGTCATGCCAAAATTCAAGAAGTTCAGGAACGGTCACTAATGGCAGCCTGGTGAAAGAACTCAACTGTCTTGGCTGATGATCTGAACAGCAGGGTAAGACCCCATGCAGGTACAGAGAATTCTGGTTTCTCTCACCACAGAGAGAAGAGAAGGAAACTTATGGTCAATGTTTAGCAAGTTAACAGATTTGGAAATACATAAGTATCTCAAAGTTGATACATGCTTCCTCCAAAACAGAGAAGTCCAGTGCAAGCCATAAGCAAAGCCCTCTAAGTAATGATTCTGCTCCACTGTCAGCATTTATCAGTGTTACAGTAGTTAGCAACAACATAGCCTGAAGTCTGTGAGGACACTAAGAGGGGTACCTGCAGGGGCACTGTAGAACATCTAAATGCAAGTTTAAGACAACTTTTACTGAGGAAAAAAGCTGGCACTGAACTATTGTGATATAAAGAGCGTAAACACATCGGGCTACACTGCAGTCCATATGCGATGTTTTGTGTACATGCATAAACAATAGACCACTGAAAATAAATACTTTTGAAGTAGAAAAATAAGTAACCTCTAATGAACTATTCAAGTTTTAACCCAGAGTTCTGTAAACATTTAGGATAGACTCAGACTGGCACTATGCTCAGGTTTTGGTACCTGTCTCCCTTGGGGAAGTCCTAGGTCCTTTATAATGCACTAAGCATCTCAGATTTAGATCAAGAATATCCATTTCACTTCCTAGGTAGCCACTACATTTTGAATGTCTGATGGTCCTACAGCTAGGTGTTTGACACCAGATAATAAATAGCCCGGATTGCCCCATTCTCCAGACATTTAATGTACATTTTAGCACCATGGGGTTCAGGTATGAGCTGACTGGGGCTGCTTTTTAGTGAGATATACCGATGTTACTTGCAAGCCACCACTGCTGCTGGTATTTCCCCCACCCACCCCCTGAGCCAGGACAGCTTGTCCCAGAACTGTCTTACCCAATTAGACTGGATCTGTTATTCAGCAGGAAGTAGGTTAACCAAACCACTATCAATATTACAGGACATGCTCAAGTGACTGCCTGCTTTTTCACATGGGCAGCAGCTGTAGATTGAGAAAGAGACAGAGAGACTCCGGGATAGCCAGTACTAGATGTCTTCCTGTTCCTCATCCTTACCCACATAAGCTATCAGTGCAAGACTGTCAAGTGTTTAAACTACAGAGGTGTTGAGCAAGATCAGTAGCATAGCAGGTATTAGGAACCTGTAGGAGTTGCAAAAGGCACATCAAGCTTCACTCTTACTTTTCACCACTGTGAAAGTAATACTTGGTATTTGTGGTTCTGATGACAAATGCCAAGAGGTTAAAAAGGCAAGAACATGAATATGACATTTTCCTGTATTAGACAGCACTAGAAATAGTTCCACTGCAGCTCTGGCGGTTGAGTAAAGAAAAGAAGTCTCAGATAATTTAAGTGAATTGGTAGTGTCCTTTCTTACTAAGGGTGGTATGGGAAAGATAATGACCACTGGATGGACAACTTACTGACAATAAGTGTCCCACACCCTTCAGAGAAAGGCTTTTCACTGAAAAAAAGCCAGTTAATCCCTACTTGACTGACTCCCACTTCACTATAAGAGATGACCTTTGGTACTCTGGTTATGTTTACATTAGAAAGCAGGGAAGTGCAATAAAACCAATTCTGTTGAGTGAGACAGTATTGAGACCTGCCATCCACACTGTACTGTACACTACAGGTACAGTATGTACGAGAGAGTTGTTCTAGACTATTTGTGGTCATTGAAGTAACTGATAAATGACAGCTCAGGTGAAGCAGTGTCCTGACTGCTTAGATCAGGACTTGAAGCACTTTCACGGGTTCTTAGAAGTCACTGTTTCATTCTTTAACAGAACGAAGTAGCTTGCTCTAAAGTTTCATTGCACAGCACAGCCAGAATCTGAACTAGTCGTTTATTTGTTAGTCTTTCCATTTGAAAATTCAGGTAGCTAGTCTCACCGATTTTGCTGTTTGTTATTTCTACACCTCAGGATAAAGTCGGACCAATGCAACAGCAGAATCACCTAGGTGCAAGCACTCAGAAGCTGGATACCTGATTTCTATCAGTAAAAACTGACAACATCTGCCATCCTGATAGATGGGGAAAGCACACCATTCTTTTCTACAAAGAAAAAGCTTGTATGTAGGAGGAACTTTCTTCAAGAACCTGCACAGCTCACAGGGAGGTTTACAGTAAGACTGAAACTTTTCTTTGCTGCCTGTAGCCTTAGGCTAATCCAGTGATTTAAGACTGCCTAAACTAGCTTTAACAGCTTAATATCTTGTAATCTAAGATTACCTCCTCTAAGCTTAGAGAAGATGCACTTGCAATTCAGCTAGCTTCATCCAGAATCAAGTCTACTATAGGTAAGAGACCGACAGTCCTGTTCATACAGGAAAATTTCACAGGTTAGTTTTCACTTGTTCTGCTTGCAGTTTTGACAAATTGAGAAGTTCCTGACGAAGCAGTAGATTTCTGATCCATAGAAGAGTATAGTTCAACCAAACTAAATAATTTCTAACTAAACAGATACAACATGTATAGAAAAAACTCCTTGCATTAGAATTCACACAAAGTTGACAATCAGTGCCGGTAACAGCATGAACAGGTAGTTCCAATTTTGTTCTAAAAAGTCTTAAAACAAGTCACCTGCCAGAGTTAAACTACTTCATGCCCAACACCCCCGATCCATCTCCTTCAGTGCACTGCCACACAGCCAGAGCTGTACTGTGTACTTAGTGATGCTGCATGGCACTGTGGCATTTCACAACACAAGAGAACAATTCTAAAGTCAGTTTGTCTCGAGATCAACTTTATCACGAGACTGAAAAAATTTTAATCTCTAAAACAGTCAGTGTGTCATGGCACATTGTGTGCCACTGGAATTTTATATCAAGTAGCTGCCACTTTGCTCTGCCCAGCACTCTAGTCTGGGAGCACTCAAAGAACAAGTTCCCATAGCTTTAACAGTGACACTCAAAGGCTTCTTTAAAAATACTTTTTGAAAAGCTGCCAAGATCCACACAATAAGGAATATTGGTTTGCACTTACTGCTAATCTAGAAGCTATCCCTACTGAAAGGGTGTTAGGGTTTTTCTAGCCCGAGTTAAGATGTTTATTTCTAAACAAGGTCCATAAAGCCCTGAAATCCTACAATTCTTCAAAGCAACACACCACCACATCTACCTTTGTTCTGCATCTCTGTAGCTAGGTGACAACTTGAAATGTTGAATATTTTACCACAGGCAGCTTGAGAAGCATGTTGCACTCCGCAGTCACTGCTTATTGCCATTCATACTAGCTTTAACACCTGCAAGAACCTCAAGGAATTATTACTATGCTTCCATAGGAAAATTAACAAGTTTCCTTACTGCAAATCACTTCCTTTTGACCTGGCATGTCACACATCAGAACTTCCAGTCTGAGTATTTGGAGGGAACAGCCTGCAAAGACAGATCAATAATCGCTGCTGAAGGTAAATATTTCCAGCAGCTCTGAAATTGAATCCCAGCTTCCTCACTCACTACTGAAGAGAAGAAACTTATTTTATACAGCATGTTGGAGACTTTTGAGCCAGGCTGCTAAGATTACCTGTCTTATGAAATACAGGTAAGAAAATAATCAGTTTTGAACAACCCCTGTACAGCACTTGTCTGCTCAAATTGTGCTTGTGTACATGCACTTCAGTGACACCCAATCGCAGTGTGCACATAAAGAGAACCAAACTGGTAAAAAGCCAAGTGGAGATGAGTAAGTAAGGCAAAATTACTGAGATTCTGAGCTGGAATACTAATGCAAAGCAAGTTGATAAAGGTCAGTCTCCATTCATGTAAGCTCCATACATTAAGAGAAAAGTGTATATTAAATGTGGTCTATACTGGTTTCTCTCTGAAGGGTAATATACTTATCAAGTAACTTCATTTCTTACTACCTGAGCTAGTAAGACTGGAATGGCAAGAATTCAGACATTTGCCTCAAAAAAGCTTGATGATCAAAGTAAGTTAATGGATTTCTGCACAGATTTCTAGTTTGTTTTATGACTTGACCCAGAAGTTAGTTATGTCGCGTGACATATGCTATTCTTCCTCATATCTGTCTTCCCTTCCCCCTTTTAATGGGCCCATCCATCCTTTGCTCCTGTACCACAGTGCTACAGAAGTATTTTTATGACCTTGTAAAAAAAAAAAAAAAGTAAGCCTTCTGAGCAACTGCTATAAAATACAAGCCTTATCCATTTCAGAATAAGGCTGAAGCACCATTTAATCCATTGTGATTAGAAGCTCAATTACTAAGTGATGCTTTCATTGTGAATAGAAATTAAGAGTGATTGCAAAAAAAATCAATACAGTAATCTTTCCTTTAAAGGTGTACTAGATCAGATAGCCCCATTACCTTTAGGACACCCGGAAAAGCCTATGAAGAAATTCTAAGCTTATTTCCAAGATACTGAAAGAACATCAAGTCTACCACTTAAATGAAACAACTTTGATTGTGCAAGGTACGACTGTCCAGTTACCATACTAAAACTGCCTAACACTAACTTCAAGACTGCACTATTTCCCATGTGCCTGTGAAATTCCTACTTTTAAACTACCAGCACAAAGGGTTTTAACAAGTTTAGTTTAGGACAACATACACAGTGCTGGGTGTTGCTGTATGATGTAGTACTAAGCATAAGAACCTTCAGCAGTCCGCACTGGTAGGACAAGGAAATTGCTTTATCAGCCAGACAACCAACCATAGCTTGCTGGAGAGCATCTGATAAGCAACTACTTAAACAGAAGAATTCTAAGGAAGAAAGCATGTTGACATGCAGAATCTGTAGACCATGGAGAATCTTTTCACATCTGTGGTGCCCAGGGATGTCTGAAGGCTGAAGACACACCAAAAAAACAAGTTTAACATGTTTAGCAGTTACTTGGACCACTTAGCTGAAGAGTTCCAAGTACAGCAAGTCATTCTCCAGTGAAAGTTCATAAACCCAATCCTGCTGTTCCAGAAGAGTCACAGGAAAGGACACCCACACAAGATTTCCCACAGTAGGGTGGTTTCTGGAAGGAAATACATAGCACGTCTTCAGTTGTTTCTTGTCTCTACTGCCTCCAAGACAGCATTTCAAAAAGCTTTCAAGATGAGCAGGCCTACTTACCCGCCACCTTTGCTAGTCCTGCAAGTTTTCAGCCAACATCATTAAGTAATTCTTCTCCTATGAAATGTACGTTTGTGTGTGTGCATGCAAGAAGCATTCAGAGATCAGTCCCAGGTCTTTCAGATCTTTTTTGTCAGTCTGAACTTGATCACATGAGGGTCTGACCCTGACTGGGAGTTTTCTGACCTGCCTCAGCTGTCACCAGAGGGATAGTGCTCCCACCTCCATCACCAGATAAACCAGAAAACAGCTTAAAATCATTTGCCATTTTTTGAAATAAAGCTCTGACCTCCAAGTTTTGCATTCATTTCTGATACTGCTATTTATATGCACATTTTCCACTCTTCCTTTTCAATTGCACTCAGTAGATTTGAGTATTAAGAGTGAGGAAAAGCACAGATGTGGGCATGTTATGCCTACACTCTCCAGCCTCCACCCTATGCTCACCTATTCTAGGCACACAACTAGGCAATTTCTTCACGGTTTCTTTGCAGGAGCTGCCACTTCAATCCCTATGCGGACCTTCAAAACATGTTGTGGGTAAGGACAAGTTGTTACAAGACTACCACCTCTGTCCTGGTTCCAGTTAGGACAGAGTTAAGTAGCTCATAGTAGCTGGTAGGGTGCTATGTTTTGGATTAGGATGAGAAGAGCGCTGATAACATGCTGATGTTTTAATTGTTGCAGAGCAGTGTTTACACCAGGCCAAGGACTTTTCGGCTTCTTGCTCTGTCCTGCCAGCGAGCAGGCTGGGGGTGCAGCAGGAGCTGGGAGGGGACAGACCCAGGGCAGCTGACCCAAACTGGCCAAAGGGGTATTCCATACCATCTGACCTCATGCTAAACAATATATAGGGGTGGCTGGCCGGGGTGGGGGGGGCCGCCTGCTCGGGAATAGGCTGGGCATCGGTCAGCGGGTGGTGAGCAATTGCATTGTGCATCACTTGTTTTCTTACACATTATTATTGTTAATACTATTACCATTATCACTATTATTATTATTATTGTTATTATTATTCTCCTGTCTTAATAAACTGTCTTTATCTCAACTCACAGGCTTCACTTTCCTGTTTCTCTCCCCCATCCCAGAGAGGGAGGGGGGAGGGTGAGCGAACGGCTGTGTGGTGTTTAGCTGCCAGCCGGGTTAAACCACAACAACCTCCTAGCTCTATGCCTCCAACAGACCTCTCTGAGAAATAATTGCAGTATGCCTCTCTGGCACAGAATTAGGTACATATAGGAAGAAGTTTCCTTGTTACCCCCATGGGCTTTCAGGGATGCATCAACACCACTTAAGGCTTCCTTGGACCTCATTTAAAAAAAAACTACAGTTAATAACAGAAGAAACAAGTTGTGCCCTGGTACATTGAAGCAGCTTGACAGTCTTCAGGCACCTCAGCAGCACAAGTACAGACTGAAAATGAAATAAAGTACACAGCTGCTTGAAGCTAGAATATTTTTCACATGGAAGCACACTATCTCACATACCCAAACAACCTGGATGTCTTTGAAACTCAGCCAACAAAACATGCAACAGTTCAAAGTTATTGTCCACAGAAAGCGCATAGCTACTAAGAAGCACACTGCCTCTCCAGCGAGACCTTCTTCCTCTGGGACAGAAAAGATTATCAGGTACAGCCTCACACTCTTGTATCTAAGCCAAAAGGCTTGCATTTTGCTTTGTCTCGCTTTGCAAATCCTCACTTTAGTTTTTCTACTTTGAAATATGTTTGAGCATTCTCCTTCTCTTCTACCACATCCGTTGCTTCCTGCACTCACTTTTCCCATTTCTCATAGTTTCCTATAGATGTGAGCAAGTTAAACGCCTGAATAAATTGAAGGCTTAATATCTACTTGCATACCTAAGATCCATTTGTCTTTATGGAAAAAAGGGTTATTCCAGGTCTTCCTCAACTTTAGTATTTGAGGAAGATGCTTCATCCAATATCTCCATCTTCTTCAGGACGGGTTTACATTCTAACAAGATAGAGTTCAGATCTTTTCAAGAAGTCAGACAGGAGTTTAATAATAAATCTGCATGCTACAAGTCTTATCCATCAGCTCTTGAAAGCTTTTGCATCACATGCTTAGAATACCTAAACACAACTGTTCCTTTTCTGTTTGGCCCATTCCACAGCCACAATCTCAGTCAGAGCAATACTTCATTTTTAAACATTGATGAAGAAATTTTAACCAAGTCCTGGAAGAAGGGTACTATTGCAAAATTAATGCAGAATGCCTCACTCAAAGCTTTCAAATTTGTCTACCAGTTGTCATTTGTGACATTTTTCAGGGGAAGCCAAACTCAAGTGGTCATCTTTGACTTACCACTATTACCCTCTAGAGAGTTGCATGTTTGTACAGTCTGGTATGAGTGACAATGCTGCTCTTACTAGCTCAAATCAAAAGTTTGATTGATTCAGGGAAGTCCTTACAGTGTTCTTTCAATCATATTTGAAAGTTTCATCAATACACTATATTCACATCCTACACTGCATTGTGGTCAGTGTACTGATGAAGAGAGCATGCCTGTCAAGTATGAATCTCTAGTGTATTGAGATGGACTAAAACACACTCCCCTATCATTAAGATGCCTTTGATTTTTATCTCTTTACCACAATGACTCACTCCTATCTCCTACTTATTTCACCAGTTATTTATGTCTTTTGAAGAACGAGGTTAACCATTTAACACTTCCAGAATTTATCCTGGAAGAGAAACTTATCATAGCTTCACATGCTGAGATAAAAAACAAGAGTAATGCCCAAGGGCAGCTAAGGTTTAGAAGTTTTGCTCTGTACAGACATGCATATATATAATCTGTTCAGCTTCTTTCAGAATACTTCATACAGCAAACAAGATTATTTGACATTGACTAATCAGTCTCTCAAGCCTTTTCACCTCCATTGTTCAAAAAGCTACAGCCTGTACCTATGTAACTAAAATGCTTGAGTATTTATTGAATACGTAAATATACACACAACAGTTCCCTTCTTCCCCCTTCACTATTTGCACTGCGCCTGCCCCCCCCACCCCCACCCTTGATTTTGCATTACTTTGTACCCTACAATAGGAAGGTTATTCTCACCAGAAAAAAAAAAATTGGCAATGTAACACTGTCATGGCCTATTAGGTAATTATATGGATTTATGACTAAAAACCTGCACTAGCACAAGAAATTGAAGTCATTCATGAACCTGCTGCATTGCAATATACAGCGCAACATTCATCAGTTTGATGTTTGGCTACATTCACACCAGAAGCCAGCACAGTATCTGCATTATAATCTTCAGCTGATGGATTGAGCTACATGGTTAGTTTTTAATCATTGATTTAGTGACACAACCTTAGATTGCAGCACATGGCTCTTTGAAGAAAGCTTTTTATGATGGACTTTAAGTACAAGCTTTGATCTAGTGAAAAAATAACATGCTTTACTATGTTCAAGGGTTTGACTTGAATTCAGAAGCCTTTTTAAAGGCATCAAAATCCATTCAGAGCGCCAGCATCACATTGCTTGCAGGGAAGTCACATGTAGTGTTACTTACCATAAGATTTAGATCCCTTCAAGAGATCTAAAGCTGTTTGTCAGCACACACCAGAAGATAGTTATCTATGTGAGCTGTTGAAAGCCAGAAGACAGTTGGGCTAATGAGTTAAGAGGGAATGATTATCACATGCTCAGATACTTCACTACACACTTTAATAAAATGCTTTAGGGAACATATGCTGGGACTATGTAGAAGCCATCTTCAACCCAGTTCTCTGTAACTAATAACTTTTACATAAGCCTCATCCTCAGGTATTTAGTGTTTAGAAAGATTCATGAAGTAAAGAAAACTGCAGAACACCTTTCCAGCTCAATTACAGTAGCAGTAGTATCCATGATGGTTTCATGGTATTAATAAAATCCTTTTTATTTTAGTTTTAACAGGAGTCTGAACTATTGCTCTCATACTAGCTGAGCACAGCCCAATCAAATATCACTAGAAATACAATTACTTCTGTTCTTGGTCTCTTTTTTTCCCTACTGGAGAAGGGCTCCCAGCCCCTTGGAAACAGAACAGCCTAAGCCACCAGATTCAGCAGAAGAATTTGGATTGCAAATTGCAAGATTGTTGTATTTACCTTCGTTTTTACAAGGGAAAGGCTAGTGAGGAGATTCATATGAAAGCATGTATCAAACTGTAAGATTGGGGAAACATTGCCCATTTAGTTTAGTAGGGCATCATCTGCAGTAGGCCTGGAATTGTTATGAATAATATACAAACAGTGACAGGAGAATAAGGGAATTACTGTTCACTTTATTGGCAATATTAGCACAAGCCTCTACAGATTTATCAACAACTCCAAGATACAGTAAGGGCAATAATCAAGAGTGAAAAAAAAGTCTTCTAGGTCTTGAAATTAATGCATGGCTATATTATTAGAAGTTCCCATAATATAAAATACTTTTTTTTTTTTTTACAAGTACAGCTAAGTTTCTGCTTAGCCTGTTGAAACAGGTTGCTTTGGCAGATCACCAGTCTGCCTGTGTCTCAGAAACCAAGGGTTAAGGAGAAGTTAAACAGAAGTGTGGCAGCCTGCCAAACACCAAGACCCTGAATAGCCTTCCCTCTCTTATCTTCACAACCCCAGACTTGCTAAATTACAGCCAGAGTGTTGTAGCAGCTTGCACCAATACTGCCAATTGACTGGGGAAAAAAAAGGTTGAAAACTGATTCGAAAAGAGAACCTATCAGGAGAGAAACCCTGCCAGTATTTCCCTTGCTCTCCAAAACAAGAATTAAAAAATATTTCAGTTTGCCCTAGAGCAGAAAGATCTATGGTCTGTTTCAGCATACTGCAGCAAGAAGCAGATTTTTTAGTCTGAGGAATTCTATGTGAAGTGTTTTAAGACAGAGGTACAGCAGCTTTGTGTTACCCTTCCTGTTTCATGAACTTCCACTTAACAAAGGAGAGAGATCACAGAAACAGTAACTACCAGTTGTTATCCCAGTATCCTCCAACCTAAGGTTTAAAAACAGTAATTGAAGTTAAAAGCCTACTTGTTTTCATATCCAAGGAAACAGTCTGAAGATGGTGGAAAGGGAAGAAGAGAGCTGCAGGTTAATACCCAGGCCACACACAAAGCCAGAAATGTGGTGCAAACTTGAGATGATTAACAAGTTGAGGACATGGGCTTCTTATGAGACCACAGCAAAATAAAGTTTACTGCGTCATTTAATACCTCAGCATAAGCAGTTAAGCAAGATATGTATAGTGTTTGATTCTCTAAGACACGTGTTAGAGAACAGTTCTTAGTTATACATAAGAAAGGAATGCTGTGCTGTTTGAGAAAGCCCACAGTGCTTTTCTGCCTCTGTGTGCTCAGAGTATCTTTCTGATACACAAACCCACAATCTGAGTGCAGAACTAAGCACGACACAAGTCCCCTTCGCTCACCCCATGCTGCGGGGACACAAGTTGCATTGAAATTAAGTGGATGGCTCCAAACAACCAAAGTTTGAGCATGCCTTATGTGAGGCCAGTACTAGCTATGTGAGCACCTTGAGCCCGTAAGGCGTGCTGGCTGAGCACAGCCTGCCTGGAGGAGATATGTATTTCCTCTGGAAGCATTGTGGAGCAGGGGCCACAAGCAAGCTGAAGCAGTGAGCAGCTGGAGCTGAGGCCAGGCAGTAATCAGCAAGCAGAGCAGAGCACAGCAGCTTTTTGAGGACAGCTGCAACAGCCCAGGACAAGCCAAGAGCCACTGACACCAGCTGGCAAAGGCACACACAGCCTGTGGGAAGCCAAACACTAACCTCCCCGACGGAGGCCTCACTCTGCTCAAGCCTCAAAGGCAGACAGGAGTGGCTGAATGCAGCAGGGAAGGAGAACAAACAAAAAGCCAGGCTTGAGAGCGCCCCATCCCTCACCTGCGATGTCCCAGAGCTGCAGCCGCACCAGGGTCTTGCTGTCCCAGTTGATGACTTTAAGCGCGAAGTCCACCCCGATGGTCGCCCGGTAGTGCTGGGAGAAGAGCTGGTGCACGTACCGCTTGATGATGCTGGTCTTGCCCACGCCCAGCTCCCCGATCACCAGCACCTTGAAGAGGTGCTCCCGGCACTCCGCCGCCCCGGCCACCGGCCCCTCCCCGCCGGCCATCCCCGCCGCCTGCCTTGCCTCGGCCCGGCTCTGCTCAGCCCCAAAACTTTGCTGGCCGAGGTCTCGCCTCCAAGCAGCACTGCCCGCCGGGCCAGCCCGCGCCGGGCGGCAGAGGGGAGGCCTTAACCACCTGACTGCAGTCACAGGACGCGGAAACTCCGCGCTTATAAATGCCCGGGGAGGGAAGAGGCGGGCGGTGGGGAGGAGCGGCCGGGACGGGCCCCGGGAGAGGCGGTGGCTGGGGTCGCGGTGCTACAGCCCCGTGCCTGTCCGGCCCGGGGCCCCAGCGAGCACCACCAAGTAGCTGCGGTTCCCTCCCGCTCCCAAACTAATCCCGCCTCGTTTCGTCCTCGGTCTGGCTCTGGCCTTTCACGAGCCGCACCAGGCCAAGCAGTAAATGGGCACGCACGGCCCTGGAAGTCAGCAGCAAGTGGGGTGTCTGTCCTGCGGAGTGTCTGGTGCCACGTCTGCAGATTGCACGTGCTGGGAAAGAACAGCAGCAATAACAACAAAATAAATAACAAACAAACAAACAAATCATCTTTGGTGTCTTGGAGCCACAGCATCCATCCCGGCCCCAAGAGAGGCAGCTGGGTGGCTCGGTCTCGGTGTCACAGCCGCTCCCCGACACCTGCGGCTGTCCGGGCACCAGTAGGCTTGGGATGTCACCAGCGGGGTTAAAATCCCTGGCAGCTGATCTGGCAAATAATCATCCGTTCACCCTGCTTCTCTGCAGCTTTACTGCGTACACTGATTCCTTTGCCATGCTTTCAGCTGGTGGCTTGAGTGAGACAAACCTGGCTTCCTCAGCTGGCCTGGAGCACGCTCACTTCGTTGTCACACAAAGGTGATGCATGGAGTATAAATGGAAGCAGGTGGAGAAGCTGGCAAAATGAGGCAAAATAGTTAGAGTTCTTGAGCAACATTTGTATTTAGAGGTTTTGGTCTAAATTTATTAATTTAAGCTGTCATGCTCTATTAACCTCGAGACAATTGCTTTAATTAGAATTTATTTTCCAGCAGCAGCAATAACATCATCATATAAACCAAGGACAGATTGGTACTCAAAAATGGGATTTTTTTTTTTTATTTTTTTTTTCCAGTGGAGGTTGGCATGGAGTAGCATAGGTTCTCCAGCAAGAGTTGGGATAGACAAGAAACATAGTCATTAGTTAGGAGGTTGGTGGTGAATGCAGGAGATGATACTTCAGGTACACACAACTTAACTAACCAGCATGGGTTCTGGTAAACATCTCTAACTGTATCAGAATTGACCTCTGTGTGCCCAGTCATTGTCTGTTCAGATTGGGATT
This sequence comes from Anser cygnoides, assembly GCF_040182565.1. Classification (NCBI taxonomy): domain Eukaryota; kingdom Metazoa; phylum Chordata; class Aves; order Anseriformes; family Anatidae; genus Anser; species Anser cygnoides. The sequence goes on along the minus strand of NC_089875.1, from coordinate 51,770,925 downwards.
TGGCTGGTTTCTCTCCTTCTGGCAAAATCAAGGTGGGATGGGAGTACATTGTCACACGCTCAGGTGGTGGTGTGGCTGGGGTTTAATATGGTTGCAGAGGCCTAGTTCCTCAGGCTGAGATATACACTTTGTGTCTTCGTTCCCTACATGTCAGAGGGTGATTATGGTATTTTCCAACCTTACAGGAGCATTTCATTAATGGATTGCTAGGCACACTCTGCCATTATGTAGCCCAGGGTGCAGTGCTTGCTTATTCTAATTGCAGGCTTCTGGTAACATTTGATAAATTGGTTTTGCATGCGTAGATGGGATGGAACTTTTAGGCATTTCCTACCATTTGTTAGGCCTGCCCACTACCGTCTTTGTCTTACATGCCACAGAAATTCATTACTGCCATTATTTTCTTCATTCCTCCTCCTCATTTTGCAAAAGTAAGGGAACATAGATCATATCAAACAACTAAGTGAACAACTATACTATTATTAGGGAGCTGAACACAAGTACTTCAGTATACTTGAAACTTGGTATCAACAGTTCAAAAGAAGCCTGTAGGTTGTTGTTTTTCTTTTTTTTTTCCTCTTTTGTCTGTTTATTTTTTTTTCTCACATACTGATTTTAAGCAATTAGAACCAACATCAAAAATAAAGAAGTCTGTAAAAATCATGATCTGCTCACAGAAGACTCGCAAACAGAAACAAGGGCAAAATGTGACTGATAATTTTCCACAATTAATAGCTTGATCATTTCTAATTACATTACAGCATGCCAAACATATAGCAGTAGATCTTGCCTGAACTAGTAATTTGCCTTAATTTCATTATTATTCATTTCATTCAAGCTGGCTGATATCTATGTGGAGCAGCTTGGCAAAATTCAGTCATTTGCAGTCCTGTTATTACTGTTCTGCCCCTCTATGGTGCAGTATAATCAACCATGCATGAGGTTATAGAATAAAGTGTAATCACCATCTGCCTAGCACAGGGTAGATAATCTTTATTCTGTGAGTTAAATTTTGGTGTCGCTTGGTCTTTTGCATGTAATTCTACTTTTTCATTGACTCCACTTTACCAGCTGAATGTCAGCAAAAATCCCCTACTGAACAAGGGTTGTTGGCATCACGGTATGGTAATTGGGATTACATTAAATTATATTGTTGCCTTCAGTTGCCTACACTGGCAGACAAGGAAAAGGTTATTATCGTGCCATTTTAACTAGCTTAGCTAGCTGGTTGCCTATAAGTAAGGTGCCTGCTTCATATTTCAAATAGCAATTGTAAAAACTGCTACTTTTTTTTTTCTTCTTTTTTTTCTTTTCTTTTTTTCTTCTCCTTTCCCTGCACTGAAGATGTCAAAAATGAGGAAGAAGAAACATAAATCTTACAAAACAGGCTTTTGGTATATTCTCAACCTTAACACTGAAGGCCAGTCCGAATAAAAACTAGCTAATTTTTTTACACTTACTGTTCCTGGCATTAGTTTGCCCATCCACTGAAGTTATTTGCTAAATTATCAGTTTATCCCTGTTTCAGAAAACTGTCTTCCCAAAGCAGTGGGTTTTGAGGAGCTGGATGCACAATGGAAATGTTTCAGACTTTTAGTAGCCTAATGATCATTACATGATGAGTACCATAGGACTGGTAAAATAGCTTTACTTGTAATAAGACATTTTGGCTTCCTTTTTTTTTCTGATCCTCAATGGTTTTTTGTATCTCTCTTCCTTCAAGACAGCCTCTTCTAATCTTTCCCATGTTAGTCTATCCTCTACTTCCTCTACAACATCATTTTGCCTTATCAACCTTCTATTTTCATCATACCAACAGTAATTCTTCAATATCTTCCTTTTTTGCCTTTTTTATTTTCTATTTTTATTTCCTTTTCCCTTAAATGTTCCCTTAAACCTCACCTCAGTTTAACCCTTTCATTTTTTAATTTTTTATTTCATGATTTCTCCCTTTCATACTCTCCTTCCTGTTCTTCTGAGCTTTTTATTCCCTGAGGTGAGTAAGGGTTTCTTCATATTTCTTCGTGTCAGACTGCAGTGATTAAGGGATAGCAGGTTCAGCCAGTCAGGTCAAGAAGGCTGCAGGAGGTGCTTTTTTACCTGAAGCGGAAGGATGCATTTTGTTTACTCTCTCCCGTAGTTGCATTAGAAGTGAAATTTGTAGCTGAAGGGGTGGTTAGGAGCTTAAAAAGTGGAAGCTTTGGGCATACAGCCCAAGGAAGATTTCTACATGTCCAGGCAAGGAAACACAGCTGCTTGGGTTTGAAGACTGGGCAGACTTGCACATAACATTATAGGTCTCCATGCGCTTCTCTGGCCAGGCAGAGCATACAGAGCACACTTTCTCTTTTCTGTGTAGATTTCCCAACAGTCATGAAGAAAATAAAAGAAAAAAAAATGTGTTTTAAAATAATATTGTTATAAGAGACAGATTGTACTGCCTGGAGCAGTGTAGGTGACAATGCTTTCTTTTAACTGTGCTTTTCTAGGAAAATATCCCAAAGTACTACTTTTAGTGATAGTAACATACAAACAGCAGAAATCAAAAAAAAATGCACACAAGACTGGGGGTTCGTCAGAAAAATACTGTGGCCAGTAATAATATGGCCAAAGCATATACACAAAAGGATTGAATTAAAGTTATGTGAAAATTATGTATGAGTTTACAGTCTACAAACACATAGTTAGGTTTTGACCACTGAAAATATTCTCCTTCAGTTATCAGAGAGCACCCATGAACATGAAGCTAAGATTATATGTAAGTGTTAGCCTCTGTGGGACTTCACTTCCTACATGTCAATATGATATACTGTCATCTCCTGACCACAAATGTAACTGTATTATGTAGACTTGAACCTGTAATAAGCACACAACCTACATATATAGGACAATTCTACTTACACTTGGAAGATATGACTGTGGTAATACAGATGCCATATTTCTGTCAGTTGTAGAATGTAGCTTGGTTGCCTGCAGGCAAAACTATTATTAGACAATCCTAAATATATACTGGAAAATCTAGAAGAATAAAAATATTAAGTTTTTGTTAAAACCCATAAAACAATGGGCTATACACTGAAGTAACAGATGGGTGCTTTTGTCTGGAAGAGAAAGAGAAACCAACCACAAGAAAGCCATGTCAAGCACACTCCTTGGTAAACCTCTGGAGAGAGGCCTGATGGTCTTCCAAAGAGGACAGGATATTCTCACCGAGACCAACTCCTTTGCAATCCATGCAAATAAATGGGGCAGAGCTTGGACTGCCATGGCAATTGAGTGTGCTTGTTCCCCACTTACAGGCTTCCTGGTAATCAGATTTTGAGCTATGTTTGTTTTACCATGAAGTCTGCTCTTTCAAATGGCCTTTTGTAATAGAAATTTGCAGTAATCAGGAGGTGAATGGATACAGTACTGCTGGGGCTCGAAAAGGGACTGAGAGATTGTCTAGTCTTGCTGTGACTGCTTCTGTTGATGTTGAGATAGGCAACAATGAAATGCTAAGATCTGCTGAACTTTTTCTTGCCTTCTTTTGGTAAATTCAAGTCAAGGTAGATGACAGAATGAAACAGCTTTTGAATTCTCTCTACTGCATTTTTTCCCCTCTTTGCGTGCAAGAATCCTTTGCTTTCATTACAACACTCTGAAAAAGTTAGTAGTTCAATCCTCCATTGTTGAACCAGTGTAATGCTTCCCAAATGTCATTGACAGGCAGATTTGTGGCAAAACTGAAGTACTTGCAGATTATCAGTGCAGGGCTAAAGACTGAGGACCAAGAAGGAGAAAAGCAATTGAATGGAGTTCAGAGAATCAAGACAGCCTAATTTATATAGTATTGAGGGAAGTATTATTGTGTGTAGGGGCAGAAACCTCTTCCTGTACTAGCTGTTCCCTTCAGTTTGTATGAGGATTATAGTTCCACAGATTCCCCCAATACCTTTTCCAACCTTCACTAGGCATCACACAAGTTGTCCTCAGTACTGCCAAGCCATGGGATGGGAAGGGAACACAAGCTCTTCCATGCAAGGCCCTTACGTTCCATCAGGGCCTCTGCCTGGTCTCCTCCATAAAGTCAGGGTCATTCTGATCTCTTTTCAACACCGAAGACTAAATAATGGCCTACCTGATGGTGACTAATGGGACCTACAGCCAAATACCACAGCTACAAGCAGCCAAAGGTGGCGTGAGGTGAGGAGATTTACCCTAGCAGCACTGGTAACGTCTCCAGCTGTGCAATGGAGAACTCTGCAGTAGGCACCAACCAGACATGAGCTGCCCTAGGCAAACACTTTTCGTATGTTTTAAACCAGTTCTGATATTTGAGTTATCAGGAAGCAGTAGAAACTCCCAATTATTATGTTTACATTGATGAGTCACCATAATGTTTTGTGTCAATCTTATCTAAAATCCTTATCATTCTTAGCTCTTCTTGGTTGCTAAGAGTACTTTTCCTGTACTGCACTGAACAATATCTGCAGCTGCAGAAGTATGACAGAAGTAAGCTATGACTTGATACACAGATACCAAACCACAACCATACTTAATGCAAAAAGAATGAAAACCGGACACTACTATGAAGAAATACATATTGGTACACATATTTAATTTTAATTTGTTAAAACTTATTTCACTTGTAACAACCCTTTAAAGCAGCAGAATTTGTTATGTATTACATGTAGACCAAAATAGAAAAATTGAAACGAAAAGTATGTAAACTACATTAAGCTAACTCCCCATTCTGCTTGCACATCTAAGCACATGTAAAACTTCAGACGCTGTGAGTCATCCCATAAGCTCCACTTTCTAGAGGTTATTCATGTGCATGAGATTCATCACATGCAGCCAGCTTCTTGTTTTTTGTGGTGAAACACCAGAGAATAAAGAAGATCAATATTACATAAACCAGACCTGCAAATATAGCTAATACACATGTAAGAAAAAATATACATCATACTTACTCATCATGGATTCAGCAGAAAATGTGGATGCTTTCCTCTGCATCCTTTGCTACACAGTTTCACAGCTATGATAGGAGAGATGAAGAAGTATGACTGAAGTATATAATAGTTTCAATTTAATTTATATAAAGATTATGATGGAAGTTAGGTTGTAACTATGTGCCCTTCTTACGGTTGATTTTAACTGCCAATTGCTAAAATAAATGTTCAAACTGAGGTGTCTAAGAATTATGTGACCAATTTTGAATTTTTTTATTTTTTTTTAATAGAGATGTTAAATTCAGTTTGTACTACCCCTGTGCCACTGTTCATGATCCTCCTGCTGACTGTGGGAGTTCAAACCTTTCCAGTGAAAAGAAAGGCTTTTTTTTGGTTTTCTTTGTTTTGTTTTGTTTTGTTTTCCTTAACTTGGGACAGTCATTTTTTTCGTCTAATTGAAATGGTTGAACAGGTCTTGCTGACAAGTTCTAGAGGTTTTCAGCCTGAGGCTGACACCTAGCATGGATAAAGCTTGCTTAACTTTCATTCAGCCTACACAGCAATAATGAAGATTGCCAGCTTTCATCATTGGGAAAGCCAATAGAATCCTCTGCAATACCATGTCACCTTAAACCCACTGCTTCTCAGGTCTGTAGGTATTTGGATAGTGGTTTTTTAGGTGTGTCACCACTCCCAAATATATACATATATAGAAATGAAACAACAACAACAACTTACCTGTTTCCATATTGCATGTTCACTCCATCCAAATATTCTGATATTCTTCCTCAGAGACCTCCAGGACTGTTGTATCTACATTAGCAAAATGTCATCATATTAATTTAACCTTCAGCATTCTTTAAGTGTGGAAATAACATGCTTGGAATATAAATAAATTGTGTGACTACCATGAGTGTGTGAGAATGAAGCTGGGTTTAACTCCCCAATTGTTCCACCTGTATTTGGAGACAAAGCAGTCTACAGGCTCTATATCATTCACTGAATAAAGCACTATTTTTGTTGTTTTGTTTGTTTGTTTGTTTGTTTGTTTGTTTTTCTTTTCTGTGCGGGATTAGAGTGTCCTTGAAGCCAGTTTCTTTCTTGAGTGCATAATGTATCACAGTGCTCCAGTTCTTGACTTGCCCCCAGCCATAAGTGCCTTGCTTGGCAGATCCTTCCTGAGGAGCAGTGCCACTCGGTCCATGGAGAGCTGGCAGACAGGAACTGGGGCTGGGAGCTTCTGCCAGCTGGCTGATCAGCTGAGGGACAAAGACAATAGTTTATCTATCCTTGCTCTGGTTGGTTCCCAAGACATTCTTGTCCTTCAGACTGGCATGACTCTTGGATCCATGACAACTTTCATACCGTACTGCTGACCTATCTACATTTTGCTCCTTCTCACTATAAATACTTATCATTTTTCCATAATTTTACTTTCATTTGTGGGGACCATCCCAGACACTGTTGCCTTTCATCTGCATTGCTACAGTAGACAGTTACATGTAAGCCACCATCACTTCGGTCTGCCTAAGGTGCAGCATTATTCCCTCAACTTCTTATTTATTCTGTGGATAACTCATTGCCTATGCATTCCTGAACTGTCTGAACATAACAGAAAATAAAGAATTTATTCTAGGCAGAAGTTTTGGCAACTGGAAACCTGTGTTTAATGCTTACAATATATTCTTCTAAAAGGTAGCTGCGGGATTTTTTCTTTTTTTTTTTTTTTTTTAAATAATAGTTGTAAACTTTTCCATACCTAAGTTTTCAAAAGCTCTGCTTCATTGTGGTTTTTTTTGTTTGTTTTTTTTGCCTGCTTGCTTTTTTTTTTTTTTTAATTTATTGAACTCATCAACTAGAAGGTGAGAGAAATGAACTAAGTAAACAAATTAATAAACCTAATTTTTGGAAATTGAATAACAATCAAACAGTCATCCAAGGCCAAACATTAGCAACTGTTGCTAAACCCATAAGCAGCAATGAGTAAGGAAAAGGGCACCTGGTTTATTGTTTGCTATGAAGTTATATTAGAGATTATTAAAGACTATTTATGCTGGTTTGCAAACTACCATCAAGACAGTATGTAAAACTGCTGAGTTACATTGTTCGATTTTAGGATTATTCTTGCAACTGGACAATTAGAATCCTGACCTCGCTTTCCATCTCACAATAGTAAGATTAATTATGTAGCAAATCTCTTTACTTGCAAATACTTTGTTTTGTGAATACAGTCTGTTTATGTCTGAGATAATGTTCTCAGGCTTTACATTTTACATAATTCACAAGCAATAAATTCAGCACAGCCATCTCACAGTTCAATCATAATGGTTCCCTAGCAGCCTATGAAAAAGGTTTTGACTTGCTATGAGGTTCCCAACACACATTTGCCTCTAGGTTTACTAGAGGAGACTGATCACTATTAAGGAGACAGCAATTGCCTTTTACTCTAGGAATCTGGAAGATGGTATTTTCCTAGAGCTCTTTGGATGGGGGAAGAACCTTTCATCTCATAGTACTTTAGTTCAGGATAAACCTAGGGCAGCTTAAAGGCCTAGAAAATTTGAAAAGATAGCAAATACGGTGAATTCCTAAATTTGGACCAACCAACACTGCAAACAAATATAGAAGAAATGGGATGTATTCAATTACTGTCAGTTTTCAAGATAATCAAGGGAAGAAAGACAGACAAAGGAGAGGAAAAGAAGATAACATGCACACTTGTGCCTAATCTCATAATCTTCAGTTTCAGAAAGTCATCATATTGTGAAGAGGGACCCAAAACACACAAATCAAACACACAAATCAAAACCACAAAAGAGACAGAGACAATTGTACCAGGTTCCCAAAGAAAGTAGAAAGAGAACAAGAATTTTCTGTCACTCAATGTAACTCATCACCGATTTAAAAAAAAAAAAAAAAAAGTTATCGTGATGTTTGCCTGGCCCTCAGTCCTAAATCATCTCTCATTTCTAGGAAGCCACCACAGTGTGAAATGTCAAACTCAGAATCTTGTTTAGTGTTTTATTTTCAGCCACTATCAATTAGTCTGACATTTAATTTACAGAAACAAGAAGTTCTGGAATACTGCAGAAATGCTGCAGTCTGTGGTTTGTTCCCTCATTTGTTTAATCTACTCTTCTAACTGCTGGTATCGATCTCAGTTTTAAGGGCATCTAACCACATTTGTCAAAGAGAAACTTCCCAACAGCACACAGCAAATTCAGTGGGACAAAGTATTTTAGGCTGCAAAGCACAAAGCCACTCCTTTCCACGCCTTGTGTCTGTGACCTGTCTCTGTGAGGGAGATACCAAAATCTTTGCACATGGCTTTCAGATGACATACATTTATTTTCCTCCTGACAATAAGCTGGCTGCCCGTCAATCTCAGGTATCAGCCCTTCTGAGCTACTTTTGCAGTTTCTTAACTAAGAAACAGGTGTAAAACATAAAAAGAATCTGGTTCTTGGCAGAAAGAAACTCACTCAAAGAACAGAGAATTTTTTGCTTTCTATACAGAAGTTCCATTTATTACTAAAGGTGTTTATTTAAAATGGCCCAAAGCTGCAGTCAAAATTACTTCCTTTTGCTGGACCTAGCAAATGGTTTCTTTCTTATATGTGCTTACACATGCCTTGCAGATCAGAGCACCTTTCTTCAAAAATAGTTTCTCAGATACGTATGAAGTCTTAACAGCCATAAACAGTCTTTCCACATAGCACCTTGTCACATGACACATAGATACCAGCCAAGATGCTTTTTTTTTTCCTTCTTCTTCTTTTTCAAGTCTTTTTTTGTTTGGTTTGGTTTTCAATTGACCTACTATTCTGCTTCTTCCCTCCAGACAAATACCCAACGTGTTTGAAATTTAAAGAGTTTGACCTAATAGTAATTTTAATTTTTGAGAATTACAATGTTTTTGAGACTCCTTGTTTTAGTTCCGGTGATTCTTCAGTTAAGATCAACTACTGTGAAGATCTATTTAAAAAAGATGGTTGTGGCAAATTCAATAGGTTTTGAAAACTACAAGGCTAACAAAAACAGTCCTGATCAAACAATATGTTTCCATAAGCTAGGTATGTATTTAGGTATCCAGGTAAGCTGAGATAGTACTTGAGACTCATGCCTCAAAGTTTACATGTGTTTAAGTGCTTTATCAGATGACCTCTGAGAGAGCAAAGCCTACAGGCAGACCACATACAGCAATGTTTTTTTTCTCCTATTTTACTTATTTTCTGGATTGAAGAATCATTCAGCGATGTCTTGACCTCTTTCATTCAGCAATGTCTTGACCTCTTTGTTGAATATGCCATCAAGTAGTGCCAATTATACTTAATGCAAATTCTAACCAATTGTTGTCACTGTAATGGGTATTCTTCAGTGGACTTTTATGCACAGTACAATTGACTGAAACTAATTTTTGTTTTGTATTATACAGAAAATCCACCAAAAAACTTTAATTAAGAAATAATGTTTCATTTGAAAAGTAAAGCTCTCAAAGTTATGAAATGCAAAAAATGAGGCTGCCCATCCAACCCGAATTTGGAACCATATATGTACATTATAATACAGTCTTTAATAACACAACCACCTCCTTCCCTACCTTCCCCTATTCCCAACTTCATTCACTGTAGTAGGTTGTGCTTAGAGAATCCTGCATCTGTTCAGTGTTTTTATCCTCATCACTTAACTAGTGGCTACACCATGTAATGAATGCAGAATTATTCCTCTCGTTGTGATCCTTTCTAGAGCATTCTTCACAATAGTGCCCAAGTGAATCATAAACTTTAATGATTATATCTCTGCTATGAGATGAAATGCATTTTATCTCTATTTACAGTCTGTGGAAGTGGAAAAAAAATCCCTCTCTGGCAGCCATGCAGGGAATCAATAGCAGAACTGGAACCACAATTGAGGGCCCAATCCAGCGCTTGTTTTCCTGGATCAAACCACTTTGCTCTAGGAACTGCCAAGAAGCCTCAGCTCTCATTGACTTTGCAGTTTTGAGCATTTGTAATGCCTATTCATGCTCACAGAACTGGTAACCTGAAAAAGGTTGACCAGAAAATAAAAGCCCTAACAGGTAAATTTGTACCTGAACAATGAAAATAAATACTTAGATTAAGCAAGTTTTTCAATGAACTGATAAAACCCATTTAAGTTCCATGTTGTCATTGGCATAATGATTCCCTATTCTCATTTCAAAAAATGCAGCTCTTCCTTGTGATTCCTGCAGTGTGCCTGCTGGGGAAGAAACCACATGTGCTAGGGCTGGCAGAGAACTACACTTGTGCTCTCAGGCCAGAGCAGATGTGACAACTGACCAGCACACCACTGACAAACTGAATGTGGGGTTGATGAACTCCATCTGCTTTCTATAATTTTTATTTTGATTTTTTTGGATCTTGGGCATGTACTCTGAATCCAGTTCCTGACTTCCATGTGACTTTTCAGGACTTATCCCTGTAATGTCACTTCCCTTTTCTTCATTTACATAAGACTAAAATGAACCAGCTTGTTCAACACCTAGTATGTTCAACACAATGAGCAAATGAATTTGTATACAATGTAAACACATAAGATGTCTTTCCTTAGCAAGCCAGAAGTGATATCAATTTCTTACCTAAATAATTTAAAAAAATAAAAAATAAAAACAAAAAACAGTAAGAGTTTCTAGCCCTGAGAAGGCAAAAATATCTGCAGTCACATAAAGAGATTTTTCTCTTTCTGCCATCTTTTCTGCCATCTTTACATGGAGGCTGCCCAGGTACTTGCAGGGATAACAACACTATAAAGTTCTGGGGTAGGTAAATAAAAGTAGTTTTATTTCAAGTCTCATGTTGTCAACCTAGACAATAGAGTGTTAATTGTTTTCAGACACAAAAAAAGAAATAAATTGGTTTTAAAAAAACAGTCTAGAAACAAAAAGCTTTAAATACTTTAGTACCAGTGACTGATGTCATGCAGTTTTTTAACTTCATAATTTATCATAAAATATGTCTTTTGATTCTTATAATATAGTTCAGTGAAACTTTGTTAAAAAATAAAGATAAAATTTCCTATGATAATCTCTGTATGATAAGTGTACAGTGACCCTGCTTTTTTTGCTAAAATGCATTCCCCAGTGTGATTAGTGTTCATATTTTTCAAAGGAATTTCAGACAGTCAACACATTTCCTGGGCTTGTCTAGAATTTACACGTTCATGGCGTAAGAGCTTAGCCAGAAAATTAGTCAACCCTTCATCTTTCTGGAAGCAGATAATTGGGTTTGATGTGGTATATGCCTGAGAGATTTTTCAGATGAGACTTTAAAACTCAAAATCAGATCATATGTGCTTTGATTTCTACACATTTTGAGTAGCCATAACGGTTACATAAAAGGAAGCTTTAGTGGAGACTGGCAACACTCAAGACCAATTCTGCCTGAAAGGCATAACAAGAAGTGAAGTCATTTGGACCTTCTCCCTGTTTATCACGGACTAGCAGGTTCATTTGCTGTCTGTCTCATGCCATGGTCACTGCTCTTCCAAATAGTTCATTATGATCAAAACTTGCCACTGAATAATCATGGAATTGGATTCTGATTTTAAGTGCTTCATGTGCCATTAGATATTGCTCAAAGTTTGGATGATAACTCTGTTTGCCTTAAGCTATCACTGTATTACTTTTGTATTTTTCATTTTTCATTTCTCACACAAGAATTCTGAACATCTGTGAGAACAATAATTTTGGGGCTACTGGTGTCTGCTACAGTATTTTAAAGAGTCCCAAAATGAAACATCTAAATCATTGTTTTTTAAGTTCTTGCAGCCTGTGTACAAAGAGTGGAACTAGAGACTGTAGCATACGTGTGGCATATAATTAAACCTCTTTAGTGACACACACTAAGTTTTCAGTGGAGAAGCACCTCGCAGCAGTGGAAATATTTTCAGTTACAAGGGGAAATTACTGCCATTGTATCTGCCGAGAACTTGCAGCATGCTTGCACATAAAGAAGACAGCAAGGAAGGCGAATGTCCCACAGTACAAAGTCCAAAATCTAAACAAGGCCAATGCGCAAGTCAAGCAGAACTACAAAAGGATTTTTACTTAAAGCACATCATCTACTATAATCTATTTTGCTTTATTCTGTGTTTTGCAAAGTAATAAAAACTCACTCCCTTAATTGAATTGAGCTCATAGATATAATAGTAAAAAAAAGGAATTCTAAAGAGGAAATTGTTCCCAAAGAACTTAAGCAGAGTATTATTTGAAGAGAGATTGTACAATGAACATGGAAGCATTTAAAATAATTATCACACAGCATGACATGCAGATAGGTTGTTGTTCCTTGACAGCTCTGACTATTTGCAACGAAATAAATCCATTCTGAACCTAATGAGCAAGATGTGGTTGTCCTTTCTTTTCACCTCTCCTTTCTGCTAGCAATGACTGTTAGGACAAGGAATGACTTTTGTTGAATTACGGAGCTTGCTTGACATTATTCCTTGTTTGACAATGGGTTTCTTGAATTGTAGGGTTGCTGTGAAATGTAATGAGCAGACTGCAGATATGAAACTTCACACCAGAGGATCTAATTCCTTTATGTAATCATTCATTTCAACTCTGCGAGCTTTTGCTTGTACACCATGTTTCTCAGCTTTGTCACCCTGAAATTAAAAACAAGCCTGCAGGGACCTATTTCTATTTAATAATGATCTGATTTAGATGAGTTTCATAAGGTATAAGAAGCTACGGAGAGTGTAAATCTTTCTCACATTCCAGTTCCTCTCTGTAAACTAATCATTTTTAATTTTTTTTAACTTGTTAGAAGAGGTAGCTGTAGTTATTTGAATGAATCAGTTACTTCTTCAATTCTAAAGAGTGATAAACCTTGTTCATAATTTAAAGTGCTTACACTACATTTTCCACTAAACAGCAAGGAACAATAAGGATATCATGTCTAATTGCACAGGCGAATCATTGTAAGGCTCAGGATTCCTGTTGTCACAAGTTCTTTCTGGTAATCTGATATTTTCTCCCTGTGACCTGACTTACAGAAGACTGAAGCGCCAGTGACATATCTAATTATCATGTTATCATAGCACATTGTCATTTCATTACCTGTGTTCAAAGTCTATGTGCACACATCCAACTGTTGAGCTCTTGTCAAGATCTAGGCCAGGAGAGCCATCAATTATTTTTTTTTTTTTTTCCGTATGGAAGCTGTCAGGCTATTATAATTTTTAATATGTCTAAAACAGGTGGAAACAAACTTGTGCTTAATCATAAAGGAATGTAATAAATTAGAATCTATTTTCATTCTAACAGCATTTTATAATTTATACTTCCCATTTCTCCATTTCTGTGATCTTTTATTTTTATTTTTTTTTATTTTTTTTTTCCCTGAGAGCAAGACAATGATCATGCAAAAAGCAATTGCAGCATTAACCACACACTGGTTTTCTTCCATTTTCCCATCTTTACTTCTGAAGATAGTGTAAAAGTTTTTATCTTTTCTAGACTATTTTGAGATACATTGAGTCTATAGCTCAGATTCTTTTTCCTACTTATTGACAATATACACAGAGGGTTTTCCCCTTGCCCACACACCAAAAAGACACAAGATCTTCAGACAGGGGAATGGTTCCAGTTTTATGACCAATCATAACAAAACCGATTTATAACTTTCTATCGTACATATCAGACAAAAAGTGTTCTTTGTCCTTTGTTTTTTTTAACCATCATTTCTTTGGCTTTATTCACACAGTATCAGTTTTGGAGAAAGGGATACCAGCATTTCTGTTTGATCAATGAAAATCTTTTCTAAACTGTTATTTTTCTTCCTCTCACCTCACTATATTTTTTGCTATTGGCTAAAACAGGAAAAGGATCTTCTGCTAAAGCTAGGTCAGCCACTGCTGTGCTAAACAGCTCTTCCTATTGATGCGTTTGAATAGAGGATTTGAACAAAATATTTGGGTTTTTTAATAGGGTAAGTTCTAGTTTCACAGCAGTCAAGTCAAATACGTAACAATTATTTTGAGAATAACTAATCATTTATGGTTGCTGGTTTTATAGGCTGACTTACTCTTTTTCTGTGAACTGCCAAGGTTAAAGATGGGTCTGAATCCGGTGGATGCAGAGAGATATGTCCAGTCTGAATGTGTCTTTTTGGCAGGGCAGGTCTAGCGTGAGCTGCACAGGACAGCAGTGTCTGCTGGTGTTGCAGAGTTATACCACCTTACTGGATAACCCTATGCAGCCAACCCCTCCTGGCAGATGCACAGAAGGAAGAGAGTTTTTGTCAGCTCCACTTGTGTTGTTTGTGTAGCTGATACAACCAGATCAGCAGGGAAGCTATTCATATATGCTCTGTTTCCTCTCAGGGGTGTTGCAGAAAGTCTTGTTCGCAATTCAAAATTTTTGGTACCGCTTCTCCCATCAAAATCTGTGTGTGTGAAACAATAAGGATTGTCATGTCTAATTACATATTCACAAAGTATTGTTTGTATACATCAAGCCATCTGTTCTGATCAGCTTTTTTTCCACCTATATGTCAAATCCAAGCAAGACAAGGTTATGATTATCTTTATCTATAATATTACCCTCTTCTCTCTATCATGCTGACATTCACTTGTCATCTGACTTCCCACAATGTAAATTAGCTATAGCAGCAGGAACTCTGTAGTGTGAGCAAGATATCCTTGCCACACCATTCCCAAGATCTGAGGGATGAGCAATAGCTCAGTCACCTCTGTACAGCACATCTGGAGGGGAGCTTCAAAAAGCCAAGGCAGCAGCCCATGTGGCAATGAGGCAGGATCTGGGCCCTGGGTGGCAAAGACCTTTGAAGAAGGCAATTTTCAGGTGAGGCTGAGCTACACAAAGATGAGAATCCATGACTTAGATAGCATTTTGGGTCATTGTTTTTGTTATTGGCTCTATTATTATTTAAACTTTGTGAATAAAATTCCATACCACTTCCTGTGAGAATAAATATTCGAACTTTCTTATTCTTAAACAGTCCAATTTAGTTATTAATTAGGGGGGTCCCTGGACTCTGAGGGTACAATGGAAGTAATTTCTGAAGCTAATAAGAAGACAACTTTCCACAAGCAATTGGAAAGAGAAGAGGGAGCAAAGGCACAGCAAGAAACAAGTACTGAACAAATGAAGTTGAAATTGTCTGAAAGAAGGGAGTGGTTGAAAATGTTCAGCTAAGATGCAGAGCGCAATCTTAAAACTATGCAGTCTTTGCACTAAGCTAGATTAGCTTTGCACTATGTCCAAAGAGAGAAATTGTGAACCAAGTCACCAAGTCACCTTATTTTTTTTATATTCTTTTTTCTCTTTTCATTTTTCTTTTTCCTCTTTTATCTTTTTTCTTTTTTTCTCTTCTCTTTTCTCTTTTCTCTTTTCTCTTTTTACTCTTTTCTTTTATCTTTTTTTCTTTTATCTTTTTTCACTTTTCTTTTTTTTTTTTCTCTTTTCTCTTTTCTTTATTCTTTTCCAAAGGCATTTTGATCCACTTAGTGAATAAGGTAACCCAGCAATCCTGTATACTGCTGGAGTTTATTTTGCAACACACTGCACATATCTTACCAAGAATCCACAAAGTCCATTCTAGTCTATAGACACTCATGGCACTGCAATGGGCACCTTAAAGAGGAAGGTCTCAGATACAGTCAAGAAATGCAGAACTTCACAAATAATGATAACCAGATTTAATCAGTCTTACCCTTTCACATGTGAATAGATTGGTATTCAAAATACAGAGCAAGTGCAAAGAAAATATGGGAGCAGGACACAGCCCCATGTTATAACCACTGGATAATCACAAGAGGATCCAAGGATAGGCAGCACTTGTGTCTTCAAGTGAGCATTGTGTGTATGCCTTCTGGTACTTTTTAACATTGCTGCTTTTATTTTCATAAGTTGTTTACTGCTAGAGCTTATAGGCATGAATGGCATTAAGAAACTGGATTTCTTATCAGTGGAGAGAATCTTAAAATTATTAAATAATTAAGTATTGCTCTAAGCACAAAGAAATAAGTTTACTATGGAAATATTGCTCATGCCATTGTGATACTTGTATCTCTTAACCTAAGGGAATCAGTTTAATGAAGTGAAGACTCCATGTGGTTTAATGAAAACCAATATGACAAAGTCTTAACTGCATCATGAAAATAAGGTCAATAGAAAGTAGCTTTAGTCTGGAATGGCTGTCTCAGGAGCAAAAATGAAAGCTTTATTCAGTTTTAAATATACTGAGAATCTCTATGAAAATACATTCGCCAGATCAAGTTTTAGGTTCTCATCATTCCCGTAATTATTAAGAAAAAAGAAAGGCTTTTTGTTTGTTTGTTTGTTTTTCTCCACTTGAATGATACTGAATTTATTATTATATATAGTTCAATACCACTTGCAAGATGGGCATCCCACTGTGCCAAGTGTGATGCCTGGGCATAGTGAGGAGGAGTCTCTCTAGCAAAGACAGACCAAGGGTTACAAGTCAGGATTGTTGTTCTCATTTGATACGAAGAACTGAAAGCCAAATCATATTGTTTGCAGAAAACCAGCCCTCACCAGAACAATTTTTTGAAAACAATGTTAAATTCACTTGAAGTTTGGACAAATTGAAAAATGTTTTCCAGCAAAATAAAAATATAAAGAAGATAGAAAGAAAGAAAGAAAGAAAGAAAGAAAGAAAGAAAGAAAGAAAGAAAGAAAGAAAGAAAGAAAGAAAGAAAGAAAGAAAAAGAAAGAAAGAAAGAAAAAGAAAAAGAGAGAAAGAAACAGTATTCTGAACATTTAGAAAATTAAGTAGAAGATAATTTAGGGAAAATACCTTTATATCAGAAAGCCAGACTATTTAACTATCAGAAAATTAAGAGAAAGTCCTAACAGAGAATAAATTTTCTTATTAAAAAAGATTATGTAAAATGTTTTTTTCTTTCCTACTATTTGCTTCTTTTTCTTGGAACAAATAGTAAAACAGTTAAACCCATATATGCTTATATAACATGGATACGTACCCAAATCAATTTCACAGCAAAAGTGTGTTTATTTATGAACTAGAGATAAACTTCAGAGCTAGGAGCTGAATGCCATATTGACCTTCAAGTTCAAGGATGTCTTACAAACCTGGTCTTTCAGCAAATTCTGAGGTTTATGTATGTATTTCCTGGATCTTGGTAATATTCATTTTTAGACAGCAGTGACTGAGAACATGTTAAGAAAAGCGTTTTTGTTGGAAATTAATTAGCGGTAACTGTAAGTTGATTAAATAGTTTTGATGAAACTTTCATTAGAAAATAGTCAATAACCTGGGGGTAGCTTTCCTGTCAAAAATCAGGATAATATCACTGATACATAATTGCCAGGGATTAGGTATAGGCAGCATAATATAAAGAAGATCCTCTTGATCCATAACAGGGCCTTGAATGAAGATCCTGCACAGCTTATTATCACATGATGAATGTTAGCCAAGGATTCGCCTGGGGATAAGTATAATTTTGTGTAAAAAATTTCAGTAACCAAGTGACTAAAGATAGGAAAGACAGAGGTTTCCTTGTCTACTGGTATTGGTCGCATATGTCTTGAAGTTGTCCTGTCACTGTAATCAGAAGTGCTTTTTGTTGTTGCTGTTGTTTGTTTGATGATGATTATTTTTTTTTAATATTGTTTCATCTTAAATATAATATTAAATTTAATATTGTTAAAATAAAAATAATAAAATTAAATTTAATATTGTTTCATCTTAAATATAATAAGGAAACTTCAAAAATGTGTGCATGAGCAAACACAATGAATTTGGCCATTGGTAAGCGCTGGACTGTTGAGTACTAACTGCAAGTACCAAGCCATACAGCCCATTGCATGATATGGCTCAGAGGGAAAGAGATGCTGCAATGAATTTCAACATAATGCCCCTGCGTGTTGAGCTTCTCATATCTTGTGGGGCTCATTTAACTTGAGGAATGTCTCTAGAGATGCTTTCTGTGGGCTGCTCCAAATACGCAGTATCTTTGAACGTCATTGAGAGACATTTGCATGTCTTTGACCTCTACCTCTTGGAAAAGGAGCAGATAGAGTTTTGCTATAGAAACAAACAAATAAACTAGTATGGCTACTTTTTGCTGAAAATCCACACCTTCTGAGGCCAAAGGACAAAAAAGCTCCCATGCTGCGCCTCAGGCCTTGTCCTCATGACTGCAGGTGCCTGGGCTGTCGGTCCTGGGGTAAGAAGGCATGGCCCACTTGTAAACGCTGCGCCTGCCTCCATGCACAGTCACAGGCTTCAGCTCACAACTTCACAAAGGGCAGAGAGGCTCTGATTTAGTTTTAGGGTAAAAGCTGATAGGGAGGGATTGCTTTTTGCACCAATGAGGAATGCGGAGAGTGTTTTAACCAAGCAGAGTCAAAAACAGGAGTATCTGAGTGCAAGGCCTGTGTGTGCACCAGGCCTCTGCTGCTGGACACCACTGCTCTCCTGGCTGTGCCAACTCCTGTCCCTGTATCCTGGTCATACATGGTGGATAGTCTGTCCTTTACACCAGGCTTTCTTTCATGCACCTGCCTCCCTTTCATATCTCTAATTTCTCCTATGTCCAGGAGTTTTGTATCAAGCTGGCCACTTTTTTTTTTTTTTTTTTTTTTTTCCAGAACTTCAACATCTTAACAAACCTTGAAAGCCTGCAGTGTCAATAAAAATAAATCAAAGCAGCAATGTCCATACATTAAGAGATTTATAGACTTTCAGGACAATGGAGAGTATCTGATCAACTAATCTGGTCCTTGTGTAGCATCCACAGGTCATAGTATCTTTGCAGTATCGAGCTCAGTAACCAGTTTTGACTGGTTCAGAAAATAAACTGCTTTGCTCTTAACACCAATTGATTTGGAAGTGTGGAAAAGTGCTAAAATATATATCTCCACTAAGGAGAGAAGAAAGTTTTAAAAGAGAGAGGTCTGGATAGCTCAGAGCTTGAGTAAGCACAATCTATAGCGCTTCCAGCTGTCTCCTTTTTTTGCCCAGATGTCTGCCACTATCTAGGTCCTGCTGGCACCCTTGAGCTTGAAAATGTTGTGAAATGTAAATGCCATTATTCTGAATGAAAATGATGCAAATGAGATAAGGCATAGATAGTGCCTGAAACTAGGGCCATAATAAAGCAGGCACTAACAAACCACCATCTGCACAGCCTGAAGAATAATAACACTGAAATGCTAATCTATGGATTGGTGTTGCTATCTGCTGTGGTTTCCAGCAAGCTTTCACTGAATTTTTCACTGCAGCTGATACCTATTGTCATGTATCCTTTAAAAAAGGCCAGTGATTAAGCAGAATTAAATTTTGATTTTGTGCATGACACTAAAAACACAGCAAAGTAGAGAGCATCATGTTCCCACCACCATTCAGGTGCAGTCCTTTGCTCAGCTTGCTTCAGTGATTTTTGTATTTCCTTGGTTTGCCAAGCTCAAACCAACTAATTTCAAAGAATAAAGAACACCATTAGTTGGTTTGGTCTTTTTTTTTTTTTTTCATATGAAAAGAAATTAAGGAAGATGTCATTTCAACAACATTTAATATGAGAACCTCTGGGGATTTTAAGAATATTATATTTTTCAAATATTGAGCAGTGTAAATTAAATAGTTTCCCATTGCTTTTCACCACCAGAAAGACTTTATTTCCCTTTGAAATTTGTTCTTCACAGAACTTTTCAACCAGCTCAAATATTCTGTATAGCAGGCTCTGGCAGGGCTACAATTCTTTCAATCTACTGTGGGAGTTCTTGAAAGTAATCTGCGATGTATTTTACTCTGCACACCTTTAAATCCTGGCTGCCATGGCTCACTTGGCACTTTTAAAACCGACAGACAACACCTTACGTCTGGAATTACTTCTTGACATTACTGGGCAGCAGCCAATGCTTCAGTAACTTTTTTTCCCAGCAGGACATGGCTTTCAATAGGCTCTGACTGGGGCTGAGCTTTCTGTGGTGCAACCTGTGCTGAGAGGCATTAAAAACTGGTGTGGCCATCCTGGACAAGGGAAAGGGGAGGAGGGGACAAAGACAAAAGCCCAGGAGCATCCTGGCTTGAAGCATGAGAGAGCAGTGCCAAGCTGTGGCAGATGAGGCCTGTACCTGGGAAGGCTGAGATCTCTGCCCTCATCCCCTCCCGGAGCATGGATGGTGCAGACCAAGTCAAAGGCATCTCCCAAGCAATCCCTGGGCATGGGGCATGGGTCAGCATCATCCAGGAACCATTCCCCAAGGCAACCTGAGTACAACTCCTTCATTTTGGAGAGTAAAGGACTTTAGCTGTGGGGCTGGAGTTTAGGTCTGATTCATCTCATTAAGCACCCCTGCATCCCTTCCTGCAGGGCAGAGAATGTTTGCCCGGTATGTGCTGCTCTCTGACACTTGGACCTAGTGACTGCAGTGGTCATCTGTGCTGCCTGGTTTCAGACACCATGCTCTGAAAGCTGCTGGCTGGTTTTGCGTGGTGATTGTAGTGAGGATGAAATGAATCTGAGAGGTTGTATGGTGCCACCTACACCAAAAGCAGATCCAGTGGAAGTGGTCAACCTTGGGCACTTGGGAAGAAACAAGATCAGACCCACATTGTCCCCTGGACCTCCATGCCGGAGGGACTATTCAGTGAGGAGAGCTCTATGATGCTGATTCAGGACATGCCACCCTCTTGCCTGAGACAGACTTTCTCCTCACCCAAACACAAGGGCAAAATTGAAAACTCATTTTCCAAGTGCAAGAAGAAATCGTCTTTTAGGGTAATGTAGAGGGAAGAAACATGACTAGGAACACAGGCGAAATCAGATTCTTCATAACTCTGGTAGGCTTATGAAAGCAGTTGGTGTGCAAAAGCTAATGACCCTTTTTCTATTTAAAAAAAATATATTTTTTTTTGATTTGCCATCCCATGCTTTTGGAATCACGTTATAAATTGTTTCTGTGCCCATATTTGAAATCAGCATTCAGGGGATACTGACACCATTAATAAAAATGGTAGTTCAGATGCCACTATTAATTATGCACTTTGATCTGCGACATTTTCATATTAGTATTACAATCTATTGAACTGACATCACAGAGACAAAAGCTTTTGACAGCTGATTTTGTTCAGCTTGGATTCAAATTAAAGAGTGTTTTATCAGGAATCCAATGAGATCTGTGCCTTTTTTCAATCCTTCTGTGAAATTAATTGTCTTATAGCTAGCAGAAGCTGAATTCTGACTTCTTCCTCTTTTTTTTTGTTTGGTTTTGTTTTGTTTTATTTTTTTTATTAATCTGAACACCAAAATAATGGTTGAATCAAAAATTGAATGCTTGAATTGTGGTCTAAATTAGAGCACATAATTAAAACACACCCACCTTTAGTAAGACTAGCATTGAAAAGTAGAATGCTAATAATTTCTATTTTTTTACTGACTTTTTTAATTATTTAAATTACATCAATGTTTTGAAACTTCATTTCTTAAACTAAAAAGAGAATGTGAAATTTGTTTCTCTCTACTCGTTATGCAGTTTGTAGACTGGATGTGTAATATTTGCCTCAGTATCTCACCATCAGGATCACATGGCAATTTAGTAAATATGACCAATGGTAGCTGGGGGTTCCAGCTAAACTAATCTCCAAAAGCAATAAGATCATCCATCATTTCTGCCTCATATTCAGGCTAGATTGGCCATTTATCTTGTTTGTTCTCAACAGGTGTTCTATCTAATACTCTGTCAATAGTGTCATTATAAATACCGATTTCCAAGAGTTTATACAAAGACCATCTTTCAGTTTCTTACGTCCCACAGATCTTTGCTGAATTTTATTTTCTGCTAAATCCATGCAGCCTCCATGGGCTGCTCAAAAACAGCAGCAGATGTTGGGGGAGAGATGGAAGATACCTTCTTTATGTTACCTAAAATGTGGTGAAAGGAAATAGTGGCTTATCAGGAAGGTTCAGGTCTAGCTACAAGGTTTTGCCTGCAGAGGATATAGAAAGCTCAAAGCATGCAAACTACAGCTCTCATCAGGAACAGACAGATGCAGATGAATAGCAAAACCACTCTAAAATGAAGCACTCTGATAATTTTTCCATGGAAAGTGATGATAGCTAGCTCCTCAGTACAGAGGAATATTCCACGTGGACAATATTAATTGAACTGAAAATTCATTTTCCTCAAATTAATCAAGGTGTACTTTCCTCGGCAGCTCTACTCACAGACACTCCCCTGTGCACTCTGTGCACCCTGTGCAAACTCTGGACATATGCATGAATTTTTACAATTAAACATTTTAATGGAGCAGCTAGTGGTCTGCTTGGCCTAGAGCATTGTCTGATTTACTTATCCTTTCATTTATTTTTTTTTCAGTTATAATATGTCCTATCTCATAACAAAGTGGTAAACTACCACAGTGGTATCTCCAAGTGTTATCATTTCACGGATTGCTCTTAATCTTCCCTTGAGTACGTTCTTTCACCTCTCAGGGTTACAAAGGCATCCAAACAGGAAGGTCCATTTTCTATTTGTGTATATTTCAATCACAGACCTTGATCCAGTCTTCACCAATAGAAACTCTATCAGCTGTACTAATTTCACATTTAATTTTTTGTCTTCAGTCACTTGTCTGACCCTGACAGAATTACTCCAATAATCTTTCTATGATGCTTTGCATAGAAAATCTACACAACTTAGTTATTTGGAATAACTTTGATTACTGGAAAAAAACAGCAGCTTGAAATCCCTAGAAAACCATCTCTTTCCTTCAGCTATTGTTCCACATGCAGCTGTGGAAATGTCTATTGTGTTCTTTTGTCAAAAGGTGCCTACCGGTGCAAGGATCTAGCTGTGCTGGTTTTACCAGCAGCCTCTTTCAAGTTAGTCACAGTGCTTAACAACAGAGGAGAGCTCAAACCTCTAGGCTCAATTCAGAATACTGCCTGTTGCTGAATATTCAGGATATTGTTGGCTACTAATAATGCCCACCTACAGGAATAATTATTCTTTTCTAAGTCTGAATGTCACATGATGAAATTCAACTCTTTTACTCATTTCTTCTCAGTCACTCTGTGCAAGTTATTTTGCTAGTTAGCACCAATGTTCTCCCTGTTCCCATCAAGTTTCAGCATTTTATTAAATCATCATGTGACTTGCAAGTGACTGAATTGCATGGAGCTTTTAATGAAGTATTTAATTGGAAGGAAAAGCTATTGCCTTTTCAGTCCCAGCTCCCACCCTTCTTTGCTAAATCCATGAGCTCTCTCTCATGTGTGTAGAGGACAGCAATTTAATAAAGAACAAGGTGATATGATGCTAATAGGCATGGCCACTCGGCAGCTTGCCAAGCTGGGCAGTTGTGTGTCCCAGCCAAAGACTGATTTTGATTAGTTACCACAACCACACTTGCTCATGCTGCCTAGTATCATTTTTATGAATGGAAGAACCACTCATGACTTTAAACAGTATCCTTTTGTCAGATATCTGTGATATTGACTCCCTTTTCAGGAAAACAGGACTTTTCAGATGTGTCACAGTAAAATGGCAATGGAAACTGAGTAGTGATAAAAGCAACAAGTGACTTCAGAACACACTTAGCAAATGACAATTAATTAATAAATAAACTCGGAGCATTTTTCCAGAATTATTAAAACCTAATAGCTGAAAAGTAGGCTCACGTGTGCCTGCAGTCTCACTACCACAGTGAGAGATAAGCTATTGCAGGGTACGTTGGCCTAAATCTGCAAAGCACTTACAAGCCTTGCTGGAAGAGATATCTTCAGTGCTGTGGCAGTACCACAGGAGACATGCTCAGAGCTTAGGTGTTTACAGACATTGGGTGTCCTCACTTTGGCAAAGTTTCTGTGGACCTCAGATACCAGGGCAAAGCAACACTGCTATTGTGGGACTGATATCCTCTCTGTAGTCTTCACAGTTGTGTCAGTTTGAATCATTTAATATTATTTGAATAGGTTTTTAGATATACATTGGATATTTGTCTGTGTATACAGATATTTTTATCCTACCAGAGACTTAATCCTTTGGCAGTAAACTCTGAAGTGCTTTGGAGCGCAGCCAAGATAATACTTTCTGAAATGTTTTTGAAGTTCTCCTTCTCTTCAGAACTGTGAAGATACTTTTTTTTTTTTCCACCTCAGACTATCTTTTCTTTCTTTCTCTTATTTTTTAAAGGATACTGGCAGCCTTGTCAGCTTTGCATTATATATCACCAAGCATGCTTTGTGAACAAACCCAGATGTAAAGAAGTCTGGCATTAAACTGAGTGTGTGCTTTGGCATCCTATGGAGAGGACATTTTCAAAGACTCCTTATGGATGACTGGGATCTGTGTGTATCATTGCAGAATAATAAAAGACTAGCTTCTTTAATGATGTTACAACACCAGAGCACCTGATAGATGACCTTTTTATGAAGATTATTGAATGTCAGTGATTTACCTGTGTCTCCCATTGACCCTGTAGACCCAGAGATGAGACATCAGCTAAAATGGATTTGTGCAACAGACTTGGCCTTCTATCTTCCCAAACCAGCAAGCTCAATTATTTGTGCAGGAATGAGTTATGTATTAATGAAATAAAAAAAAAAAATGTGCTCTGTCTATGGGATGAAAGCTTGTGTTTCAGGGAGGAGAAAAGAAGGGATGCAACACCTAAGCAAATGGCAGAAGCTTATGTTCTGGTTCTTCCTGATTACTGATAGACTTCTCTGTTGCTCCTGGTACTGACTGCTTGCTGTGCTCTCCCTCATCACATTAAATGCTTTTTTTTTTTTTTTTTTGAGGGGGAGGCACGGGGGTGACACTATTTAATTTCTTCCTATTAGATGATATATGCATCTTCTTAACTTCAAACATATAAATCAAGGGAGAGTTAGAATAATTCTAAGCTGATGAAAGGTTTAATTAAAATACTCCTGATCTTTGTGCCTTATTTCAAATAGGTTGCTGAAGCTATAAGGAAATGGCCTAAGATACCAGATTTTAAAGCATTTTCTCTTTTTTTCCTCCCTCTTTTTTTTTTTTTTTTTTTTTTTTCAGACAGATGCTTGTCTGTCTTAACAAACACAGGACATGATTTATCCCATTTTTGACCATAAGAAAAATGTACTTGAATTTTCCTTGCTTTCAGATTGCAGATGGAAAGAATTTTCGTTTGCCATGGAGAAGCTAACTGAATTTTATTCTGGTTGTGAGAAAAGAGTGAGCTGGCAACACTAATTATTTGTCATTCATAAATGATTCATTAAGGACTGTAATATCACATTACATCTGTCTGCATTAGATAAGTAGCATACCCTCACGAATAATGTGAATTAAGGGTTAAAATATTAGAGCTTTTTGGTGTCATCATAAATCTGCCTTTTATTCCACCCACACACAGACACCGGAGACCCGAAAGCCCCTCTGTGGCTCCTTTCCCCTGCCACCCACAGCAGCTAATGCTCCTTTCCACAGAGAAGTACTCAGAAAACTAGGCCCCCACCACACAAGTACAGATTTAAAAAAGAAATGGACCTGGCACCAGATATATGACACTATCCCACATGATATCCTCGTGTCTAAATTGAAAAGAAAAGGATTTGATGGATGGACCCCTCAGTGGGTAAGGAAATTGGCTGGATGTTCGCCCTCAAAGAGTTGCAGTCAACAGCTCAATGTCCAGATGGAGATCAGTGACAAGTGGTGTTCCTCAGGGGTCAGTATTGGGACCAGCGTTGTTTAACATCTTTGTCTGTGACATGGACAGTGGAATCGAGTGCACCCTCAACAAGTTTCCCAATGACATGAAGTTGTGTGGTGTGGTCAATATGCTGGAGGGAAGGGAAGCCATCTAAAGGAACCTGGACAGGCTTGAGACAAGGGCCTGTGCCAACCTCATGAAGTTCAGCTAGGCCAAGTGCAAGGTCCTGCACCTGGGTTGGGGCAATCCTAAGTACAAATAGAGGCTGAGAGGAGAATGGATTGAGAGCAGGTCTGATGTAAAAGACTTTGGGGGGTTGGTAGATGAGAAGCTCAACATCAGCCAGCAATGTGCACTTGCAGCCCAAAAGCCAACCGTACCCTGGGCTGCATCAAAAGAAGTGTGGCCAACAAGGTGAGGGAGGGGCTTCTTCCCCTCTGTTCTGCTCTTGTGAGGTCCCACTTGGAGAGTTGTGTTCAGCTCCGGGGTCCCCAGCACAAGAAGGACATGGAAGTATTAGAACGATTCCAGAGAAGGACCATAAGTATGACTGGAGGCCTGGAGCACCTTTCCTATGAAGACAGGCTGGGGGAGTTGGGGTTATTCAGCCTGGAGAAGAGAAGGCTCCGAGGCGATATTATAGCAGTCTTCAAGTACCTAAATGGGGCCTACAGCAAAGCAGAAGAGGGACTCTTGTCAGGGTGTGTGGTGGCAGGACAAGGAGTAATGGCTGTAAACTAGAAATGGGTAGATTTGGATGGGATATAAGGAAGAAATTCTTCACTATGAGGGTGGTGAGGTACTGGCACAGGTTGCCCAGAGAAGCTGTGGATGCCCCAACCCTGGGAGTGTTCAAGGCCAGGTTGGATGGGACTTTGAGCAACCTGTTCTAGTGGGAGGTGTCCCTGCCCATGTCAGGGGGTAGGAACAAGATAATCTTTAAGGTCCCTTCCCACCCAAACCATTCTGTGATTCTACGATATGGAACAGGGCTGCATAGCTGCCCCTGATAGTATGTGTGGGGAGATACGGGATAGAATAAGTTTTCTCAGTCTTTGCTTTGTATTTTATGTATGTCCTTTGTTTTGTGTCTTGTATATTGCGTCTGGGTATGTGACACAATTAAAAGCTGCTATGGAATTGCCTTTGCTAAGTTGGTGAGAAGTGACCTTATAATGGAACAGAATATCAAAATTAGCACCGCCTAGCAAAGGAAGTTGGCAGATTTCTTAGATGAACTATAGCATAAGAAAAAAATGTGATTGTCTCTCATTTGATTAATTGTAGTGGCAACAAAAGCCCCAAATAACACCATTTATATTGTCAAATGATTCCCTGATGAAAAACTTTTCTTTCATCTAAATAGCACACAGTCACAATAAATGTCAGGGGATAATGGATGCATCTAGATTTTCAACAAGACAGGCTGCTTGACAGTGGCTTAGAACTGCAAGAAATATACTGCTGAACAGAAATCAGAACAGCAAAGGTGCTTTTCTACACTTCTGAATCTGGCTGACAGTCCACCCCAACATGTGTCACTGAGGACTGCTGCCCTGACACTGAAAGCTTTACAGCATCTAGTGCTATAAGGCTTTGCTTGCTGCTGCTTGAAATTTTGTTGAACTGTTTGGGCTGTGATTTTCCAACAGTCCAATTCCAATTTTTCTCAAATTTTAAAAGACAGAATAAAATATTTCATTTTGTCAGTTAAAAAGAAAGTTCAGCAGCTTCTTTAACAAGCACTGAAATTCAGTCTGCATTGACTATGGAGACCAGGCCTGCAATGTGTGTGCCACAGGCATAGGACATAATAGAGATGGAGACCAGGACACTCTCCCCTGAGCAGGGAAGTTTTAGGAGGTCAGTGGGGAAGAAGACAGATGTGTCAGGGAGATCAGTTCTTCCAGAGGGAGCCAGAGACCTCAACACATGCCTGCAAACTCCCTGGCCAAGTGTCCCACCATCTTTAGCTACTGGGGTGAGAACCCCTTGTTGCCACCTGGTTACTGTGAGGAATCTGCAATGAGCCAGCATATTCCAGGTCACAAGCAGCAGCCACTGAGGCTGTCACTTCTCTGCTGCTGGGTGCAAACTTCAGGCTGTGCTGTGGATTGAAAAAGATGGTAAATTCTGTCCATAGAAAGAACATTAACATGGACCATCTACAAAATTAAACTCTTAAAATGCATAACATTGTTTTGCTTCCTTTGCACATACATGTGAAGACTGCTTTAAAAGATGGAGCAGACACCATTTTCCCATGGGCTACTTTCTATTCAATAACAGGATGAACTTGTTTTAGGAATGAATAAGGTTCATGTGGTAAATGAAATGCATGCACTAAATGATGAGGGAGTTTAAGGGTAGACAGAAAGACTGTCTTTCATCAACTTGAAATACTAGGCTTGATTTTCCAGCTTTGGGCAGTCATATGAGGTACTGAAGTAACTGGAAGCTGGGCTTTATGTATGACTTCTATATAACATTATAATGTTATGTAAATTGAAGTAGGCTGGCCAAACTAAGAACCTAAAGTTAATGGTTTGACCTTTCTTACTCTCTGTCTCCATTTTACATACAGCTTTCTGGGACTAAAAGTGTCCTTGTGTCTTACAGGAGAGTTCTGAAATAAAATTCATTTGGTTAATTTGAATGATGCATAGTAAAGAAAGCTTGCTCACCTTCTCAACAGTGAAGAGCAAGAAAATATTGAGAAGTTATTCACTATCTGAGCACAATCCATCTTCTGCAATGAAAGAGATCCTGTAAAAATCAGCTGGTTATGTGGTGATGTAATTAAAGGCTTTGTCCCATTGAATGTCTGAAAAGAAATCAGAACTGTAGGTGAGTAAGTAGTCTGACTTTGGGCACATCTTATTATAGAATGCTAGCTGTGGGGCTAGATGGTACCAAGCTACATTACTGTAGCTTTTAATGTTCCAGATCAATACTGATAAATAATCATCCACAAGATGAAAGAGGAGAATCACTCCTGTTTCTGCTATGCTATAGGTCCCCATTTGTGCTACTGTATCCTTCTGTTGGGACAGTAGTTTGACATATTTGCTCAGAGAAGCACCTAAATCCATTTGAAGCTAGATCGACAACAAAAATTTTATATATGTGCTTAATATCTGCTGCTTCCATTAACTCCAGGAGAAAATGAGGACTGAAACAGGATTATTATTATTATTTTTCTTTAAATGTCAAAATAAGAATTTAGTGCTTAGCTTTAGGAAAATATTTGCAAATGTTGGTGTTAGTATGTGATGCATCAGCCTCCTCACCTGCCAAATGGGGAGGACAGTGCTACATCCCACACAAGCATGCTACAATGCAGACAGACTGAATCCATGACTATTTTAAATCTCTAGGAGAGGAGTGCTTGTGGACTTCCAGAAGCCAGTCTTTGAGGAGCACAAGTCCAAGATGTTCTTCAAGGCTGAATAATGACATAGATCTCAGAGGCAGAAAGGACCTCTGACTAAGCTGCTTACATGTGAACACAGCATTTTGGAAGATATCAAGCGGTCAGTTGAAAAACTCTTTGATGCATTTGTGAGAGAAAATGTAGATACTCATGAGGCTTAAATCTATCTTGAGTAACTTCAGTGTTTCACTGGGCATGATAGTAAATATTGGGTAAATATTTTTGCTCCCTCTTACAGTTTCCAATAAAAGTGCTGCTTACTGACAACCAAAAGGTGGGCTCATGTGTCTTAGTGATTAATTAAGACCAGTAACTACTTTTTCTGCATGGCTTGATGGGAATGTCAATGACGAAGACTGACCTGTACAACCATCAGCAACTGAATATTGTCTTATAAATGTCAGGCTTTCTGACTTGAGTGCTAAACCTCTCTTCCCCCCCAGGGAGTCAGCTTTACCCTATTTCTTTCTGTAGGGCAAACATGTCTTGGAGGCGGTCTTTTGCTGACAAACATTGAGCATACTTCTAGGAAAAGATGCAGCAGGATGTGTAATTTTTCCATGGGCTTGCACACAGCTGTCCTCTTGAAATAAAGGAAATAAATCAAACCTACTCTTCTGTTAAGGACTATTGTTCCTTGTCTGAACCTGTTTCAATGCATATCAGCCACTCATGACAGTTATGAGTTGCCAGGAAGGAAGCTACCTGTGGGGAAAGTTAGCAAAACTGGCCTGACTGGGTGATTCACACCAGGCATTGACTCACTGTGTCAGGTGTTCAACCTCAGCCAGGCAACACAGAAAGACTGCAGACTTGCATCTTTAAATACAGTCATTTTAGCAGAGAGAGAAATATTACCAAGGGCCTCAGGAAAAATACAACTGGAGAATCATCTCCATTTTCTCCTTTAAGTCAAGCAGTACAGAACAGGTGCCCAACACCTGATGTAAGAGCTGTGAAACAATTTCTGTGCATACCTGATGATCTTCAGGAGGCTTATTTTTTGCAACATGTAAACTAATAATAAAATAAACATCTCAGTGCTTGAGAGAGCCTTTCCAGACAGGGAGTGATACAAGTTTCCTTTGAAGTATTCTACAGATGCAGTGATGCTTTCATATCTATGTTAAAGAAGAAAAAGACTTTTTGCCACTATCATACTATAACTGTCATATTAGAAACAGGATCCTGATGCCACTGTCCTGGCCACTTCACATTAATCACCCTTGTGAAACCTGGGGGTTTGAGTACCACTCAAAAAATAAGAAAAAAGTTCAGATTTCCTCAAAAGTGCCAAAGATGGAGAAATCCTCAGCACAGTGTTATTGCAACACAAATATGAGATTCCTTGTTCCTCGATACCCTGCTAAGCATTGCTCTTAGGTGTGTTTTTTTGTTTGTTTGTTTGTTTGCTTGCTTGTTTGTTGCTGGACTGAGCCTAAAGCACTAGGAGGAGAATCTTAAAAAAAAAAAAAATTGTAACTCTTCAGCTAATAAGTTTGATATCTGATATGGTCCCCTTCAAGAATTAGCTCTTCTAGGCAAGAGATGCACTGGTTGCACCAATGGGGCTTCTTCTCCTTTTGTGTTTTGTTATTTGCAATGTGTTCCACCACAACAGTGGGTACTAACTCAAAGAAAATCACCACTGACAGGGTCATCTGAGCTTGGCCCATCAGGGACAAGACAGAAATGTCTGATGGACAGAGTGCACCCATGCGGCCTAGTCCAAACTCTGGATTTTCATGACGTAGCCCTGCTTTAACACATATCAAAGTGAAACAACTCGAAGCAGCCATTCATGCAGCAGGTACAGCCTCTCTCCCTTTGTTTCCACCTCTGTATGCTGTCACTACAACACCCACATGGGGCCAGCACCGTTGCTCTCTTCTCAGCTGGGACAGTGACAGCAGACCTCCCACTGGCTCCTGTGACCTCAAGGGCAAGCAGCAGTTCTGATTTCGGTTAGTTGCATTTTGGCCAAATAATGCATCAGCGGAGACCCCTGCAGCAAACAAAATAACCAGGCATCTTCACCCACGGCAGGGGAGAAGCCACAGGGAGCTCAGAAGCTGATTGGGCTCCTGTGGGCATGGGGAACCCTCCTGAGGGATGAGTTGCACTTCTGTAAGACAGCGTTCCTGTGCCACCTGTCCTTAAGTACTGAGAAGAAGTCTCTGCACAGAGTATCTTCTCTGTCCCCTGTTTTCTCATTCAGGCTAGCTTCTTTGTGTCACAGGTGAAGTTATTTGTGACAGAGATGATGACACAGAGGTAAGGGAAAGTCCAAGCAATTGTACTAGGGAATTGAGGTTAAAAGGTAAATATTGCTGGCTGCAGTGTTTTCTGCCAGCTGCCTGTTTTTCATGCTGTTGTGAGCAGAGGTGCTGAGGTTCCCAGCTGCCAGCAGAGCTCAGAGGGCTCCAGATGCAGGAGGAAAACGTGCACAACACAAATTTCTCAGCGCAGTGTGCTGTGCAAGGCAGCTTGTTCTCTCTTTGGGCCCTGCTCCCAGGCTGTGCAGTGCCCAGTCTCTTGTG
Source organism: Anser cygnoides (assembly GCF_040182565.1). NCBI lineage: Eukaryota > Metazoa > Chordata > Aves > Anseriformes > Anatidae > Anser > Anser cygnoides. The sequence goes on along the minus strand of NC_089875.1, from coordinate 51,739,319 downwards.
GACAGAGCGTGCCTTGTCTTGCAGGAGATGACACCTATCTCAAAACACAGCAAGGAGAACAAAAAGGCTCTGACTGCTTTGCAAGTGGTGCTATTGCAGCTGACAATGCAGAGTTATGCTGCCTGGGCTGGAACTGGGACTCAAAGCCTAGATCTCACAGGGAAAATTACTACTTCTTAGACCTACTGCCATTTCTGTCCTCCTGGGAGTTAACTGTGCTGTGGATTGTGGCTTTATTTGATTATTTATATAGCTGTAGCACCTGAGCCAGCCCCAGGCGATGCATCTGTTCTGGTTTGCTTTGTGTGGCCTTTTTATTCCACAAGTTTTCACAGACCTCCAGCATCTTGCTGGTCATGAGGTAACTGGAAATATGAATGAAAGTGAGGGGTCCAATGTCCAGCTAAAACTATTGAACTAGGTGGTACCAATTCTGCAGCCATGCTATATATGCTGTTGAAAAAGGCTGGAAAAGGTAACTAAGAATGAGAAAAAGTGAAATAGCATTCAGATGGAGCTGTGAAAGAGAATAAAAGGGCTATGGAATCCCTAATGTCTTTATACACCCCTCTCTTGCATCTGGACATGAAATGGAGGGAAAGACAGTGGATGAGTTCTCAAAGGTGTCTAAAGTATTTCCATACCCAGCTTTTACTTATATTATTTGTAAACTGCCATCCAGCTCCCTTATTCAGCTTTGAAATACCTCTGTGTGGATGGATGGATGTCCTGAAGTCATTAAATGAGTCAACGGCTCTAATGGGGACAGAGCCTGTGGCCAGGCAGTGATGCACCAAATTTGTCCCCAGCAGCGTGGCTGCTGCCATATATTAGCACCATACTAATGGTTCTGTGAAAATCCTGCTGTCAGGGACAATGGAAGGGCAAAACTTTCTCATTCTGCATTTTCGAAAGTGAACAACTGTATTACCCAAGGGCAAAAAGCAGGATGGAAGGCAGGGCATGCAGCATAGCCAACTCTCTAAAAGGAAATACAGCTCAGAAGGAGAAGCTCTAAGCATCTTTGGGGGACTGCAGCCTAACACACACGGCCACCCCACAACTGAGGTTGGTGATAGCATGGCACAAAATGATATGACTAACAAGCGCCAGCAGCAAAAAGAGAGAGATCCAAAGATCCTCATGACTGTAAAATGGAGCTTGGAGTGAGAAATGGACTGTTAGGAAACTCAGAAGTTAAGTACTCAAGGAAAATGATGTCAATCAGGGCATAGGGTGATTCATACATTTTGAGAATCACACTCTTAAAGACTTCAGCTTCTAAATGAACATTGCACAGATGCACATGGGAATCCCATGGCAGTTACTAGTGTTGCTGGATATTCCAGGCAGTATTTTTAAGCAGAAAGAAGAAATACTTGCTGGAGTACATTTGGGTGTACATTTGAAATTACAGTTGAATGGGCTTTGCTTAGGTGTTCAATACATCCCAAAAAAACACATCAGTTCTTGCCTCCTTCCCCAAACAAAAATACTCTATTGGTCATGCCTTTTTAAGTCCATAAGGCGCATTAAAAACCTCCTATACTATAACATGTTGAAAACATTGTTCAGATTCAGTTCCCATGACAGCTGCCACCCCCAGAGGTGGTTTTTATGCATTTTGCTTTGGAAATTTTGTAGTCTGTCCATCTGAGTGTTAGCTAGCAAGGGCAGGAAGAACGGCCACCTCTTCAGATCTGTCCGAACACGAGTCACATCAGCACAGTGGACTTTGTCAGAAGGTAGGATCTAACTGAAGCCTTTAGGCATACACTCTGGTTCCCTCTCTTCCCCTTTGCTGTTAAGTAGGGTGAAGGTTACAGGCAGCTCTCTGGGCCACTCAGACCTCCAAGTGCTGGCAGCTCAGAGGACAGCAGGCGGGACATTCCCATTGAGCGCAGGTGCAGGATCTGTGCGCACACCACAGGCATTTATTTGGCAGCCTGTGCTGCTGGGCATTCATGAAAGTGATGGTCCATCACCCCCTGAATGAGGAGAGAGGGGCTGACAGGTCTGCTCAGCTGCATTGGGGGAGACAGGTCTCACCTCAGTCTTCATGGTGTCTGTCGAAGGGAGCTGGAGAAACAGCTCTTACTCAGATATTGTCTTCTTTCGAGGCCCTCCGTAGCACTGAATCCCACATCATACATGGTGCCTGCAAGGAGAATACGCTCTTGGTGCATTGCAAAGATGCGTACTGAAAACAGTGCATCAAAGGAGTGGACCAGAGCCTCCTCCACACCAGCCGATCCCCTGGGCAGACCACCTCTCCGGGGAGGAGGTCCCCTGGGGCCCTACCCCGACACAGATGCAGAGCAGCACAGGACACTAGGAGTCCCACGCACCATACCGTGGCGTGGGTGGGGGATGGATCTCATGCCACCTACACGTTGTATGGTGTGCAATAAATAAGTAGGTGGATTGAATGTCATAGATGCATACCACTCCTAAACTCTTATCTGTCTGCACTGGTATCTGTGCCAGCTGCTTCTCCACCTACCTAGAGGCCTTCTGGTTATGGAAACCCACAACTCACAATGATATTTTACTTCTGTAGAGATACACTGCTTACGCCCACCCTTGCAATTCAGTAGATAACAGATGCTCTTTCTCGGTACCAGTGACCTGCTTTCTCAGGTTGGAGCAGTCCTTTTCTGAGTGGTTTACTAGAAACTGGAAGCTGAATTAGCAAAGACAAAGAATACCTTGCTTACTTATTGAGTTGGATAGGATTTACCTGTAGCACTGGCAATGGCAACCAGTCCAATCATACTGTGGGAAAGCATCGGAGGTAGAAGGGTGCTGTATGGAGTCCTACACAAGAGTCTGGGACACTGAAGAACAGCAAAACAACCAGCAAGTGGCTCATGCTGCTAAGACTGAAGTGGGTCAGGTGGACCTGGACTGGCAACATAAGGGTGAATTATTTATAGCTCAATGGGCCCATGACACCTCAGGCCATCAAGGCAGAGAAACAACATATAGATGGGGTCGTGATTGAGGGGTGGACCTAACCATGGACACTATTGTACAGGTTATTCATGATATTGAAACATGTCCTAAAGCAAGTCCTATGGCGACATGGCACCCTGGAAAGAATTGAGTCAAACGGGATTCATTTCCGAAAAAAAACCTCATAGACACCTGGGCCAAACAGCACGGCACTGAGTGGGTATATCACATTCCTTATCATGCACCAGCCTCTGTAAAAATCAGATGATACAGTGGACTGTTACAGCAACTAAACTACACTGAGAGCAATGGGTGCAGGGACATTCAAACATTGGGATGCACATTTTAGCAAAAGACACCTGGTTAACTAGTTAACACTAGGGGATCTGCCAATTGAGCTGGCCTTGCCCAATCAAAACTCTTATGCACTGTAGAAGGGGATAAAGTCCCTATAGTGCACATAAATAACATGCTGAGGAAGACAGATTGGTTTATTCATGCCTTGTGCAAAGATAAACCCATCCAGGGGATTGCTTTTGTTCAAAGACCTCGGTGCACTTGGTGGGTAACACTAACGGATAGAGAAGTCCAATGTGTACTTCAAGGGGGTTTGACGTTGGGTGAAAATAGCCCATGATTTGAATTGTATGATGTTAAGTGCTACATAATACTGTATGTCATCACTACTATGGTTGCTATATGCCATATCAACAGTATTGCAGTAAGGATCACCCAGATTAATGAAAAATGAATTTTGACAGAACTGGAAAAGTGCAGCCATGATGGAACCAGAACCGGCTTCACCATTCAACAACCCAACACCACACACCACCTCTCCTGCCCTGAAGGACTGTTATGACAAATGGAGCCCAAAGTCATGGACTAAATGAACTCAACAGACATTTTAGGGGGGTGGCCCATAGACTAGGGGGATGATATGTGTGTGCATATATCAAAAGCCAGAAAAGATGGTGGCGATTAATTGGGATGTATTGGAAAGTCAAATAAAAAACGGTCCTGAGCATGATGTAGATGGTATGGAATAAGGGGTGGATATTGTTCTGGTTTTGGCTGGGATACAGTTAATTTTCTTCATAAGGGCTGGTATGTTCTGTGTGTTGGATTTAGAATAAAAATATTGCTGACAACACTCTGATGTTTTAGTTGCTGCAGAACCGTGCTCACACAGAGCCGAGGACTTTTCAGCTCCTTGTGCTGCCCTGCCCACGAGGAGGCTGGGGGTGCACCAGGAGCTGGGAGGGGACAGAACCAGGCTGTCCAGAGGGATGTCCCATGCCATGGGGCATCATGCTGAGCGATAAAACTGGGGGGGTTGCCTGGGAGAGGAAGGCATTTCTCAGGGACATGCTGGGTTTCAGTTGGAGGGTGGTGAGCGATTGCATTGTGCATCACTTGCTTTGTATATTCTTTTATCATTGTCATTATTATTTATTGCTATTATTTACCCATCCTTTTCTGTTCTGTTAAAGTATTTTTATCTCAACCCATGAGTTTTCACCATTTTTTGATTCTCTTTCCCATCTCTCTGGGGGCACTGAGCAAATGGCTGTGTGGTGCTGCGCTGCCTGCCATGTTAAACCACAGCATTTTTCGAGTTGTAGCACTGAAAATGGCAACCAGTCACTCCTGCTCTCATCCACCATCCCTGTTTGGAATCTCATAACATTTGCCAAAACGTGGGCTTGGGGCCAGCCACGGGGCCTGTGGCAGTACCACGCGCCTAGCTGCATGACACCCCGTCTCCATTTTTGCTAATATCCCTTTTGAAAATCTTATGCAGATAAAAATAGGCCTTGATATTCACTACAGAGTCTGCTTCTCCTTCCAAGTGATTTACAGACAGGTACTTGCCAAGTGTCTAGTGACTCATTTATTTGGAAAGAAAACCACCACAACAATACAATCTGCAAAACCACGCTTCTCCCACTCCCATGTAAGAAACATTTTCCACAGCCGCCCAGACCTTGGGCAGGACAGCTATTAGCAACCTGCTTCTCTCTTCCTCCCTGTGACAAACACAACTCCAGGGGCCCAATTCCCATTGCCATTTGCTGCTGGTGGCCTCTTTGTGCAAAGTGGAGGCAACACAGTTATCCTGGGCCCAGTGACCCAGCTTACCAAGCGGAGCTGGAGTGGCGTGGGCCAAGCTGGTGGAGACTCCAACACGCTGCTTGGCAGGAGGCTGAGGCTAAAGCAGAAACATGCTAAGCTGCTTTGCTGCTCCATGGTCCTGGACCAGTGATCCATTTGCTCAGTGCAAAGCTTTTGTAGATGAGCTTTTTTGGCAGCTTGTGAATATTGTGACCATTTCATCTGACCCCCCTGCATAGCAGAAGCCTAGCAAGTCTACCCTGTGAATTCTTCCCTGGTTTGAAATTTTCAAGGAAATTTGCTAAAATCTCCTAGCCATCTGCTACAGTGCCCAATTATCCTGACAATTCAGATTTGCTTATTTCTAATTGAAAGCTTTCAGACTTGTGCCTCCCCAGTTTTGGATTTCATTATGCCTTTTCTTAGTTTAGATTAAGAGAAATGCGGTTGAAGGCATGCAACTCTGTTGCCTTTCTACTTGTCACATTACCTGCTGTTGGGGCTGGGGTCAAAGGACTTTGGAAAGACTCTGTAGCACCAGAGTAGTCCTTTTCTTTGTCAGACTAAAGCACATTTAGAACTGTTCTGGAAATCTAGAGCCTAATAAAGCAGCTTTAGCAGGCTGGAGCATCTGGCCTTCTACATATTTTCCTTTAGCACTTCCACCAACTGTTGTTTGCTCATATCTACTGGAGTCTGTTTACATAGATTTTGCCCAATCTGCTCTTTCTGGTAATGTTCATATTGTTGTATGTTTATGTGGAGAAATTAAAAAAAAAAAAAAAAAGTAGAGGGAGAGAGAAAGAGAGAATATGAACTGAAATATTTATGTGGTCTAAAATGACTTCAACTGAAATGATCCTCATCCATGCTGGAGGCTCAAAGCACAATACAAAAACTGTTGAAAAAAGTAAGACTTGCTGGGCTCATTACACTAGTCAGGCTGTTTGGAAAGCCATGCATAAAACAATTAGTACTAACCTCCTATGAGAATACTGCAATTTGAAAATGAACTCATTTGCACAGCGTATGTGTAGCTAGTTAGAGACCAGATAACAATTGTTATATTTCTTCAATAATTCTCAGGTGCTGCCATCATGCTTATTCCCGCATTCATCACACTGGATTTATTCTGCATGTTGGTCTAGTGACAGAATTAGCACAACTTAACATTCCTCTAGGTGAGTGAAAAAGGATTAGGTCCATGATTTCAGGCCCTTCTTAAAAATGCATATATATTTAAAGAAAAAACAGAAAAAAAGAAAAAAAAAAAAGAAAGAAACCGCAACAAAAATTCCTGCCCCTAATAAAGCAACTTATATTTGAAAATGTTATATTCTAATATAGAAGTGCAGGTATATAGCACTGTTCATTTTCATTGGCATTTCTACAGTAGTTTTTCTTACAGATAATACTCTGTTGTATAGTAAATGTATTAGGACCTTAGAAAGTACAAGGAACTGGAGAGCTGATTAAGATACCAGACATGTGTGTAACATATGGTAATCAGTATTGAATTAGGTTTTAAGTGTTTTAGCATAGACAAGGTTAGACAAAAGCAAGATTAGGCATAAACCAGCAAAACCAAAGATGCGCACCTTCACTATTAGGCTACTTTTCACACATTTTCCAGAGATGCATTGCAGGAAGCATACTTTGTTGCTAGATGGAGCAAAGGCTGTGGGACTGTTTGCTGCTTCACCACAGTCAATTGCAGTCCGCAGGGGGCTTCACCCTGAGGGTGCTGCAGCCTGTGCTGCACTCTGTGGGTGGCCACTCTCTGCTCCTGCCCAGGAGCTTCAGCCCAGCACAAGCCTCTGCCCACAGCCCACGCTTACCTGCGAGCAGGAATAGCATGCAAGGAGTGTGTTGGGATCCCACCCTGGGGGAGGTCACCTACAGCCCCTGTGATTACACAGCTACACAGGAGCAGCCTCCCTGAATGCTGCAGGTAAGTACTTATACATGCAGCATGGACAGGATCAACTGCTGTGGGCTTGCTCCCCCAAACTGCAACTGGTTGCAAGGGTGGTGCTGGCAGCAGGCTTGGACTGGGTGCTCTGGAGGGGAGTGGCTCTGCTGTGATAGCCTGAGGATGTTTTTTTAATTATAAAAAATCCACTTGATCAGCAGAACCTTACTAAGAAATAGATTGCCTACACTTAAATAAATAAAATGGGAGAAAGAAAACAAAACAAAACAAAAAAATCAAAACCTCTGTAAGTGAAGAGACCAAACTTGTTGTCACTTACCACTGAGTCTAATGTCATTCTCTGTACTCCAGCAGTGCAGAAGTTGTAGGTGGAATGACTCCTCAGACGTGGGCTTCTGCAAGGCCAGGTCCAAAACAGGGAGCCACTAGAAACATGCCTAGTCGCAAGCCTAAAGAGAAAAAGAGCTAGATTTTCTATGTTTAGAGTCACTTGGGTCTGAAAAATCTCAGCTGTGCTCCAGAAAAAAGCTTTTATACTCCCATTTTACCGATCCCCTAGATGAGGCATATTACAGTTCAGGGGTCACCAAATGTGTGTGTTGCAGAGCAGGAAGGAGTCAAGAGTCCCAGTACTTTGCTCTAAACAGTGTCAGTAAAGGAGACACAAGATGTCTGAGATGGGTCAATGCCTATCACTTATAGCTGTCAAAAAAGCACATTCGAGCTTCTCTAATGGGAGCTGACATCACACAGAGTCAAACATACATAGAGGACTTCCAGCAAAGGGCTGATCTTTCCCTACATCCTTGGGAAGCAAAATTTCCTGTCATTTCCTATTGAATTGTCTTCCACAACTTGTCAGCCAAAATGTGCACCTCTGTTGCTCCTGCTTTTCATGAGGAAGCCAAACACCTGGTTTTGTTGTTGTTGTTGTTGCTGTTTTCTAAACAAAAATCCCCCAACCCTGCATTGTCTCACCTACATGACATAATCAATACCTACCTCCGTTTGAGCATCCCACTGTCCCTCTCACAGGATGCTGAAAAGCCCTGGAACAATGTATTACTAGACATTTCTATTTTCTACTTTGGAAGCAAAAATTAACAATCTTGGCATTCTATTTTTAAATAATAAATAGAAAATATTTATTTTACAGCATTTTCAAGATCATTTTGACAAAAAGGCAGTTTTCATCAAGCATTTGACAGACCAAAAGAAAGAACTTTTACAGAAAGCTTCATAGCTCATACAACTACATACACAAGGTGAGTTCTTGCTCTGTAGATATATTTACGTATGTGTATGTTTCCAGTTTCAACAGTTACAAACTAAAAGCTAATATACTGAATTTCAAGAAAACTCCTACTCATGATATAGTTACATTGCAGTAATAAAATCAGTGCTTAATATGTTCAAAGTAGACAGATATGAAAACCATAATACTTTGCCATGTTGCCATCTCCTCACCTATATGAGCCTTTTATGTTTCTTTTTCTCCTATATATCATTTCTTCAAAGACTGGCTTCCTATTACTATCCCTGTGCTACTGACAACATATGTTCTTGGAAAAAGCACAAGAAATCTTATGCTAAGATTATAAGGAGATAGAATTCATTGCCACTGCAGTGATCAGCAAAGAAAATACAGTATTTTTCTCATTGTTTTCATGAGTAATGTGCATTAAATAAAAATGAATAAAATAAATAAGAAACAACAAAAAAAATTTCCCCCTAAAAGCTCCAAGCAGACAAAAATCAACCAACTGACCCTCAGGTGTCTTTAGTTCGTAATAAAGTAGAGACATCAATCTACTGACAAAGACATAACTGTGCCTTTGGGCAAAGTCAATTCATGCTTTCCACATAGGGATGATGACAGAAAATGGCCACTAGTCATATTGAAAGGAGCAAACATTGTGAAAAGAGGATGAGGAAAAAAAGAATCCATCCCATTTTGAGAATCAGCCATATCTCCCAATACCACTATTATATTAGGTCAAAGTAAAGAGATTTGGATTTTAAGAGAAGAATTGATGACTGGCAGCAGGACTTCTTAAAATTCAAGTGAAAAGAAAGAAAAAGAGTAGAAATATGATGAATTTAGGGGAAAAAATGATAGAATACTCACAGTAAACATGTTCAAAAATATTCCTTAAAAATATCTTCGGAAGTAAATTATAGAATTATGGAATATACTCAGGTAAATTCAAGATCACAAAGTTCATAGCAGCTAAAATACTGTCCTGGATATATTTAATATGTACATTTATAAATTGGGTAATAATAATTATGATTAAATTCAAGCCGCAGCAGTTAGATCCAGACTTTGAACATGCCAGCCATTAGGGAGCTTTGGATTAGGTCCATCTCTAGGAAAATATATGAAGGATAGAGAAGGAGGAATGAATGGCAGAGTACAGCTACCTCAAAGTCACCTTTAAGATACAAGATTGTATATTAAATAGAAATGAAAATGTATAGAAAGAGCACAAAACTGAACATAACAGATTAAAAGAATGATTTAGAACAAACCATGGGAATTTATGCACACATTAAGCACTGATGAAAGTTCCTGTCCAGACATGATTTTATTTTTAATTATCTGAAGCAACAAAGTATTTTAAGTACTTTTCCTTTCTCACCTTTATAGACTTACACTGTTAAGTGCAAGATTCCTAAAACAGACTTTTTGCTTTTTCTTTTTTTCCTTTGTTAACCACACTTGCTACAAACACATAAAGTAACAAGTTCTCAATGCAGTGGTTATTAATACTGTAGGTCTACTTCATAAAATATCTGCAAAATAAAGCACCCTATTATAAGGGTAACAACTGTCTCAGCTTGTATATGAAAAAAATGTGTTAGCACGGCTTACAAACCTCCAAAGATCTATTGAATATTTGTAACAATGAGATATAAAACATGATTGAAACATAAAAATATTCATAGTATATTTATAAGACAATCTTCCAGTGGTAGTTAGTGGACATTACGTTTCACACATACTGTACACACGCATACAGAGACACAAACATACACTCACTCTTGCTTCAAGACTGACTCTATAGCCTGCAATGAAGAACGGCCTTTCTTTCAGAATAATAGTTTTTGCTCTAAGTATACAGCTATTTTCCAATGCATTTGATTCCAAAGTAACACAAAGGAATGATGTACTCACATGGCAAATATGTTGTATTATGAAAAGTTAGTCAATAAATATTGTTCTGCTACAGTAAATGTTGTGTAACAGTTTAGCCAACATGGTTTGCGATTGTATACAAAAGGGCAGTTTTTCTAAGTCCTTATCATATTACAAGTACTACAGCAAGGGCTTTCATCAGAAACCTCTCAAGTCTTGGTGATATTCCTCCCTCTGTTCACAATCAGCCTTAAAAAAAAAAAAAAAGCCCAAATCCCCCAAAAAGCAGCCTAGTATGAAGAATAAATTGTTCCAACAAACGTCTTTAAGAGCCATGTGCTTTCACATTATCTCAGCTCCCCTCTCTCTAACACGTTATGCATGTATACCACCAGCAGAAACCAGAAAAAGATGATTTATGCATATATGTGTTGTATACAAGTAGCTTTGTTCCTCCTCACCGTGCTCCGCCCTTCCAGCTCCCAGCCCAACTAGTGCCATTGCAGGAAGGCTGCAGTCATGAGATGCGCTAGGGACTTCTCCCAGGTCACACTTCCCAGAGTCCTTTTCAAGCATTGCCAAGAAAGGGTGTGACTAAGTGTGATTTTTTTTTCCAGTCTGTTTATTCATTTTTTGCTATAGAAGTTGTCTTTTGGGTTTGTGCTTTGTTTTTTCCTGTCATTTTCTCAAAGTACAATATTTTTAACAGCTAGAGAATTTTGAGCCCTCAGAATGGATTTTTTTTTTTATTTATTCTTTAAGTGCAGGATAAAGTTTTTGCCCTGTCATATGTGACTTTGCTCTCCTCTCCCTCCGCTGCCTCTGGGGGATACATCTCCCCAGGACCTAACAGCGGGCAGCTGCCAACATCCTTCCCATCACGTCTCTTGCAGCGTCCGCACTCTACAGGGTGGACGAGCTTTGCTTATAATCCCTCAGGATGACAGAGGCATAGGTCATGTCTGGGGGGGTGCAGAGCACCGACTCCGACACAGGGGAGCTGGGCACGGAGCTGCCCGAAGCCACCGAATCCCGGAAAGGGGACGGGGGCGTCAGCGCCGGTGAGTCTTCCAGGGTGAGCTTGCTGGTGGCCGGCTCCTCCTCCTCCTCATCCTCCGGGTTCTTCTCATAGACATATCCCTGAATGAGCTTCAGCTTCTCACTCTCCGTTTCCTCAGACGGGGGAGACAGGGGCTCCCCGCTGAAGGCAGATGCCTGGAGAGGTGGCAGGGGCGGCGGCTGAGGAGGCCGCACGCCGTTCCCCGAGCCGGGCGTGGGGAGCACGGCATTGAAGTCGGGGATGCCGGTGGCCAACTTGTTGACCACCCCTTGCAGCTGCTCCATGAGAGATCGAGGCTGCAGGGGCAGGGTCTTGGGGGACTGGTCGGGCAAGAAGAGGTGGGTCTCCTCCGCCGAGGCCTGTAGCGGGGGGGTTGTCACCACCCGCCTGTGCACCACCATGGAGGGGCTGCCTGGCTGGTTGAGGCGGACGGGCTCTCTCTCTTCTTCCTCCACCACATTGTACAGAGTCTTGCTGCTGATGTCGGTAAAAGTCAAGCTCTTGGTTTGGCCGTGGTAGCTTTTAGTGAGGGGTTTGATCACGGCTGTCTGATTGCACCCTGTCTCCTGGCTCTTCACATGCACTGAGAGTCTGTGCCACATGTGCTCGCCCTTGGGAGCTTGTCTTCCACCTGGTTCAGACCATGACACAGACTTTCCATTAGAACTATGAATAAAATAAAGATGGATTTATTTGCATTTACATTACACAGACATAGGCAATATAGAAAACAAGCTGATGTAAATCCCAATCATTTTGCCTCTTTAACATGCTCCCCAGCCCCTGTCCCCCCTCCCAGTTCTTCATGTCCTCCCAGAAATACTACAGAAGGAAACAACAGCATCTTTTAACAGCAGCAGTTACAGCAATTTTCATCCAAAGGCAATTACTCCACACTGCTTATGTGCCCCATGGCCACCCTGGAAAGCCCAGCCCACAGGAAGGGCTCTGGGAAGACTGGCTGTGGTTTGAGGATCCTTAGCCTTTTCATTTTTTATCTAGGTTTCCTGACTGCACCTTGCAGGGGAAAGAGAAAAAGAAGAATAACATCACAGGAAGAACTTTAATTAAGCCTGATTTACAGCTTATAGGAAACATTTTCAAACTGTTGAAAGATAAACAACCCACAGCCTTAGCCTTTGGCACCCTGGATAGCAGGAGGAAGCATTAATAACCCCTCTTTTTATTCTCTGCTCCCCGTCACACTTCGGGAACATGTTAGCTATCACAGAAATGACAGGCACCCACCAGGGCCTCCTTCAGGCAGAAGGCTGCTCTGTCTGCCCAGTCCTTGTGTCAGCCCTTTCTCACCTTCCCATGTCCAAACAAAGCCCCAGACAGTGCCCCCTGCTTAGGGACGTGCTCTCACTGCAGGGACCCCTCGCTGGCAGTCAGGACAGACAGAACATAGTTCTTCCCCAGTGACCATTATTTACAAACCAGGATAAAATGCTGGGACTGAAAACAGTCGGTTTGTGTGGGCAGAAGGAGGAACAAGCAGCAACATGATCACAGTGAGTGGAACCTGCCAACTCCTCACGTGGGCTGGATCCCAGCATTTGAATGTTTGGCTGAGGGGGAACCTGAGGGTCAGGTCCGTAGCTGAGGAGTGACAGTGCTTTTACAGCTCCCTGGGCCTTGTAGAGAGCAGCACTCAAAGCAGAGTGACATCTCATTAGCAGCTGGTGGGACAGGGAGCTGAGCTTCAGAGGACCAAGCAATTGTTTAATTGCAGGTCAGGCAGTAGAGAACATTCATAAATTATAATATGCATCACCTGGGTGGAAACCAAAGACTAAAGAGAAATCCTGAGATTATTTGTATGAAGCAGCCTTATCTCAGGGTTTCATCCCTCAGGGGGCAGAAGTAAACAAAGGATTAAAATTCAGGCCCTGTGATTGCAGTGCAGGTGGGAGGCAGTCTGGGTGGGAGGCTGGCACAGCAGTGCTGCCTCTTGGTGCTGCACACACCAGAGGAGATCACTTCCCTTACATACAGCCTGCAATATAGTTCTGAGTATTTTGCTTTTTCTTGCGCTTCTCTTTCTCAGGGAGTAAATAATTACCGGTTGAATTTTGTGAAAATATTATTGGCTAACTTTGTCGTAACTGGGAGAAATTGGTACAATACAGATAATGAAAAACTGGCAAAAAGGAAAAGAAATGTACATAATAATGTGACACTTTTCTGCTGAGCAGTAAATATTCCTAGAGAAAAAGAGAATTTGTTCAGGATCCAAGCAGTGAGGTTCATCTCCAGCTCCAGATTTTGGACCTATGACTCATCACCTTGGTAGGAATTGGCTCACCAGAAGAGGCCAATCTAAAAAATTCATAACTCCCCCAAGCACGTAGCTGGTAGGACCTGGAGATGTTTGAATTTAGAGCTTTAACCTGGAGAAAAACAAAATAGCCAAGTTCCCAGCTGGCTAGAATGAAAACTCTTTATAGTCATTAATGAAAAGATAAGAATGAAGGTTTAGAAGCACTAGAGTGTTGATCAAAATGAGGTCTGATATGACATTTTTTTGAAGTGCTATAGAGATAAGCAAATGACTATAGCTGTTGGGTGTGAAAGATTTTTAAAGTAATATTTTAAAATATAGAGATTTGCAAACTCTTCACACAGAAACATTTTGTCTGCTTTGAGTTCAAAACAAGTCTGTTCTTGTAGAGAGGAAAATAAGTCAACCGCTCTCATTGTATTTTTGCTGATGCTGTTGCATACAAGTACTGCAAAAGGCATTTCTGGAAAAACATGACGATTATCTGCTGTCTCTTATGCTAAGTCCACTTCTGCATCATTTACTTCTTCATATCTAGCTCTGGTGCATCATCGCACTTTTGAATCTCTCCTCACACCATCTGTTTAGTATCTATCTTACTTTGTTCCCAAGATCTTGTATTTTACAGCAAAGGCAAGCACTGTTATTTTAAGGAGCTCACTACCTCTGCCTTCAGATCTTCCTCCTATTCAGTTCATTTTCCTCCCCCTCACTCTCAAATTCCACTCTCCTGACTTCTTTCTTCTGTAGCACTCTCCATAACGTACTTAATTGAGCCCAAGTCAACAGCCGTACTTAAACTGTGCTGGGACTACAATACCCACCCGTGAACAAACCACTTAATCAGGTTTCGTCTGTTACCAACTTGCTCTACAAGGAAAGCTGGTGCTGCTGGCACCTTGCCTCCACCTGCCAGGCCTCCAATAGCATTGTGACAAATAGCTTTAGAGCTGCAGTTGCTCTTCACGGGGTCATTCAGGCAATTTCCACCGGGAAAACCTTTTTCTGTTATGACTCTTCTCAGTCTTTTGTTCCGGCTCTTTCCCTCAATTTACTCTGCTTGCTGTGTCCATGCACCACAAGCCTGTCAATGACTCGTGTTTGAGATGGAGTCAGGGGATTGTCATGGCAGTACCTGGGCTCTGCCTTGCTGGGCAGTGGGCAAGCAGTCACGCCGAGTCTGCCGCATTCAGGCAGAATTAACAATTAACGTGCAAGAAAAAAACACCTGCTATCCTGAAACAAAGACTAGTCACCTTGAATGGTATTAATTGGCACTTAGGCAAAAAGTAAAGGTGGAGCTGGGAAAGCTCTGACCAGAAGTGAGTATTGGCTGGACAGGAATCAACTCACATGTGCAAAGCAATGCTGACAGTCCTAACTGCATGGTCACCATTTGTTAAGTGATTGTCACACTTTTTTTGAAGGATGTACCAACAGGAGAAAGTAAAAATCAAAATTGTCTGACTTTCATAATGGGGGAAAGGATGCTTTTCCACACAAAGGAGAGCAGCAAGCTGGATCATGGCTGGGTTATAGAAAACGTGATACTCTCTGCCCAGTGAAAATTGGTGTCTTCTTGCTTCTGTCAATATGAGATGTCCATGCAGGTATTTATTTGCCTTTCCTAACTTTCTCTCCCCATTATAACATTTCCTACAGGATTTAGACTTCACACACAGTGCTTGGCAGTGAACTCCTTGGAGTTTCAAGTGACATTAAGGTTTATAGTTGTGTCTATCCAGCATAACTATTTCTTCATATCTTTGTATCTAGCCTAGATGTCTAGACAGGCCCTTGGATACCCTTTTAACACATAAGATGGGTTTGGTTTTACTAGATAGGCAACAACGTACATGGAATTTAGCTGCAGTTTCTGAACTTTTCTCACAGCTTTGTCTAGAGCTTTTGTATTTTAGGGGAATAGGCACAAGTACATTTCTGGTGTGAGTTTGTGTTACGTATGTGAGTTCCATCAGCAAATCTATTGCTATTTTTCCGCAGTAATTCAAAGTGCTATTTTTAATACATGTACCAATCTTTACAATGTTTTCTCTGCACGACTCTGGGCTAGTCACTTTCACATATTTTCAGCTGATGATTATAGACACTAAACAAGCCAGAAAACAATTTCAAACCTTAATAGTGACTTTCAGAAAGTCTTTAAAAGAACTGATGTGCCCAAATCTGAAACAGCAATCCAAAATATCCCTGCCCAGCCATTCCTCAGCTAAGGACATGCCTACAGCTTTTTAGGTGGTTCACTGTCTTTTGCTAAGGGTCTCCTTCTGCCCAAAATCTTGCTCCTGCTTGTGTCTAGGACTGCCTCAGACCCAAGTCCTGTCACAGTCAAAGAGGAAAGTCATGCTCTTGCCGGTGCCTTGGGGATCCGACCTTGTTGGCTTCCTTGGAGCAAACCTGGGAACCCTGCAACAGGTAGTTCCTCCTCATACAGCACAGTCCTGAAGATGTCTTGCTTCAGACATTGGATGGCAAAGGTTTCTTTATATTTTAGAGACTGAATGTTCCTGAGGTGGAACAAGGTTGCCCCATTTCCAAGAGTCTATGGTAATCTAGTCTGTACAACTCTCTGATCCTATTATCTTTTGCCAGTGAAGTTACAGCCTGAGACCCAGAGCATAAAGAATTTGGTGAATTTGGTGAATTTTCCATCCCGTGTGCCTGAACCTTCGTCTTTTTTGCCTTGATTTTTTGTGCATAAAAATCCTTAAATGACACCATAAGGAAGAGTTAAATAGAGCGATATTCACAGATTTCTTCAATGAGGTTTGCTTTAGGAACCCACATATTGAGAAATGGCTCCTCATCTGATGTAGTGCTTGTCACTGCCAGAGTGAAACAGCTGGGGATGCAGTCAGGCAAAGTGCTTGAGGATGAAAAAGAAGGGACATTTCAGGAAATGCTAGACTTCATTCCTTGTTTCTTTTTGAGATACCAGAGCTTCGGTTGGTTACCTTTAGAGGGCAGATGTATAGGATTGCTTTTTTAAAGCAGCAGTGGCAATCAATCAGCAGAAAAGATTACAGAAGAAAGAAGTTCCCTTTCTTTCATTGTCAGACTGATGCTTTGGTCAAACCTACCTCCTCATAATCACTATAGTAACTGTTTGAAATGCCACAGCTGGTAGGAGGCATTGGGATAACCTAGTGTGAAACTAAAATTTTAGGAATGAACAATAAATGCAAGAGGCTGTCAATTTTGTAAACAAAAATTAGGTCCAAACCAAACCTTGAACTATCTGATCAGCAACCAGATGAGGCCAGTGTCAAGTGCTGCCCAGTCAACAAATGATGCTCTCCCCTTCACAGATTACCTTCCTGGGCAGGGGAATTTCTACACTGCCTGCAGAAAGGCAGCTAGCCATCAACAAGCTTTCTTCAACTCTGCAGACATGAAAGCAGCAATAAAGAGCCCGAGCAGAGCTCTGTCCCGCTGCAGCCTCGCCGCTCCCAGGACCCAAGCTAAATAGTTTAAGATTTAAGGCTAGTGCCTGCACTGCAGCACACTGCAGTGCTTCGCTTCTGTCTCCAAGGTCTCCTCCATCATAGTATCCACTGCAGTAAGGCCGCTGTGGCATGAAATTTGACTAAGGGAGTGAACTGGCTTTCATCCAGGTTAGGGATATCTCCCTGTGCTAAGGAGGACCCTCTCCTCAGGGCCTTTCAGCTAGTGGGAGCAGTCAGCCCCGCCACTCATTAGCAGAGGAGGTCATGTTGGTTAACATGTTCCTGCAAGACTGATTTTTAAAGCATTGCTTCCAAGGGCTCATCTTTTTTACTAACCCAGGTTTAACCTCTCTGTGGCTCACCCAAGAGTGAGGGACCCATCACCCTCCCACCACACTCCCAATCCGGTGTATGCTCACGACTTTTGCTGATAAATATCACTTTTTATCACCTAAAAGAAAAAAAAATAATCACAAAACAACTTCAGCATTAGTCCATCTACAATGCAATCTCTACTTCAGTGATAAGAGGATCTTACAACAGTTCTCACAGCGTGACTCCAACTCTTTCTGTGGTGCTGTATAATTAGAGCAAAGTTTAACCTCCCACTGGTGTTTCTGGAAATTCAAATTACTGAACTAACTTTTCTGTGTTGTTCCACTCCCTTTCTTTAGGACAAAACAAATTGCTTGCCTTGCACATGGGACACAACGTTCCATGTAAATTAGAGAGCTATTTTAAATGTACCATGGAAGTAGCTACACAAAAAGCAGGTATACACAAACTGCAGGAAAACATAACGCTGTCCCACTGTACCACAGGGGCAGAGCCTGATGAGACCTGGGGTTGCAATGGGTGAGCACAAACCCAGAGCCACCTTTCTAATCCCCTGCCTTGCCACAGGCTTGCCTCAAGTAAATCTAACCTAGTTGTTCCTTGTTACTCTGCTGCAAGAGGTAAATGTTACTTTAATAATAATATTTCAGAGAATAATTTCAGAGAATAATTCACTGATAATACCAGCAAAGGTAATTATAATTGCTAGTATTAATTTTTAGTCTCATCTGAAATGCAGAAGCTATGTCACACTTCAGTCATCTATCTAATTATTAGTGACAAAACTTTTGGTTCACCAGTATGTTTTGTTACACAGAAATGATTAAAAATAAGTTACTGCAAATAATTTGGAGAAATATATTTGCAGAACTTGCAAAGCACTTCTAATCTGATAGCTTTGACATTATGAAAATGTCCCCAAGTTGCAAAGCAGGTTGCAGCTTGCAAACTGTTCATTAAGTATTTTGAAAAGAATAACAAGTAGCTACTAAATAAATATGTGTTGCTTGGAGAAAACAACTTATTCTAACAGATAATACAAAGTTCAGGATAATGAACAGTTTGTCCCAAACAGCAGGCAAATTCTTCCAGTGTTCAAGAAATGAAGATCAAAAACCTGCAAATCAAAGTGAAATTAAAAAAAGTATTCTTATTATTGAAAAAAAATAATAATGAAATCTGTTTATTTTGTTGTTACTGATAATTTAAAAACAGTCAATATTCAGAATGAGTACATCCTACAGGATGACCGTTGTATTTTTTTAAAGGTTTTCAAGGTTAGTTAGTGCACAAGAAATGCATGGTGTAAATCATCACAGATTCTCTGTGGAACCTCTATCATTGGAGAAGCACATTTGTATTACCTGAAGATGTGCCTCATGCTGCACATTTGAATACAGCGGTGCAGTCATTGACAATAACTGAACTGAAACATTTTTTTTCAGACAGGCTTGAAAAGGAACACAGCTAATGTGACCTGAAAACTGAAAATTACAATGTGTTGAGCAAAGGAACCTGGAAAGCTGTGGAACACGGGAAGAAAATGATAGAATGAAATTAATTTAGGAAAAGTGTAGGCAGGAGCAACTAAGACAAAATCGCCTGTAGAACTATAAAGCTATAAAGATCAACAACCTTCAAATACATTATTTTAAAAGAAGTATTGCAGAAAAAAAAAATCTAGAGCTGCTGTTGAATAAGAAATTAACAAGGTTTGCACATAAACAAGCCACAAAATAGCCGACAAATTTTGTGTTCCCCACTCAAAAGCACCATACCATGGTACAGAGATTCCTTTAGGAATTTATAGGTAAGACCTTTCCTATAAATGCAGATTAATATTAATTATGTTAGATTTTTCCTTACTTTCTTTAATCCCTCTGTGGTTCTGTGGGCACCACGTTTTTATCCAGAAAGATATTGGCAAATGGGACGTCGTATAGAGAGCAGCAATAAAAAGCCCCATCAGGAACAGAGAAAAAAGTTCATGAGAGAAAGCTGAAATAACTGAATACGTTCAGTTTGATGAAAGAGCTCAGTAACAGATTTTAAACATCTGAAAGGCATTAACACCGAGGATGGAAGATATTCCACATAGCATGTAGATGCACAGCTGAGAGCCCTAGATGAAGTTACAAAAGGGAAAATTATTCTGAAAATCCGGAATATTTCCTAGTCAATAGCTGTATCATGACAGGACTAAATTCCTAATGATTGCTCTGGGCAGTTGTTGCCAAAAAGTGTGCAGCAGTTTTATAGCAGTAAATGAGGTCTTTCTCCACCATAACTTGGCAGATTCTCTGGTATACTTGTGAATAAAATAAACTCCCAGCAGTTTAAACAGTGCTCAAAGGACCACCAGACTTGTTTTAACATGCTGCTGGTGGGAGGGCCAGCGTTTTGAATGCAGCCTTAACCCAGTTGCCACAGGAAGCTTAGTCATGAGGCACCCCGTTTGTAATAGATCTAGCTCTAATATGCTGCAGGAGATAAACCAGCGAGCAAGGGCTGTGGGTTTTTTGGGTGTATCTAGACATTTCCATGGCAATGGACGTGCAGCTTCGGGAGAAAAGAGCCTCGAAGCTCGAAGCTGATGTTTCTGAGTTTATTAAGATGATGAGCAGTTTTTATTACTCTATATTTTCATGGCTCTGCATTTCTGGCCATCTCCAGGATCACACGGAGAATGGAGATCAATGTTAGTACAATAACTGATGCTAAGTATTGCGTGCATCAAACACAAAAGAGTTTGGGGCCCCTCCATCTATCTGCCTGTAACTGGAAGGTGAGGGAAACCGTAACAGCCTTGGTGATTTCTAGCATGTCAGGGCAGCAAAGTGAGGCTTCCCCGGAGAAATTCAGACTGGCTGACTGCTGCGGTTCTGCTGGCTGAGGCCTGGGCATGAGGCCAGGAGCTGGTGATGGGCGTCCGGTGAGATGGTGGACGCCTGACTTTGTGCAGCTCAGCCTGGTGCCAGGCCACGGGTCACCGGTGGAGGATGCCCCTTCCCCTGGCCGCAGCACAGCACTGCTGGGCCTCTGAAAAGCACCAATCCCACTGGAGGGAGAGGGAAGCCTGAAGGGCAGGGGAGGGGGAAGAAACCGAAACAGCAAGCTTCTTGCTCAGGAGGTCTGAAAAGCTCATCTGCTTTTTAAAGCCTTTCTTATCTGTGCAGCTGCCACAAGTGTTTGAAGTCCCATGGACTGCTTGGCGTCTCACCAGAGGTGTTTCTCAGGAGGTCATGTGGATGAGGATTATTTTTTTTTCCAAATTAAAAAAAAAAAAAAAAAAACGAAATCCCAAGAACCGTCATGCAAAGAGCAAGAGCTTCAGCCTTCCCCATGCTCAGGAATTTTATTCTTTGTATCCATGCTTTTTGAATATAATCTGTTGTTGCATTCGCCTTTCTTTGCTTCCTAATGGTCAGATTCTCATTCCATCACCCATTTCTGTCTCCAGACAGACAGTTGGCAATCTGTGCCCTGCAAATCTGCAGCATTAGCTTCACACCAGAAAAGAAGGACATATTGTTAGACAGAAGTTAATAACAAAATGTGTGTACTTTTCCTTACACTGGCTTTGCAAAATTTTTGTTTCAGGGAGGCAAATCTTGTTGCTGCCCAGGCCCTGCATAACCATCACTGCTGCACCAAGTCTATGATGTAGACTACCTGTATTTCTTCTGATCTGCGTGCGAGTCAGAGGGGCAGATTTGGTGGAATTAACATCACTGCTACCTGCCCACAAGTTGCACAGCCTGTGAAAGGGCTGGAATGTTTTGTGGCTGATCATAGGAGCTGAACGGCAGCTTGGGCTGCACAGGGACTGTGCTGCTCAAAATGTTGGGTAAGTGCCTCAGAGGCAGATTTCCACCTCGTCACTGCACAACCTTCCCTGAGGCAGGGAGCAGGACTGCTTCACATCTGTAGTTTATCAGATGGAAAAGATCATAAATCTGTCCTGGAAAATAGGAGACGAGGCCTTTCCGTTTCTGCAAGAGCTAGCATGTTTTCTCCACTGAGTTTGTGTATGCTTAAGAGAAGGCAGTATTTGCACTTTTATTTTTGAACAGCTGAACTTTGCTCCTGTTCACTGAAGGGAGAACATTCAGAAGCTGAACGTCTTTCAAAAACTGTAACAGTAAAATTTTCTCTGCTATTCTTTAGAGATGTGCTAGGGCAACTCTTTGTTCCTGTGTCAGATTCTGCAGTTTTTATTTACTGCACATCATTTCCCTGCTCTGTGAATGCCACCAAACCAGCGTTTTCTGTGTTCCCTCTGCTGGCTCTGGAGCAGCAGTTCACTAACAAGCACAGTTAGTGAGAGCTGTGCACAGCAAAGGCATCTTGCCATGAGACAGCCACTGCATTTTTGTTTAAAGCACGCAGAATAATGTCATCTCCATGCAAAACTGTAAAGAAAAAAAAAGTTGGCTAAATGGAAAAAAGAAGATACAATTAGTACAAAAAAGGATGTATTTGCAAAGTTGCAAGCATTTACAAATAAAAGTGAAGGCTTTTTTTTTTTAAGTAAAAGCTGCAAAAAATTGTTGAGTGTTCTCTTCATCACATCTGGACAATCAGATTAAGGCATTGTGTGAAACAGGGGACATAAGCAACTTTCCCATCTTTAATGGCATGCACCACATTTGTCCCATCATTAGACATGATAAACCAATGAGAAAGAGAAAGCAAGGGGTAAAACCACTCTTTGTCATGCAGCTTCTCTTACACATTCACTGCAGTGTGGGATTTTTCAAAGCTGCACATGTGCCGACGGACACTGGCTGGTGGGCGAGAACTCTGGCTGCCTCTTCCTGAAGATTGAAAAGAAAAAGATACCCAGTGAGTGGTTATACACATGTGCACACATGGTGGTTATACCACTCAATAGGGTGCCTGTCCCTGACCTACGTCTAAGGCTCACGGTGGTCCTTCCCGTATTTTTTCTTCTTCCTTGGGCCAGTCATCTCGACCTCCATACAGGTTTCTCCTTGGCTCCAGCATGGTATTGTGTAAAATGGGTTCTCATGGTGTTTGACCCCATTTTGTCTGCTGAGCCCTGATGCACTTTACAGACCAGATGGCAAGGGCTGTTGTGCACTTAGCTGTCAGCGGGAACTCTCCCCTGGTATTCTCAACACGGGGTTAAATGATGAAAAAGGAGCATTTGCATTTCTCATCTTATCTACAAAAGCATCAACAAAATTTTTGTTGGTGTAGTTCTTAACACATACAGCTCCTGATTTTTCTCTGTGTCTCTTATTCCCACAATATGGTTTTCTAAGTGTTTGGGTTTTGTTTGTTTGGTTTGTTTGTTTGTTTGTTTGTTTGTTTTAGCTCTAGCTGAATAGTCACTATATGTGATTTCATTGTATGTGCTTCTTTTTTCCCATTGACACATTGGCCTTTTTGAGGTAGACATGAAATGAAGTCTCCCAGCCACTCTATCTCCAATGATAATTCCAAAAAGGATTGCAGATTGCAGTTTTGGACGTTAACATAAGACAATTTTCACTATATTTTCTCCTCTCCCTTGGCCTATAAAGCGGATGCAAGCCCTTGTTTATCTTCCCCAGTATCAATAAAAATATATAAACACGCGCGTGCTTTGACAAAAATGTCGGATATTTTTGCACATGAAATGTATCAATGAATTTCTGCAAAAAAAAAGTTGTCATTGTATTGCAAATAAAATGCAAATAAAACTCAGCATTTCTCCCCATCAAACAAATAACCATCGTGCATGCTTGCCAGACTTCTGTTTACCTCAAAACAACAGATTCATGGATGGTATGTGCACGTACTACATACTCGGTACAGCTGCCAATGAGCCAAAAAAGCCATTCTTCTCACCACATACTAAAGCACAGGAGCACAGCGTGATGTACACAGAATACATGCATACCCATTTTGGAGAGGTAGATGCCTTGAGATGGCTTCTGAACTATTATGAATAAAACACAAATAAGACACACTGCTGAGCAATTTTGTAAACCTACTCACTTTGAAGCTTCTAGAATAATTAAATTCCTTACCAGGAGTAATGACATCTCTGAGATTTGACAATTTAAAGGTGATCATAATTAGGAACTTAGCTACTGTGCTTTCTCTTACATCCTATTGAAGTTACAGATATTATTAAGCTTCTGATTAAACAGAACATCCAACATTACTACAGACCTTTGCTTTTCTTCATCTACTGACAGAACAAGAGCTTTCTACTTTCTGTGGTTGGTTTGTGAAAAGTCAGAAATTAGTAGTTTATTCAGTCACAGGAGCTAATTTTACAAAACATGTAGCAATATGTGATTGATTATCCAAGAGAAAAATACCATTCTGAACATATTTCATACATACACACATGCTGTATGCACAACAGAGGGCACACAGCCACAGAAAACCTTGCTCAAGGACCTTGGAAAAGGTGAAAAACTTCTGTTTCAGAGCACTTCTCTGAACCTGGGTCTTGGTGAGGCAACATGCTTTACTAGTTACTGTCCCTCAGCTAGTGCCATATGCTGCCACTTCTGGCTTCTTGAGCTGCATTCCTTGTTTCCCACCCTGTACTTCTCTTTATACCTCCCCAGAGTGAGCCCAGAGCATTCTGCTCTCCAAGCTCTGGGCATCTGTAGGTCTTGTTTTGAAATCCTGTTATGTGAAAGGAAGAAAGAATCCTGCTTCCTTACTCCAAAATGCTTCCTACCATTCAAAACACAGTGAATTATTTTCTTACTGTGGCTGCAGATGCACTCCTCGGCCAAAATCAAACACAGATTACATATGTAGCAGTATGCAACCTCCTAAATGCCTTGTCAGGTTTGCATTCGGTGGGACACTGCTGTTTGAAGTGCTGCCATACTCCATCAAAGCAGTGGTTTGCCTTTCGGTCAAAGTCAGGGGGATCCCCACGTGGCAATACCCAGGATATGCACTACAGAAATCAGAATCTCAAGGTTCACGCTTCAGTAGAATTTGCATTTGGATTTAGAGTGAAATTTAGATTTATAGTGTTGTGGGAAATGTAGTGCGTGTGCTAATTATACTTCGGTGAACTATTCTGCCGTAATTAACCATTGTCAGCTGCATAAGTAATAATAAATGCTCTTGCAATATTCAATTTGAAGTATCCTCATAGGCTTGCTTGCTCTTACTAGTAGTTTATGGCAATACTCTCTTTACTTTTTTTTCATTCTATTTCTAATTAGGATGTATCTCCTCCCTTCTTCCTCCTGGCTTTGCAGGCAGTGATGACATTTCACACACATTCCTCTGGTTACCAGAAATTAGGTAGCCTGCTTTCCTTTAAAAAAATATGTTTAAAGGGCCATTTTGGGGGGCTGTCTTCTAAACAATAAAGGTAATTCCTGTTGAGTCAATGACACTTGTTTGTTTCATGAGCCCAGAGGCAGGATGGATCTTCTGTGTGTTTGAATGAGGATTTGCCATAGTGTAACAAAATATGTGAAGAGCTTCCTGATGAAATCCTGGGTGCAGTAACAGGGAGCCTGCCAGAGGAGGCAGGGTGACAGTGCAGAGGGTTCCCAAAGGAAGAGGATTAATTACTTTACTTTATATTCTTTGAAGCAGAAACATGTTTCTAGACAGTTGGTCAGAACTCAGGCTAGGGAGCAGGGCTGTAGTGAGGGAAGTAAAGGGTCTGAGGGAAAAGTCACTCTTGCCACTGTTTTTTCTCTTAAGTGTAAATGAATCATCCCATGAGGCAAACAGCTGTGTCAGGATCGTAGGAAAGTGTAAAATTGCTATCTATAGTGTTTTCTGTCTGAATAACTATGAAACATTCACCTTCTGCCCTGGAATTACTCTCTCTGTCCATCCAGACTCTCCACACAGATAGAGACTGAATGAATCTGTCTGGCATCCAAGATAATATAAATGCAGGATTCTGTGTTACCCATCATCTGAAGCCGGTCAAAGATCTTCCACACTAGATGTTGTCTAAGCTGTAAGAAAGGCTTTTGCATTTCCCATGGTCAAAAACATACGGGAAAGCACAGCCCCAGGTTTTACACAACCTAATTTGAAACATCTGAGCATTGATTACATTCGGAAGATAGTAAGTGGAGAGAATTCAAGAGAAGTGATGATGGCATCATGCTGATACTTACAGTGGCATGATAGCCCTGTATCATTTCCTAGTTTTTATTTTTTTTATTAATTTATATACAACCCTTAGCTTCAACAGAGGAAGGGAGAAGGCTTGTGCCACCTGCCCTGTGACAGACTGCCATCACAGCCTAGACTATCGCCTGCTCCAGCATTCAGACTGACTGCCCTCCTCACCCCAAAGGGGCAGCTCTGCAACAACACAAACTTTCCAGCCTGCTGTCTACATCCTTGACCCCCTAGCAGCCTACAAGGTGACTGGGGAGGTACACATACTTTGGATGTAGAATCAGATCAGTAAAGTGCTCAAGAGAACTCCCACCCCCAATTCTCTTGCCTCTCTAAATCTAACATCTTCCGAAGCAGAAGCATCAGCTTCTGATGTTTGTGTCCTTTAAGTTCAGGTTTTATGTATAGTTGTCATGGCTGGATCAAAAGCTATCCATTACAAAAGAAGCAAGCTCAGGTCCTTCTCCTTTAAAAAGAGGAGTTGAATTTCAATACCTTTTGCAGGAACCAGAATCTGATAGAAGATTTCTGCAATATTTAAAGCAATAGATTAAGTTGGGAAGATAGACTGGTTTTCAGTAAAAATTCCTTTTTAAAACAAAAGCCCTGCCTTCTAACCGAGTGAAGGTTAGAAATAATTGCTCTGAGTTTTAACTTAATTATGCTAATCAATTGGACAGTGGCAGTTTTTGGAAAGAAAGAAATCATTCACAGCTGCAGAGCAGAGAGAGCTGTAAGTAGGAGGGAGGCTATGTTGTCATTTGCCCTTGCCAGGCAGGGTGAGGCACACAGGTAGTTACTACCCATGGAGGACAGAGGAGCAGGAGAGATTTTTGCAATGCATTTTCTCTGTTGAAGTGTGGGCATCTGCTGAAGAGGACAGAGGGATCACTGGGCTGAACAAGGTCCTAGTAAGATGCTCAGAAAGACTCAGCACAAAGCTAAGGCTGCACCTCACGTCACCCCAGGCCAGCACGAGCCAGCTGTGTGCCCAGGGGAGCATCCAGCCCTCCGTGCCAGCATGGCTCTGGGTGTGATTGCTCAATGAACTGGCAGGGAATGATGGGGACGACTAATGTGGGTTGCAACTAAGCCAAAAAAAGGAAGCGGGGGATGGGGGGAAGATGAGTTCCCTGCTCCAGTTAACAGCATCCAGGCACTTGTCCCTGTGTAAGTGAAGGGGCAGCACAGGGTAAGGAAGGCTTTGGCTGTCATTTCTGGCTTAAAGCAGCTTAAAGCATTTGTGGATTCACAGGCTATGATAGTCCAAAGCAGCTGCAGACAAATCTCCTGGCTGTCCAGGATGGCAGCAGGAGAGATTTCTGAGGTAAGATATAAAACTAAAGACTGAGCAATGTGTAGAATGGACGTTTCAGAGAGTATGAGAAAGTAAAAGAAAGACCCCACTTCCTGAGGACTACAGATATCCCTGGGGCCACACGTTGCACCTGCCTGAGCCTACACTTCCCCCCCACAAGGTCCCAAGGTCCCAGGGCACAGAGGCAAGCCCCTGCCGTGCACACATGAGCTCCAACGACCCTTGGGAAACTGCTGGCCTGTCCCTGCACACCCACGGCATTAACCTGCCACTGGGGCACAAAAGCTGGCGGCAGCTCCCACATGCCTAGTCTGCTCACTAGACTGCTCCTGCAGTCAGCTGTGCTGCTGTGCATGCTTTCAAGCATAGCCCCTCATCACTCCCAGGTCTGCTCAAGGTATCTAATCCCTTCATGGGAGCTTATGCAGACTTTGGGATCTGTATCAGGTTTTTGGTGGTGGTGGTGGGTGCTTTTGGGGTATTTTGCTGCTGTGTTTCTTGTTGGATGGCTGTTTTGGGGACTTTGCAATGTAGAAAAGGGGTAATGTGGAGTAAGTTCCAGTTTCCAGGCAGTCCTTTATCTGGGAATGTAAGGCTTGTAAATCAGCTCAAACTGGCTGGACCAAACCATCTGAAGGGATCTGTTTTATGCCATGAAAAGAAATGGACATAAGAGAACCCAAAAAGAAGAACATTTTCTATGGAAGTAGAGTGGAAGACTAATGTCCTGAGCTTGAAGTAAGAAAGTGACAAGAGCAGAAATTCCTGCCTTTAACACACCCCAAGGATAAGGAAAGATTAACAGTTTGCAGACAGCTCTGGGTTGAAAGGAGGAGGGTGTTCTGGATGGAAGGTGGCTCCTGGATGGTCATTTACACTGAGTCTGTGATTCTCTGGGGATACCTGAGACTGACTGGAGTGAAACTGCAAATACCAACAAACTACTGGCGAGTGAAGGGCTGCCAGAATCAGAGCTGGGGCACTTGTCTTGCTGGAGGGTGAGATCAATGTTGACTTCTCCAGCTGTGGTGCTGCAACAGAGCTGAGCTAATCTACTGGTTTGCTGCTGAAAGAGACAACTCTCACCCATGTTACCCAAACCAGGGGCAGCAGGGACAGCCTCTCCGTTGCTGACATTAATGCTTATCTAACCCTGAGGAGATCAGGCTCAAGGACAAACTTCTCGGCAATGACTCACTTGACTCACATTTTTTTCCTCTGTATAGTTAATTTTGCAAGGTGGAAGAAAAACACATCCTGCACACCACAAAAGAAGAACCACACAACAGAGAAGGGGAAACGACTTAAGAAGAGATAACTGAAGCAGTAAGCTAGAAATGGTAAATTGTTTGTAATGCAGTAATAAGGATCCTGGAGCTTTTCATTCTCAAGTGGGCTTTTAAGTGACAAATTGTGTGATTACTTCTAGCCTGCACAATTGTTCGCTGTTTACAGTGATAATGCCTTTTAACCTATGCTTGTCAGGTGTGGGAGGCTGAATGCCAGAGCACATATATGCTTTGAAGAATTAGCTGACATGTTATTTCAAAATTAAATACTCCTTAACAACTCTAATGTGGAGGCAGATGTTCTATTGATGCAATATACTTTGCTTTCCATTTCAGCCTATACTTAAAGTGGTTTCTTAGAGTCCATAGGGTCTCTAAGAGAACATAACCCATGTTGCTTTGTCAGTGGATGACCTTCTGTGTAGACATTAACTCTGTCATAAAGTCTTTTCTGCAGACTTCCAGACTTGGGTCTGGAAACCCCAAGGAAATATCTGGTAGTACTAATTTTGCCCGTTCAGAGTCTTCAGGATGCAAATCTAATAACCAGGAGAACACAGAAGAACATGGTCAGATCTCTGCTCTGGATGTGAATGGTACTCTGTGCACTTGGGGCTGATGGAAAACTATCAGATGGGTGTAAAACAAACCTTATTGTCTAGAAAAAGTATCAAAGTCAAGCAGGAAGTGAAGGTGGAGGTTTTATAATTCCTCACTATTCTGTTTACAAACTCTTAAATCACCAGAAAAAAAAAAAAAAAAAAATCAACAGCCAAGAAAGCTTCACCATCACAAACAGCAGTGGGACAGGCACTTTAGCAAAGACTGCATCCAGATTTTAGGCTGAATAGTGCACCCGGAGTTAGCCTCTGCTTTGCCACACATCATAACCAGCACAAATCTCTGCATCTTCTTCTGTGTTCAATGAAAGTAAGATGAAGAATGTAAAACTTTAGGGTGGCATAAAATGTCAGGGGAGGTAGTACAGATATCTGTAAATAAATGTGTCTGCGTTTTGAAGTATTTTAGGAAAAAATGAGCTTCTGCAGGTACCTGGATAATGTGCCGTGGCCTCTCCCTGCAATAGCTGGAATTCAGCTGATAATGATAAGGCACAAACGTTTGGAGATTGTGGTCTCACAAAAGCTGGTGCAATTGGCAGTGGTTTGTACTGCTGGGACATACGTAAGCTGAGACTACTTGGCATTTGTTTCCAAAGTTTAGTAATACTCCCATTGCCATAAATACTTGTAGCTCTGAGAGTACCATGGGGGAAAGGGGCTGAGCTACTCCTGGTGAGAATTTTTTTCAAAACTTTCCCTGAGATAGGGAAGAGCCTTGGAAAACATCCTAAATTTACACTGATGACCTAAGTCAGGATAGACAGGTTTTTGAGCCTTGGTAACAGCGGGCATCATCCCGACAAATTTGCTCCCAAAAAAATTACTGATCAACTGACAAATCAAAGTACGGACCTCTTTATCGCAGCCAACAAAATGTATGTGCTGGTTTCTTCCACCAAGGGCTTCAAAGATATTTCTTTAATAAAATATAGAGTGATATGGGACTGAGATTAATTCTTTATTATCAGCATTAAACCCTGCTCAGATTTCATGTATAACAGTGTGGTAAACCATACGTGCCTGACTAGGGAACTCTTCAGTCCCTTAGCAGAGGTGGACCATCTTCTCTCTCCAGGACTGTGATTCACCTATGCATTACAAGGGCTTGCTAAAAATCTGGTGCTCTGTCAGATGTTGTAAAAACATGCTGTAGTTTGGTTTGCAGCATTTAGTTATATGAGGGAGTTCTGCACTAAGGGGGGTGCTCATTGCAGGCACGTATAAGTTTGGTGGACAGAATATGAGGTGCCTTTTTACGTCAGTAAAGAGGTGGAAGAGGTGACATATGAGATGTGGTCCTTTTTGTGGGCTCCTATGTGCTCATGTGTCCACAAGCACGAAAAAGGATTAAATAAATTAGCAGCAGTTCTGCATTTCACACTAGCAACTTTGCACTAAATTGTTGGAATGAATCAAGAATATTTTTCAGGCTACATCTTAACTTCAGGGGAAAAAACAATACAACAACAACAAAAATTGTATTAACTCTAGACAGTTATGTGTAGTGCTTGTGCTGTTTTATAGCTCATCCAGAGAGTATCAGAGATAGCAACTACATCCTTCAGCACCTGAATTTTTGTTCACCTCTTTATTAGCTCAAAGATGTATGAAATTGCAAGGTGGCTCAGAGATCCCCGCAGAATAAACACTTGCAGAATATCCTACGTGTTTATTCTAGCAAGTATTTGTACATGAATTATCATGTGTCCATGAAAAGTCACAGCTCCATTTCTTTCTGCTGAGGGCAGGTGAATAACTAAAGCACAGGGCTGAAACATCACACCTTTGAGGATATGAAGGAGGTAAAATGCAATCTTGACTTAAAAATCTTAAAGTAGATTCTAGGAGACTTTTCATTTTAGTTCTTTGTTCTGTTTCCATTTTAACATGCTGAATTAAATGAATAAATCTGTTATGCTTTTAAAAATGATATTTTATTCCCCCCCCACTGAATATCTTTTTTCTTTTTTTTTTTTTCCCCTTAGTATGTGCTTATGGGAATTAGAGTCTGATATATGTAACACAAGGAAATATCTAGGGTTTTATGTACTTACCAGGATGCAACCTTCAACACCAATTTATTTATCTGATGCTCTGAACAGGAGAATATTCCTTCCTTATTATTCTCACAGAGAGAATTCTAACCAAAATGATGTGAGATTATGGTGCTAAACAAATAAACAGCATTTGCTTATACCTACAAGTGAAGGCAATTGTTTGTATCACTCACTGTTGAGTTAGTGCATTTTTACAGCATCCAAACTGGATTGTTATGACTGCATTTCAGAATAAAAATACAATAAATAATACATACAAGCACAAAAATACAAGGAAATGTAATAAGTGATCCAGTCAAGCAAGAAATTAAATTACAAGTGATGTTCCTATTCCTGTGTTTTATGCCAAAAAAGATGCTAGTCTCCCTCAGGCTTTCTGCAGTAGTGTGTTTGCTCCCTTTACACCAGGAAGCAGAGAAAGTGGTACATAGCTGTAAAGCTCCCCTCTGATATAATTGTGCACCTATGCATCATTGTGTTTGGGTACTAAAATTCATTATACAAGGCTGTCTGGTGCTACAGCAGTGCCCATAAGTAAAACAACGTTTTATGATTCAGCATTTTGAGTGCAGCAAAATGAGACGAGCTGTAAAGTGAAATTCTCCACAACTCCTTTGGTAAGAACCAGGTTGTATTCAGAGACCGTTCCTCAGGTCTATCTCCTGCCAAAAGCCCCTGGGAGAACAGAGTAGTGAATATCCATGAAAAAAAAGTGGCAAAGCTGCCTGGGACAAGGACTTCTGAGAAAAGGAGGAAATCACAGAAAATCTTACACAACAGTTCTTTCACCTGAGGGGACTGCCCAAATCAAATATAGTTCTGACTGGTGACGAAGAAGCATAAGGCTGGATGCGAGCCTGGAGTACAGGTTCTGTGCCCCGTACAATGAATAGTATATCTTGGGTTTTGTCTGAGGTTGGGCAGAGCGGGGAGGCTATCCTCACTGCCCTTACTGGGAGGCCACTGAAGAGCCTTACCATTTTTATATTTCTCTTAAATATAGTCTTGGCTAGCGTTTGCTTGATCACAGAAGTAAACCCAGAGGAATAAGCCTAGATCATCAGAACTCTTGTGCTGCATTGCATGTAAGCTTGTACTTAAAGACAACTGTCCCAATAGTATTGGATATCTGGTCCTGCCCCCTCTCCTCAGCTTGTCTTAGGAGTGACTTGTAATTGGTTATACATGTGTTGGGATGTTCTTTAGCTGGGATAACTTGCAAGGAAAACTTACAGTGACTTACTCAGCCTCCTCCTTATTTGTCATTAGAAGGAAAAGGTAAATTCTCTATCTTCATACTGGCTATATTACATACATATAAGCAGATACATAGCTTGATATATAATTTGGTATACACATTTGCCATATCTGATTTATAAATAAATATGATTTTTAGAATTTATTTAAATCACTAGGAAAAAAAAGTAAGTGTGGAAGATACATCTCTGACTTATTTATCACCAATTTTATGTTTTTTTCAGATGCTTGGAATAGAACTACATCATGTCTATTAAAGCAAATGCAAATTCAAGCTGCATAGCACAATATTAGCTATAACTACATAGCTCAAATTTAATGAACAATGAACAATGTTGCAGCAAGTCTAGAAAAGATTACTATTGGATTATTAAGTTTCAAATTTCCTTATTCTGTGTTTCTTTCCAATTCTTTCACATCAATTGTAAGAGACCCTTGGAAATAGGTAACTGTCTTCTGGGATTTTTAAATATTCACTTAAATCAATACACTGACAAGGAGTGAACAGCTTGACTGAGTTTGTTGAATTTTCTTATTTGAAATTCACATCACATACAGGAGAGAACAGGGTAAGGGCTGCTACCTGTCACAGTGCTGTGTGTCCACAAAATCATTAATGGTTTAATCCTAGTAAATAGCCCAGCAAAGCCAGCAAACATACCAACTGCTGAGAGAGAGAGGTTTGGCATTAAAAACCTTCAATTATCCCTGTGAGCATGCAGGATGCTTTCCCAAAAAGGCACTGCGACCTCAGAAAAGGGAGAAGGACTCAACTGCATAAGAATCTAGATGGCCACTGGGGAGGGCTGCAGTGAGCACAGTGATGGGTATAAGCTGGACTGCAGTGGGTGCTGCCTGCCTTCCCCGTGACAACTGTGGCACCAGGGAACCAGACCAGAGCTACCACATCTGCATCGGCGCTGCGAAGGAAGTGGACTGCTCTGTGATATGACCTGGATGGGATGCAGGAGCCCTGTGGACACGGTGCCCTATGTCCTGATGGGGAGACAGGGGCCATGCAGCCACATGCATGCTGCCACGGAGCAGCCCTGCACCAAAAACTGGGCCTGTACTTCACAGGTTTATTGCTAGATTACTGGGGAGATCAACCATACAATGATAAATAAATCATTTAAACAAGCTACCTAACCTGTCCTGTATGATTTTTTCCCATCTTTTTTTTTTTTTTTCTTCTCCTTTTAATCTCCGTATTATTTCCCACTTGCAGGAGCTTACGGCCTCTGCTGTTTCAAAACTCTTTCATAATCTGCCTTACTCCTCTGGGTAAACCTTAGCAGGATGGCTGTGCAGACACAGCATATTTAAAGACTTTCTTGTAAGTGCCTTGGAGTATAGTGTATTCCAAGGTCTGTAATGGTCAAAAAAAGGGCTGTTGTATTGTGCATGCAATACTACCACAGTATATGGAAAGTTTACCCACTGCATACTGCATCAATTCAATTCTCTAAACTGCAAAAGAAGCTGGCCTACCATTTCCTTTTAGATTCAGTGATTGTCTCTGTACTGATCAGCTGTACGATAAGAAGGTAAAATTACAACATACAGTAATTTGTACAACAAATATTTAAAGATAACTCTTACAGGCTAGGAGTTGCAATTTAGGACCAAAGAATAAACTCTGTATTGTAGACATCTCAGATTGGGCTCACATCCTAAAGTGCAGGAGTCTAGAAATATATTATTTTTTGTAGGAGAAGGTACAATGGTTATTATCAGTCCTCCTTGCACTTCCCACTAAATCCTTATTTCAGATCGTTTGATGCATTTCAACCAGACAGAGTGAAATTCTTTGTACAGCTGTGCCAAGTTGAGATTGTTTTTATTTGATTTCACACATTTTAGCCTGCAGAGGTCAGAACAAAAGTCATTGTTTTCCTTACATTAAAAGTTTTTTCATCTTCTGTTCACACTTCTCTCTGTGATTCTGCTACCCCTTAGCTTCCATAATACCCTTCTTAAAGATAGCGTATTGGCTGCATGGAGTAGAGACTTGAGAATGAGAAAAGGGAATACTCCCAGGCATCTCCTCCTGTTATGAGGCGCTCCACTTGGATCAAGTGAGAAGCTGTGAAAGATCTGCATGTGTATGACTGCAACTGAACATGCTGAACATTTACTCTCTGTTTCTGGAAGCTCCAACTCTTGCCATGCTGCACAGTGCAGTTGCCTCCTCCCACCACCGTAAAAACAGTGAAACAAAATGTCCTACCTTCTGGCCATACTTATGCTAAGATTCCCCTCACTGCTTGTGTGGGAGGCTTTGAAACGGAAGGAGCTGAAGAGCCCAAAAGCCTTTTTGGACTGTGAGTCGTCAAGTGAAATGCGTCCCAGAAAAACGTGGCATGTCAGCACGGCTTGCTCAAGATGAAATGGCAACTCAGCAAGTCAGTTTAAAGAGAAGGGGTAACTTAAGAATACCTGGAGAAAATTTTATAACTTGCAAGACAAAAAAGCAGTTGGTTTCTAAGTCCTGGTAAGGGAGCACACATGAGTTACTAGAGGTAGCTGAGAAACATGATTCCCAGCTAAATTTCCCAGTACACACAAGAAAGGATGAAGAACAGAACAGGCTCATGTATAGAAAGCCAGAGACAATGTACGAGGAGATGCTGGGTTACCCAACCCTTTTTATTGGAATAAAATACAGCCACTTTGAAAGACTTTTGGTCCAAGTGACTGCCTGGACACTGCTTAGAAATACCTGGGTGAGCAGACTAGAGGCATGGACAGCCAAAACAAGTCAAAAGGATAAATAAAAAGTATGTGCTTAGAAATATTTTAAAACAACCATTCATTTCTCAGTGCAGGCAGCTGGAGTAAAAATAACTGAATGCAAGTGTATTAAAATTAGACAAGGGTATACAGGTGGCTCAGGCACTAATGTGGAGTCCTGGCCACACAGTGAGTCTTGCTAGTTCCCTTCCCATCACCTCATATTTTGCCACACAACTTATGCTGACAGCTAAATCCTTGCTTATTCTGATTCAAAATGTACTAAAATGGTTTCCAGACCTGGGCTCTCAACCAAAAATTTAAAATAATTTATATGTGAGGACTGAGGCAGTAGCTCAGCATCACCACAAAAATGGCAGCTAATTACTCAAAGGTGCACAAAGAACTTAACTCCTGTGTCCTCCTTAGCAATCCTCCTCCACTGATCCTTCTCTTGTGCAGCCCACAAGAAGTCTCAGGTCTTGCTGTGTGTCTCAAGCTCCACATGAAGTGCAGGTATGGACTACAGAAAAGCCATGCAAGAGACCCAGCTCCAACCTCCTGTACACTGAGCAGGGTCCATTTGAATCAGTGGCTGGAGAAGGCTGGAGAAGGCCTCAAGATCAGTATCTTCAATATCACTGGCTACTTTTTTCTGCATGTAGCCCAGAAAGGAGCACTGCTTCCTTGGGGAGATATGTCATAGGCTGGAAGCAATTATGGTGAGGATGGAGGGAGCACACAACAGAGTGAGAGCGACACCAGGCAGGGCTGCATCCCACCTCAGCCCTCCCTCCTTTATATCTGCCCTTGGTATCTTACAGGCACTTTCTCAGATGCTACTCTTCAAGCTGATTGACCCTCATAGGCCAAAGTAACATTCATGGTCAAGTACTAGGCTAATGATCACAGCAAGACCCATACCAGAAAGTTCCAATCTCACAGGTGGGAAAAAAAAAAAAAAAAAAAAAGATTAAAAAGGCTCTACTAAAAATGCTGTAACAGCCACGATCTTATAATGCCACCAAGCAGCACACTCTAACAATAACAGCCCCCCCACAGCTTCAATAAATGTAGCAGAGATCACTGTCTCGATCTCTCCTGATGGAGCTGTTCCATTTTTTATAAATATTTAAATATTCATTTGACAAGAGGAAGAGACTGACAATATCTCAGTACTGAAGACATTCACAAGGGATCTCTCAGACCCAGATTTGAGTTGTCTCACAGAATAATACAGGGTATTTCTCTAGGGTTTGCATCAAGATTTTTTTCCTCTTTTCCAGGACACACTGCTGCTCAAGAACAGAGCGAAGGGGGAGACTTGCCCTGGAGCGATGTGTTGTCCAGCTATAGGACATCAACCTGGGATGTGAAGGAGATGTTCTTAACCTAAGTGAATATCTTAGCTATTGTCCTACTGGCTATTGGGGTAAAGATCCCTTACACCCTACCAACTCCTTCATCCCTGCATAGGGAAAAAAAAGTCATCCTGGCCCGGAGAGGATCTTTCCCATCAAAATCCAATTCTATGAAACATTTTGAGAGGCCAGAATTTTCTGATGGGAAACATACCCTACTGGAAAGTTCCCAGCCAGCTCTATTTAAAACAGTGCTGTCTATAATCACTCACAGTTCAACTCAGCCAAGTAAGAGAGAGTTCACACCTTCATGATTGCACACAGCATCTTTGGAGTGCCACAGATCAGTAAAAGCAGCACGCTTTGTTATTTTTGTAAAGACCAATGTTACTGAACAATTTATTTTCATTGAAATTGTGTTGGTAGTTCAGCTGGGACATCCATTTTTCAAGTTGACCTCTGTATCAGCACAAGATGTAGCTGAAGGTTTTCTATTGACTAATAGATCCTATGTTAATGGACTTCCCTAGTTAATTCTTCTGCTCTACTTTACAAAGGAGAAAGGAAGAGCAGGTTGGCTGGCTCTGCTTCTAAAGCTAGTAGTTAAACTAACAGCATAACATTGGAGGTTGGTCTTTTAACAAGGTTTATATAAGTTTGATTTGCCCTTGTAAATCTAAACTAGCTTCCTCTGTTAAAGTTAACTCAATTTAACTCTATATCTGCACGCTAATTTAATTTAAATGGATGCCACTTTTCTGTTTAGAGGAAGGAATTGGAATTTACTGGATTAGCAGAAGAGAGGTTCAATGCAGACAGGAAGAGAAGGATGAAAATTGAAAAGTAGTAAAAGAAAAGCAATCTAGCAAGAGAAAGAAGAGATGACAAGAAAATTGAAAGTTTGTGGAAAACAGCTGGAAAACAGATCCTTTGAGTGAAACTGATAGCCATTTACAGGGAGGGACATGTGGCTATAGGGACAGAAAATTACAGTATCAAGAAACATCACCACACTCAGAGATCTGACTTATTGAAGGAAAACTGGAATATAAATCCCAAGTTTCAATGGGAAAAGAAAAACATTGAAAATCAGTCTGGAGGCCGTTTCTGTTGGCATTAAGCATATTTCAGTTCTTTCAAGCCTTTTTTTAGGAAGGACCTGAACACACATTTTAGTTAGCTGGGTGTTTGCAAAGCTCCAGTGAATTCTACCCTTTCCTTCTTGGTTTCCTCAGTGGCTCCCAGTTCTGTGCCTGTCAGCACATTGTCCTTAGAAGCTTTGCAACAGACTCTGTTAGGAGATAAAATATCCTCCCAAACCCTAAAATGACCTTTTGTACTTCTTTGTGCCCGTGTATGGAGAGGTGTGCTGTCCTTCCTCATAAGCAAGCCTAGTATACCCCTACCTCTGTGTTGGTTTAGGTGAGGAACATAGCAGTAACTGTGCAGGAGGTTTAGATCAGAGATTGACATTTTGCTTTGTAAAATAGCTGGCTGCTTGACCTGAGACAAAAGAACAAAATTCATAGTCACTAGGTTTTGAGTTTTCAGTTGAGAAGAGTACCTTAAAACTCTGTGTTGGCTTTCTGGCTCCATTCCACTCACTGATGCTCAACAGAGGCACAGAAATGCTTACAAAAAATTATGCATCAAAGAATTTGATAAAAAGCTCAGGAAAGCTCTATTGTTTTATTGAAGTGACAATGCTGAGGGGAAGCTGTTTTCTCAAGAAGAAGAAATATTTTCTTATATTGTGAACTGTATTCTAAATTTACTATATTTAGATATTTTTAAGCACATTTTTTGTTGTTTTTTGTTGTTTTGTTTTGTGTTTTTTTTTCTTGTTTGTTTGTTTGTTTGTTTGTTTCGGGAAGGTAAAAGAACAGTGAGGACTCCATGGCACATTGAGTTGCATATTTGGGTTATTTATGTTTCCATTCACTTTTTTTCCAACCCCTTTTCTAGTAACAAAATAAACTGTACTGAAGTAGCATAAAGGAAAAATTAATTACAGCATCAATTCTGTATGGTATTACCTTCATCCTTATCCTTTCCATCTCCAGGACATATGAAAACAGTTCTTATGCAAACTGAATGAAAACCAATTCTCGAGTGACTCAGAGAAACCTACAGATCCTAAAGAGATGGAAATTAACTGAATTTTAATTCTGTCAGGAAACTCACTGATTCTTCATTATTTTGATAAGTTTTTTTAAATTGTGACAAAAAAAAATCTAAGCTCATGTCTAGCCCCATGGTGCTTCTTTAAAGATTAAGAAGCAATAAGATAATAAAGATTGCAAACATTCTGACAGCTGCTCAGAGGGAGATGATGTTTGAAGTTCTCTCTCCCCCTCTGCTGCAGCTGGCTTGTGTTTATTCTTTAACAAGGAG
The DNA here is from genome assembly GCF_040182565.1 of Anser cygnoides. Taxonomy (NCBI): domain Eukaryota; kingdom Metazoa; phylum Chordata; class Aves; order Anseriformes; family Anatidae; genus Anser; species Anser cygnoides. The sequence goes on along the minus strand of NC_089875.1, from coordinate 51,700,865 downwards.
AATAACAGGCTCAACTGATGTGGATGTAAGCTCGTGTTCACCTTCAGTTGACCTCTACAACTTTTCACACCAACACTGGTTTTGGGAACATGGACAAGTTTACACTGCTGATGATTAGGAGACTTGTTCATAATTCTGAATATTAAATAGAGCACAGGCATAGTATGAAGGGTGCTTTTGGATGACAATCATGAGGACTGTAACAAAACACTACCTTACAAACTAATGTTCAAACCCCAGCTTTCACACACAGATCCCAGTGGTCTCAGACAAGTACATGTGATTTACAACCACTCAGACACAGATTTCTGCTCCCCTTTCCCAAAAGGCTACATTTATACTTCAGTTTGGAGAGTAATGCAGAGCATCTGCTCATAGGGGTTTGTGACCCCTGTCGTATGGAGAGAGATGGGAGAAGATGGAATTGGAACTTGGTTACTCCGCCACTGCCTGAGCCACCCCAGTGGTAGAGGGGGTTGTGTACAGGGCTGCCTTTAGAGCAGGAGAGAAAATGAGAAGCAACATGTCAACATCCATCCGAGATTTATATCTAAAGGATCATTTCTACCTTTTCTGCTACATGTGAGATGAAAAAACTTTACATACCTTACTATTCAGCAAACTATGGTCAACCAAGAGAGGACGGCAAAAAGAGGGACATAAAATACGGACAGATCTGTACCTGCAGTCAATCACTTACTTTGGATTTCCAGCCCCTGGTTTCTTTCTCCGGAATATGTTGAGGAAAGTGTTGGACTTGCAAGGTGCCTTGCCATCCCCGACATGCATACGCACCACATCTGAGGTGGTGAAGGCACTGCGGACATTCCTCTCGGGCTTGGCTATGATGATGTACATCTTAGGAGTGAACATGCACCCCAGGGCCACTGTCACACTCAGGCTCACTGCGAAACAAGTGGTGATGATCTTGTAGTTGCTCCCAAAATAGATAGGCACAAAGGCCAGCCAGATGATACAAGTGGTGTACATGGTGAATGCAATGTACTTGGCCTCATTGAAATTGGCAGGCACATTACGAGTCTTGAAGGCATAGTATGTGCAGCTCATGATGAGGAGCCCATTGTAGCCCACAGGAGCCACAACTCCTAGGTTGCTGGTGTTGCAGATAAGGTAAACTTCCTTAATACTGGGGTAGGAGAGGATGGGCATGGGGGGCTCCAGGATGATCAGCGTGACCACCAGTGTCAGCTGCACACTGATCAAAATGGAGGCAATGACCACTTGGGCCCACGCACTCATGAAACGTGGCTTGCGGGTACAGATCTTCTTTTTGCTGCCTGCCAGGATGCGTGCAATGCGGTTGGTTTTGGTCACAAGGGCAGAATAACACATGGCAGAGGAGAGACCCACCAGAAGGCGCTGGAGGTAGCAGGATGTCGTGGTGGGTTTAGCTATAAGGGTGAAAGGGCAGACGTAACCCAGAAAGATGCCAGCAAGGATTATGTAGCAGAGCTCCCGGCTGGAAGATTTGACAACAGGGGTGTCCCTGTAGAGCACAAAGATAAGGGTGACAAACATGGTGACCAGGATCCCCAGGCAGGAAAAGACCACAGCCACAATAGACTCTATATTGCTCCACTGGAGGTACTTTACAGGGATGGGTTCACAGCCTGCAGTGTATAGAAAAGAAACAGAGTGTTAGAAAAGTATCTGCTTGAAGAAAGAACTTTTTTTTTTTTTCTGGCTACCAATATAATCTAAATATTAGCTTATGCCTATGTGCCATGGATTATTAAAACCATTTTATAAATGACTGAACAGCAGCATGGAAAGCTTTAGAATAAATATGTTCAAAAACATAGCCATCAATTTTGGGTGACCCAAACATTTGCTTATGATGCTGTAAAGGGAAATGAGATTTAGAAAATATCTTCTAATTCATGTTGGAAGGACTGCTGACAAGCCCAGCACATCAAAGGCACAACCCAACACCATCACTTCATTTCAGCATGGATGGGATTATTTCAAATCACAATGGCAGCTTTTTAACCTCCTCAGACTAATTTATTTTAATCTGCATCAAAACAAGAATAAAAACCCACTACATTTTTCTGAGGGTGATTTTATACAGAAAACAGAGTATTTGGATATCTTTTACAGGCAGAAAAATCATAAATCCAAAGTCATAACGGAACTGCAACATGGATACCGTACCTTCTCATTATATTTCTGCTTTTTTTTTTCCCTTAACATTACCTTATTTTCACTTTTTCAAACCCTCTGCTCCTTGTTTTTCATCTACACTCCTTTCATCAGCTCCACTAAATAATGTAATTCATTTCTTATGGAAAAGTCAAACCCACAAAACCTCTCTGCCTTCAGAAAATAAATGGAAAAGGACTCCTTTACGACTAGAACAGATGTGCGAGTATAGGTATCAGTTTAAATGGTGTTTAACTGTCAGAGCTCTCTTCCACACCACTCACCCCACAAAGGAGTCTGTGCTGGAGATATAATATCATCAATGAATATTACATAGCAAATAAAATCCTTTATGTTAATGGGGTGTTAAGGTTGGGAAGCTGAGCTACTCAGAACTTTCATTCTGGCATTTCCTGATTTCTGTTCTTGACTTAGCAGTGTTAACATGCTTTTTACGTGTTTATGGGTATTTTCTGAGGTTTAAAATAAAACCGTAATGAACAAGAGATCAGTACCTCCATGAGCCATTGGCAGAGCTGGGGCTGTCAGGCCACCAAACTAAAGGTGGTGCTAGTTACCTTGCAAGAGAAACATTTTTTAACTCGGTTTTATTGCTGAGTCTTAGCAAGTGTCCCGATATTGTGATGAGCAAAAGTCACGCTCAGCCTTTTCCTCTTCAATATGGAGTATATCTTCAGAAATCATCCTGTATGAGCTAAGAGCTTCTGAGGCCCAGAATTCTGCTCAGTCTAAATGTATCTTCCACATGTTGAAAAAAAATTACCAATTAATACTTATACCAAAATGTAAAGTCCTCCCTTCTAAATACAGAATAAGTAAGCAGAGGTATGGATCAGGGCTGAGCAAACAGAGTTTTGCTGTAACCTCATTGTGAGAAAGAAAAAAGTCGTTTTTTTTTTGTTGAAATTAAAAAAAAAAAAAAAAAGAGTAAGCCTGAGGCAAAGTCCTGACATGGAAAATTTCTGCACGAACTTTTAATGTCTTCCAATGTCATATGAACTGAAAGAATGCCTTATAATTCTGTACTCATTTTATCTAAGAGTGCCAGGCTGACTTAACTACAGGTAACGCTATCACCTGTAACATCAAAAACAACAGGAATGATAGTGTGTGCATCTGGATATCTTATTTTATAAAGGAAAGGGATTCTCTTTTGCTCAAAAAGATCTGTTCAAGACTCAGATGGGTGAGGAAAAACTGTTCTTCCAATCAGTATTTTTCTGGTGAAATGTAATTAAGGAAAAGCTTTTTATTAGAAGTAGGAGCCTCTGGCCATTAGCTGCAGCAGCCCTGAGCAGGAATTAGCTATTATTTTCATTTAATAGTGGACTAACAGTCAGAAGCTACTGTTCTTTGATTAATACATGCAGAGCTCTTTTCTTAAACCAGAAGACAGTCTGTGGTTGCTGGGAGGCTTGTTTCAATGTGTACTTTAAGCTTAGCAACATAAGCCATACTCATATTATTCTACCTTAACACGTTTGGAGACTTAGCCCTGATTCAGCATGTAGGTAAGTCTATTGATTGCTTTAAGCTTATCCTGTGCAAGGTTTTAGAAACATGTTTTGTTATATCAGTGCAATTCCTGTGCATTGTCAAGCCCCAAGAGCCACATATGCTACGAACATTGCAAAAAACAGCCTGCACTGCTTATATCAGCAAACAGTTGTTGGTTGTCAGCATCTGTGAAGGTGGGTCATTTCCCAGCTAGGAGACAGTAGGCTCAGGAAGCTTGTCAAGACAGGGGGAGGATACTCAGGAAACAGTGTACTTACAAATTGCATACATGAAATAAATAATAATAATAGCAATGATGATTTTAAAAGAGAGAGAATCAGTGGCAAAAACTTAAGTTACAAGTTTCTAGTAAAAAGCTGTTTGTTAGTTTTCATCTTCTATTGTCCCTGCAATTTAACCGTGAATCATTTCCCAGAGCAGAAGACTAATCAATTTTTCTTTATTAAATTTTATTTTTAAATTATGTTCATACTGCAAGGCCAATAAGACACTCCAAGATATTTTCTGAGGTCATTAACACATCCCAGGTAGCTGATGGCCCCAAACCTTTGTAATTCGTTTCATAATAGCTCTATAAAACTTCCTCTCTTATCTTGTTTTATTGCTTGTTCAAGACGGAGAAAAGTGGGTTTACTAGCTTGACATTCATTGCTCTTATACAATTTCTGTTACTATAAAAGATCTCTCTTCTTCTTTGCACAAGACCTTAAGATACTAGTTTTAGTGACAATTTGTCAGGTCAGTCTAAATGTACAGTTTACATCATTTATGGAGAGAAATTTCTTTCTGCCTGCTGACTCCACCTCGCTGAATGCATATTTAGTGGATGTAATCTAAAAAATATTTTATATTTAAAACTAAAATTTAAATCTCTGCAAAGGATTGCTGAGCAGCAGAGACTGATTTCAAATGGAGAAAATGAACATCTCAAAAAGCACGTCTTAGGAAATGGGTTAGTATGCAATCCATGTTTCTTAAAAGGACTAAGGATTTTAAAACCTCCATCTGTGATGGAAAATACGACTAAAACTGCATACATGTTTAGCATTTATGATTTAAGGTAAAGGGAAAAACAATCTGGAATGTGAGATGTTAACGTCTGTGTCTAGATGCTGCAGTGACTGGCAGGGTATGAATACAACACACAAAACCAAATTATAAAAACATATTTGATGGGGGAAATGCTGGCAAGAAAAGAGATTTTCATACTAAATAGTACCAATAGTGACTCCAGCAAAGCCCAAAAGTCAGAGTTTGTGTAGCTCAATTTCCCTTTCTGTAACCCTGATATAAGGGTTAAAAAAGAATCTTTCTCCTCGATTAGAAGGAATGAAGAATCTGTGCAGAAACAGACTGCCATTTTGATGTTCTCTAGGAAATCAGTCGATGGCTATGCTGTCATTTGACTGATGCCACTGTGATTTTAGAACAGCAGCAGCCCAGTCTCCTTGCTGAGAAGAAACACAAATCAGCAGGTCACTTACTGATTTCATTAAAAGTTAATAGATTGCAACATGCCCCTGAGATTTTTTCCAGCACTCATGCTTTCTTCAACTCCTTTCGGCAGTGCCTGTCATTTTGACATGCCCCCTTTCGAGCTATTTTGGGCAGCTGGTAGCACTGAACCATATTCGCTCAAGTGCACATTGATCTCTCACTATGTTCTTGTTCTGCCTTATTGATTGAAAAGAAGTCCTAGTTTTCTTCCCTGAATAGTAGATACAAACAATTCTGTGAACCTCCAAGAATGTGGTTCTCTGTGGATATCCGCTTTAAAATTAGCAGACTTTGGTATCTCAGAAGGTGGGGGTTGAATCTGAGCTTTTCCAGTGATCAGCACATTTATAAAGGATGCTGTAGATTTTCTAGTGTCTAGAAAAGCAATATGTTTTTCCACAACTGGGGCGCTTGTAGAAGGTTTTTTTTAAAAACTCCTCTTCCTTCAACCCATTTACATGAAACTTAAAGGAACTGAATGATCATTGATATCTCTGTATCCTGATAAATATGTTTGAACTAGGTTTTGTTGCACACCACAGAAAGAGGGAAGGAGACTTTTGGGGTCAGAGGTATGGGGTACAGACACACATCTGTGAACTTGGATAGCTTATTTTCCATTCAAAAAACAAAACAAAACAAAACAAAAAAATGGGTCAAATTTTCCATTTTGTTGTGATTAATAATACACTTATTAGCTGGAAAAGTGGCCAGCTTTCCCTCCCAAAAGAAAACCCCTTAAAATTCACTTGGCTTCAGTGACTAGCTATGTGTTTGGTGCTGCAGGAACATCCAGTTGCCACCCAGTTATATTGAAGGACAATGATGTGATAAGTTGTATAGTTGATCTTCAGCTAGGTAGTGAAATTGTTTCTCTGACTATACTCTGATGAATACTGGCAGCAAAATTTTGCAGATGCAGCATGAGGCAAGGTCTTTCATAGTGATACAAAGCAAACCCCAAGGTCAAGGTGGTGCTTCTCAATGCACTATGTGTATTTTCTTGAGGTAATAGTTACTGTAAAGCCCAGAGCAGGTGTGAGCAGTTGACCTTGGTAGGTAGAAAAGATCAGAAGGATGCCATAGCATACGACTCATTCAAAGCATATTCACAGGGGAGACAAATTCTAATTTTCCCTTTCCAAATTTTCCCTTTCTTCTGCCAGCCTTTTTTAAGATTTTATTGATGTTCCTTTTGCTGGTGGATGTAGAGAGAATGATCTTTATAAAAAAAGGAAATTCTGATAGTTACTTCAAGCCTAGAAATCCCAAACAAAGTATTACTAATTGCAAGATAGAACAAGAGGAAAGACTATCATGTCAAACTGACAAAGATGCACCGAGCTCCTGTGATATTCACTGCTAAAATTGCAGCAAATACTGCTAAGTTCATTGGTAGTTTTAACAGCTTTATTGATGCTTTTGTTAACTAAAGTGGAGGAACAGACAGAATATGTCATTTCTTCTTGGTACAAATTTCACTGTCTTTATTGTCATGTGTCCTTAAATATGTCCCTTTACTATCTTTGCATGCTATCACCTTACTCTCCACCAGATGCCATTCTCATTGTGCCCTGTCAAATGGGAATGCATTGGGAGGGACACATCCCTACCTGTCAGTTCAGCATTCGGCCACCAGCCAAGCTCACAGGCTTTACAAGTGAATTCATCCTGAACAAATTCATTCTCCTTGCAAGCAGTGCAAATCCAGCAGCAGCTCACTTCTCCTTTCCTGATCACCTGTAATGCAGAACATATCCTCAGTGATGAGCCTCTATAAGAGAACACAGAAGCCCCCACAGCAAACAGGTACCACCTGCATTGTTTAAATGACAGGATTCCTGCATGTGGGACATTGCAAACAAATAGAAAATGTGTCCTGGATTTATATCTAACCCTTTGTATTAAAAATTGTGCTTACAAGTTCAAGGATAATCTCTTAGGACAATTTCATTTTTTATTTATTTATGGTTTTTTTTTTCCTGAGTTAAAAGTGTAAAACCATTTTCCCTTTTGGTACAGTGTCACAGTGTTACATTTTCAATCAAACTTGAGAAGAGGTTTAGTCTGAGAGATGACTCAGGTTGGGACAAAGTCTTTCAGCTCACACTTAATATCTGTTGAATAGTAAAAAGCAGTAAATAAAGTCAAATATTAGAATGAAGACTGATTCATGCATTTACATATATATTTCATAATATTATTTAATATATTTTATATATTATGTATATATTATATATATATACAAGCACGAGCACATAATTTCTAATTTACAATGAAAAAGATTCTTGTCAGAAAGGAAGAATCCAGCCTTCTCTCCAGAATCTTCCTATCCATCTATATGCAGAACTAAGAAAAATACAAAATGTTTGTTTCATTGAATGAGATATGTATATATATTTTTTTGGTTAGCATTTCCTCCGGCATTCTGTGGAAAGAGTCCAATAGACTTCAATGGGAGATGAAGCTGGCATTTTGTATGCATGTTGTTTACATATACACACATACACAAACTGCACAATCTCAAAAACAGAGAAAAGATATTTTGGAGGGCAGTAAATACCAGTACTGTTTCCCCTCCAAGACTGCTGGAGTATGTCACTAAGCCTTTGCCAAATCATCAATCATCTATGGCTCATAGTAGCAATATACGATTTAAAAGCCACAGATATGTTTATTAAATGAAATTAGAAAGGAGAATCTTTTTTAAGGTGATATTCCTGAATCAGCTTCTTGCTATTTTAAACTTACTGCATCCATAGCATTTTGATAGTGGTAGAACATGTCTTTATGTCATCCAGATATGGCAGGTGGCAAAGTACTTGTAGCTTGATACAAGTGCTACTGTTTGGTAAACAGAGAGTGATTTCATTTGTTTTTCCATACCTCCTGTTGTGAACATGAGATATAAATGTGCTTTTTAATTATTTTTTTTCTCACAGGTGCTATTTTTGGAACAAAATACTGGATTCCCATGGGTTACATTATTTTAAGGCCCCTGAGTGAATCCCAGCCACTTACCAGTGTAGGCAATGACTAAGTGAAAATCTTGTTCTTTCTCACATAAGGTGAAATTTAATTCAAATCTTGTCATACTGGAAGATTCTGCATCAATGGCAATTTTAGAAAGTATGGGCCTTTATATGGGATTTTAAGAATAAAATGTTGATCTAGGAGTCTTTCTATAATTTTGGCTTTCCTGCAGAAAAGAAAGTTCTAAGTAACACCCTCTGTTTCCCTTGGCTTGAAAGAAGATTGCTCAGATTTAGTGAAAAAGCACTGCCTGGTTATTCACATTTATACGGAAAAAAGGATCTGATGCAAACCTTAATTTGCCCCTTCAAGCAAGGCTCGCTGCACACTGATCGGACCATCCCACTCTTGTTCATCTGAATCCTGTAGTCGTCGATGTTGAGTACACCCTCGTGCCAAGTTCCGATGAGGACATAGTCATAGCGGTTGGGCTCTATGTATTGCAGGTTCATGATGTCGTACCTGAAAGGGAAAAAATAGAAAGCTAGTCACTGCCCTGCAATATGAAGGATAAAAACTTACTATAGACTAGAGTTTCATGGAATCATCAAATAATGTAAGATCTGCAGTAAATAACAGCTCTGATTGTCATGTAATTACTGATTGACTGCCCTATTTACATAAAACTGTGGGTAAAAAGTTGTGTGTCCAGGAAGGACTGTATACCAAAGAAAGCAAGCTCTGCTAAAGATTCACCTGTACTGTTGTACTGTTTGGATGGTGTGTTTTCCAGCCATTTTTCAGAACCTTTAACATACACTTGGTGCCTACATATAGGTTGCTTGCAGTATTTCTTCTGCTGAGAACCCTGAAGTAATCATCCAGTAGAAATATTTGAACTAACTAAACTGGTGTGCCATAAGTTAACTGTAAGCACTAGTTCGCTATTTTCCTCACCTAACTCAGTGAAACTGTGAGGAAAAGTTAGCAGCCCAGGAACAATATTTACTTCCTTGCCCTAGGCATATAGCACAGAACTTCCCAGGACTAATATAAAAGAACCATAAAACACTGTTACAAAAGCATTCAATTTCCCTACTTCCATCATTGCCCTCCATGTGATGTACCTGATGTGTGCACATCCCTTACTGCTAAGTGTTTGTCTCCTTCTTTTACCTACAGAATGTGGCTTGTGCAAAGCAGTAATTGCAGTAATTGACTGTGGTAATTTCATAATAGGAAATATGCAAGAATGGGAGAATGAATAGTGGAGAGAGGAAAAAAAAAAAAAAAAACACAGAAGAGGATGGATCTACAGGCTGGCCTCTTCAGACAAGAAGGTAGGTAACAGGTATGTGTGGGAGGGCTTTAGAAAAAGAGGGTTGCAAACCAGTAATCAGTATTGGTGCTGAAAATCACAAAGCGTCTTCTGTTTTACAAGCCTGGGAATTAGTTACTACCTTGTTTTTCTCAACTGGATTGTCTCAGTCTCTGGACAAAAAATTCTTTAGCTTATAATGAGTGTTGCTAATCTGTATGCACATTAGGAATGAAAGGTAAGAAAAACATGAGCTGTAAATAAAACCAGGATGCTTGTTTGTGGGCAAAGTGGGAGAAATATCCAATTCTTTCTTTTCCGTTATTGAGGTTCAAACACGCAAAATTTCAACTCTGCAGTTCACAGAGGAAAGGTGCTCAAACTACTCTCTAGATGCCTAGTTTTGGTAATTGAATCTTTGAGATCTCTCTAGTGAAAGATAATTTAATGAAGTGCTTACTTACAACTGTATTTAGATCTCAGTCTTGCCAACGTGCATGCTCAGACGATGTCAGTGCCACTGCATGGCTCCACTGAACCATGCAGGAAAAGGGACTCCTGCCATTGACTTCAATGGAGCTCCAAGCAGGTGCTTAAAAAGCAGCTCTACAGCTCCATGGTTAGCAACTGGGTCTTAACCGAGGAGTTGCTATGGAAAGGGGTAAATTTCAAAGTCACCAGAAAACAATTCCTTCTCATTTCACATCTCATACAAAGGAATAACATAAAAAGTCATTCTTTTTTTCAGCATTATGAAGAGTCAGCATAGCAAGAAGCAGTAACAGCAGGGCACTTTATAATGTAGATTCAACAAACAGGAGTAAAATTGAGCAGGGGTGTACATGCTTCTTGCTAGCAAGCAGAACCTACTTTTTTTTGGTGTGATGTTGAATTAGACCAATACAAAATCAGTTAAAATGGACTGGAAAATGAATTCAGGAAGGGGAATAAAAGATTACTAAAACTTCATATTCCCTTAATAGAATTTTCTAGCCTACATAGATTGTTTTAATTTTTGCAAAAATATATTATAAGGCACAAAGGGGCATTCATTTAATATCATTCAAGAGCTGGCAAATTCAGGGATATGATTTTATTTTAGGTTGGAAGCCATTCTTATGTTTTCCTATAACACTGTTCCCTTTTCTATCAGTTAACCGTCAAAGAATAAAGTATGCACACTAAAAGATCTTACACAGTCTTGCATATGAGAAGATGTAGTACAATACTTGCAGCTTTGATATGCAGCTTGAATTTTAAGTGGAAAAATGTGATCTAACAAATATACTTGGCATGGAGACATGCATAAGTTCTTTATCCTTTCCTTCTTTTCTTAAATGAAAAATTCCATCTTTGAGTAAGGACAAGTTCAGTGCTTCAATAACTCCCTGTCACCATTCCCCCAGGTACACATATACAACTTTAGCAGTTTGGGGCTGTGTCCAAGCTACAAATGATTACCCCAAAATAAGTGAATTTGAGAGCTGTGAAGCTCTAAGAAAGTGAGGACTGTGGAGGCAGCTGGAAGCTACATGCATACAGCAGCATTTTCAGAAGCTATGAAAACATTCTGCACATAAGAAAACAAACCTTTATTTTAATGTAAGGACAAGGTCTCAGGTATATTGGGAAATGCTATGACCAAGTCACTGAGGTCATATGAACAAGTTACTTGTGAGCCAGACCATGAGCCAGCTGGTCACGGACACACACATACCCTGAGGTAAATGCTGGTTAGCCTGAAATAGCTGAAGTTACTTTTCTCCACAGCCGTAACATAAAGCTGGCAGTAAGTTCGGTATTCTGGAAGGCAGAATGGTAAACAGGATTGCTGAACAATGTTGGATTGTAACTGGACAAAACAACTACCCATGGAGCTAAACTCCAATAATGAATATTTGCCTCACAGTTCTTTATATACTATATGTGTTTTAAGTCTCTGCACTATGCATTAATAATTTACACAAAGCATTGCAGTAAATGGATTCACCAGATTTGAAGCCAGAACAGCTACTGGGTAGAGTTACATGGGTCTATATCTAAGTTTAGTTAGGGTAAAATGAATAACAATGCTTCTGTTAGCTTGTGAACACAAGCATTTCTCCACACATGCAAGGTCAAGCGTTGGGGCTGGACACTGACAGCTCCTGTCAGTTGTCCCATAGCATTTTATGGTCAGAGGCCTAAGCACATTTTTTGTCCTTGAAGGGTAAGTTTCTTCCTACTAGCCATAAGGTAAAAGTAGGCAGTTACCCTAGAACAGACAAGAACTTGAGATGTTCTGTCCTGAAATACATGGCTGTCCTCTGCCCCTTGCACAGGCCCAAAGAAGGATGTGGTGTGGACTTCTGCATCCCTCACAGCTTCTCCAGCCATTTCTTGGAATTTGGGTGATATGATTAATATTGAGCAAGCAAAAGGGATGTACTCTATGAAAGTCAAATGTTGACAAAGCCGTAAGGGATTCAAAACAAAATTTTATGAGTGTCAGCCAAGCATAACTACAGGCATCTCTATCTGATCTACCCACGACAAGCATAAACAGGAGGTTATGAGGATCTGTTGCTCAAAGAACCTTACAGATCTTGCAAGTAATTCCTGGCTTTTAAGAAGGAACATTGCCTTATTCCATCTTGTGAAGCTGATTTGTTTACATTATATAGTAACAAAACATTTAAAAACTTTGTACATATTTATGATGCATTCTTTCACTGGCATAGAAAAGCTGACAAACCAAATCTGTCTCTCTCTGCTTTATTTAGGTGTCATATGTGGCGTATAGCTTTTCATTTTGCTGAGGTACAGAAGTTCTTTGGAGTATTGATACTGTGGTGTGGCACATTCACTTACCCACAATGAACTTTACTGTGTGGGACACTAGAAACTCTAGGATGAATCTAGAGTGACATACTGATACATACAGTTCTACATGGGCATAAACTACTGCTGGTGTACAAAGATTGGACCAGCTGTACAGATATAAATGCCACAGACTGATACAAGGATTACAGCATGAATAACAAAAAGATTGTCTGAATTCTCTTGCCCAAACTAATGCTAACTCTCCAGCTGTGAAAATATAAATGAGAACCAAAAAAAAAAAAAAAGTAAAAAACCTCTACCAAAAATAACTCATCAAATTCTAAATAGGCCAGGAAAGAAAGAGAAATGAACCTTGCTACAGACCAAAATGATAGAAGGGAGAAATTCTATCATCCTGACCTACTCTGGAAAATATCCTGATATAAACCCTCCTATATTTTGAATTCAGGAACTGTTTGTTCTAATTCTGGAATTTATACTGATGAGAGTTGATGGGAGTCTCAGGTTACAAGCTAATGGATAATATGGGATAAAATTGGAAAATTACACCTAAACATCAAACTACATAGCTAAAAACTAGATAAAGCAGCATATGCAAAGCTGGAGCAATGCTTTTATGGAGATAAATAGTGTATATAAAGTTTAAAGATATACTAAACAGTACTTTCTCAGTATTATCTAAACTATATGTACAAATATCTGATTTATACATTTGTGTTAATAAGTGTGTGCAAGAATGTAAGGGAATTGCTTGCCTCTAGTTTCAAAGTCTGACTTAGCTCATTTATACCTTTGACTAAAAAAAATACAGTATGCAGCACTTTATGAGAAACAAGACCAAACTGACCAGGTTTTTTCTTATTTTAAATGTAATGAGCTGATTAAATGTATATACTGTGTTAATATAACAAGAAATGTAAATAGAAAATGGTAAAAAAGTTGGTCAGTTTTGATAACAAAAGATAGCAAGAGGAGTAAGAGTTGCTTTAAGGCCACCGTGTCTTGCAAATACTCTTTGAAGGCATACACCAGGCTGCACACTCTTGTTTATTCCAGAGCACTCTCTTTGTGCAGTGTTGGCACTCAGATGCATTTATGCAATAAGCCCAAAGATGGAGTGAGAGAGTCTTTTATAACACTTTAATAACTCAGTAGCAAAACTAACTTAAATGAAGTAACCCCTGAGTAGGATTCAGTTAATAATGAATCATGTACACCAGCAGCTGAATTAAATTTATTTAAAACAAATAAATAAATTCATCTGGGAGATGCCTCACTTAAAAGAATTGGACAGAGTCCACAGACCTAAATGAAGAGGAAAAGATTTATCAGCTGTCTCCCTTAAGAGAAACAAAGGTGATGTCCAAGTCCACAAAATTGCTGTCTCTCTCATTGCTTGGGTACATATTGTGTCTGCTAGGGAGGGGTAGACAGCAGCAGCTAACAAAGCTGGAATTTACTGGACCCCAAATGAGTGAAACCCAGTACCTTCTGGCAAACACTATGACTTATCCTGTTCTATTCTGACCTATCTTTGAACTCCGGGACAGCTGAGCTTATTTGAAGCAAGATAAGGAAAGCACACAGGAGTTCAGCAAGCAAGACTAAATACTGTCTGGCACAGATGCACGGCTGTCTCCTGGGGCACTTGGAGTAGCTGAGATCCAGTTGGAAAAGGATGTGCGCTACAGCCCTACCTTCAAAACCTCAGCAAGCAAATGCTTTGTTAAATTCCAAGCAATTGCATTAGGCCTTTTACGTAATAAAGCCCTGGTGGTGAGCCCCAGTGCTAGCTAGCACCAAAAGTCTGTGAGATACATGGTCCGTCCTCTCCCAAAACACTAGAAATGTTACAGGGTTTATTATAACTCCTGTGTCAGTACAAGCTGTAGCTACCAATGCATCATGTGTTACCAGTGTTATTTCCACCTGCTAGTAAGACTAACCCAGATAACTCTGTTTCTGTCTCACACTATGCATGCTTTTAGCAAAGCAGCCAGAGAAATCTCCATCACCAAATCCAGGAACACTGCCCCCCTTCCCAACATCTGGTACAATTAGTTGAGATAAAAAATCTCTTTACCTTCCAGGGGCATCTCCCTTTTCATCAAACCAAACTTCTTCTCCAGAAACACCGATGAATGTGGACTTCAGGAGAAACTCCAACAGCTTGCTGCCGTCGATTGGCTTCATAGCATCACACAGCCCAACGTGTCCAGGACAAAGGGAATGATGCATATTTTGGAGTCCATGAGCCATGGCATATATAGCATTGATGACAAATCCCATTTTACTGTCCTGAACATAGTTTTCTTCTAGGCTCTCATTGCCTGTTTGTAAAAAAAAAAAAAAAGAAAAGTTATAAACAAAAAAGGAATATGAAATAACAGAAAATACGGAAAAAGCAGTGAGAAGTAAAAAAAAAAATGTTTTCTTTTTCTCTTATAAAGTTTTACATATTTAAGAAACATAAACAAGGTGCCATCAAGGAATTAAAACAATAATTAAAAAATGAAATAAAGTGAAATTGGCTCTTTAGAAAACCCCATTTTAATCAAATTGTCAGTTTTAATTTGTTCATTCTGGAACTTTTGCTTGTCATTCCACAAAGTTATTTATGGATAAAAGGGTTAAACAGCCCAGCATCAGAACAACACATTTAATCTAGTACAATTTTTATAAGCAATTTGCCTAAAGTTTGATTTTTTGTCACATTTGAAGACTATTTTTGAAATCTCATTTTTTGGGGGGCAAAGATAGTAATGCCTGTTTCAGTGTAAATAAGCAAACAGTGTAAATCAGCATCACTTCTCAAGTTATCAGAAATAATCATGGTAGATAAAAGTAGTAGTAGGCGCACCAATTTGGGATTACTAGAGAGAGCCATACAAAGCTGGTCACACTAAGAGACATTTTATGTAACTGTGGCTTAGAAGATCCAGCCTGGGCTGGCATTGAAGTCTCTGTCCATTGATCAGGAACAATGTGGCAGTGAAGGCTTTCCCCCTTTAGCCCCGATCTGCTGACGTTCAGGCCCTGCCAGAGGGTGCCGTTTGTGGCTGCATTCCAAGCCAGGGCCCGCCAAGACCGGGCCATCCCCCAGTTTCCTGTCACAAGCTGCTGGACGCTGCCAGTGCCAACCCCGAGTCACAGAGGACCCAAACCGCATGGGTCCTGAGGGCGTAAGAAACCTCCCTGTTTTGTTTCCTTTCCCCTGAGTCATCCTATTTCAATATGCTCAAAACTGCAAGATGCTGTCATCTGTAGGCCTCCCACGTTACGCAGTGTTAACAGGCGTTTGCAACCCAGTCTCTAGTACTTTGTCTAAGTAACACCTTGTCTGCGCTAGGAAAGTAGGATGTGTGAGAGACTAGGTGTTAACTGACACTTCTCAAAGCCAGGTTGGAGAAGGTAGCTGTCATTTTCATATGAAGAAAAGAGGAAAAACTACAAGTTCACTGAAACTTTCAAGTTAAAAACCAGCTCCTTCTCCCAGTGCAGATATTGTATGGCTTTCAAAGCAGGTAATCAAGACAAACCTTACATTCATCCTTGGGAAAGACTCAGATTTGGGAGGCCTTCTCCATTTGTTTGCCCTACAACTCAGAAACGTCACCTGGGGATTAGCACAGATTCCAAAGAAAGGGATTTCTAGGTTTTGTTCTCTGGGTTTCCCTTGCACAGGACATTGGTTGCAACTGGGCAAGGAAGTCTTGCTTCAGTAGCTATTTTCCAGATGAGCAGAGCATAGCAAGCAGTTGTGATGGTGAAGAAAGAAAGCATTGTGAAAATACACATAATCTGACTGACTGGGTTTGTGTGCTCCTCACACTGAGATGCACTCGCTGCCAGCACCACCAAACAAGGAGCAGCCAGATAAATATTTCCCAGAGGCAACATATCTGCCACTTTCCTTGCAGGAAAAGATTCGTAACTCCCATTCAAATCACATCCCATTCAGATCCATGTTATAAAATACAGTGAGAATAGAAACCTTATATGTACACCGACAGAATATTTAACCAGGGAAACAAACACTATGGCACTGCATGTACTACTCACTTACAGTACGCATGGCACAGTCTAGGCATTTGTTCCCCAAACTAGTTTATGTGTGGTCCGAATATATTATCTCTAGGTGTGTTTTATCTGCTGATTAGTCCCTTAGGACTAACACAGTGTGAATTTACCACTGCTTCTGCCTTCCTGTAGAGGAAAATGAATGTAGAAAATGAATGTGTTCTCCATCCTGACATGAAAGAGAGGTGGAAAGACCCTGAACTCAGCACTGCAGTTCTCTGCCATGGTAGCCTCTTGGTGGCCAGCAGCTGAAGAGATCACAAAATGACAAAAAGAGGTCACAATGGTTTTCTACCTGAGAGTTTATCTGAGATGCCTTCCTAATTTCTCAATTAATGAAAAAAATGTATAGGAACATACACTTCAGTGACCCTTTCAGGAGATAATGGCAGTATCCATACACTTTTCCTGAGACAAACATTCAGATGGCTGCCAGAGGTAGAAATGTTTTAAAATGAGACTATTTTCCTCAAGTATGTATGACCTTAGCAAAGCACAGATTTGGTTTCTCATATTTCAATATAATATGCGTACCTCCAAAGAGAATAAATATTTGATGGTGGGAGGATTTGCTTTCGACTAAGTATGAGTGAATAGCTTGCATTGAGGCTTGAAACGTAGCCCCACACTGCAGAGGTGACTGCCTTTCTGCACTTGCAGAAATAGTTGCACTCTAGTGGAAAGTACCATAAGAAGCCTCATCTGGTAATGAATTGTCCACAGATCAGTAATATAAAATTCCCTATGTGCAAATAAGCTATTTCACAGTAAATCTACCATGAGAAGTCATGCTTTATCTAAATTTAACTTCCTGCTGGCAAAATCCAATTTATTTCATTTCCACCATTATAAGTTATTGATATACTCATGTATTTGGGCTTGTAAAAATTCACTTACAACAATAAGTAAGAACTGTTTTTTTAAGAAAGTGAGATCATGTAATTATGTTTAGCCAGAGATAAAATACAGGAAATCAATCATCAATTAAACTTTCACAGGACAGCTTTTTAAGAAATGCAAGAACTATATTTTTTTTGTTATGAGCCTTGTCTATAAAGTTGCTATTTTTCCCTTAATGAGTCTTTGAAAAGAGCAAAGCAGAACTCTGGACTGTGAAACTTTCACTTTTACTTCTTCTCTCTCAAAAATATTACTGATCTACAAAAACTAACCTGAACACTAGGGTGAATTAACATTAAAAATAAAAAAGTATTTTGTTACCTTTCTTATTTATTTATATTTTCAAGGGACCTTAGTTTTTACTACGCAAAGAAAAATTGTAAGTCATGTTAGTATCGGATTAATTGAAATCACTTGAATTAGGCCATTACCTTTTTGAATGACATTGAAGTATTCAGGTGTCCTAAATTTCACACTTACTTATTTTTCTATTGGATGCAATGCAAATCTTCCTTTAATAATTTCCTTTAAACAATTCCTCAAAGGTTTGGGTCATTTTTTCTTATCAAAATTTTGTTTTTATTCTCTTTTATTTGTCAGTCATCATATGAAAGACGAAAAAAAGAGGGAGTCTATACACACATAGTCTACTTAAAAAAAAAAAAATCACAACAACATCAAAAAACACCCTGACTGTACACAACTGAAAAATGCTCCCAGCACATCTAAACGTAATACCTAAGTAGATGCAGGACAGAATAAAATCTCATGAAACAAATTGTTAGTCTTTCCTTTTACTGTAATGTGCCTCAAAATTAACTAGTATTATCTCCAGGTAGGTACTTACAAGGAGCTGAATGTAAAGCAACCATGAATACAGTCTAATGCCTTTGCTGTGAAGTAGGTGTGCAACTATTGGTGTTCTCAAGAGCAGAGAGGGTACTCATACAAATCTCACTTGATAAACTGAAATTGAGAAAAACTATAATACCAAATGAGGGCTAGAAGTGACGTAAACTTTAAGGTAGAAGGTGAAGACAGGAAAAGCCTATACTAATATTCAGCAAGAAATTAAGCACGAATGATTACTTGTTTGTGGTCCTCAGAAAGGTTAGGGCAGGAAGGAATTTGGGATGGAAAGAAATGTAAAAACATTTTGGTTGGAGAATTGGATCAATACCTAGCCAGTTGGTAAATTTTGAACAAATATGCACATTTGATAAAGAACACAGTCTGTTCACAGATGACTCCTGATTAGAATAAAAAGACAAAAAAAAAAAGACAAAATCTGTTGAATAAAATTGTTATAAATGATAATGTTTGATCTGGAATAAGCAGATATTTTTATAGTTTGTTGCAGACTGCAAAACGAACTGTCATATGCTGAATATTTAATATCATATAAAAAGATATTTTGTTCTCTTGGTCCAGTTAGTATCTCTTATGAAAGCTATCATCTTTTCTGGCAGTCATGACAGAAGAATGAAGGTCTTAGAAATGGTACACACTGCCTTCTTCAACTGTAGTGGTCCTTCCCAGGACTGAAATGCTTTGTGGGTAAACCATATGAGATTTTAGCTTTATTACCAGTTGCGTGGTGGGGGGCTACTTTCAATATGAGTGCTCATTTAAGCAAAGAAATGATTTTGGAAGTACAACCAGGGCTAAATTTCCCTGGGAAGATGAAAAAAAGAAGTCTGCCATACTTGGGCTGTGTGCAAAACAACCTGGCACAAAGCCACACCAAAGAGTGAAGAGTGCTTCCCTGACAAGATGCCAGGCAGCAGATCATGGTAACTCCATGATCTGGTAGAGCGGTACCCAGGTTTGCAGCAAATGTCCCCATGTGTTGGAGAAATCGTGGAGGCAGATTTCCTATCCTCTCTTTCAGTCCCAGCATACACTGCCTTACCAATGACTCCGAGCAAACATGACCATCTGGCTCTGTACAAGTTTGTGAGTGATATAACATGCCCTTGGCAAATAATGGAAGTCACATATCTTGCAGTGCCTTATAAGAGAAGACCTGACAAACTTGGACCCCACCAAATTTGTGCCATAGGATCTTGCAGGGAGCAGGGCAGAAGGCCAACATGCTGAAAAGTCAGGTCATTTCAAATCTGGGTCCCTAACAGTAGCAGCTAAAGATTATTTTGGCAATTAAACGGCACATGAAAGGTGATGAACAGACTTAGCTCAATTTTTTTTGGTTTGTTTTTGTTTTAATTTTAGGATATCTGTCTCCTTGGAAAAAATAGGGCACTTTTATTTAGATGCATAACTATCTAATTAGAGCTTTATCTTTGGACACATAGGAGAGAAAATGCAATTAATTCTACATTTCTCTTTTGTCACATATTCCTTGTATATTTTTTCTTTTCCTTTTTTGGGATCATTTTATCTTGTTATTTATCATGTTATTAAGAGCCAAATTAAGATTCTATTAAATAACTTTTGCAAAAGGCTTCTTTTGTTTAAGCTCATTTGGCATTATGGGTTCAGGTATTTTACAAATATTGCCAGTTCTTTCTTTCTCACGTTCTATTTATAACATCTCTTATGTTATCTAACAACAAGGATAACAACATAATTATTTAACAAAATTCACCTTAAGGCATTGCAAAATGGTTACTAAAGATTATAATGCCTCTAATTGTAATTAGTATAGAGATGATGTGTTCACAACCTGCACAGTAAATGGCTTTCTCTGCATATCATCTTTTTAAAAGCAAATGCATTCTGTTCATTAATATTATATGGCAATGGAATCTGAATAAAATCTTCATTTATTGATGGTATAGAGAGGAATTCGTTGACTCCACTGCTCTCATTAAGTCCAAATGTAGTTAGAGCTAAGGTGTCGGATTCATAAAAGTTATTTATTGCATACAAAAACATCCAAATGCCCATCTGTATCAGCCCACAATCAAATAAGCAGCTACAAAATTAAAAAAAAAAAATTATCTGAAGTTGTGTTTTCAAAAGTAACTGCCTGTTATCCAGGCAATTCCAGCTGTAGCTGCCTGCCTGAGAAGGAGAGGCCAGTAAATGTTAGTGAGTGATCAGAACAAGTAATTGTGGATCAGGGCTGCAGACTTTGCTTAGATTATTGTAATGGACTGTCTCAATGACCTTGGTGGCTCTATGTACAAGCTAATGTGACTGCTGGAAATTTGTGCAAAACTGATTTTGTTTGTTTGTTTCACCAACCAAAAATAGGATAAGAAAATAAAAGGCTTTGTTTCAATCTGAATTTAAAAATTACTTGCAATTTTCATGAGACAGAATGATAGACTGAAAAATTTGCCACAGACCATAATAAATGTTTCATTTAACCTACAACAGATAATCCTATCATGGTAAATTATTTTCTCAAGTATGGTTTCTGCCCCCAGAAAGCAGCTCTTTTATTGTTTTCAAACAAAAGCAGACCATATGTGTAATGGTCACTTCCCACATTGATGTCCGCATGTTTGCAGCAGGGAAGCAAGTTCAAGAAGCAACTAAATACAGTGAGATGAGAGGGTCCTGACTGATAGGACACACAGGAAGGATGGTAGAAGAGCTATCAAAAAGACACAAGATAAAACAGATAATTGATTCCCATTGTAATGTAAACTATTTGTTTGACTGGATGAAACTCTACTACTTGTCAGGTAAGGGTCAGGAAGGAAGTATTATTTAAGAAAAAGGATCTTTCCCTAACTGCCTCCTGTCACCGATCTATACAAAATAGTGCAGTGCTCTCGATAGAATAGCAAGTGGCTCTGCCATTTGGCAAGAGTACAGAAAGCTTTCACCAGGGCAGGTAAGAGAGGGGGAATATCTTACAATGTGAGGGTTTGATTTGAAAACACACCAATAAACATTGGAAATTTTACAGTACTCATGAAGCAATAAATGGAGTTCACAGGGTTACAGACTTCATTTTCAGGCTGTCATTAAATCAGAAAGGTCTCACTTCCATTCTTTAAATGTTTTTATTTCCCCAAGCAAAGAGATTCTCTTCATGCAATTATATTTGATGCACTTTTTTCCCTGAAAAGCTAGGATACGATTACAGTTACCGGTTGAGATACCCTGCTATTTTCTTTTTGAGCACAAGGAAACCTACGGGTCTGCCAGATACTACTGCTACGCCTGGTGAAAGTTGCCTTTTAATTGGGATTGGTGTATTTCTAGTTTTAGATAAAACTACAGAGAGAAGTGAAAACAATTCAAAGGCCACGGCATTAACTGGATGCTGACTGCAGCAAAAGCTGTGTGCAAGGAGTTATATATTTTCACTAGCAAAGTTAGACAAATAACTAATGACCTTTTTTCTCCTGGAATAAAGCTGAGCTGGTGAATGTATGAGGGTCTTTTTTTTCCTTACTTTCACCTACATATCTTTCATGGATATCAACTCAATCACTAAAGAAAACCAAAATAAGAATTCAGCCATCAAGAGGCGCAGGTTCCTCTTTGGTTCAGATGTCTAACACTTAAACCTTAAAAGATCAGTCCTCTTTTTAGACACACTACACAACATCAGTGTCTTCAGCTTCCCTGCCTGTTTTTGTAAGGATGCCACATTATCCTTCAGTGTTCAAAAAGACGTGTCTTCCTTTTGTCTCTCCCTGTGTGTTAGAAGCAGTAGGGAAATTTTTAATTAAATTTACTTTCTTGGTTCTCCATATCACGTTATGTAAGCACATCAGGGCTTTAAGAGCTTAGTGTCAAAGACTCTAGAATGAGGCTGGCATACACAAATACGACAGTGCCACAGTGAAGCTGAAATATTATGAGGGGAAATGTCTGCACAAGCTGCTGACTCACTCATTAATCAGATGCAGGAGAGTCTCAGAGTCACTAGGCTCTGGGCAGGGGACTGAGCAGTGCTGCCAGCCCTTAGCCAATGCTGAACTCACAGGTCCAGCCCTTACACAACACAACTTAGGAGCAAAACAAAAGGAAACAGATCTCCTAACTGCTATTGTCTTCCACAGTCTGCAAACTTTGCTAAGCAGACACAGGAGTCTGAAGCTCCCTTCTCCTCCCTGCCTTTTCTGCCTCTCTCTATGGACATTCAGACTCTCACACAGCCATATGACTCCAGGAAAAGCAGATTTAAGATGTAAACACCAAGTGACAATGCACATAACTCATGCTCACATTGTGGGAGATGACAAACCCGTGTTCCAATGTGCCTGTGCCCGAGAGAGCAGAGAGAACTTTCCTTTTACATCTCATTTTTACTGACCCACAGGAGCTAGGCAGAAGATGAGACCGTCATTTCCCAAAGGCTGGCTGCAGCTTCACGCGAAGAGGAAGCGGGGCCATGCCTGATGTCAGTACGTGACAGTGCTCAGGTGAGCAAGCAAGCATGCCTGGGTGAGATATACATTCACTGACACTCCCAGATGGTGCGCAGTGCTGCAGCCTTTCTCTGGCTTTGGGAGAGGCTAGGGGGAAGCTGGAGACCTCTGAGCAGCTAGCAGCGTGACTGTGCCAGCACTGCATCACTGGAGAGGGAGGCAGGGGAGTGAAAAACAGGCCTGCAGTGGAGAAAAAGTTCTTTTTCCCTTTCTCCATAAATCTGCATTGCCTATTCTCTCTCTTGTGTTGGCTAGCAGAAAAGAAAGGGCTCAAAAGGAAATATAACATGCTACCTAAAGGCCATGCCAACAGCAGAGCTGCCTGCATGGCAGCCACACCAGGAGAGGGCTGCCCCCGGCAAGGTTGTTACTGCCAGTAAGAGCTAAAAGAAACTGGTCACACACACACACACGAAAAAAAAAAAAAAAAAAAGTTGCAAGGATACATGGCCACAGAAAGTATTTATAGCAAGAGGAACATAAGCAGAAAGCTGGATAACTAGGAGAGAACTTTCTCTACAAGTTAATGAATATGGCACGTGGTGTTAAATACAGGTCTGGAGATAAATACTTACACCAGATGGCTTGAGAGAAGCTCAACAGCCTAATAAAGCTTCTGTTGGGGATGACAGTATGGCCCAAAGCCTCTCTGTTTCTTCCTTCTGGGTTAAAATTCTGTTGATGTTATAAAGAATTTTACTGAAGAAAAAAAAATAGGGTATATGGCCATATGAGGATGACTTGCTAAGATTCTTTCTCCTCTAAACACATCTGCAAGGCAGCGTTTGAAACCTCTTCTGACACGACTGTACATATCCTCTCCTATAAGCTGTCAAAGACCTAGAAAGAAATCTTTGCACTGCTTCTCTTTGTTCCTAGCTTTTGGTAGAATGACCATCATGAAATAGCTCTGCAGTGATGACTGTTTTTTTAATGAAACAGACTGATAGATGTACAAGATGTACGGAGTATAGCTCAGTGAAGGGAAAAAGAAAAACTGTCTGCCTTACCCCCCCCCCCCCCAAATAAAAAGGATCCATGCTCACGACCTTTGTGTGTGTTCTTGCGAGGCAATCAGCTTGAGAAATTCAATTCAAATAACGTCCAGTAGTGAAGGAACATTACCAAAATTGACAAGAAGGTTAATTTTTAAGGTTATTGATTACCCCATTTAGGCTATTGTCTTAATTCCAGTACTTTGGAATTAATAGACTGGAAAACAACAGAGGAAAATAATTGTTTTTATTTGAGATAAATCAGTTTCTGTGTCTTGGACTCCCAGGTAAACACAGGTCAGATTTTTTAGCATCAGTTCAAATGGTTTGAAAAGAAACATTACTTTGTATTTATGTGCCACCTTTTTCATGGCTGCCTTTATGAGCCAAATTGAGACAATACATACAACTCCCATAATGCACATAAAATTATGAACTTTCATTTTTATGCACATTCTAGTGATGATGATTGGAATTAATTCTATCATGAACAGAGTGAGCTGTAGATACTTAACCCACTGAATGGTTAGAAGAACATCTATATGTGGCCCTTCTACCTTCTGGTCATTCATCACCAAATAAAATACTGTGATCAACTATTGGAAGACTCACGGAATTGACCAGAAATCTGTCATGAAATTACAGTGACTTATTAGTAACTATGATCAAATACCTAAATATAATGAATGATCATATTCAAGTCTTAAAATTAGAAATCAATAAAACTGTACTTGCTATTCTGAACTTGGAGAATTCATCAAGTTGGAAGCAGTTTAGACTTAAAAAAAACCCTACTCTAATGCAGATAGTTAGGACATTAACACTGTGCTTGTTAATAACACTAATTGACATGTTTATTATAGAAATAGGCAACACAGGAGATAAACTGAAGTGATTCCAGTGCCTTTCTTAGAGACAGACAGTAATTATTATGAGAGCTTGACAAATAATTATTATGATTAATTTGTTTTTCTTAAAAGCTGGACTGTGTACAAACTGCCTGCAAAATGACCACAGCATATTCTATTATTTATTTGAGATTATTATTTAACTTCTACAGCAAGTCATTATTTCTCAGCTCCTATTTTAATTAGAAATGAATATTTCATCTTATAAGCAGGAATAATATATGCAAGCAGATTTGTGTTGTTGTTGTTCCTTGATTGAATGGTTTGTACATGTAATCAGCAAAGACACTGATTTCAAATCCAGATATAGCATCTGAAATCCATCTTATTATTTCATTAACTGACTAAAATTTAATGCTGGCAAAGATATTTGAACAGTCAAGCTCAACCTTTGATTTTAAAGGACATATGCAATAACAATTATTTTAATGGAAGATTCACAAACAGTATGAATGGAAAGGAGGCCATTTACACTGCCTGATCCAGAACAGGCCATACTCTGATCTGGCATCCCAATCCCCCCATCCCAAGACATTCTTTGACTGCTTTTTGTTTGTTTGTTTCAATTCTTTTATTTTCTTCTGTCCTATTTCTTGGCAATATGACAGCAGGGAATTCAATTTGTTACTCCTACTGCATATTCTGTAGTTGCTGCTGTCATTCGCAGTTCAACCATAACCTGTCTCCGAGCCCCTTTTTCAGACTTTGCAGGGTTCCACGAATGCCCTCAATATGCTCTCAAAGCCTCAGGCGCCATTTTAGTATGATTGGTTATTATCACAGAGACCTTGAATGCATCTGCTTTTCTTGCTTTCTTTACAAATTGCTCAGCTAACTTCTTCCTCTATTGCCATCCTAGATCCTGACACAGTCTTTCTAAAGGCTGGATTCTACAGAGAACATTTTCTAAATGAAATGATTTCAAAAAAAGAGAAAACCCAACCTTCAGTTTTACCCTCTCCCTTAGGTAACTATGTAACCTTGCTGCCTTACTTGCATACTCCATTAAAGACATATTTAGAACTACTATTCTTAACAGATCTGTTATTTGGAACAAGTCTAGCAGATAATGAGTTGCTGCTACTCTTACAGGAGACAGGAATGAGCACACTTAAAATCAAACTAATTTAGAAATCTAAAGAAATATTTGCAGATTTTGATGTTATTTGGCTAGCTTCAATCATGATTTTCACCATTAATAAATGAAATTGTTGAGTCAGATGCCCTTACAGATATCCTATTATAGCATACAGAGAAGGAGCAAATGAAAAGGACAGGAAACAGGACTGATTAAATTTCAAGTGTCATGCTATTCATACAAAGCCTGAGACTTTGCAAGAGGAAGACAAAACTCAGTAATTGTGCTGCAGCTTTCAGAACATTAACCATCCTGGATACTTAAATTAGGAACCTGAATACATACTCAGGCAACTAATTAATTGATGCGATTAATACCTGAATTTCTCTAGTTGCTGTTGACTTCCATGGGAATTACAGGAGATCAGTACCTTTAGAATCAGGCCAATTTATCTAGGTCTCAGAGTGTGCACTTCAGGAGCCTAATTTTGAGCATGTTCATTGGAAAATGCAGGCTCAGAGCAGAAAACAAACAACCTTCATATAAAGCATAGAAGGTATTACCACTGAACAGGGCAAAGAAGTTAACAAGAATCCAGTATCATTATATGTTAAATATTCTACACCAGTACAACACACAAACTACTAATCACAGTCTTTACATCAGGGTAGAAAAATATGATGAAAATAATAAAATACATGTTATTCTTTAACCTATTCTCTCTGGAGATCTCTGCTTCAATCTGACATGGAGATGGCAAAACAGAAAAAAATGCATAAACTATTCTCAGTTCATTGATCTAGACCTGTAAATAACTAAGTTTTAGTTTCCAGTTGTCAGTGTATGGGCATGAGATCCTAACACCGTCAAAGGTGTGGGTCAATAATGCATGTTAACATTGGACAAAGTACTTCATACATGGTAGGAGACTCTGTGGCTGGCAGGCACAGAGTGGCTGGCCTAACAGATCTTTTCCTAATTTAAATTCCAGTGGTTCTGTGTGAGTCTGAAGAACAGTCAGGAGAGGTACCTAATATTTATCTGTGTTAGGGACTGACCACAGCCCCCATTCCCCATTCCTCTGTGCCACTCAGGTGGAGGACGTAGAGAAGGGTGGATGGGCAACGGTGTTTGTAGTTTGATTTTTGTTTCTCACTGCTCTAGCTTGTTAGTAATATGTAATAAATTATATTAATTTCCCTATGCTGTGTCTGTTTTGCCTGTCACAATAACTGTTGAGTGATCTCCCTGTCCTTATCTCAACCCCTGAGCCCTTTCCATTGTATTTTCTCCCCCTTTCCCTTTAAGGAGGGGAGGTGAGAGAGTGGTGTGGTGGAGTTCAGCTGCCCAGCTGGGTAAAACCACCTCACAGTGTCTCTCTCATCAGCCAGTACTAGTCGTTTTCTTTTTCTTTTATTATTACCATGAAAAAAACAAACCACTTTTTCCTTATTTCTGTTCTTAGCATTAAGGTGGTATTAAGAACACCATCATTAACTTACCAAAAATAAATTAATGTGAACACCAATGTGTATCACCAAATTCCCCGCATTTATTGATTTTTTTTTTTTTTTATTTTAAATATACCATCTCCTCACACAAGAAACCTCCTGTTTGTGGGACTGGCTTCCTAGGACCACAAGGTTGCATGCTGATGGGTGGACTTCACATGTGCGAGGTAACTGCTGCCCACCCAGACAAGGCTGCAGCCCTGCAGCCACAGTTGCCCTCAGAGACTGCTCTTGTCTCCTGCGATCAAAGGCAGCTGCTGCAGCTGCTCTGGCACTGGGGGTGAGCAAAGTGGCCTCAGCCACCCTAACCAGAACCTAGCTGGATCATATATTTTAGCAGAGCACACTCACAGTTTTCTTTTTAAATTAAGGGTGGATTTCAAATGACTGGTAGAGTTATCCAGATATTTCCTTGCAACCCTTGCAATATGCAATGCATTAATCACACATGCACAGATCAGAAAGATCCACTACATTTTCCCCTTAACAAGCCGACTGGACATATGCCCAGAGTTGTGTTCAAGTACTGTATCACAGAAAAAATTCATTTTAATGCAAAGCTAAGATTAGCAGCTTCTGAGTGACGTCTGCACAAGGACAATGCAGCACTGATTAGTAGCGAACTAGAGCTAAGCAAATCAGAAGACAAAATAAGTGGGCCTAATCTTTATTCATGCATTTAAAAAAAAAGAAGCTGGTCTTTCAGATCTGAAAGAATTTCAAAAGCATTCATTTTAGTGCACCTCCTTTTTTCCTCAGTGTAGCCAGATATGACAATGCAGCAAAAAAAGGTCTATCTAGCCCAGCCAAAACCACATTACTAAAGTACTTGGGATTTCATAAGAAAACTGGTCCTTGTGATGTGAACTCCTAGACAAAATAAGCCTGGAAAAATAGGCAGAACAAACTGGCTTTTGCAGAAAGTAGATGACACACTGCATAGCATGCTGCATTGAGTGCTTTTCCTTTGAAGGGAATAGCCCTGAGTTTCTGTCCCTGTAAAGCTAAGTTTGAACCAAGAACTGAATTAAAGGTTTGAACTTGCAGGTTCCTCCAAAGTTGTTTTCTACTATACAAATTATAAAAATCCAAGCTGAAAGATACCTCTGGAAATCATCGTCTCACACCTTGCTGTGCTGCAGTAGCCCTCTCTGGCTCAGTCAGCAACCCAGCCTAGCTCAAGAAGCTGTTTTCATTATTTTTCCCCAGTTCCTTCCACGGAACTGGCAGAGTTCTGCACTTCCCAGGTCCTCCCAGTATAAGTGGAAAAGCAGCAGTTTGCTCTGGCAGCCCTACTCTTTGGAGCATGCATCTTCCATCAGATTTTTCTCCTTATGGATATGAGTATAGTTTATTCTAGTAGGAAGGTTTGTAATTTTTACGGTTCCCGTTTTACTACTCTGGCTCATAATTTATCGTTCTTTACACCACTGTTCACCCAAGATCTATTAAGAGGACCCTGTTCATTTTAAGAATTCTATTGCCTATTTTTCAGCAAATATCCTTGTGCACAAAGAGTATCTCTGGGCTGCAGCCAGATGTGTGAGTGTATGGGTGCACACCTACACATTAGATCCTGCTGTATCTCCTTTGCACCTGTATTTATGGGGTAATGAATGCCAGTAATAAAAACCTGTAAAACAGCTAGATGAGTTTAACAACTTTCCACCTCCAGGTAAATGAGAAAAGGGAAGAAACAATCTAATAAAATACCAGGAGGGCTGACGGAAGGCAGCTGGCCTTGTTTTCTGATCAGTTAGCATTATTATTTCATCAGGTTTATTTACAGATTTGGTTAAATGCTTATATCTAGGGTAATTGGTCTGATGCGTGAACTGCACAAAAAATTGATTTCTAGGAAAAAGTCAATTAATTTTAATTGCATCCTTTTGTCCTCCCCACACTGCAGGTACAAGTTCAAAGCGTCTGTGACAGTCTGAGCAGCCAGGAGTGCCCCTGTATCTCTCCAGGCACGGCAGACAGGAGCACAGAGGAGGCACCAGGGAGCATGATTCATATGTCCTGTTCCTTTGCAGCTCCATCGGTTTACTCATGTAATGGAGAAGGCTGAATGTCACAAGCCTACATAAGGATTGTTTTAATCCCAGAAGTGGGAATTTTGACTGTTAAAATCCACAATGGGAAATGTACATGTAAATATTAGAGTGAGAAAACTTTTGTGATATCCCACTATAGTACGAATATGCTCT
Organism: Anser cygnoides; assembly: GCF_040182565.1. Lineage (NCBI taxonomy): Eukaryota > Metazoa > Chordata > Aves > Anseriformes > Anatidae > Anser > Anser cygnoides. The sequence goes on along the minus strand of NC_089875.1, from coordinate 51,671,513 downwards.
GTAAACTGTCTTCTGTGCTGTTACAATGGCATATGTATACTATTCCTTTCCTTTATTTGATGATGATCTAATTTTTTCATGGATTCCAAAAGAAGAAAAACAGGTATTGTGATTGTATTTTGATTGACAGCCTGGTTAAAATTTTTGGAAATATATAATATTGGATAAATGAAGCTACTTTCTTCAAAAAATAAGCTGGGAGCAAATGAACAAAAACCTGACTGCAGGTAATGTCTTCTCTTAATTATGCCTATGATTTATCACATATAAGGACATTATTAAACTTCCTCCTCTTTAAACCTTAAAAGCCATCTGTTACTTTGTCTGGGAAATAAAATGAGCCTCCAGCTCTCCTGTCTTATCTGCTTTAAAAAAGCTTTGACTAAAAAGTGTAGCAGCCATAGTTCTTTCAGATAAGTTGTCCTTAATATGCTTCATTATAGGTGCCCAAGAGATTGAGATCAGAGAGTTTTGACCCCTTCTGTGGGATGAAGCTTAGATCTCCTGCCTTATACTGAGAACATAAAGGAAGAACTTCATCTGCTTCTCTACTCCACAGTATAAAAGTACGATGGAAATCCAAAGCAGTGGTTAGGAAGGGTGAGTCAGGATACATAAAGTACAACAGATCTTGAAGAAGTCATGGTATGTCAATAGCTTGATTCTATTGCTCTATGAGGTGCTCTGTGAGATAGCTTTATAGGATTAAAGGAATTTTCTCAGAGAAGCGCCTATGGACACCTCTGACACAGCAGAATGAGTTCTAATAACATCTGCTGGATTTAATTTCTCCAGTACACAACATAACCTTAAACATTCTGAAAAATACTCAAATCAACTCTCAGTAGAAATTCATTCGTGCTTTCTGTAAAGGATAAAAACAATGAAGTACATAGCCTAAAGTGTTTTGCTCACTATATGAGAAAATTAGGGCTCCACGCCATCTCATATAAATTAATCAAAACTAAAATTGGTCTTGAGAAAAAGTTCATGATGAAGAGAAGTTCTGAAGCTCCTGAGCTACCTTCCAGCCTTAGTGATTATGTAATTCTGTGACTTTGGCTGCACTCAATCTGATTGCTGGTCTTTCTGTTGTACCCAGACAGGAATTAGCAGATAAAGCAATCCTTTTGGCATGTCCAAGGTATGAGTAATCATCCAAGGGAACTTGGCCTGCAATCTCCTTTGGAATAATAATAAAAAAAAAATCTACATTTCTTGTTCTTGTCTGCCACAAATAGGTTCACAGACAAATAATCCTTCTCCTCAAAGATCAATTGAATCAATGAATGAATCATGAATTGCCCACTTTGTTTCACTTCACTCTGTCGAAAAATGTCTGTGCTGATTGCCTGCCAATGTATTTTGTTGTCCCAGCAGATGAACTGCTGTGAGCATAATCTGATGTTTGCATGAGTTCCATAACCAATTTCATAACTGTCTCCTGTGGTGCAGAGGAGTACTCATCCCACCCAGTTCACACAAATGGCAGCCATTGTATTATCTGCCAAGAGGTGAGCAGGCATTTTGTAAATCAGCAGTTAGACCTCCACACAAGTGATTGAACTGTACTGAGTTCTACACCCTCTCCGTGTGAGAATTGCATTTAACTCTGGTCTATGTGGGCTTGCCAAGTCCAACAGAGAAACATTTGTCACTGTCATTTTTTGGGGAGAAAAGGACTTCTATTCAGGCTATTTCTATCAGATCAGAGAGCAGAAAACATCCTACACAGCTGTTGGAAGGGTGTTTGTCACTTGATAGGTACAGTCTATCACCTAATGTCGCTGTCAGCATACAATCTTCAAAATGTTGAAACAACTGAGTTTGATGAGCCGAGACAAGTTCTGACTGCTGCTTGGAGCAGTGCCTGAGGTTGAGCACTAAGGAAACTCAGTGTCAGGTCCATCCTGAGCTGGGTAGCTTCTTAGCATCTCAAATTCAGAAGCAGTTTTTTTCTGCTCGTGTTAAAATGGACTACTCTGTTCTGACTTTTCATCTGAAGGGTATGAAGAATGGTGTGAAGTTCTAAACCTCCCATTGAGTCAGCAGTCCATACAAAGATGCAGGACGTGCTTGGTTTCCTGAAGTATGTAGTTACTAAATGGAAAACACTGAAAATACGTTAGTGGCATAAACAGTTGAAGAAAAGTAACTTGGTACTGGAAGTGGTTTTGGCCTTCTAGAAATCAAAGAAACTACAAGAGAAGATCATACAAAAATCTCTTTTCTGTTTACAAGAAAAATTCTATGCTTGAATCTTGTGTTGAGAAGAGTATCTTCTATAGCCATGAGAAAGAGAGGGAGACAGAGAGGTAGACACTTATGAGAGGCATATGGCTATAACATTAGCAAAGAATGAGTCAAAAATAGCTCCCACTCATTTGGCTGCCACCCAAATGGGAAAAGTAGTGTGTTGTTGTTTTTGCTGGTTTTTTTTTCTTATTATACAAAACAAAGGAATGATCCAAAGGAGCAGGTTGTTTTCTCTTCCCAAGAACTTGTGCTACTACTACATAGTACTAGTACATCCAGGTAAAATATTTTGAAAATATGGTCAATTTTTAGGCAGCCCTCAGACTTCACAAATAGAAGGCACTTGGATTTGCTTCCTTCCAGTAATTCTTAGCCCACATAGACTTTTTTTTTCCTAAAAAAAAAAAAAAAAAAAAAAAAAAGCATGTACAGAGTTAATTGCAACATGAGAATTCCTGAAGGAGAACATCAGTGTTCTCAGGGATTGAGTGAGAGAATTAAAGTAGTAATTCCTGCCATTAGGGAAGGGTGATTTCTAGGAACTTCTTTTTCGTTGCTTCCTAGAAAGCCTGCAATCCCGAGCAAGTGCTGACTTGACAGTAATGGTGTGTGAGAACTTGCAAATGCAGCAGCTGTAATTGCTTGAAGAAAAGTCCTTGCCTATCCATAAATGTTAGAAACTGAACTCCACATTTCAGTGGCAATTCTGAATAAATTACCCAATAAAGTGATTAGGTTGTATATGAGAAAATTATACTGGGCAAGCAGTAATTGAAGATGTTCAACCACAAACTTTATAATCTTTTCAAACTGTATTTGTCCAAGGATTTTGAATCTTTTGGAATAAGGTAGTTGGAGAAAAACACTCTCTTCTCATTTTTTTTGTTTGTGGTGCTCCTAGGGATCCCACTGATGGATAACTACAAATACACTATGATCTCTTAGACAACAAAAGTATCTTTTGCCCTTGGTTTTCTTTTTCGTTAAGTAGCTTCCTGACATAATAACTCTCCAGTGACTGAAGATGAATCTACTACCTTTGAATCAATTCCTGTTTATACAAAAGTGCAGGTGTGCTATGTTCTCAGTAATGACTACCAGTGCACTTCTGGAATACAGAACAGATCAGGACCAGACATAATCACAATGTGTGCTAATAATGTGCATGGAGTTCTGGGAGTACAGGGGACTCAGCTTTTTCCATAATACAGGATCCTATGTAAGTTGTTACAGGAATACTGATGGCATACTGTGAGGTGAGAGTGAAAGCTCTCACATATAATGGAGTTGAGGAGCTCGATACTAGTGTTCAATATTGATAACTTTCCTGGGGTGATGGAGTAGGACTTTAATTTGTAGTACAACAAGGAAGTCAGAACTTAGTCTATTGGTACTTTTAATGGATTTCAAATTCCACTGTCTATTATTTATTGAGCAATACGGATTCTCTCCTTCAAATCTGTGCATGGAGCCTTCTTTGTGAAGGACAGAAGAGGCATTTCAGACTTCTTTTTTTTTTTTTCCCAGAGAACTTGTGAAGAGGCCTGTCTCCAAACCTGTGATAGGTAAAGAAGGCAGTTTCTTGGTGCTGCCATAGTAGACCTTGGAGATTAAGGCTTCATCAGCAAGCATTGGAGCTTCTAGTATTTGGAGTAGCACTCTTAACCCTGCAGAAAGGTCAGGTAAAGATATGTGTGTAGAAAACTGGTGGTACCAGACAGTCACCAGTCAGCTCTGTGCAGTTAAAGAAAAATACAACAACAAAAAAAATTGTACTGATCCCATACTCGCTGGGGACATGCATGTCTCCTGGTTCTGTAGATATACCGTTATTAAGAATAGATACCTTGTGGTGTTTCCCTTTTGTGATCTGAGACATTTATGAACTTCTCTGTTCTATGTGATAAGCCTGAGGGTTATCAGTGGTTCATCCCCAAATGTAAGAATTGAACGCTTTTCAGAAAAGCCTAAGAAATATCACCTTTTGAAGTTTCGTGCAAAAACTTACAGCTTCTTAGAGAAGGGAATCATAGAATCATAGAATGGCCTGGGTTAAAAAGGACCCTAAAGATCATCTAGTTTCAAACCCCCCTGCTCTCGGCAGGGTTGCCAACCACTAGAGCAGGCTGTCCAGAGCCTGGAAAGATGTTAGATTGCCTAAATTATGACTATTAACTGTCAGAGTTTACCAATCCTTATGTATTTCTGTAGTATTGTCCAAATGTAGCCATTTCTGCCTCTGATACCTGTTGTCTTGAGAAGGACAAATCACTAGGGCAGGCATGTAATGATACCTCTGCAACATCCTCTCCAATGTCCAGTGCCTTCAGCCCTGGGACGTCCTCAGACAGATTAGTGTGCTATTGTTGTTTTCTCTCCCATAAAAATACCCTTATTCATTTATTTGTTTATTTTTCATAAAACAGCTCTAATTGTGGGTTGTTTTTTTTTTTTTTTTTTTTTTGTGTGTGTGTGTGTATGGTTTGGTTTTTTTTGGCATGAATTTGTTTAACTGCTTTTTGACTCAAGTACAAATTTAGAGTCCGCAGCAACCTGTGTCTACTAACTCATCTGCGTGTTCTGTGAAGAAGTACCCTGTTTAGTCCAGTTTGAACTTGGCACCTGGTATTTGTCTTTGATGAAGCAAATGAAAAACGACCATGCTGGTTCTGACTAAAGTTCATAGTTTTATAACCAGAGGCTGCAAAACTACTTGTGCTTACAACAGCCACTGAGATTCCTCAGAAACTAGATGTTTTTATAGGGTCAGCTTGAAACATATTTATGTGAATGGAATGACCAAAACAAAGCAATTTTAAGCATCATTTCTTAAGAAAGAAGGCCACGTATTTTCATTGTGTGTACATCATTCAATCTCCTCTTTGTAATTTCTGACCTTGTTGGCCTATATCTCCTTTGTCTGAGGTGAAGCAGTCTCAAAAACAATTAAATATATATAACATGAAGGAACATTCTGGTAGAATATGAAATTAATTATTGCTTTGAGGAAAACATATCAGTACAAACTCAAGAATTACTTAGCCAGTACATCCTTCCACTAGCCTCTAAGCACCCAGATGTGCTAGCCAGTCTGCCAGTCAGCATGTCAGACCAGTTTTGAGTCAGCCACAATATTTTTTGATATGACTCAACTGTAATAAGAGAACTGAGGGGAAACTAAAGGTAATGTAGAAGGTGTTGTTAAAAAAGTGCCACTGATAGAGAAGGGAAGAACTAGAAATACTGTGGGCAGTCAGCTCAGGGAGCTGAATATCAATGGAGATTAATGCCATCACATAAAGGGGATGGAGATGTAAAGAACAGGACAAAAAACCATGGGAAGCCAGACTTCATTATTTTTATTTATCATGGGGTAACTTCCTTGCTATCAAAATGTACCGTTTTGACTAGAAATGAAATATTTACAAATTACAAACTAAAGGTTTATATTTGTTCCATTTTTTGTTAAAATGTAACTGTTACTTATTTTATCTCAGTCGTGGCCAGGTAGCCATATTACACTCCTCTCAGTGTCAACATAGCTCTAAAACCTGAAAGGGGAACAATTTGCTCTATGACAGAACAGATCTATATTGAGAGGAGGCTGTGCCAGACATACTCCTACCAGAGTTCAGATTTATATCTGCACAATTTGGGACTGTTACTTTTCACCAGTGATTTATACATTAAAAACAAACAAACAAACAAGCAAAGCAAAGACAAATTTTGCCTGAGCACAGATTCAAATAGGAAAACAGTTGACAGGTTACCAGTGCAGTTCTTCTGGAAGTTGGGATTCTCTAGTGGGTGCCCTGGGATGCGACACTGAAATCTGTGCTGCCAGAACTCAGGAAACCAGGGGTTGCGGGTGTTGGTGTCCAGACGCAGCTTCAGATAGTAGTCATCAAAAGACAAGACCTCTGGAGATTGCAGTTTGATAGTGATGCCTCCGTTTGCTTCAGGTTCATAACCTTCAATGACTTCATCTCTGTCTGCCCAACCATCACTGAAAAAAGGCAAAAAAAAATTATTACCCAGAGACAGGAAACATGTTTTGAAAAAGTAACTAGCCAAAGGCAGGCCAGCAACCCTGGAAACAAGCAATTCAGGAGGAATGTAATGGCATATCTAAAATTCAGACTGAGTGGGAAAGAAGAAAGCACAGTGATACAGACTTGTAATGAGCAGTCTGACTGACTTCATGCCAAGCCCTCATTAACTCATCTGAAATGAAGAGGATTTAGCCTTGTCCCTCTGGAAAGATTTTTTGGGCATAGCTTCTAGTGTGATCTCTTTATGACTGAATCTCTTTGCCTTATTTAGGCTATCCTGTGAAGGTAGAATGAAAGAATTAACGTCAACGGAAGGGAAACTAAAACAGGATCCTGGGTGTTTTGCAGGAGAGATCTGAGAGTGTATGGATTGTACAGCTAGAAGAGTAATTGAAATTAAACATAAAGTGAGGAATATATTGTGTTGGAAGAGAATGGAATACTCTATTTATTAAGAATACTCGATAAAGTTGAACAAACTAAAAAGAAAACCACACGCTATTCTCATACTGTATAGGGATCTGTGATAATGTTCTTTCTTTTTTTCTTTCTTTTTCACTGTTTTTTTATTGTTTTTATTATTATTATTATTATTATAAACAATGGCTTTCAATTTTACTTCTCTGTTTATTCACTTAGAGACATTCCTCAAAATCTGAAGATAAAACTCTTTCTTGAAAACATTATTTCATGGAACATCTATTTTAACAGGTTTGAACAAAGTCAATTTTGCTTAACATTTGAGTTTTAGTTTAATTCTTTTAACTAGAAGTCCATTGATTTAGTGTCATTCTCCCATACCTATTAGGGTCCCTAAGAATAGCGGTATTATGGTCTAATTTAAGTGCAAACATGTCAGCCATTGCTTAGTTTTAATATACTGGGCATGTCATTAGAGAAATAGATTAATCTGGCATCTCAGATCTATCTGTATCTGGTCAGAATCAAAAGAGCAGCACTGCTGCTGTGAAAATCAGACAGATGAAGCACTTTCAGCATGAAAAATATGACTGACCACTAAGAGAAAAGCCCTTCTTTCACTCAAAAGTGTCTCTGCATCCTGCACTCCAGACAGACAAAAAAAAAAGTTCCTTGTTAGGAGGCTCTTGCACACAGCATTGAGAAGAGCATCAGAATGCACAACACACCAACCAAGAGCTTTTATGAGACACCTGGCATGGATGTGACTGGGAGTCCTAAATGGAAAACAGACCAGATATGAAGTAGCAAGCTCTGTCACAGTCCTCGTCAAACAAATGTAGAGTGACTATGCATTGGTCATGTGTGAGTCTTTGGTCCCCAGCCACCAGACTGAGCACACGTTTAGCTAGCTGGGCTGCAGACATCTGGAAAAAAAAAATAGCAGCTCTCCATGGAAATACAGGAAAGCCTACGTACGGAGTGATTTTCACACAGGACCGAAGACCCAAGCCTTTATTACAGGAAGTAATTTAAAACAGGGACATGTGGCAGCACTCTTACTGAGTGATCAACACATTCCTTTCCACCTGAGCCAGGAGTTGCCACACTTGAAGACAGAACTACATGGCCCCTTTGAGCCAAGATTTCTTTGTTTCACCATTTGCCAAGGCCTTGCAGTAGAACTGGCCAAATGTTCTGGACATACCTACCACTGACCAAAATCCTCTTACAGCCAAGTAGCATAAGACACATACCTAGTATGCATGTTGTATCTCATATGTGGTATGAGAGCAGAGAGCAGGAGAAGGCACAGGGAAGGAGTTCATGGGAAGAAGGCAGCAATGGCTTATGAGTCCCTTTGTGAAATGGTGGTGGGCATGAGGCTGAGCCCCAGAGACCATCCTTCTGCAGGCTGAAGCCAGCAGCATCTGCTGGGTAACCCTCCTGCAGCCTGTGGGTTGCCTGGGTCCCTTCGTACCAGCACAGCCCTAGGGATAACCACGTGGCGTGGCCTAGGCTTGACAGCTGCCTTTGAATGTCATGAAAGTGCATGGAGTTCAAAGGCCACAAATTGCCTGTTCCTGCTCCCTGCCCCACTAGATTGTCTTGAGTTTTGGAGAGGGAAAGAAACCACAGCTCAGCCACTCCTCATTTGTCCACATGCTCAGTGCAGCTAGTAAAATGTACAGTGTGCCCCCTTGCTACCTCATAGCAGGACACAGTCCAGATAACAAAAAGGTAAAGGTAAAACCAGGAGACCAAGCTTGTGGGATTTCACATAATTCAAGCCAGCAATTAGCACCAAAGAGAAGAAAAAGACACATTATTTATTTTTAGGTGGGGGAAAAACAAGCAAGAGGTCACTCTTACAGCATAAGTTATTGAGTCCTAATTGCATGATTACTTCATTATTTGTCACAATGTTTATGGCTTGCAAACTCTAGACTCAAGCAAAAACATTACTGAGTCAAAAAGATTAAGTAAATCAGGACATTTTTAACTAGATTTTCTAGAAAGGAGGTAGCTTCTCTAGTGGTTGGATTCCTACCAGCCAAACATTACAAGTGATTTATTTTCTCTCCCCTCCAAGTTTGCCTTGGAAAAGTGCCACACTCACTCTGAAGGCAAAGCAGAGAAATTCTGCAAAGGCAAAAGAAAGTGTATTTCAAGTTCTTTGAGTGCAGCTGATGGAAAAGTTCCCCTAAATTGGAACAGGGACTGTCACCTAATGTTTCTTTGTCTCTTCCTAGCCCCAAATGTTTTTTGTTCTTTCTTCAGCTTCCTCAGATTATTAAATCTCTCTGTTAAGTTTTTGTTCTGAACCAAATGTGAAGAAAAGGCACTGGAATCAGAGATAAAAGTTCATATGTATTGAAGATCATACGGGAGCTTTGCTCTACTTTCAGTAAAGTCAAGGAAGCAGAAAGGAGTCCTCTGGTCTCTGAGGGCACCCCTGCCATCCTGGCTGGCTGTGCTGAAAAGTGCCCTAGGGGGGCCATGCAGCCCCATGAGCAGCAGTGGGAGGAGGATTATCAGAGACCTAAGGCCTTTTTACAGTCTCTAATTAAATTCTTTTTTATTGTGAAAAAGAAACAAATAGAAAAAAATGTCTGGAAACTGTGCATAAAGGTGCTATATGAATAAACAGGCAGTACTGCAGAAAACAATGTTAAAAATAAAATGACCTTTCTAAAGATGAGCAACAGTATGGTCCTGAAGCCCAGGTAACAGTGTACATGGCAATGGCAAAAACACAAAACCAATAGCTGACAGAGGGGAAAAATGAAATCTCATTTAAAAGAGCAGTGCATGCTGCTCTTTTATTGTCAGAATCCAGTACTTTCCACCTACTTTCCTTTTCTATCCTGCTGAGTACAAAGTAGTACTGCATGTTACCACTGCATCTCTCCTGTGTGCCTCTACTGCAGATTTCACGATGTGGCCCAATGTCCTTCACCCAAACTGCCTGCCCCTGTGACTGTCCACTGTGGCTTTTGTGTGACTGTAGGGTGTCCTGTGCAACAGTTAATCAGAAGCTCTGTGAAAGTGTTCAAAGCATGAAGACAGAAACAGTGAGGGACAGAAAAGTGTGTGGGTTTCAAACCAGCAACCACCCTGTTCACTGTTATGAGGAAAAGAACCAACTGCTTTTTTTACAGTTTTGGGGTGTTTATCACAATTGAAATGGCCACTAATATTTTGTAAGCTACTCAGTCCAAGTCCCAGTTCAGAGGCCAACATTCATGATGCAAAATCCAAATCTCAGCATTCAGTCGTCATCCCCCTAGCTCCAAAAGAAAAAAAAAAAATAATAATCAGCCAGAAAGGGAAAAACTCAGAGTTACTCTGTCCAGCTTTGGAAGTCCTATTTACCATCACCACAGACTGAGTTTGAAGAAATTCAGGAGGGAAGGGATGCTATCCAGAGGGACCTAGGCAGGCTTGAGAGGTGGGCAAGTGTGAACCTCATGAAGTTCAACAAGGCCAAGTGCAAGGTCCTGCACCTGGGTGGGGGCAATCTCAAGCACAAATACAGGCTGGGAGGAGAATGGATTGAAGGCAGGCCTGATGTAAAGGCCTTTGGGGTGTTGGTTGATGAGAAGCTCAACATGAGCCAGCAGTGTGCGCTTGCAGCCCAAAAGCCAACCATACCCTGGGCTGCATCAAAATAAGCTTGGCCAGCAGGTCAAGGGAAGGGATTCTGCCCCTCTGCTCTGGTCTTGTGAGTCTGCACCTGGAGCACTGCATTCAGCTCTGGGGCCCCCAGCACAAGAAGGACATGGAAGTATTAGAACAAGTCCAAAGGAAGGTCACAAATATGATCAAAGATCTGGAGCACCTCTCCTATGAAGACAGGCTGAGGGAATTGGGGTTGTTTAGTCTGGGGAAGAGAAGACTCCAAGGAGACCGTATAGTGGTCTTCCAGTACCTAAAGAGGGCCTACAGGAAAGCTGGAGAGGGTCTTTTTATAAGGGCATATAGTGATAGGACAAGGGGTAATGACTTTAAACTAAAAGAGAGTAGACTTTGATTAGACATAAAGAAGAAAGTATTTACTCTGAGGGTAATGAAGCACTGGAACAGGTTGCCCAGAGAAGTGGTGAATGCCCCATCCCCGTAAGTGTTTAAGGGATGGACAGGGCTTTGAGCAACCTGGTCTAATGGGAGACGTCCCTTCCCATGGCAGGGGGATTGAACTGGGTGATCTTTAAGGTCCATTCCAACACAAACCGTTCTGTGATTCTATGGTTCTATGAAACAAAGCTATTTTTTTCTTAATTAACTTACCATTCTATTACTGTATTAGAATAGACATTTACAAATTGTGGCTTAAGTTGAATTGTTGAACTGAAGTCACGTATATTCTTGTGACTGAAATACCAGGAGAAATGTAATGGATTTCCAGTTTCGTCTCCTCTTCCAATCATGAACACCATCAGCTGCTTTTCACAAGGGCTGATGAGACAACCAGCAATCAAGCACTCTATTTTCATCTCCCCAGGACTTAACTCTTAAACCATGCGGCAGCAGTTCATACCCAGAGCATTACTGTTCCAGATGCTTTTTCCAAATAGGCAAATAAGTACGCAGAAAAGTAACACGCTATTGCTTATGAAAACTACTTGGAAGCTGTTCTGTGATTATTGTGGGAGGTAGCATTCTTTCACACGAAAGGAAAAACAAATACGTTTGTCTGTCATGGAAACTGACTGGCACTTTGAACCCTGCACCTTTATAGGGCTTGATTTGATGGACCAAAGGTATAGAGGGCAACTGATGTGTGCTCTTGTGTCTGGAGTATGGCATCATTGACAGCTTTGTCAACGCCATTTGCACTGGCTTAAGTAATGTTTTCTTAAGAAGTCTGCATTCACGATAACTTCTTTTTTTTCCTGCTGTGCTGGACAAGTCATATAAAATAAATTAAAGAAATTAAGAGCACAAAGCCCTTTATAAATGTCAAATAAATTATTTTCTGCAATAATCCTCCTGTCCGGGACAGATATTCTTGTTATTTTAAAATGAAATTAATCAGATATCCCCCTCAGGTATGGCAGCAGGGTCTCAGGTAACCAACCATAACTGTCACACAAATGGTCAGAATATATATTCTTGCCTTTCTCTCCTTTCCACAAAACTAAAGCACATGTCAATATACTTTCCTTATAACGTCAATACACAGCCTTACAAAGCATGTTTCTAAATGCCTTTTTACCATTGCTCTCAAGGCTGCCAGCTGGCCTGCTGCTATGTTAAATTTCTAATAGGTTTAAATATGAGGACAGCACCACTTAAAGAATTCAACACTCAATAAAGTGCCGTGGCCATTTTGTTATTTATGTCAATAACTTTAATGAAAATCATTATATGCTGCAATATTTTGATGCTTTATTTGGAAGGTGCTTTTTGCACACTATCTTTCTGTGTGGTGAACAGACACTGCTTGTTTAGATTTTCAGATACAGCTTACTTAGAGGCATTTCAAAATGCTACAGCCCTCCAAATAGTGATAAGTGGAGTTTAAATAATTTGTAATTTGTTTCTGATTAATGCCAATCCTCTCGGTGGCTGGTCAGACCCAGAAGCCTATAAATTGTGTTTCTCTATCTCATTATAAAAATCTCTTCTGATAGTGCCCTAGTGGAAAATCCAGCATGGATTCTCACCTCTGGCTGCAGGAATACGATCTTAATGGCCTCCTGTGTGCTCTTCTGGAAGAACATAAGGAAATCTAGATCTCAGTGTAAGAGCAGCCCAGGAAGTACCAGTGTATCAGGTGGGCTAATTTCACAGGCTGTTCCACCAAAAAGTCAGTGTTGTTTTGATATGAGCAAAGATGGCAGAATCAGGCCTAGAGTAATTCGCAAACACCATTGCAACTGGCTACTCAGCTGCCCTCTTCTGGGAATAGACATTTAAAAAAAAAAAAAAAAATTGCCAGCCTGGTGTACTGGAAAGAAAAAAAAAATAGCTTATTGTGAAGGAGGATGAAACTATCCTCTTCTCTGGCAATAAGGAGCTCTATCAGAGATACACAGTGTTTGTGTAACAAAATTCAAACAGAAGATGTCACGTGAAGAAAATGGAAACTATCCAATATTCACAAGTCAGCAGCTAGCAAAGTGACTTTCCTCCTTCAGCTTATGCATTGTGAGTCAATCCCACTGGTCACCAATATTAACTGGAAGGTGCTGAGCATTACTGTTAATGAGTATTAGGTCAAACCTGAGAAGCAAAAAGCCATTTTTTTGCACTCATTCATTCAGCTAATTCAGCGGTACTACATACATGTATTGAAAGGTGGGAGAGCTTTCCTCAGTTGCAAAATTATAAACTCTTAAACATAGTCTTACTTTTACATGTTTGATGAGTCCTGATAATCTTAGTAGATTAGTCCAATGGCTACAGTGAAGCTCGTATCTCACTGTTGCAAGATCAGGCTGAAAGGCTGTCTGTTATCATGCTATAATCTGGGGTTGCTGAGCATTGTCTGACCTCAAAACGAGAAGAATCAAATTCACTAGCTCTTGTCAACTGGAAGAAAAAACAGGGTAAATAGGTCAGTACTTTTGCTTCTGCAAGCATAGATGGAGGTGGGCAGGAGGCACCACTTTCCCAAACTGCCTGTCTTTTAGAGAATGCATCACAAGGTACTGTGGGATTTGTACCTGGTCCCTTTCCACAAGCTGTATTGGGCTGAAATGTACCTTAAATTCCAGCCTTTAGATTTGTCCTAGATGTTGACCTTCACAGGTCAGTCCAGACTCAAATCAGCTGAAAGCATTGTGAGAATATCAGCTCTGCAAACTGGAAGCAGGACAAGAAAACCACTGAAGCATCTTCTTGGAGAGCAATGGAAAGTAAAAGGGAGAGAGAAGATCACTGCCTTGACAATCTCCCCCATGCACAAGAGAAGGTACAAGAGGAGCAATTAAGGATCATTAGGTGCCAGACTGCAGTTACCGATTTTAGACTCATAATTCAACTAGTGCTAATATGCCACTGTAGGTTGTACTCCTGTCAGGGACTGTTAACTGAAGAACATATCAAACTTGGTCAGGACTTGATAGGTATCTCTAGGGAGCACCAATGTGACTCAGGAAGAACCCAGTGTGATTTATCCATTAACTCTGATGCCTTTGAGACAGGTATGTGTTACCTATCAGGGTCTGAACTCTGACATCCTACAGGAGGTGCTGTTTTCTCAGTGAAATTGAAAGATGAGGTCTAAAAAAAATCACCAGGGCCACTTTCTTCAAGCATTTAGTCATAATTCTTAGTAAATTTTCTGTTCTTGCCAGTTTCATTTCATAACACTGCATATACAATTTTTCACTTCCTGTCCGTGATAACTGATGCTGCACAGTCGTAGTAGCACATTACTTCTTATATTTTACACCAGCACAAACTGTTGGTAGGAGCTTCCAATTTTTATTTAGTGAATCAGTGGATTTTTTGAATGAATGACACTCTGTACAGAACCAAAGTTGATAAATGATATGTCATTATGTTTCACATGGTTATCATCCACTTCTGTGTGAATTTTAAGAGTTTTTGCACCATTCATTTCAAAAATGTAGATTATAACCTCATGGACCATGCCGGATTGTCTATTTTGTAAATATGTATTTAGGAAGGCTTTAATTATCGTATGCAGTGCATATATTTACATGTCATTTACATAATGAAATTTAACTGTCTATCATGCAGGCATCTATCTTGGGGAGTCATTGCTGTGAAGATTTGTGACACGGTTGGCATGTACACCTTTTTGTAAATGTAGTGGCTGCTTTTATGCAGGAAAGGTTTTACCATTCTCAAGGGTACACAATGGTGCATATCTTGGAAAATCAGCAACCATACATAAATTCTCTAAGGTAATAGCTGATTTTCAAAAGGTGTACATATGCTTCCACCCCAGACTGTCAAGAGGATTGAATCCTTGCTCTGCATATTTGAAATTCACAACATGAGGCTCTATGAGTGCACAGTATCTTTTCCAAGTGAAAGCATATGGGAAGGTAGGGGGAGAGAGTCCAATTTTAAACAAATACACAAATTTAGGAAGCTGTAATCTTAGCATTGCGCATCATATAAGGTGATCCTGGGCTCTAATATTTGCAACTAAATCCAAGATTTTTAACAATTTATTAATACACCCCAATCTGAAAATAGAGAGATATTTCTTTTATTCTCTGTACCAGTTCATAGGGATTTCTTTTTTATCCCCTTGCTGCTGCTGTACTGCAAATTACATTCAAGGAGACTCCATTGCAGAACGAATACTGATAGTAAGGGGTAGTTCCTGCTAGGCAGAACTCAACTGTAGCCCATTTTCAGGGAGAATAGTAATATTCCTGGTAAGACTTCCATTCTGTTTGAAAGTCTTATAGACTGAAGCTTTTTTTCTGTCCAACTGTGCAAAATATAAAGGGGAATAGTAGAGTGGTTCCTACCAGTACTCCAGTCGCCTACAAACTATTCAAGTCTCAGGGCTAGATCTGAAGAATTGGAAAGAGAGATCTCTTATGGAGAGAAAACAGCCTAGAAATTCATGGAAAGGTATAGGAATATATACAGGAATGAGAATGGGTGAAGACATGGCCCTGTCTACTTCTTCCCACTCCAGCAGATCTTGCTGAATGTTTGGATGTGATTCTGTTGTACTTCCTACAAGATTACTATAGATATCTTCCTTAACCACGAGCAGGAAAAGTAGAAACATTTCCATCCTTCTCTCGTTTTCTGTTTTGAGGTGCTGAGGAACAGGGAAATAGGAAAACATCTTAGAATCAAATTTTCTTCTCTGTTTTTCAGACAAACTGTGCTGAACGAAAAAACACCTTGAATTCCAGACTTTAGATTTCCCCAAGAGGGTGACTTTCATAGGATAGTCCAGAATTTTCCTTCAGTGGCTTATATTCTTGTGATTCCCTCAAGGTACCCCTTAATGTATCCCTCTCATATGACAATGCTTAAGAGAAATATACACAGAGTTTATAGTCCTTTTCCCAAATTAAATTTCAAATACACAGATCTAAAGAGGACAACCTATATCTTACATCAAGTTCTTATTACTGGTTCGCATATGTCCTATTTCAATACCTGTACAAGGTTTCTGAAATGCTATTTCTGCACTAGTGTGAAAACCAAACCTTTACACACTTTTATGCAAGAACTGCTCATTGTTTTGATAGCTCTTAATTGAAATCATTTCTGTAGAAGAACAGGTAGTGTAGATAAAAGCATACTATCTGCTCCATACCAAAGCATACTGCCATGGGCTTCAAAATATCAAATCCAATAAAGTGGAAAACAAAAGGTGAAATATTATGAAACCCGTGATAGAATCACAACAGTTGTGAAGCTGTTAATCAAAGCTAAACATATATCAGAAACAAATACTACAACAAAGCTAAACAAATATTAGAAGGATATTTCCACAACAGATTTTTCTACAAAAGTTGTTTTAAATTTGTCCTCATCTGCAATTCTTCCTTCTTCACCTTTTGTGGATACTTGAATGCTCAGGTTAGTATGATTGTTTATAAGATATTCTCCACTCACATATTCAAAAATTGTTCATTTGAAGTTATATATTCATAAGTAAAGTAACCAATTCATACTATATCAGTGAGCCACCTAAGCACCTAAACCTTTCCAGAGAGAGAATCAATACTTTAAGGTTTTTACAGAATGAATAAAGCAAAATTTGGGTAGCCTGCTAGCACAGCATTGCATTGTGCCTGCAATGAACAGCACATGAACCATTTGCAAACCAAGAAACTGATGAAAAATGTGAATAAAGAATTCACCTGAAAATCAAGCAATCTGTTCAAAAATGGTTACTGAACATAAAAATATGTGTAATATCTTGAATAATATTTTTTTTTAGTAACCCACTTTGCTCAAGCAATACCGTTATAATTGACCCAAAGCAACTATTATAGAGTATTTTCAGTATATATAAAAGCATTATAAAAGCATTATGGATTTACTCTTCTGCACTTAATGCTTAAAATTGTAAATGTTTATTCGTGTAGCTACACAAATGTGAAATAAGAAATCTAAGTACAACCTAAGTACAATGCACCAAACTTAGTTCTATATCACACAGTTAACCTCTACTCCTTAAGAGCATTTGCCTTATCAAGCAGATGTACAGTAGGACACTAGCAGCTTTTTAGGTATTTAAGTGTATGGCATCCAATCTATATTAAATCAAAATATGCCCAGAATACATCTGGAAATGATCAGGTATTTTGCTTAGAGGAACCACTGAAATGCACCATCTTGCTTAAATGCTACTTATTTACTGCTGTTCATATTGTTCAAGCGTGACTCATTCTAGGTATCATGCTGGCATTGAGAGAGCTAGGGTGACATATAGTCTCTGATGTAAGGAAAAGGTTCAGACAGAATCCTGCTAGCATGCAGTAGCTGAATAATATCACAGTGCGCCCCACAGTAACCTCATTTTGTAGCATCGGGGGCACAGAATAGCTGTAACGAGGTGAGTGCTTAAATACAAACTTTGGATACAGCAATACCTCCCTACCAGTCTGGCTATCTAGGAATTAGAAAAATCACTCATTGAATAATTTTATTCTATGTAAAATAATAATAATAATAATAATAATAATAAATATATAAAAAAGACTACTATGCAGACCTATCCAATTGCTTGAGACAACTATGCAGACCTATCCAATTGTTTGAGACAACAACATTACATTTTCTAAAAGCTATAGGTTTCATCGTAAGTTATATTAATCATGAAAGTATACTGAAGATATATTCTTTGTTATTTCTGTACTGGAGATAGTGGGGGTAACTGTTTTCCTTCAAGATTTCGTCTTGTATTTGAATTGGAAGACTTCTTCTTCAATCATTACAGATATCTTTTCCAGTATTAGATGTTCTCTTTATGGTACCAAAAGTGCTGTGTGACTTTATTTAAATCCTTGAATCACTGAGTAACCACTCCACAAGTAGTTTGTACCCTCATTTCACCCTCCACAACTCAGGGGTTACCTCATGCTCTGGGGCTGGGGTGCTTCTGTGATATGTGAAAGTGCCCCAAACTTCACATACAGTAAATCTCCCCTTCTACCATCTTGTCTACCCACATTGTCTCTGTGATGGATTTTCTTAATCTGCCACTTTCTTAGCTGGCCTCAGCCAGTTTCTTATTGGATAAACATTCTTCTTTACTTTTGCATGCTTCCTTTAATATGAATTTGGGGGAAAATGGAAATACCTTAACTGCACAATCCAAAACATCTACAATTAGCAAGTTGTTTTCTCAAACCTGAAATACAAGCCTGTTACAAGTACAGGCTCCATCCTCAGCATCACATCAATCCCCTGGGCCTGCTGCAAATGTTCGTGGGATTTTAACAGACACTTGCCTGGTTGAATGTTCACAATATAATGGTTAAATGAACTGCACAAGATTTGAACTAAAAATGCAACATGCATTGTATATGTACTCTTGAATACCTATAATGTGGTTCAACAATTACTTTCAGTATTTATTGGGGCAGTTCTAACATTGCCTCAAGGGCCTCCAGCCATTTCAGCCTGAACACCAGGGCACCATGGGGACCAGCAGCTCTTTGGGGGTGTTAGAGCTGCCCATGGGCACATCAGGGTAGGGCCTGGCAGACTGTCCCATCCCCTCACCCCACAAGGAACAGGACACTGGGGGCACTGGGGCAGAACCAGCCCTGGCACCAGGTATCTCCCTGGGAACAAGGACAGGCCGAGGCTAGAACAGGTTGTGGGCTGTGGGACTGTGGCCAGGCAGGACAGCTATGGGAGATAGCAGGAGCAGCTCTGCCTGGATGAGCCCCCAGGAGACCAGCTAGACCAGGGCCTGTGAGCATGCATCCCCAGGCCACTGGGGAAGTCCACCCTCAGCTGTGCACTCCCTAAGCTGTCTCTGAGCCCACGCTGACAGAGGCCAACAGGGGCATGCCCATGGCCACGATGTCGGCCTTCATTAGGTCCTCAGGCATGGCTGAACCATCAGGTAGGCCCAGACAGCATGGTGTGCACAGCGAGGGTGTCCAAGTGTGGCCATGAAATCACACTGGCTAGTCCCTCAGTCCAACGTGTATTTGTCACAGCTTTTCTTACTACTACTACAGGTTTAAAATCTCTCTAAATCTACAGTAATTCTTCCTTTCCTCTTTCACTCACACAAACAATCCACAGAGCTTCAAAAGCCTGATTAAAAAGAGAATTAGAAACACATAAGCACTGGCAACATAACTGAATCTTGAAGGTATCCCTTGTTTTAAATGACAGATGTAGAAGTTTAGGTTTTAGCTTTAGTGAGCAACTGACAATACTATTTTCCTACAGACAGACAGAAATTCTTTGCACAGTGGCAGAGCAAAGGCTATGGTCCTCCAAGCAGACAGAAGGAGGATAAAAATCACATTTTCTGTTCTGGAGCTTCCATTTTTTTAAGATATATGTATGTTCCTACAGCCACTGATCCCATATAATTGGTTCTTCAGAAAGCCTGATATCAAACCATTTGATTTAAGAGGTAGTTGGAGTGTTTTACCTCCTCTTGATGCTCATCTTTACCAAGAAAGGGATGGGAGCTTTGCTTCTAATGTGGCGCTATGCTTTTGCACTTTATTTATGGAATCATGGAATACTTTAGGTTGGAAGAGATACTTAGAGACATTACATTTCATCAAGCTATATGGTCCATGTAATCTCCCTTCAAGTAATGTGACACATTCCTGTCATTGTCTGTAGGTCTTTATAGAAAATGTGAGTCACGTAACGAGGCAACAAATCTGCTACTATAACTTAAGCTCTATGCTTTTAATTAGGGAGCAAAAACTTCTTTTACATTTTATTATCCTATTGAGCTTGAAACAAGCAAGAACTCCTAGGATCAAATTTTAATAGTGATGATGCCACAACTTACTAATGGAAAACTGAAGTAAGATTTTTCAAAATAGAACCTGATTTTTTCCAGCTTTTGTCCACAGGCACAATGGGGAAAGAGTGTGTGTGCAGCCTTTCCTCTTACATGACACAGTGAGAGATAAATATTTTTCCTTTTCTACTCTTGAATATTTCCATCATGTATAGCTTTCCCAGGCAGAGAAGAGGGATGGGTATGGATCCAGATAAAATAAATAATTGCTTCATGCAGTAGTGTGGAGATATACAAAGAAAATCTGAAAGACATAGTGCAGAAACTTCCCTTCAGTAAAACTGCTGCATTTACAGGCAAGGAAAGGGTGGAAGAGTGAAAGCCAAGGGACACCCCCAGGCTGGGCAGGGCCCCAAGACAGGGCTCAGTCTGACTGTGCCCAAGCGAGGGCAGCCAAGGAGACCCAGTGGTCGTGGTTGTGCTCAGCCAAGAGATGAGATCACTGGGCAGAGCATCTGAGGGTATTAATCCAAGATCCTACAGGAAAACCTTCCTTTCTGTTTTCAGCTTTTCTTTAGAGATTTTTTAAATCTCTTAAATAGAAACAGGAAATATGCTTTCTCAATATTTCTCTTCCACAAATACAAAATTGCTATAGTCATCACAAATATGCAACACATGCAGACGGAAGAGAGAATGACCCCACAACAACAAATTGGACCAAATGCCATTATCTGGTGATCAGAAAGAAAAGAGAATTCAAAACCATGGAGAAGTTGACAAGTCCCCAGTGTTATTATTTCCTTTTCGTTTGTCTGAGTAGTATGTAAGAATACATCTCAAAGGAAATAGACATAGTCTATCCACAAAATCTGAAAGCAACATTTTAAATCCATGTTTATACATGGAAACTGGAAATAAGCAGTTAATTCTCAAGAAATATTTAAAATAAAAAGCAGTTATTTGTATTCATCCAATGGAAAACCAGTTAAATCTACAATCCTCAAGAGAAGTCACAGGTGCGTTTTAAAAAAATGAACAGTGGAAAAAAGAAAGGAAAATGTCTTCTTCATCAAAAAATACTGTTGTGGGGCAGTCTGAATTTTTGAGTAGTTTGGATACAAGGACTCGTGCTCACAAAAAAGATAGAAGAGCTGAGGGAAGAAAAAATATGGAGAGGACAGAGCCAAATAAAGAGTTCTACACATTTTGTGTATTATTTTCTATGAGCTTGCATGGTTGGCACTAACAGGAGAAGCCTGGGATGTGATTAAAAACTAAACAGGCAGTGTTTTCAGCTGCTTCCAGCTGTGTTAGAAAGGAAAATTATTTGAGTTTTTCAAGGTTCCTTTAACCTTCTCTTGATTACACACTGTGCTTAGTCTTCTACTTTTCTGTGTACTTGAATCCTGGTGCTTTAAAACTCCTTGTTTTGCACCCCACTGGGAACTGAAGTATGGGTAGGCTTAATGTATACATGCAAAAGGAGTGAAGATGCAGGAGTCTTATAGTAGCCCGAGTCCTTTCTGTTTGAGGGATCAGCTATTTTATATGGAGCAAATGACTCATCTTTAGTGAATCCCATTCACTTATTGATCCTGACTCCTCTGACTGTGGTCTGGTAGCACTTACTTATCTGTGTGATACAATAAAAAATAAAAGATATTGCTCATCATTAATAAATATTGGTCAATTAGAGAAAAAAAGGCACATGAAGATAATTTTGCCATTTAGCTTTTGGAAAATCCATCACAGGCAGAACACACAACTGTTGGGAAAGGGTGTGGATGAGAAGACATTTGGAGAGTTTTTAAGTAAGAAGAGTGTAACAAACAGATATATAAGTACACTGGCAAAACCATAATTTTCCAAATGACATTAAAACTAATGGAGGAGGAGGAGAAGGGAAGGAAGGAAGTAAATTACTACAGGGAAGTCAATGCTCTTTGAAATAAAAACAATTCATAATCTATCCAATAGGTATTAGTCCTATTTCCAGTTTTAAGAAATGAAAATTATTTAGCCCAATGTCCATTTTGACAACATTTAGGAAATAATGCCGATGAAAAGAACAGAAAATCAGTGTTTTGTTTGTGGTTTTTTTTCAATATCTTATTGAAATGCAGCAGTTGTTGTTTTTGTTTTTTTTTTTTTTACTTACATTAGAGGTGAAATGTAGCTCTTCAGCAAATAAAACCTTATTTAAAATCAGAATATGTTTACTAATTAATTAGAAATAGTCATATATTTTCAAACTTTAGCAGTAAACTTCACTCTGCAGTTGTTACTGGGGAAGAGGAAGGGTAGCTGTGCAGATACGAAACCTGTAGTAACCACAGATATAAGCCAAAGGGGAATTCACATGAATGGGAATTAACTCTATTTGCCAGTCAGTTTTCCTCATGTGATACTTGCCCTCTCACTTAGAAGGACACTTTCCCATGCTGTGATATAGGGCTGACTGTCTTCTGCCTAGTGACTCCTGCTGTGGCCAAGCAACCCCTTCTCACCCCATTCTTTTCTCTTTCCCATCTGCTTGTCTGTTATCTTCTCAGTTACTCTTCTTTTCTGCACTGCACAACCTCCAACATTTCACATTGTCTAGCTAATGGGGCTTCCTTTGAAGAAACCCCTTGGGTGTTGCCATAATGTAAATGATAGAGAAACGTAAAACTTCACCAAGTATGAAGAAAAGGACATTTTTTATTAGTTACTATTTTTTGTATGATGTCTCTGTATGTACAGCCAGTGATTGCATGTTGGAAACTATGTTTTAGTCCCCAATGAAATACAACAAAGTCGAAATATGCCATATCAGTTAAAAAGAATTATCTGTGAAAGAGTGGCATTATATTAATGGTAGCTATGTAGTTTTGGCAGAGGAAGAACAGAACTGTTCCTGGAAGACTGACTAAGCATGAAGAATGAGATCACTACAAGAATGTTATTTATTTCCTTTGATACAGTAACATTAAGTTTAACTGCACTACAAGATGCACAAACTCCAACAAATTTATTAATTTTATATTTGCCTATTGCTAAGATTGGTCTTATAATAAATACACATTTGCATTCTAAATTTAAACAAAAATGTAAATACATCTGTAAATACAAATTAGAATTTGATCCACTACCGGTTGAGGAGATGCTTGAACTCTCTAAAATATGAGTGATAGAACATCATAACACTTTCACTGAGAACTCAGTTAGGACTTGGAAACCATATTTTTTGCACAGAGAATAGAAGGAAAATTGGAACTATGTCATCAAGATGGAACTGAAATATCATTCCCAAAAAAGACACCCTTCTGTCATATTATAGTCATGTATATATATTATATATGTGTGCCAAGTAATTCTGTTAGGCAAGAAAACAGGAAAATAAGAAAGGGTCTAGGGAAAAAGCAATGACATTAGCAGATAATGAAAGCAATATTTGCTAGCTAAGTTTTCATTACCCTTTTGGGGAAGTCTCTACCTCAGGACTCAAAATCTACAGGCATCAATGAATTCAGGCTTGGGAATACATTTTCTAATATCCAAAGAAAGGAGAGGCATTTCTTTGTTATGAGCCTGTCTAATCAATGGCCAGAAAAATAGCAAGGATTATTTTGCAGGGAAGGTTTGACAGGGAAGTGTCTGATGGGAATTGGTTTAATAAGATAGCCTTTTAAAATGGTATATTCAGGAAATCCTTAGAGAAGCACATACCAATGTTAATTTGACAGGCTTTTCTGTAGAAATCTTTTTTTCTTAAAAGAAAATAAAAATAAAATAATGAAGCTCAGTAGGGACAGATTCATTTTTATCTCTTCTTATTTTTTTTAGTAAAATCCCAGGGTCTAATTAACCAAACATGTTGTTTGTTGTATTGAAACATAAGCTGTATTTGAAACATAAAAGGCTGCTTAACAATAATGGAAAGGGATACCGCTGCTCCTTTATCCTCTCACAGACCTTCTTTTCCAACCTCCATCTCATCAACATAAACCACCCAATAATAGTTCACATTGGTCATTAGATGCTTTGCAAAAATTCTATTTTCTCATTTATTAAAAGTAAAAATGAAATCAGGAGAAAATACTTTTTTACTGCCTCAGAAATTGAGATAAGGGTATTTCCTACCTATGACACAACAATAACTTCTTCTGTCTCTGTTCCAGTGTACAGTACCCAAAGACACAGTGATTCATCCTTATAAATATTGCATACAGAATAGGATATAAAGTCTGTTTATTGTCAGCTCTTCACATCTTATTTGAGTATATTGTCCCTGTGATTTTTGCATTGCCATTAACCCAAATATTTGATGAGTAGACTATAAAATTGCAAGGTGTTCACAAATTAAGAGATATTAAAATATACAATATTTTCAGAGACTTTTTAGAGCCTTCATGATTTACATATTTCATTCTTTGAAGATTTCTTTGAAAACACAAGAGCTAAACAATTATTTTATGTTAAATGAAAATCAAGATTCTTATAGTGTTGCATGCCTTCAGGAACTAGACCTGAATAGAAATCCAAAATAATCTATAAATCACGCACACAAAGCAGCTCTGCTCCTCCTGCCAAGACCAGAGAAACATACTTAATAAGCAAAGTGCAGACACACAACACTAGGGCTAGGAAAAACTAGAGTGTTTTATTCCACAGTTTGCTCAAGTCTATTTTCCAGAAAATCTATTCACAAATACCAGAAAATATTCATGGAAGATATACCTGCTGATCTGTACTGCACTCGTAATATAAATTCATTCTAAATTCAACTTAGGTTTGCATCTTCACAGAGCAAAGCAACTTGGGTTTTCAGACTGGTCCTACAGACTCATCACAGGTTTTTTCTTGTTTCAGAAAAATTCTTTGGAACCAAAAGTGCATGTGAGATCTGACATCTAAAGAGTATGCAGGAACACAAAAGGAGAAGAAAATACTGTTAGTGATCGTTTTTACTCTTCAAAAAAATGCTGCACAATGTAAAGTGTATGCTGAAAGACTGTTGATTTCAAACCTCACATTCATGTAGAAATGCACTCAAAATTCTTCTCATGCTATCTTTATATGTATTCTATCCTTAAATTATCTCCCTCGCTATATATTTTTAAATGTTTTTATACACAAAACGTAAATTTTCATCTCTCCTTCTCCTGCCTAACAGTTTACATCCTTGACATTTGTCTATTTGTTCATTTCTATATTTCATTTCTTCCCTTACATCAACAGCTATATTTGAAATGCCCTTCAATACTTTTAGATGCCTGTGTGCCTCATCTTCATTTCTCTTGAGACAAATTTAAACAGCAGCTAGTTTAGTCATTTTAAACTCATTATTTTCTATCTTTATTCATGAGTTTATTTCCTTCCTGCTATTTATTTTTCCTCATTGTAATTTTATAAGCCTCTCTGATTTCTCTTAACACAGTAGCTATCTCTTTCTATATGTGTTGCAATTTCCTTTCTTTGCTCATTGTTCTTGTTTGGCTTACTGTCATATCCTTCCACTTGGCAGAAAACAAGAATGCTCAAATAGCCAGGCTGAACAAGTCATATTCTGCAGAACATGTAGCACCTTGTTGAGATGCATTTCTTATATACATTTTGAAATAATTGCTCTTGTAATTTATACTGCAGTTTCTGAGGATAGAAAAAAAAAAAGTCTTTGGAATTTCAGTGTTTAATTTGAAATAATGCAATCAGAAACAAGGCTTCTAATACATATTTGATTTAATCTTCAGACATATGTATATTACTTAGTACTTGAGGGGATGGGAAAGATGAGTATACAACAGCTCTAGGAGCAAATTAAGCATTGGTCTTGAGAGGATCTAACAATTTTTGTATTACTGTTTCTGTGTATTTCTATATGTGTTTGGATTACACATTTCTATGCACCTATATTTAATTAAAATAAAATAAAATGTGTTACCTACTTGCTGTAGCCACTCCTTTCAGAACAGCCCTTACGTTCCCCACCTGCACAAAGAAGTTGAAGGCCTCCCCTCTCCGCTCAGCTCCGCTCCTCCTGGAGCTTGCCCAGTACCTGCCCTAGAAGAGTTGTCAGCACGCATGCTGCTGTGCTTACACCAGGCTCAAACGGACCTGCTCTTGCCTAGGAGACCAAAGGAGGAACTACAGGACGTGACTTCTGGCAGTTAGTCTATTTCCAACACACACCATGCTCCAGGCAAAGCTACAAACTTTAACCCTACACTGTTCAACTCAAAATATACATTAAATCCATCCATGCACGCAGAGAGGTGTGGGCTCGCAGGGAAAGGAGCAAGGGAAGGCAAAAATGCTCTGGACTGAATGTTCCTATGTGGGTACCTTGGTTGAAGAGGTACTGTGCATGGGAAATGGCTGCCTTCACCCTGTGGATTGAGTGAAATCAGCTCTTTGCTAGTGTTAAATGTCTCTGAAAAATGAAGTGACTGGCTTTGAATATTTTCTCTTCAGAACTTTGGTCACTGAGCTGAAAAAAAAAATTATTAGGATAGTGCTGTGCTCAGAACGAACGCAGACCCTTTCTCTCAGTCTCTTTCCTGAGAGATACAGAAATCACACTGAGCTGGGTTGTGGGATTCCAGCTTATCTTGCTTCTCTACAGCATTTAGGCAGAGATACTGAGAGATGAAGAAAAGGGGAGAAAATGGCACTGGGTAGTGGAAGGGGAGATGGTCTTGGGCAAAGGATTACGGAAACAAAATCCGTTCCTTTTTGCCTTTCTCTAGTGAAGAGCTTGTTTCCTTGTGCATAGCTGGCTGTGGATGGTATAGATCCTTTATACTTAACAAAAGTATACAAAGCTTTGTATATCCTTATACAAAAAAAAATTAAAAAATAAAAAATAGTACATTGAGGTTAGCAAGGCATGTCAGACCCAAGTGAGCAGCAGCCATATGTGGTAGCAACAGAAACATTAGGACAAGTGAGCATAGGGCTCTGGTTACATCCTCATCTTGTCGTCTCCAGCTGTAACAAGGCAGATGTATGTATAGCAGGAGTTTAAATCAGTGAACGCCAAAATATTACAGATTTTTCCTACAGTGTCTTTTGAATTTATGTATTGGCACATGTACTGGTTATCTGGTGTGGGTTTTGGATGGGTTGTTCTTAAGTGTGTGGTCCCAAGGCTTCCCCATGACATTTCCAGTCCTGCTACTTCTCAGATATTTGCTCTTGCCCCCAGAATACTTGGCAAGGTACTTGTAGGGACTACTGGAAGATACGTGTAGGGACTTTGTAATGCGACAGCGTCTGTGGGCCAGTGTTTGACACAGGAGAATGAGCTGAAATTGAGTAATAAACTTGTTACTATTCTTCAGGCATTGTATGAAAAGGTTATAAAAAGAGTGAGGAGGGGAAAAAAGGAAAAAAAAAAAACAGAGTTGGAAATCAAAATACATAGTAGAAAGTCCAGTAAAACTGAGAGATTATAATGGGAAGCTAAAAAGAGAAACTGTATGGTCTTGAATTGAGAGTCAAAGTGAAACTGATTCAACTATAAGATCAGTGGGAACAAATATTTTGGTCTAAAACCAATTTTTTTAATTTTAAAACATGTTGCAGGCAGCAGAGGCTGTATGTGGTGAAAGAACCCAGAAACGGTAACGTAGAAGACCAGATATCCTTAACAGCATGTGTACATTGGTCCTTGATCCTGTTCATTTAGAAATCTCTAAATCAGAAATAGTCTTCTAGTCATCAGACAAACTCAAAGAGAAACTCGACCGTTTAGTTAACAAGTGAAGAGAGAGAATAGAAAAGTCCGTTGAACATCTACTATTAACACTGAAAGTCTGCATTACTCAGTTTGTGTTTAGATCTAAGATAACTAAATAGGTTGTTAAAACTTTTTTTCCCTGAAGTGACGTGTTAATCTTTTAACTACATTAAATATATCTGCCTTGCTCTTACAAATCTCCATGGATAAGAGGAGTTCAAGGCAAGCCACTTTCAATGCACTATGCAGGATGTGGTACTTTCAAAGCTTCCTTTGGACTTAAATATACTCCTGAGAATTTTCACTACATATTATCTAAAGGAATTGAATCTATCTAACGAAATGTATATTGATGATGTTCTGACTTGTGAAAAAACAGCAGCAGAACATCATAACAGACAAAAAAGTGCATTTGACAGGACTATGAAATAGGACCCAAATTATAGAACAAATGTAAAGCTTCAGGCTCCAGAAAATGTTTGAAAGAAGGGTTAAAGAAGATGGTACAAAGAAGAGAGTCAACTCCAGGCTATTCCAGACTTCAAAAATTGAAAGGCAAAGGAGTGTGCAAAATGGGAGGGATGATAGAATCTGTGAAAAAATTCATATGAAACTTGACAGTCTTTATTAGTAGCTGTCAAGCGCTTGTAAAGAAGACCATACAATGGAACTCAAATGCCAAGTTGGACAGAGACTTTCAAATCTTACAGCATTAATAAAGTTCCTATCTTCAAGTATTTTGTTACCAGTACACAGAACTTTTTCAGATACTTTGGGAAACAGTTAAATGACATGATTCCTACAGAATATGCAGAATACCAGACACTCACCAAATTGCATTAGCACAGAGAAAAAAGAGTAGCTGAAAGAAGTTTCACATATTCATTTATGGAAAATTATCAATAGCAGGAATTAGTCACATAACATTTGTGCCCATAGCAAGGGTGGCACTTGTTATAACTGCAAAAACAGAGGGGGGGGAGGGTGTTCTTCAGCATATTTTATAATATACAGTATTCAGTATATTTTATAATATACCATAAACCTGGAAAAATACTGATAGATATTACCTAGTGATGAGTTAGTTCATAATGGAGTCTTACGCACATGGGAATACTAAATAAAGTCCACCTCACAAACTATACAGTTGTATTATTATTTGTGGTACCATAAGGCTACATGGAGAAATTTGTATCAAAAAAAATTATCAGGGGAAGCATTAAAGCTCTATTTGCCAGACACAGAATCCTAGAAATTGTTTTGTCTGATCATGGTCCACTGCTCAGTTTGTGGAACAGTCGCAGAGGATTATGGATTTCAACATGTAACATATCAATTCCCAAACACCCTAAACTGAATGGTCTGGTGGAAAACAACATTAATATAGGTAAAAGGTTTTTCCCAAGCAGCTCTTTGACAGATATGTGCTTACTGCTGCTAAGTGTATGAGCAACATCTCTAAAATGATCTATCATTAGCTGAAGTTTTGTTTAACAGAAAAATCAAGAGCTTAGTCAAAAATACAATGGCAGACAAAACTGGTCTGAATGTTAAATGTTACAAGCTTAGTATGACAGGAGTTCTAGGGTATTAAAGTTTTGGAAACCTGGCTCTGCAGGCTGTATGCATAATGTCATCTGATGTACTCAAGGCTGCAGTGACTAGGGAAACTGTGCTTTGCTCACCTTGTAGAAACTTGGGAACATACTTTTAAAGACATTACAATGTCTTTCTGAAAAAAAAAAAAATCAAAATAAAAGAGGAGGGGATCCGAAAGCTACTTTTCCCTGAAAGCAAACTATAAGCAGGATTCTCTCAGCTATTACTCTTTAGCTGCTACATAGTGTACTTGACTTTTGCTTTATGCATATAGCACATGGAAACACCAAGAGTGAAAATGCTTCCTACTTGTAATAGAAGAGTATAATTTTGAATACAGCTACAGTTGCAAAGCCTTAGTTGCAAGTAGATGTCTGGCTCCCCAGCAGCCAGAGCAACTGCAGCTAGACCAGTAACCTCCCCAATACCAGAGTACAACAAAGATTTTTTGGGTACCTCAAGCTACACTGATGTGACATTACTGGAAGGGATAAGACAGCTGTGGAAATGTGAAACTGGTTGGATTCAAAATATAAAAAATAATTAAAAAAAAAATCTGCAATAATTATACAGTTGGTTCTCATTCAAAAATGCTAGGAAATTGAAACTTCTCATTATCTGTACAACCATTTTAACTCCATGTCCAACATGGAAAGTGAATTCTCACCTCACTGAGACTAGAGTCACCCTAGAGCCATTGAAACCAATGGGGACACAGGACAATGTAGTGTAAAAAGTTTCACCAGGATTTACATCTATCTTCAAAATTGGACTTTTTTTAAAATTTAGACTTTCAAAAGCTTCTTGAGATGACAGTGAAACAATACACCAGGATGGTATTAGTCCCTAGCATTCAGCTGCACTCAGCATTAACCTGCTGTCTAGTCTGTATCTGCTCAGGATAGCCCAGAGCCAAGAGGTAACACAGTACAGCAAGCTGGTATTCAAAGACAATAAACAGAGACGAGCAGATTATGATGGCTACTGCTAGTGTGCCCTTTTGGCCTGATCAGGCATTTAAAGACACCTTTTCCCATAAACATGACAATTCCTTTGTGGAGGATATATGCGTAGGTTATCTAGGGGATACTGTGTTCATGCAAAAATGTGTAGAAGAGCAGAATCATGCTATCTCGAGAAAATGTCTTTTCCTATCCTGAAGAACTATATTAGGTCTCAAAGCAGAAAAGAGTAAAAACTGAGATGATAAAAACAGAAAGACCTGAGAATATGGAAGACTATGTCCTTAAGCCAAGAAAAGAATCTAAGCCCATGTTACTTGTGGCATCATGAAAAATAGCAGCTAGACATACAAAAAGGAAGAGAGGTAGAAAAAGCTTTATTGGGCAGTGTCAGGATGAGTAAATGTCAAAAAAAAAAAAAAAAAAAAAAACACCTCACCCAGTCTTCATAAAAGAAAAGATCAGTACTGAAAAAAAAAACATCTCCCAGAGGTTGAAAATAGCAGGATAACCTTACAGGAATAAGTGTCCCACTTTTCTGAAAGTGACCTGTAGGATGAATTACTAAGATTTTAGCATAGAAAGCTGAAGATTAGGAAGACAGCATGTGGCTATAACTGAGCATGTACAGAACTAAGGATCTTAAAATATGTGACTGAGGAAAGTCACAGAATAAGTCTTAATCCATTTAATAGGCTTTAGATGTGAAAGGACAGCAGCAACAGGTAGAATATCTATAATGTGATGCTATATTTAAAGATAGATAACAAACACAGTAAATTAAGGGAAATTTTTGTTCCCTTATGAAATAAGGTTATGAAATAGAATTATGAAATATGAAATAGAATTCAAAGATAGTTTGGCCCATTTAAGAAGATCCACTAAAGGTTGTAGCATCATATGAAAGGGGCCAAATTAAAAATAAATTATTAAATAAGTCTGATAGTGGATTAAAACAAAAAGAAATTCAGAAACAACTGTATTTAGAGTCAGTTCTAGTTTCAGACCTTTCATAGATACATGCACTTCTCCTAGTTTTTGATTTTCTTCCGGAGTATGACAATCTGGTCAGCAAATGCTCAACCCTGGTCCCTCTTTCAGCTGGATCTTCTGTAGCCTGTGAATTCTGTACCTGAAAGAGCTTGCCTAATCCAGTTCTGCTGCTTTTCAAGGAACAGTGCTAACTTTGCTATCTCAGTGGTGTCTATATTCCTCTCATTAAACTGAAAGCATTTCCAGAGGTCAGCAGGAGTTTGAAGACTCACCAAATTCCTCATTGTGGTGTCAAGGAGGCCTCACAGTTTTAACCTGGAGAAGACTTCAAATTATAACCATCTCATTATTAAGTCTGGAATTAAAGAACTTAAAACACAGTTACATTATGTCTCCTCAGCAGGAAGCCCAGGGAAAGGAAGTAAAAACACAATCCCTGAGAGGAGAGAACATCACAGTGTGTAATGATCTAGTGTGTCCTGCCCAGTCCTAGGAAGCACCACATTAGGTTATGAAGCAAAACATATGTACTTAATCTAGCCACTGAAATGTGAAATTGAATAGAAAGCTTGCTTGAGAAGAGCCTTCTTGACATTAACATTAAAATAGCCTGGAGTAAGTACTGAATATGTGCATGTTACTGGTTATACATGTTTGGCTAAATGAATTGAAAACACATAGAGCACCCACACAGTTTTTCCAAGGTGCTGGGGCACCATATGATTATTTATGTCTTCATCTTTAAATGGAACTAAATTCCCAGAAAGTAAGTGTGTGAGATCTGGCTAGAGACAGCATCATTGTTCCTTCTACTTCCTCCCTTCATTTATTCCAGAATACATGCTCACACCAAACCCTTTTCTGAAAAGCTGTTAGTAAGCACTTTGTTGAGTGATGAAGGGAATTGCTACAATTTTCAAGGCTGCATTAATTTATGGTCAAAGATAAAGCCCTATCTGACAGAGCCAAGGACCAGGTAGAACACAGATGATATACATAGCTGTTCATTAAAATCTCTGGTAGCTATATGATAAAAAATAATCACCTGTATTTCCTTGGATTAAAGTTTACCACAATAATGCAAATCTTGTAAACAGGGTCTCAAAATCTTATCAGAGGAAACTGAACTTTCCCAGAACATACTCTTATAAATTTGATTAAAAATATAGCAAAATTACTGTTCTTTTTCAGAGATGTTCTGATTACAAGCAGTATCGCAGAGACATGCAAATAATGCATCATTTAAAACTTAAAAACATTTCCAACTTGGTAAGGACAAAAATGTGTAATCAATATTTAAGCTGAACTATTTTACTAATCTCTACTCAAAAATCAATAGCAAATATATCCTCTAAATTTCTTTTTTTTAGAAAAACAAACAAACAAAAACAACTCTCCAGATCTAAGAAGCTAACAGAAGCTAACACAGAACAGCTGAGAAAGAGATATCTCTGCAAACAGCAACAAAGGTCCTCAGGTCTGAGGTGATAAAATCCAGTCAGCTTTT
This sequence comes from Anser cygnoides, assembly GCF_040182565.1. Taxonomy (NCBI): domain Eukaryota; kingdom Metazoa; phylum Chordata; class Aves; order Anseriformes; family Anatidae; genus Anser; species Anser cygnoides. The sequence goes on along the minus strand of NC_089875.1, from coordinate 51,639,094 downwards.
TGGAGCATAACTACTAGAGGTCTTTTTCTAGTATACGGTCAGTATGATATTTCACATCAAATCAAGGCAAATATTTTTAAATGGTGCTAATGTGTTAGGACAGTCAAGTGCCACTAAGATTTTCAAATATTGTCACTTTTTATAAGCAGTATTGTATAAGCATGATCACAAAGATCCCGTAAAGACAATTTTCTGAGTCTAACTTTTGAAAAACTAGAGTTGTTAACTGGCTCACAATGTCATTTTTAACCACTGGGTATCTCAATTTGGTTCTGCAACCCTTCATATCACAGAGAATAGTAAACTTGAACTGGTAGATTCACAGACAGCAAAATATGATTAGAGCTGTAACATATGAAGAGGAAATCATGCATAGAGGAAAATGTTAGAGAAAAAGCCTCACGGGTCCTGGTGGACGACAGGTTGACCATGAGCCAGCAGTGTGCCCTCGTGGCCAAGAGGGCCAATGGGATCCTGGCATGCATTAAAAGAAGCGTGGCCAGCAGGTCAAGGGAGGCGATCCTCCCGCTCTACTCCGCCCTGGTCAGGCCTCACCTGGAGCACTGTGTCCAGTTCTGGGCTCCCCGGTACAAAAAAGACAGGGATCTCCTGGAAAGAGTCCAGCGGAGGGCCACAAAGATGATACGGGGCCTGGAGCATCTTCCCTATGAGGAAAGGCTGAGAGACCTGGGTCTGTTCAGCCTGGAGAAGAGAAGACTGAGAGGGGATATCATCAATGTGTATAAATACCTGAGGTCTGGGAGACAGAGGGATTTGGCCAACCTCTTCTCAGTGGTTTGTGGGGATAGGACAAGGGGCAATGGCCACAAGATAGAGCACAGGAAGTTCCACACCAGCATGCAAAAGAACTTCTTCACGGTGAGGGTGACAAAGCACTGGAACAGGCTGCCCTAGGGAGGTTGTGGAGTCTCCCTCTCTGGAGATATTCAAGGCACGTCTGGACGCCTACCTGGGCAGCCTGCTCTAAGGAGCCTTCTTTGGCAGGGGGGTTGGACCCGATGATCTTTCAAGGTCCCTTCCAACCCCTTCGATTCTGTGATTCTGTGATTCTGTATAGTCAGAGATGTGTAACATTATTTCTGTTATAATTTTACAAAATTATGGGACACATAGTTTAGCACAATGAAAGCTCACCATCCAAATCCATCATAATAAAGTCTTAAAGTGACAGAGCTAGAGAAGTTGTGACATTAATTGTCATTTTTAATGCTGCATAGCTGAATCTGATAGCAGAATACAGAAAATACAGAAGCTAAAGAGAAGGACATATCAAAATATAACCTTCCTGGCAAGCTGCAAAGTAAAGCAGGGATCTCAGAACTTGAGATGCATCCAACCATTTCAAGCCCATGAAATACAAAGGATGCAAATAAACCATAATGACACTGGATTATAAAAGGAATGGTCTACAGCCATATAAAAAAATGCCACCTAGCAGCAGTGGAGGACAAGAAACTTTCCATCACATTAACTACTGAGGGAAAGAAGAATCCAAAGAAAAAGAGTCTGTCTGTTTTGTAACATAATGACGTATTTTCAATTTACAGAGAAAAAAAATCCTACATCTTTTATGCTTCAGGTCATTTGATGTTCTTTATTGTCTTTGATGGTCATTTCAATAGAAGCTTATGAAAAAAGTCTTCCCTTTCCAGTATGCTCGCCAGGGTAAGTGTCCCTGGGGATTCATGCAGTGTTGTGTGTGTATACATACTCAGATCTGCTGTAACCAGTGTGTGTGGGAAGGTGGCTAACTAGTGGAACAGAGAGGCATAACAACATTTGCTGAATTTATCAAGCTGTATTCATGATGAAGTTCTTATGGTTACACACTTCAGAGGGCTCCTTGTCTGCATCTCCTAGCAATTTCACCTAATCACATGTGCATTTTTATTGGTATTGGGAGCCAAGCTTTACTTAACCCGTTGTTTTTTATTCAGGCTCTCATTCCTGATACCTCTCTCATAAATGCTGAGCTCATTTTCCCTCTGGATCAGGCACCAGTAACTTTTCCCATTCAACAAGATCTCATTTTGAGCAGCCTTAAATGAAAAACCTACTAAGCAGTCCAAATAAGGAGATTGTATAAAAATTGGTAAATAAACCAACTGACCAACACATCTAGACTCAGCCCTACCAAACTGACAACCATTAAAGCATACAGATTGCTTGAATTATCTCACACTTTTTAATCCCACTGGAAACAGCTTCTAGCAAATCCTTTTGCTCAGCTTGCACATCCTGAATGTTTACCAAAACTTGGGCTGATCTCTCTGCTTATTACTAAAATTGCCTGTTACTTCCTAGGGTAAGATTTTGTTTACAGTAATTTGTAACTTGGAAAAATACCTGTGTGGATGGAAACTCTCTTTGCCTGCTGTTTTCCTTCAGCTCTCCTTTTTTAAATACTTTTTAAAATGTCATCCAGAACAGTTTTATTGTTTCTAGTATAATGGCTGAGGAAAAAGATAGTTTTGGCTTTGCAAAAATTCACTCATGACCTTCTGAAAAATTCTTGCAAACTTCACCTTGAAATTTGCAAGGGGATACACTGCAAAAACACTGCTGGGGGTACACTGCTCAAAACAGGGCCAGCTCTGAGATCAGACCAGGCTGAATCCCATGGGAGGGAGAAGCGCTGGGATCAGGGTTGGATCTCTCTGGCAGATCAATAGGCTCCTAGTCCCAACAGTGATCTCCACAAGCATAAATTTTATTTTTATGTGGGGTGGCATTGCTGCTTCTGGGGTTTTCTAGTTTGCTAACACCTAAGAATTAAATCCCCTTCTCCAATGAAAACAATTTTTAAAAGAACAGCAATATCAAGGCATCCATTAGATAATGAGTTATAAGCTCTTAAAGACATCACTGCACATTTCAGGATGCACTGCTGAAATCCTGCTCTGAAGAAAGAATGATGACTTTTCCAGTGGTTAGTTATCGGCCAAAAAAAAAAAAAAAAAGCATGTCAGTTGTGTTGAGAGAGTTCATCAAATCTTCACAAATTTTTGTTTTTGACTCCCCAAAATAACAGCTTCAGTATTAAAAAAGGCCTTCCAATACTACCTATGCATTTTTCCCATTGTGTAACTACAGAATATGGGGAATTTCTTAACAATGGATTTATCTTCACAACACCCTTGCAAGAGGAGAGGGTTCAGTTATCACTTCTTAATAGAAGCTGAGCTAAAACATAAGAGACAGTAAGACAGTAAGTACAAAGTAATTTAGGCATCTGATATGGACAACTAGGACATGATCTTTCAAACTACATAGAATTGTATATTTAAAAAAATGTTCTGTATGTGTTTTCCATTGATTTCAATTATAATTGATTGCACTCAGCACTTTTCAAAAATCTCATTCCAAGAGTTCAGAGCATGGCCACCTACTAAAAGCTTATTCTAAATTACTTGGTCAGCATCATATGGAAAAGTGATGACTCTTATCTTTAATGTTGTCACTAAACTGTTGAAAGCAACAGACTATCCGTCCTTGTCCTATTTTCCTCTGTTTTATTTACTACATACCTGATATTTTCCTCCATGTCCCCTGAGGCAGAGTTATTCCAAACAGCACTTGCCTTCTGACACAGCCTTGCCTGTCCCCAGCAGAGGTCTGCAGCATGTACTGAATAAGGCAGCCTCTTATGGAGAAAGAACCTTGTGGCTAAGTAATTCAGTATTGCTTCATTGCACACGTGTAGACAGCCTTAATGCTGGCACTTCTTAACTTCAAGGTGATTAACGTCATAACTTCAGGAATAAACTTTTAAATTAATTCCCCGTGGCTGCATCTGTGTGTGTGCCTGTGTGCACATTATGGATGTCCTTTTCTACCAATTATTTCCTTTCTTTTTAAGGAAGCATTTCCCAACAACACTATATAATAGCACTTAACTAGCTGAATGTTATCTCCCCTTCTGAAAACGTATCAGGCAAGAAAAAAATTAAGGATTTGAACACAGCTTTGATGATTCATGCATCTTTCTATTCCTTCACAGTTATGTTCAAGATCCTTTTCTTGTTTTCATTATTTTTACAAAATAAGGAAGGATCCTCATAACAAGAAATCAGGCCAAGTATATGCAGGCCAGCATAAATAAGTGTATGACATTGAATATGTAGATTTTGCCCCATATTCCATGGGGAATCCATTTGATCTGTAAATATAATCATTTGGTGAACAACATCAGTTTTGACAGTTTAGAAAAATTAAAATGGAAAGCACATGAACTGTAAAAATGTCTGTCAGGATCAAATAATAATCTCTTTTTTGCATGAATGAGATGCCTCCAGAGGTCCTGACAGGTACTGATATGCCTGGGGGAAGGCGTAGGTGGTAGTTAATCCCTATCTTTTTGGATAGCATCTGCACACTGGCCAGCAAGGAGATAATTTTGGGTTTGGTTTTGCTTTGTTTTTTATTAACCATGGGGCATTTGACTGCCAGAGATTGCTCCATGCTAGCATTATTAACTAAGTATTAATACACTTCTATAAATGCACTAATTTGGTCTTAGGTAACGTGGTCATATGGGGCCTCCGAAGGATTCTTCCCAGCCTTGAATACGCTGCCTGCCTAGAAGTGAAATACAGTCCCTCTAGGAAGACAGATCCTACCTAAATGCATGTTCTAACATTGTCTAGTATGCTCTCTATGCTTTATGTCACTGACATAAAATTTGTTCTCTGCCATTACGAGGTGAATGTTTATTGCTTCTTATTATCAGTCTAAGGGCATCTACTATTGTCAGATTAATCCTTTTTTATTATTATTTATTTATTTGTTTATTTATTTCTTGTTCATACCAGAAGTTATCTTCAAAACTCTCAACACTGCAGTGTGAAAGAAAAGTTTACTGCTCACTGCCACTGAGGACAGGAAAGCGTTAGCTTGGAAAAAATATGCAAAATTAAATGGGAAAATAGTGCTATGCAGAAGTAAATCTCAGGTCTTAAACTCAGGAGGTTTAGTTTCATGTTCTGAGTTAGACAATAAAATTCTCAAGGAAGAGTGTTGGTTTTTTTCCCTCAAAATCTACACAGTTTAGAAAAATGTTGATTCTAATTATCCATGTGAGAAACACAGAGGAAAGAAAGTATTGCTTAGGGTATAGCAATTAGGAAAAGAATAGCACTGAGTTTTATTTGTTTTCTTCTTTTGATTTCCTTTTCATTGTTGAATCTTGATTCTCATTAAAAAAATTAAACAGCCATTTTCTTCAAAGCACAGTAAGGAAGAAAAAAGAAAATCCATTTCAATCTTTGATGTAGGTTAAAGTCTTTTTTTATCAGCTCAGAGCTGATAATGCAGTAGGGGCCTATTGTTTTCAGATCAAGTCTGACTACCACAAAGGTTAATGAGCAGATTCTTCTTTTTAATAGGACATATGCACTGGAATACTCCCTGAGATTAGGAAGTTTGCTTTCAGATTTTTCTTTACAGTGTCTGCTGAGGCTTTACCAGCATTTTCTGCTGCTTTGTTTGTCCTTAATGAGTATCTTTTTAAAGGAATGAGTGAAATGACTGCAAAATAGATATTACAATTAGGCTGATAAATTTGTGTGCTAATTTTGCAAATTCATACTAAATATTTATTAAGTAGCAATGTCCAGAAATATTTTTCCCTTTGTGTGGTTTGACTGCTAGAGGCTGTTTGCATGACTTTGTTGCTATGTTCTTCCACCTCCTCAGCACAAATTTAAAGCTGCTGGCCTTGACTCACAGTAATATTGTGAGAAGAAAATCAAATTCCAGCTGCTTTCATCAATACTTAGATATTTAAGGAAGGGATCCAACAGGAAATTACAGTTGATAAATGAACACCTTTGACTTACCGCTTATGGCTATAATAAAGAAACTGATGCTCAGGTGAGATGTGTAAATGAACAGTCTAACTCATTAAAAATAGCAACACACACACACAAAATGTGTTGCTTTCTTCTGTTCATTATCAACCAAAGTTTAAAAAATCCAAGTACTTTCTGTATGCTAAATGGTGGCTTGTACTACTTCAGCATCCAAGCAGCAGGTTCAGCACCTCTTTAACTTTTTCCTTAAAAAAAATGTGTACAGTATCTGACAACACATTTAATACTTAATAGTGAAAATATGCATATTTTTTAGTTTTAGGAAATATTTTGAATGGATAAAAGTTGGGAAAGGATATGATTGCGAGGCTGAACTGCTTATGTACCACTCAGAACAGAGCTTACGTTTTGATTTTTTTTTTCTCTCACTGACCTTCTCTTTTTCTCATGATAATGGGCATAAATCCACTCTTGATAACAAGAATCACAAGAACTGGTAATTCGAATATATCCTATTGTCTAGCAAATTGGTTTCCTCCTATGTTTACCACTCAGTCTGTAGGGATGGATTTACAAAATAACACATGGAAAATAAAGAGAAATTAAGCTATTGTACTTCCATTAAAATCACCAGGAGTCAAAGAGCTAAAACCTTGGGCGCTGTTTTCAAAACATCAGGGTGAGAATCAATTGAATGGGTACTGCTGATATCTGGCAAAGGATCTGGATTTCAACATAATTGAGACAGCATGGGTTCTCTCAACAGTAAATTACAATGGGTAAAATCAGAGATCACCCACTGCAATAGCCATCCCACAAAATTAGCTTTCAGGACGATCCCAAGTATATGAACTCTGTCTCCTCTGTGAACTGCCCTCACCACTCAGCAGTCAAATGACTAAAACACGTAGCACTGTTGTACTCTCTGCAGTGGTCTTTGTGAGCCAGAATCAATTTATCAAATGGGATAAGTGTATAGAATTGTCCAGCTGATGAAAATGGTTTCTGGACAATACCAGTACAGAGAGATATTTATTGCTAGTTATTCCTTTCTTTATATGGGGAAAGAATAAATTGAAAATGAAGTCCCAGGAACCATTAGAGAGAGTTTTCCAAGAAGAACTTAGCCTTGCAAATATTTCTCACATGAAAAACTAGAAATTACTTTCTGCGGATGAGAGAGAAAGAAGCCTGTAGCATCTCCTGTTTCAGTTTGGGCATTCTGAATACTGAGATGGTCCTATGGTTGTAAAACAGATTGCTTCTCCCTTGAAATACTCTCACTCTGTATGCTGGCACACTATAATACGTGAGGAATATGCAATAATGAACAATAGCAAAACTTATAACAATAAAAAACCAGTGCACCTACAAAATACACCTTGCACAAGGTTTGAAAGTGCTATGTACCAAAAACAATTAATACATCTGGGCAAAGTTCTGCAATATTTTAAGAAGAATAATCATGCCCTTTCCGACTGCCCCACAAAGAACTTAGATTTTCTATTCGCCTTTTTAACATATTAATCATTGAAATGCTGGAATCTATAAATAATGTGGCTTAAATAGCTATATTTTAGACCTTTCTCACAGAGAGAATATTAGATATCTCTCTTGGACGGACATTCTTCCCTAATTTATACAAGTCATGAATTTTTTAAAATTCACTAGCAACAATGTATAGTTGGAGAAATCATAACACAACAGTAGCATCTAATCAGAGGCAAATGTTCAAGAACATGAAGATGTTGAACCTGATTCAAAGTGCATATGTTTTTTTCTGGTGATCTCAGAGAGGTCTGGATCAGCTTTAGAAACCAGAAGCAACCTAGAACTAATGAACAGAAAGTGACATCCACATTATGGAGCTGCTGGTAAAGTGCATGGAATGAAGTAAAAGCAACAGTAAGGAAATTTGAAAAAGAAGGTTAAAAAAAAAATCTACCAGTAATAGTTATACAATTGTAAACAATATAGTTTGCATTAGACCAGATTTTCCCTCTTTTAGCAGCTGTTGAATGCAAAAACTAAAAGCAGAATATTAAAAACAGGGAGCTCTGCTGAATCACAACATGCCACAGCTGAAACTGGTACCTACCCTACAGCAACAAATTTAAGAGTCAGAAAATATTAGCATGGGTGCATATTTCTAAGGAATTCTCATTACAAAATTTGGTCCAAGTATAGCTATTTATTCCTACAGCAAATATAAAACATTTAAAATTTCCAAGTATGAGTAGTAAGGCATATTTACACCTAACTGAGGAGTTTTAAAGATGAATACTTGTCACTACTGATATTGGTCTAATCCTGCAAAAAAATCCACACAAAACCTTTATGGTCCTGCACAGACTCGCTGATTTCAGTGGTTTCTCTACAGGCCGATTCAATAGATCATTATTACATTACAAGTTCAGGTCTCTGTTCAGCAGAATATTTAAGACCACACTTAAATCTGTACTTGTTCATCAGAACACTTACCTTTAGGCATGGACTCAAGCCCCTCCAGAATCAATTTGACTTAAATGCTTTACTGATTATGGGTAGATGTCTCAGCTGGGGCATTGTGTGTATATGCCAGCACATTGTATTTCTTTTCTGCAGCTAGTAATATATAATATTTATTGACACTGTGACTCATACTACTAATATTGTTGGATTTGGTTTAAAAAAATGTTAGATGATATTTGACCTAATATATTTATATCTTTACTATCCAAGATGTTTATTGAAAACATTAGTCTAATAGAGATTTTCTGTGATGGTTTTCACAGGAATTCAGTATGACCACGCTTTGTATTACATTAACAAATTTGCTAGAAACAAATGGAAAGATGACCCACCAATTTTCACTGTCCACTTTAAAACAAATGCCAGCCCCAAAATTAATTTAGACAAATGTGCATAGAAATAGCTAAGAAACTCAAAAAATATGATTTTTTTAAGCTGATTCAATAGTGATTTGCTCTGGTTTTAAACTAGAGTAAGTGTTCTGAGAACTGAATATCTGAGGCAGAAAATACAGTAAGATCAGGAGTGCTAACTTGAAACCATTTCCTATGATTAGTTAAATACTGAATTAAAAAAAAAAAAAGGTAAAATCTCTCTTTTCAATTTTCAACTTGAACACTTTTTGAAAGGTTGCTAGAAAAAATTTACCCACGTAATTGCTTTAAAATAAAATATGCACCTCCAAACCTAGAGGTTGAAAGAAATGTCATTATTTCTGTTGATAAGGGAAGTGGAAGATACATAAAATACCACAATATATATTTTATGGTTTATATATTTTTAATGCAATTGGATTGTAGCCAGGGGATAAGGATGCTGCATCAGTTTGTGAAACAGGAAGAGCTTTGGAAAGACAGACCAAAAAATACAAGAACTTTTCAAAACAAATAATCTGCAAACCACTCAAAATGAAGGAGTCTTTGAGTTTAATATGATTCAGTTAAAAATTGAATGAAACTACCATGCAATCAGAGTAAAAAAAAAAATGTTCTTTGTTCAGAATGTGAAAAGCAGCTATACTCCTCTATGTAATGATAGCCGAAGTCTCTACAAAAATCAGCTGCATCCGTCACAACACATAGCAAAGACCACTTTCATCTCTCTTCTTGCCACAAACTTTCCAGTGAAACAGTTCTCTGGACTCCTAAAATTGCTATCAGCATTTCAATGTGTCTTTTTAGTTCTATAAAGTCATTTATAATGTTAGCATTTTGATTGTATTTCAAGGGTATGTCAGCTGTAGTTGTAATTGCAGCAGTGAGTAATACACAGTACTACAACTTGCCTGCTACTGTTACAACACTAACGTAGAATGTGGAACAGCTGAAATAGCTGGAAAAACTCATTTAAAAGCAGCTCGGGCCCATAACTAGTTAATGCTGATTGCAGGTTATCTTCTTGTGTCTCTTGCTTGTGTTGGAATGAACTGGGGCAACAATTGCATCCAAGTGAGACAAGAGACCCTGTACCATATGCACTGACCAACAGCCAGAAGCAGACCCCACCAGAGTCTCCTCATTTGTTGCTGTGTGGGTGTCTGCAGCTGCTCTTTTCCCCTTCCCCAGAACAGACAGGTAGCTTTGTGTAAAATTTGTAGATAATATTGTTGCAATGTTGAAGACAAAACCATATTTTTTGAAGTTACTGAACGTATTTATACATTAAGACAATGTTCTTCAATGTTTGCAAAACAGGGAACGGTATGCAGACGTTGCAAAGGATAGTCCCTATCATTACACAATATGAGTACCTTACCCCTGCAAGCTCGAACAGAGTTAATTACCAGTTTTGCAGTCTGCAGGTACAGCTGCAAAGTCATTAAGAGACCAGATATTCTAGCCAATATTATACTTGCAGCAGAGGGAAAAACCTTAGTTTCTCTTAAATAGCATTAATAGCAGAAGTGAAGCCGTTCAAAGTCCAGACTCTCTTCTCCCATGCAAGGGGCTGAGGTAGTACCTAGCTGTGCGTTGGCACCACTTGGAGAACAGGAATCCTCCCTTGCTTGGGGCATCCTGGTTCCTCCTGGGGCAGCCCTACCAGAATTGTAGAAAACCCTAACCACGTTAAAATCAGTTTCAGTGGCTGGAAACTTAGATATAAATGGCTGATTTAATTTTCAAAAAGATGAAGCTCCATATCCACAAATTACTTTTGACATAAAACTAGCAACATTGAAAGTCTTTAAAAAAAGAAAAAATAAATAAAATTATTTTTACCTTTCTGTGGATGCATCAGTATAGAATAGATAGTTTATATAGACACAGAAGAAATAATTTTCAAACAACTAATATGAATTTATTTGTCTTATCTATGTGACTTAACTTCCCAGAAGACTTATGTTTATTTTTCATAAGTATTGTTCTAACACATAAGAACAACCTAAATAATTGATACAATAAATTCTGAGGGACTGTCAGTACTTCCAAACCTTTGCATTAACAAGACGTGTATCATTTTTAAAGGTGCAATTTTGAAGTTCTTAACAAACTAATCACTGAGTTGTTCTCTATAAGAGTGACTGCATAGCAGAGAGGCTATGGGGTCTCCCTCCTTGAAGATCTTCAAAAGCCACTTGGATGTGGTACTGGACAGCCTGCTCTGGGTGTCCCTGCTTGAGCAGAGGGTAGGACCAGGGGATCTCCAGAGGTCCCTGCGAACCTCACCTAGTCTGAGTCTGATTCTGTGGTAGGTCTTGAGTTTCTTGTCATTCCTATTCCCCTCTTTATCCATGAATACTCAACTAAACTTTTTTGAAAAAATTCTTGGACAAAAACCTATTCATGCAATACAAATTCAGCCTTTGAATACTATTTCATGTCCTTTTTCACTAAGCAGAAAGTAGTCTAAGCCTACATATGCTATAAACAATATGGGATGACTCCTCAGTCTTTTAAGGTGCTTTTGCACTGTTGACAGCATGAGGCATGTCAGCACAGTGCTTTCTGGGTGCTCCAAGAAACCCCTTCATCAGATTGCCAAGTAAGCTTGAATAGTCTCTCAGGATCACGTCTGGATGATCTCCTTGTTGTTATTTGTCATGTTTATATTAGGAACTATTCCAGGAGAACTAGCAAGCCGCTCAGAGAAGTCATTTGGAGAAGGCATCAATGAGGGCTTTGTGCAAAGGGCAGTTCACCTTGAAATGACTGCAAAAAAATTATGACTGAAACACAAGGAGGCACCAAGACAGTAATGTGCTTTTGCTTCTTGTATTCTACAGACAAAAACCTGTCTCAAAAGAAAGAAGAGCAATGAACTACATCCACCTGGTCCCTCCGGCCTAAGGTATTGTTAGTCGTAAAATATGCCGAGCAAGTCCCTCAGATTCAGTGCTGAGCTATGGGACAAGTGCAATCCAACAAAGAATTGTGCCATTCTGTGTGGCTTCCTCTTGTGGAAAAGAAAGCAGGGGGGACTGACAGTAAAATGAAATTAAGAAAGGAAATGTTCAACAAAGCAATGCTGACATCAATAGAAAGCACTGTGCAGCCAAAGGAAACAAGACCCTTTTAGTCCCCTACAGTCCTTATATTTCATTGTTTTCTTTCTGGTAGTTGAAGACTCAAGGCCTTGACAACCATCCTTGTTGAACAGCTCAGTGCTAAATCAGTCCAGAATGGCTAAAAACTTGCCAGGAACTGTAATAAACTCCCTCCCAACTGAATGTACTTTTAGTAGATGCAGTAGACAGCTTTTAGTCATACACAGAAGCACTACACAGCAGTTTAAATAGAGAAAACAGAGAAGGAAAATTACACTCAGTAACAAAATTCTAAAGGCGTGTAATACAGCTACACAAAATGTTCAGATTCAGGTAGCGGGTTCAAAGGAGACTCTATAGGCTTTGTACAGGCTTGTTTCACTCCGCAAGGAACAGCAGAGAAACAGGAGATCAGAGCATAAATCTGGGACACTTAAAGCTCCACTTGAACTGCAAGATCCAGGAGTACCTTCAGGATCTGGGGTTCAGGTCAATGTGCAGCTCGTGTCCTGCTCTATAGTGGGGACGAGGGCAAGCATGGACCTTAGCAGGTGTCTGCCAACAGCTTAGACACAGCCTAAGTCGTCCTGTAAGGTATGTTGCTTGCAGAACTACAGGATATAATAATTTTTAAAAAATAAATAATAAATGAGGAAAAAAAAAAAAGAACAGGCCTAATAACACTGAAGACAGGTGAGAAATGAGCTCTAGGGGCTGTGCTCCAGCTGACATTAAATTTCAAAATTTAAGTCTGCAAGATTCACAATGATTTGGCAATGAAAAAGTACAAGGTGGGAATTTTACTAAGCTAGGTTATTAAATAGCTGACAAATACATCAAAGAGTGCTCATCAGCCGATGGAATACATACAGGCAGAAAAGAAATGAATTTTGTCCTGCTCTGCCCTTTGGAAAGGCAAAATCTCACAGACTAACATTTGCTTCTCACATTCTGATGTCTTTGCGATACACAGGGTTGAATCACCACAATTACAAGACTGGATACAAGAACTGTCTGCATAAACTCACATCTACATCAAGAATTTCTGTGCTGGAGTACACGGGTTCTCCTGGAAGTGCCATAGTCAGGCTCTTTTCTCACATTATTTACATCTCACCTATTTATGTTTTTGTCTAGATCTCTTCTGAAAGGCTTCCCATGCCAAAAACATCCAAATCCATGGAAGAAACAGTTCCCTACCATCGACAGCACCCAGCCAGCTCCTTTGAAGCATCCCAGAGTGCACAAGGTGCTTGAGTTTAGTGTTGGGGAAAAATATGTGACCCAGAGATACAAGCTCAAGCACCGATAACTGCTCAGAGCCTACCAGCACTTACAGTTCCCAGAAGGAGTCGTGATTCACAGCATTTCTTGGGCACTGGCATGCAATTTTTATCTTCTGTGTGTTTGACTGGAAAAAATATCAGTAGTTTTGCTGCTTCCACTCTCCAACTTGCCGTAAACAAGTGAATTTATGAAGACAAAATAATCCTCCTTCGTTGGACTGAGCGTGTTGTTCCGCAGCGTTAACAGGCTGCTCCACAACGTGTAGCACTGTAAGACAGACACTCCGTGGTACCAAAAATGTGTTGAGCACTACAATAACTGGTCTTCTGTAGCTCCAGTATTTCAACTTTATTTTGGGGGCTGGAAGGGGAGGGCTCGTTGCTGTTTGGATCTTCGTACAAATGCAGCACCCACCAAAACTGTAAATGGGGGTTGCTTGGCAACTGCTTTAAAGAGTGTTATTTGCTCTCAAAGAGACAAGCTGTTATTTCTTTCCTTTTAAAACAAAAACATAAAAGAAGAAAGAAAAAAAAAAAAAGGACTAAGAAAAAGAAAAAAGGAATAAGGTAATTACTTCACCAAATAATAGTGTAAAAAACTCCATTATACACACGCGGTGGTGATGTGCAAGGTCTTCCTTGTTACCATGATATGATTTCCAACAGAGAACCTGCAGCAAAGAAGTTGTTTTTACAAGAAGTGCAGTCAAGTTGAACTGACATCTCATAGCAATTCAGAAAAAATAAATTACATACAAGACGATATATCTCATGGAGAAAAAAAAAAAAAGGATGTTAGAGACCATTGGTCAGATCTGTTCAAAATTCTTTTTTTTTTCTTTTAACATGCTTGATAGGAACTGCTTCTGGAAAATCTGCACTCCCCCCAGTCCTCAATGGTTAATTTCCCCAACATAGAAAAGACAACAAATTGGCAGCATACTCGGCACTGCTCTAATGCTGGGCCCGCAGGGCTCGTGGGCTGGATGCAGCAGCAGGGTCAGGATGAGGCCATTGCAGACATGAGCATCCCCCATCACGGCGTATGCAGGCCTGGCACAGGTGCTCCCTGTGGCAGTGTCACAAGGGGCAGGACAGCCCTGGGCTCCGAAGAAGGACACCCCTCATCCAGGAAGCTTTCACAGGCTTTCACACATCCTTCTATCAGTGCCTGTCTACACATCTGTTTCTACATCATAAAAATACCCCAAGTGTAAGAGATCTAAAGCATTTACTCTTCACTCCTCCAAGCATTGTGGTTGAGATGGCCCTAACCCTGTCAGAGCAGATAAAACCAGTATGCAAGTAATGCATTTAATGGAGCAGCAGCTACCAGTTGTACATCAAATCCCGGTATCCACCTATGTTGCCTGCCTCAAGCCATCATCTGACAGCAGCAATAGGAGCTCCTAACTTGATTTAAAATGTAATAGATGGATAACTCTCTGACTTCTAATCAAAATAATCCAAAGACTGTACATGGGTTTTGGCATATGTGATATTCTAAAAATAGCGGAAAAACACTAAAAAACAAGTATTTTTTAAAATACTTCCACTAAAGTGGTCTTTTGTCTTTATTCCTTGTAATAATCTTTGGCCTTTTCTGTAAATATTAATTCCTTGGAGCTCACTGAACTTCTTACTTTTGCAAGCAATAACTGACAAGGATCTGTTCTAATTGTACTCAACATCAAGAAGAAAAAAAAAAAGCAAAAAAATATATCTTTTTTCAGGAATATCATAAAACTTAAAAAGAGTAAAACATTACTTGTTTCTGAATCTTCTTGGTAAAAGCAAAATATTGCATGCAAAAGAGGATGTAGGTAATATTACCAAGATGCCTGTATATGATTAGGACTCTTACTTGCCATAGGAAGGCTTCAGTTCAGAATGTCACCACCCCCCCCCCCCCCCCACCCCCCCCCCCAAATGCACAGCAGGAATCTGATGTGATATTTGGGTTGCTGCCATGTGCAGAAAGAAACTTCATCACCATGCTGGTCTTTTTTTCTTTTTGTGTTAATTCATGCTGTTTCTAATGTGCAGTTGAACATTACAAGTAAATGCTCACTGAGTAAATGAGATTTGCCATAAAGCCTGGTAGTTGTGGCAAGACATCATGTTTTTTTATAGGAGTTTACATGAAGTGAAACAACTTCAGTGGGAGAAAGCAAGAGGGCAGGCCATCTCACTGCCTGTAAGACAAAACGTGCAAGTTTCTGCTTGGATTTCATAAGCACGGCTGGATTTCATCCCTGAAAAAAGCACAATGCCCCAGTACAAGAAAAGTGGGAAATTTGGTTTACACCCTTTCTCTGGCTCTGACATGTCTCATCTCTCTGACATGTGTAGAGGTAGTCTGGTTAGCCTTGGGTGACTGATCTAACGACTGTCTTATAAGAAGCCTTATCAGTTCACCCTGTCTGGCTTTGTGAATGGTAGCTAACTCCCCAAACATTTCAGTCAACCTGAAATTATCAATTAAATTTAGCTCACAAAACTTGAATCAAGCTTAAATTAATTTTGAGATGACTGAAACCATGCTTTCCTGTTCAGCTTATAATTTGCTGAACCCTAGAGGAGACTGGCAGTGGTACAGCTCTACCACTTATGGTTTGCACCAGGCCTAACAGCATCACGATTATTTGAACAGCTGAAAAATGAATTCTGTTGTTGGTCAGGAGAAAGGCCCTGCTATTGTGTCATACTTTGATCACTGCTGCATTGATGCTGGAGAATGTTAGAAGCCTGATTCTTTCTTTCCTTGTGCTCAGATTATGCCCAACAAAATGCCACTTGAAACTGAAGACCACAAAAACAAATTATTGATGACTGCTTCAGACAAACATGTTGCACGTCTGTAGGTTCCACTACTTCCATCTGCCTCCCTTTTCCTCCTTAGCAAGTAAATGACATCTTGAAAATGCCTTAGCTGAATTTTGCATGACTTCTCGTTGCTCAATGAGCATCATATTACATCTTAAGAGCACTACTATTGGTTATCACTTCATTGTGTAAAAAGACAGATAATTTACAGAAAAGAGGCACGCTGAAGAGAGCACGAAGTGATTCAAATAAGATATTTGCAGATTTGCTTGAAATACTCAGTTTGGATTGCAATGTGGCATGACAGAATGTGCAGTTCATAAAGAAAACACAATTCTTTTGGACAAATATCATTGTAGGGTAGAGGTCCAGTTCAGAAAAAAGAGTTTAACTTTTCTAAAGAAAGCAGTCTAGGTACATATATGCCTTCAAGTGGTCTTCAACACAAGGATATATATGTGTTTGTTTGTTTGTTTTATCTACTCTGAGAAAGCAAGCAAGTATCAGCTATCTGAATGTCTCTGCACAACAAATAGCAAGGAGGAGAATTGCTGATAAAATTAATTTGTATGTTTGAGTAAATATATTAGAAAGCTTTAAATTTGTGGGCTACAGCTCTTAAATAAACTAGCAAGAAGAGGGAATATACAGCAGCTTAATATTCTTGTAATACTGACAGATGACTGGAGGTTAATAGTAATCAGGTTTTTGTTAAGAATACCCTGCAGACGGTGAGAGTTCCCAAGTCAAAATGCAACAACTAGCTCAGCTAGTCTTCTGAAAGATAGAGTTACTTGAAAACACTGTATGACTAGAGTTTGCAGATTTCATTTAATCTACCTAGAAAGCTTTATGCACAGCGAATTTTAATATCTGCTATCTAGCAAGAAAAAACATGTAATAATGGAGGCATAGGTAGAAGTCGATACAAAGGCCAAGATTCATCAATTAGGCCTGTCTGAATACTTTGCATTACAAAGTATACCGATTGTGTTGCACCAGAGAAAATTTGTATTCAAGTGACTGACCTGTATCACTCTCAATTCTAAAGCTGGGCCACTGCAGCATAGGTCACTTTGACTGCGTGAGGATTTATCTTCATTTATCCTTTTTTTTTTTTTCAATAACTTTTCCTGTGTAAGAATGCACTTCTAGATGCAATATCTTAAATATTCTGTAGTGTCTGATGAACCCCAAACCAGAGCCTGATTCCCATGTATTATATTCTCAAACGAGATTTTGAGATGACATTTTAGGATAAAATTTACTCCTGCAGAGGGGAACTAAGATGTTCTCACCTCAGAAAAAGAATTATATTAAATGTCTTTCCTGATCTGGTTCCAACAGTAGAAGTAAGAACATGTTTTCTGATATACACTAGAAAAAGTTCTTAAATTAATGACCTTAAAGATTTGCCTATTTTATGAAAAATGTAAAGAAAGCCCAACAGCACTTTTAAAGTGACATCAAACATGTACATTTATTCAAGGAGGGTGGGATTTTTGTTTTGTCTTGTTGTTGTTGTTTTGTTTTTGTTTTGGCTTGTCATTCAGAAGTATATTTTCTATAACTCTTTCCTCAGAAAAAATGTTTCACATAACTACGAGAAGTAGCAGGAAAGGTAGATGCATGAAGTTATATAGCTTTGATCCTTCACAACCTTCTCAGTGCCTCACCAGTGACAACCAGAAGTAATACCACTAGAACAGCTCTTTGCTGCCCCTGTTAATAGTGCAGAATCTGCAATCATCACTGCCAACTTTTAATTTGTTGGGGTGTTTTGTAAGGACTTAATGAACCAGACATTAGCAAAATGTAGCAGTGCATACGCATCAGACGGGCAACTGAGCAGCTGGCTAGCTGCCAGCTCTCTAAACACAGCAGCGGTAAAGTTACAAGGACGTTTCAATTCAATTTTGTTTTAATCTAAAGCAATATGCAAGGGAGGTGCATGAGGGACTGTGGTGAGAAGTAATAAACTGCTTTTCCTTCTGTGCAAGTCATAACTGACTCCAATAAAGCCAGCAGTGCTTCATCGCTGTGATCCTAGTGTCAGTCAATCAGATGGCAGGCACCTTAGTCCCCAGACAGGTTTTTTCCTCATAAAACTGTCAATAACATTAGGAAAAACATAATATGTGCAGTAGTTACTTTTTCAGAAAGCAATTTGTATTTCAGACTGCCAGAATTGGCTCCAACAAGTTACAGAGTTCCTTCCCAGAGCTGGAATTACAGTAAATATGTATCTCTTTAGACTGCTCAGCTCTTTATAACACATGTACATTATAATGAGGGCCAAATTCAGAGCACTTACTTCACCATTCAAATTCTGTTATGCAGGGAGGGGAAAAAAATCAGAGCAATTTTAAGTGCTCAGTTTAAACACTGTATACAGTCAAACAGAGGCGTAAACACCTCTACTGGACAGTTGGAGGCTCCTTGACTCATCCTGACCAGTAGACCAGGAATGGGCTTGGCTGGTCCTCTCAGAGGACACCTGCTTCAGGCCTCCCCAGGCAGGCAGGAGCCACAACACCACATTTGGAGGGCAGGACTCGGTCTGAGCAGGGCCAACATCCACCTTTGCACACTGACCTACCGATAAAGCCATTCACGCAAGCGGTGACAGAAACCCGGGTTCATGTTGTTTCTCAGTCTAGGGATATTTTAAAGGCTGTACTCCTTCCCAGGTGGGTCTCAAGCCATTGGTGAAGCCAGTGTGCACATTCAATTGCAGTACCTTCAGCTAGACCAAAGTCTGTAAAAGAAGCTAAAAACGAGAGCATGCAATTGGAGGCCATTTCCATATCCTGGAACTAGGCTACTAGGGTGAGAGGCAAGAAAGATTCCTAGCTTTCCATCTCTGTTTCCTGGACTCCTTATGCATTCTATTTTACTGCTTTTTTTCTTATTACAAATGAAACAAGACAGGAAATTCTTAATTAAAGGTATTCTGCGTTGAACTTTACCATTACATATTCAGTAAAGCAGAGTGAGAAAGTCGGATAAATTATGGAACTCTCTATACCGTGGGATTTGGGGCATATTTTTAGGAGGTGGAAAATGTGCCTGGGTATAAGATTCAGAATGCAAGCAGGCAAAGAAAGGAAATAATCTGCATCTGCCACACACAAAGCAAGTGACCTAAGTACTGAGCATTGGATGTGGTGGTCATTCGGATGCCACAAACCATTACTGGTGGGAGGGGGGGAGTGCTGTGTGCCCTTTGCTGTTAGCATGTCCCCAAAGCAAAAGTGCAGAGTGCAAGATGAAAGTGTTTGGACAGAAAATTTCAGAAATTCAATTTTCCTCTTGCCTGAAATGATAAATCTGACTTGATGAGTTACATCAGATTATTTATTGTTGTTTTTTGCTTGTTTGTTTTGTTTTGCATTGTTTTCCTGTTAAGCCAGAAGTGTTTTGAGATTAAAGAAAAAAAAATACAAAATGGTAATAACTTATTCTTCAAAAACATAGGGGTAAAGTTGCTGGTCTTTGCACTTTGTTTTTGTTTTATAAACATTTTCACTGGGCAGTGTTTTATTTCTGCTCAAAAACTATACTCTTTTCTCAAGTGGCACCACGAGCCAACATCTGGGGCTTTCATATTTTTAAGGATTGCAGCTGACCTGCTGCAGTAGAATTTTAAAATACCGTCCTTGAAACTAAAAGATTACCTCAATATGCACTACATGCCAGCTCGAAAATATTAACATTTATATAAGTTTATTAATTAATTGCAGTTAATTTAACCTTCTTACCATAGGAGGCACATCTATTAGCAAACACATTCTGTACTGTTTCAGTGATTCCATCCAAAGCTTAAAGATCTTAGGTCTTGATACTGTTTTGACTTTTGGATGACATTCAGACTTTAAATTAGGTATTTTTTATTGAGGTATCTTCCCTGTCTGGAAGCTGGCAGCTGTATTTGTTATCGTTCCAGTAACAGTCTATATTGAACACGGATTTGTACTTCAGTTTAAGTAAATATTATCTGTTGATAATGAAAAAATACATGTAATGAAGAAAGATGCTTGAGTCAACACAATGCGTGAGCAATAATCTAAAGTATGTATGGTTCCAAAATACTATTGCAGGGATAGAGAGGGAAAGAAGGCTGACACATCCCTGAGCTGATCAGACCCTTTGAAATGCAGCCAGTCCCTTTTCCTTCATCTTGAAAAAATAAGCCAAAAGAAGCTGTTTCCAGCCTTCCAGGCTGATGTTTCATCAGACCATTGGAGGACACTGTCACAGTGGCATGGCTCCTGCAAGGGAGGAAACTTCTAACTGTTGGACCAGTCTGAGTGACAGAAACTACAGGGATGCTTTTCCAGCCTTGCCATAGTAAGTTCCCTTCCTTCCCTTTTGAAACTGCTGTCCCCTCTGAAGACACATCCCAATCCCATTTTGCTTCTTCCAGGCTTTGGGAACATCCAGACACCTCTCCAGCACTAAGCCTGACTCTCACAGCAGGGCAGAATTTCAGCGCAGCAAGCAGTATGAAATACAAACACCTCTTCTTCCTCTCCTACCCACCTGAAATATTAACAGTACATACAACGCGTAGCAAACTAGGAACAACCAACTGAGCATAGACCACTCAAGTGGACAACAGTATGACTGAGTGAAAGAAACTAAATTAGGAAAGTGTCTTTAAAAGAATTTAAATGAAAATTAAATATTTGGCAAAGCAGGGGCCTTTGATCAACCTGAAGCATCTTTCACAGAAAACAGCTGCTTCTCATTTTCTGTTCCATGCTGGAATAAAAAGCTGCTGAATGGCTCAGACAAGCAGAATTTCTCCTCTTTCAGTTCCCCATTGTAAAGCTAATTGTTAGAAGTTCTGTTAAGGTGATACTGAAAAAAGACCACACAGGCTTTTCTTAACTGTATTTTTTGCCCTGTCAGGATGAGCCATTCAAGAACATGCTGCTGCTGCTTCTCTTTTCAAGGATTTTTCCTGTTGACAGGAGCATTTACATGAGAATACAGAACAGGCACTGACTGACACTATGTTGAGGCTCATATAACTATCAAATTATGTTAGATCAGAATAAATGTCATTGACATATAGGAACATTATATGCTCAGTAAAGCCTCTGCAATAACAAGTTTGAATATTTACTGAAGACTATTTAAAGGTAGTACAGCAATCTGTTCAAAATTAAGGGAGTTTGGGAGGGGCTTTGTTTATGCATTGTAGAGAAAGGGAAACTATCATTTATTTAAACTATTATGACAGGTGACATCTGATCAGTTTTGTCCCATCTCACATTTCTGCTGAAGACAGGATTGAAAAGTATGCTGAAAAATGTATTCCAGAGATGAGGAAGATATTTCTCTCTATGCTTTATTATTTCCTGCACACATGTACACCTATGCATGTGGACAATATGATGTGAATGAACATTAAAATACAGGGGTAAACTGCTAATAAAAATCTAAATTTTTTTGGACTATTTATAGTCAAAATGCTGTATGGTTGAATATCAGATTTCTAAGATACACAGGAAAGATCTGCAAAGCTCACAGCAATAAGCAATTCCTATTTCTGGCAAGGCTGGGAATGACTTCTAAAATTCAGGATGCAGTTAGAGGAATACTTGTCCAATATGCTGTGATTATATAAAAGGAATTGGAACAATACACATAAAGCCCACTGACTAGAAACTATTTGATCCAAAGATGGTGGTTGATACGTTTGTGGAGGATAGAGGCACGGAGACTGGTAGTATTCTTTGCATGGGAAAGTGGAAGAAGTCACTTAGCAAATGACATTTTAAAGTCATTTCCAGCTAATAATGAAGAATTGTTTGAGATTGCCGAGATTATAAATTTGGGTCAAAGCATTCATGAATTGATACAGAGGGCTGTCATGTCACAAGGACAGAATGAGAGCTGTCGGGAAAGGTGGGATACTTACAAAAGCCTTAATCAGCTCAGGGGACAGATAGGTATCTTGGTAGGATAATGTAATGTATAAAGAAGTGTGAAAAATGCCATACACTGAGAGACAAACTGTTAAATGCAGAATGGCATGATCTCCTTGGTGCTGTGAAAAATAGTGAAAAACAACCAAAAATTTCAACTATTCAATAACAAGAAAAATTAAGTAGAAATTGTACATAAATTGCATGTGTCATGTGTGGAAATATAAAGAACAGTACCCAAAAAATAATGATAAACAGTTTACTGGCTATGATGTAAGACAGACAGAATGGGTCATTTACCAGGGGATTAATGCACTTACTACAGAAGGATGTCATGTTTACCGAGCAGGAAAAAATAAGTGTACTACTTCATTTCTAACGAGGTCCATCCCCAGATCTCTGCATTTAACCATATTATCAGAAAGACCAAAGAACTGGAGGACAATGTAAAGAACTAGAAAAATAAACAAATAAATAATGATAAAAGAATAAATAATTACATATGAACAGCTAGACTAAGAGATAGCTATAGTTTGGAAAGAACACACCTAATGTATAAATACACTAAACAATAATGGCAGTTAAAAACCTGTGGCAATACTGAGCAGTGGAAAGGAACTGGCTAAAATAAAGCCTGAGATGTGTATCATGAGCATTGGACAGTTCGTCTGGCTGTGGAACAGCTCATAGGAAATGGCAGAAACCAGCAAAGCCACTGCTTGCAATACTTCAGCCATTTTTGGCAAATAACAAAAATGTGTTGTGAGGAACATTTCCTTGCACTAGCCACAAAATGGACTGCATGATTTACAGAGATTTTTCAACTCTAAGTTCTATGATAAAATCTACAGCTCTTCAAAGTGCAACAAAGCTATATCATTCTTGAAGGAATACACTCTAACCTTTGCAAAGACAGATGTCTTTTAAAGTTATGTGGGACCTTATAAGGATTTTTTTTGCTCTTAGGAGGATAAGCCATGATTGTTATAAGGGGTAAAAACATCGAATTAACGAGAAGGAACATCATATAAACAAATGATTAGGAAGAAATTCACAACCTGTGTTTCTTAGTCAGGAGGCAATCTCACATAACTAATGGCAATATAGCCTTTGAAAATACAAAGTGTCAGTCAACAATCATGCCTAGTCTTTCACTGCTTTGAGAAACACTGATATTTAGCATATGAGTACACACAGAAAATATCCAAAATTCATAGATTTCCTGGAAAAATAAAAAAAAGTTTCATATCTATTATAATGTATCATATAGTTGTGATTATCATTCTTGTATTAGTTTTGTTGCATTATTAGTTTTGTTCATTTGCTTTTGAAACATCATTTGTTCTTATTTCTCTTGTACAACTTTAAACACAGTAGAAACATACTACCTCTTCACAACTTTCTCTGAGCTTTTGTTGTTGTTGTTCAATATGGCATTCATCTTCACTTCTATTATAACCTGTTCTGAAACCGTGTAAGTTCTGAGCTTTCACTTTATGTGATTTTTCATTCTAAGAGAATTTCTGGAACAAGCAAGAATTGAAGGATTTCACTGGAGATTAAGAGTCAACGAAGCCATAATTATTAGCTTTTTTTGATTTAGGAATAAATGTGAAATGTCACACTCTAGGAAAAACATAGTATCTTCAAGCAATGCAGTCCACAAGAGTACAATTGCATAAAAGTATTGCTACAGGTGATATAACCCAAAATACTGAATACTCATTACCTGAAGCAATTAGCATAGGTAAGATCGTTCCCACTTTACCAGTTAGGTAAACCCAGCTCTGATTTAGAAGCACAAGAATGTGGTTCTAAAAAATTTGGAAAACACAGAAAATTTGGCAGAGGTCAAAAAGCCCAATCTCTAGATGATCAATTTGTCTTCAGAATGGAACACGGAAAACTTTTCTTATCTGAGTTTGTGTTCAGATCCATGAAGACTTTAGTCTGGGATTTCTAGTGTAAAATGCCTTTCAGTGTGTCCTGGTTCCAGTTAGGACAGAGTTAATTTTCCCTCATAGTAGCTGGTAGGGTGCTATGTTTTGGATTAGGATGAGAAGAGCGCTGATAACATGCTGATGTTTTAATTGTTGCAGAGCAGTGTTTACACCAGGCCAAGGGCTTTTCGGCTTCTCGCTCTGTCCTGCCAGCGAGCAGGCTGGGGGTGCAGCAGGAGCTGGGAGGGGACAGACCCAGGACAGCTGACCCAAACTGGCCAAAGGGGTATTCCATACCATCTGACGTCATGCTAAACAATATATAGGGGTGGCTGGCCGGGGTGGGGGGCCGGCTGCTCGGGGATAGGCTGGGCATCGGTCAGCGGGTGGTGAGCAATTGCATTGTGCATCACTTGTTTTCTTACACATTATTATTATTAATACTATTATCATTATCACTATTATTATTATTGTTATTATTATATTCCTGTCTTAATAAACTGTCTTTATCTCAACTCACCGGCTTCACTTTCCCGTTTCTCTCCCCCATCCCAGAGAGGGAGGGGGGAGGGTGAGCGAACGGCTGTGTGGTGTTTAGCTGCCAGCCGGGTTAAACCACAACACAGTGAGAGAGAGAGGCTCATCCTGAGCATAGTATCAACAATGAGGGAGGATATATATCAGTATATCTCCCTGATATCTCACAGAGAGAAACGCATAAAGCATCTGCTTAAAGTAAGATAATAGCCTTAGCTTAAATTGTAAAGCCGGTATGGACAATTTATATCTTGACTGTCTAATATAAAAGATATGATGAGCTTCATCCTGAAGCTCCCTGTTCTCCCAACATCTGAGTCTGATACTTGGCCAGAGGAGAAATATTTGCTCTACTTGCTGAAGCAATTATGAGGTCTAAATTAAAATGTCAGCATTAGGAAGAATATGCCTGTTACCTATCTTCAGCTTAAGGTAAAAACAAGTGTGATGAATATCACACAGGGAAAATGCCCAGTTTCATATTAAAATAAATAAATAAAAGTGAGATGAGGTAAAATACAAGAAATACTGTAAAAGATGACACACTGATGACATTTTTCTCAGAGCTTCAGTCTGCAACATGCCGTAAACACCAGTTTTTGTGATTCTGTAAGACTTAAAAGTAAGGCTACAGTTTAGATTTTAAATATTTAGAAGGTGTCTGGTTCTTTAAGACACTGAGAAAATTATAACGTATATCAGTGGGTTGCTCAGGTCTTCAATGTACAATGCAAGATTTTAGAGAGCAAAAAAAAATGACAAAAAATGGCAGTCTTCACTACTGCAAAATGATGTTAAACAAGAATATAAGATTCTGTTTTGAGGCATGAAATTGTTGATTATCAGTCTAAATATACATTATATGATTGAGAGTCACTACTATTCTGAATTTAAAGTCCTTGTTATTTTTCCCGTTTTAGTGCTTATGTCTAGAAAAGTTTGTCCAATGGACAACAGAAGAAGCTCTTAGGCTGGTTTAAGAACAAAAGAAATCTGTTATCCATGGATGCCCATTTCCTGAAGTGAATTAAGACCTCTTGAAACTTTACCTGGCAGGTAAGGAAGGGAGGCTCTGCCACAAGAACTCTGTTCTTTGTAAAGGATGGTATATATCATCAGAGCATTGGGTCACTGAAATGTATAAAATAGCAATCCACAATGTTTTCTGATAAGAACTGTGTCTGTGCTTGTCAGATAACTTTGTTTTCCACAGTAGTCATTCGTAAAACACATTATGTGATGATGATCTGGTAACTAACAGAACTCATGCTCAGCCCAGGCCAAGCTCACATTCCTAAGAAAGTGCGTGGGAAGAAAAGCAGTGGTATTCTTTCTTCCATACAACCAGTATTATTACTAACATGATCCTGAAGGTTATCCTCAGCAGCATGTATAAAGTAAGGACAGAAACTGGAAAAAAAGAAGCAGCAGGACACGAGGGTTGTCATAGAATGAAAAAATGTTACTGACCATATGAGCCTCTGTGGGCATATCCAGGCCCTGTTCTGCCTGCCCTTCATTCTCTGATAGGAAAGAGCAGGCAACAGACCTATTTGCAAATATATTCTTAGACCAATTTGATTTTCACAGCACTGTGATGCCAGCTAACAGCAGTATAAACGTGTATCAGCAACAAAAGTTGATAAGCAGTAGCTGTTGCTCAGAGAGCATGACCAAGTGCTGATGAGACACAGTTAAACCTTCTGAAGGCAGTGAATGAAAAGGAAGTGAAAATCAACAGCAGTGGGCATTCCTTCTTTCACTGATTATCTCATGGGTTTCTCATTTTGTTCTTTCATTTCCTGTTTTACTTCCATTCTTCACACATCTCCCATAACAATATGTCAATAATTTACCAATCTACCACTTAGATCCCAACATAATTCTTTCAACTCATTTCCACACTTCAGTTTCCTTAGAAATTCATTTGCACATCTCCCCAGAAGTTTAAACAAAACGTGGTGCATTGATGTCCAGCTTTCTGCTCCCCTCCATTCCTCCTATCACTCTTGACCCCGGTAGCCCTTTCTTTGCAACCCAAGTTCCCAATCTACGTTCATTTACAACTCTCCCCTTTACTTTTCTGCTTCAATAACATTCTTAAATATTCAGTTCGTGTATGCTTTCAGAGCTCATGTCTTGATCAGACTGCTGCTTTTCTTTTTGTTTGCTCCATTCAATCAAAACTATACTACAGAACCTTTCTAGTCAGTTGATTTAATCAATTTTCTCTACTAGTTCCTCTACTTTAACTTTCCTTATGCCAGCTTTCCTTTCTGTCCCTTGCCATACTACCTAGTTCTTTCCCCTCCACCAGATTTCTTCACACCTACTTTCCCACAGCCTCTTCTCTGCTTTTTCCACAAGGCTCACTCTAACTATCCTCCTGTAAGTGTGCTGCCTTTGCCACTTGTGTGTTCACGAAGGCCCATTTATGGCTTGACAAGTGCATACAACAAATTGTAACATTTTCTGGATACAGGAAAAAAAAATACTTCCCACTGTTCTATGACCTTGATAAGCAATCAAATTTTACAGCTATAGCATCTTCTCTGTGTGTCATCTCCATTCTTCTGGTTGCTTTCTCTATTATAGCATTTTTTTCTCTTTTAATAAGCCCTTTATATTAAAGATCACATCATTATATTTGCACTTTGCCATTCTTGCTTATATTATGTTCCCAGACTAATGCAATAATTGGAATTATTACGGTTGAAGTAGCCATAAAAAAAAGTCCAGAATCACAATATTAGGGTGTAGGTGGGGTAGTTGTATTCAATATTAAGAGAAAGAAACCAAGGCAGTTCTAGAGACAGATACTGAAAAGCCAAGCTGTATCAGAACAAAATTGCTGACTTACAACTAGGATGAGAACAGAAGCAAAGAGATATGGAGATGAAGCAAATTCAAAGGATAGATCAAAGGAAAGAATAGACAAAAAGCAAGATTAGGAAATTTAGGCTGAAAACGAAAAGAAGGAAGAAGAAAAAGTAGGGGAACGCTGAACAGACATCTTGCTGTGGTGAGAGGCAAAGCTATGTACCACTATGCACCTCAGCCTCTCTGAAGCTCCTTCTCTGGGACACTCAACAAAAACACAACAAGACAACTGAGGAGCTTGTGTTTACCATTCCCCACTGTGAAAGGAACAGAATTCTTTGACAGAGAAGTAAAAGTCTGTCAAAGTAAGGGCCACAAATCTCTTCAAATATTTATAGTCACTTAGCATACTGAGAGGACTAGTGATTAATCAGCAAATTAATTTACTCCAAATGAAAGCACAAAAGGACATACGAGGAAGAGTCAAGCAGGCTTTGATCATAAATGCCAAGATTTTTCTTAACAGGCTTATAGGAAGAGCTGAGAAAAGAATGATAATGTCAGATACAGAAGTGTAGGTATATGGCCGTGAACATCTACCAGAAAGACTGAAACTTTTTTTAGAGTGTCTGTTTGGAAAAAGAGGCTTATAGATTTCTAGCCCAGTCTCAGTTGCATGAGAAATGGCTGGAAATTGTACCCAATGGTGAGAGAGAAACCCATAAGTTAGGGAGAGAAGAAAGCATTCCTAATAAAAGCCTTACACGTCTCTTCTATACAAACTTAGCAGAAAAGTGTTCAATCATCTTGCTACCAAGTTAATAAAGCATGTTAAGCATTGCTCTAAATTTTGACCGACTCTTTCCACTTGTCCACTTGACAATAATAAGAGGAAAATGATGGTTTCACCTTACATAAGCAAATAGTTCCTTCCAAAATTTGAGGATAAACTGAGCTCTTTGCTTAAAAGGTATCTGGCAAAGAAGAGTATCAAGCAGCAACTCTTGTGTCCAGTGCTGGGTTCGCACATCATTTGGAAAGCTCCACTCTACAGAGCCAGCCACGTGCTACTGTGACCAATGATTTAGTTTGAGTAATTATTTTCATAGGCCTTTTTGGCTAAAGATGCAAATATTTCCCAGAATTCACATGTAGCACCCCAGAAAGTTTTTCAAGTTGACTACAAACACAAAAAAATATATATATATTTTCAGCAATTCTCTATATTTTACATACTTGAAAAGAACACAGTTTGACAACAAAGACATTTCCCCCTCTTCCAAATTACTGCGTGTGGTTACTGTTTTGACCAGTCAGGTATGAGTCCTTTTCTTCCATGTAGTAAATTGTTAAGGAAGGTGGGAGCATTATTCATACTAGCAATTAGATGATTCAATGTTTGTTTGTATTCAGTATTTGCAATAAGGTGATTTGCATTTTAGCTGGTTGTTGAGTGATGACATCATTACTGGTCCACTGCAGTTGCCATAGAAACACAACTGGATTTTTCACAGGCCAGGCAATTGAAAAGCTTTAGAGATGTGCTTGTTTCTGGTTTTAATAAATGGCTTGTCAGTCACAGTGTTAACGTCTAATACCTTTTACCTTTTAAAGAATAGAAATAGTGAAGAGTAAATTATCTATACCCTAAGAAGTGTGGATTTGATAAGACTGATGCTAAATGATAAGTTTATCTTGCAGTTCAACCCTGTAAACAGATCACAGTTCCAACAGTGGAAGGACTTGTACCCAAAGCAAGCAGAATACTCTCACATGTAAGCATCCTCACTCTGGCTTAAACAGGAAAGTCCTAGTCATGGTTATCTTATACCTCTCTGCTGCATCTATATTTAGATGTTACTAGCTGTGCTTATTACATTACCATTGTAATGTAAAAAAACAAACAACAACAAAAAAATGCCAAGCCAAGAAGTGAACATTCAGACAGATATCCTCCTATTTAAATCTCCCATGAAATTAGAAGTACCTCAGAGACCCTTTGTGAATTTGACGCTGCCACTACACCCTGAATTTCTGCAAAGCTCACATTGCATATTCTCCAGGGCTATATTCCCTGAGCGTGGCACACTTTTGGAGTATGCAACATTCGGTATTTGCAGTTCAAGAGAGAACCTGGGTTGACCCTTTGCAAGATATGTTCAAAAACGAAAGCATACTTTTATGCTTGCATGGTTCTCTATAGCAATGCTAATCATAATTGTGAGAGGAGGCAATTATACAGGTGATTTCCCAGTTTACTGTTGAACTATGTAGGTTTTAAATTTAAAACACAAAACATTTTGAAATTTTCTCTTTTCAATAAAATAATGTTTAATTTTGGTTTAGATATTTTATAGTAAATAGTAATTTACATTTTTTAAGTTGCTTTGAAAAGAAAACCTAAGAGTCCATGCTTTCATAGAAGGTGTAAAAGTGTCACTTCACCCCAACAGCCTCTTGAAAAATCTTTCAGAAACACTTTTCATCAAAACCAGCGCGATCTTAATTCCTTACATTGTATTGAATGCTACAAATTTCAAAATAGACATGCTGGTTGGGATTCAGACTCACAGTATGAAGGCCTTATTTATGAGTGTATGTGAAGGCATGTTTACTCATATGCCTGTGTGTGAGGTAGGTGTCAAAGCTGTCATTGCAAACAAAGCAAATTCAATAAAATGTAGACAACACAGACTAAGCAGTGGTTTAGACAGCCAGGCAGTACGTCTGCTTTAGGGAGACTGAACCTGTTTCTAGGTTGTATTGACTTGCTCTCCAGTAACTACAATGGGATCTTAGTCAAGTGGCAGACACCCACACAGAGCCGCTTTAGCTTAGGTGTCAACCTTAGGTACATCTCCACCATACATTTAAAAAATGGTTTAATCCTTCCATATTGAAATAAACATAATAAAGAGGGCAATGGTAAAGTAATGCATTGTGTTCTCACTTGGAAAAGCAAAACTTGTGTGAGTGTATGAAAAAGCAGCCTCCTACGCAGGAGTAAACTTAGTGTCAGGGATGGCTTTAAGGTAAAGAGGGCCTAAGTGGACCGTTAAATTTGTCATGCAGTGAACAAGCTACTGGAGAGCCTTGCTCTCTTTACCCACACCGTAACAGCTCTGGCTAACTCAGTTCAACCCTAGGAACATTCATTTGCCTCCACAGCTCAAAACAGTTTAAAAAGGAAGAAAATCAAGCACTATGTGTTTCAAACCTTTATGCCTTGACACTATTCAAACTTACTATTTTCCTAAAATAAATGTTAAACAGACTTGCCAAAGTACATTTCTTTTCTGAGGAAAAAGTAGAGTTCCAGTGCAGACACTGGCATTTGTCTGTTCCAGAAATGAATCCTAAACCCACAGGAAACTTTCAGCAATTAAAAACAACAGCCAACCTAGCATATCTGCACTATCATTACTTAGCTCAGAAATGTTTCAAGGAAAGGCTGCATTTCCTTTTTTATTACCAAGTATAAACACTCATGCTTGGGACTGAACAAGCAACTTTACATTTCTTTTAATCACTGAGTTACTAGAAAGCAGCTTATCAGTACTTTAAAATGGAAAAAAAAAAAAAGTATTACAGTATGATTTGCATGCCTGGGTAATAATACTCAATGGTTTATTAAGGACTCTCAAGCTTTAAGCCATTCTGCAAAAAGCATCAGGTAATTACTTCCCTTGCTTAAGGAGATTATATAAGCATTTCTAAAACTGTGCAAAGAAATATATCCTATATTAAATTCTATTGGTTACAATTTGATATTCTTTCAATGGTGAACAATTACATGAACGTTTCTACTGAAGTCATCATGACCACTTCAGTAATGAAGTGTTCATCTAGATAACTAAGGGAAAAACTGCATTTTATTATTGCAATAATGTGAATAAAGCCTGATATTCTGTCAGATTTTTCTGCTATGAATATAACAATATAACCACTTCTGTGTGCACACAGAAGATGAGAAATTTTGTCCACTAGGATTTCAAAAAATGTTTTCCAAGTGCCTACAAAGAAGGATTTAGAGAAAATACCAACTCTGATGTAATTGCAGTGATGCCACTCCTGTGTATCCATGTATCTGCTACGGTACTTAAGCAATGGTGCCTCCCAAAATGAATAGGATGGAGTGGCATAGTAGAACAGCAGATAATAAATAATAAAAATAATTCTCCATTCAAAACCCTTTTGCAAAACATGTTTCTTCTCTACTTTAATTATAACCATTCTAATCCCAGCATTTCCATTTTTCTAATTGTTTACATGTTTTATTTAACACTGAAATCTTTTATTTATACAGGGTTGTGTGGGTAATTTATTTATGACAGAGGTTACTTAACTGAACCAGCAGTGAATCATGCATAAACGCACCTGTGTCTGCAGGGAGCTCAAGTGAAGCCACTCAGATCCAACACAGCTCAAAGATCTACTCTGATGCAGTGATGCTTTGGGATATGACCTTCCTCATGGCACTTAGCTTTTCCTTTTAAAAGAGTGTTAAAAGAACGTTGAGGTGCAGAGGGTGCCACCTGATATACAGTGTCCACTGTAGCTGTGTGTATCCCACTCCCTTCCAAGTCACAGGTTTATTAACTCCCGGTTGTAGTTCTGGAGCCTCCAGTACCAATCTGTGCCTGTGCTTTAAGATCTCTGCTGTCACCCCGTGGCTTTTCTGCTCTGTGCTGCAGTTTATTCTACACTTACAGGCGCTTCATTCCACATAGAACAAGTAATTATCTGTTAGCTGTAAAAATAACAAGAAGCATTGCAACTGCACAACCATAGAGAGCTAAACAAAAGCTAAACAAAGTAGGTAATAGTCACCTGGTCATTAAATAATTGGATAATTAGATTTAACTGCAAGCTAAAACATATCACC
Source organism: Anser cygnoides (assembly GCF_040182565.1). Lineage (NCBI taxonomy): Eukaryota > Metazoa > Chordata > Aves > Anseriformes > Anatidae > Anser > Anser cygnoides. The sequence continues at coordinate 51,607,038 of NC_089875.1, read as the reverse complement.
AGGAAGGCCAAGACAAATCTGGTAAAACCTGTGCTCTTAGCCTAGCAGGAAGCCTATGGCCCTTTACAAGCTCTAATATCACCAAATTTACTGAGCTACAGCATTATGTATGTCATCAGAAAGGACACAGGTAAACTTAGCTGATGGTCTCTAAGTCAGAGAAAAAAAAAATCAGCAACAGTTTTTGTGTTTTTTTTTTTTTTCCCTGTAGTAAGAATGGATCTAGAATCTACCTTTGAACACCATATGTGATAAGGCTGACAAAATAACATGCTTGAAGTTAAGTCTACTGAAGTTATGAGTTATACAGGAAATAAGGTAAGACTTGTATCTGCTTACAGATATACATACATAGGAGGGTATATTTATATGCTTAATTGTCTGTATTATAACCCAGAGTAACAAGCCACATATGTATAATGTGTACATGCCTAGTCTCTCCCTAGTCCTTCCTGACCTGTCTGCTCAGCCAAACAATCCAACAACCAAATCCCAAAGGAAACATCTACAAAAGGATTTTGAACCCTGCCTTCAGAAATCTTTAAGGAGAATCACTGTTCTAATCTTCTATTCAACCCTACATGGTCACCACAAACCCAACACACTTCACTGCAGGATGCCACCTGAGTGATAGGAAATTTTTCATTCTACAACGTGGCAGGCAAGATCACAACTTCTCATGCAAGGCTTTTCTTATGTTGATCACTATATGTTGTTGATACCATCATGTGACTTCTTCTGTATATGATTGCTTCCTTTCTGCTGTTTGCATCACCTTCCATCTATGTTCATCTCTATCTTCATTGTTTAAATATTAAATTTTTAAAACAATCCCATTTTAATCTTGGTCTTTTATTAAAACATTTATGAATATTGCATAGATGCTATGGGAACCAAAGAGTGAAGCAATGATTTGTATATCCACCAAGCTGGTGAGCAAAGAAGCATCTTTTCCATTACATTCTGTATGACTGCAGGAAAGATTTAGGGAAGATGCATTCCCTATGGGAAGGAAACCTATAGGTTGTGAGGTAAGAATAACTTACTCGAGGTTATATGAAAGCTTTCTGTTTCAATACAATTTTTGTTTGGGGGAGGGGGAGGGAGGTGGGGAAAAGAAGTAAGAGTGCACTGTGGAAGGTTCCACTTTCTTATATCAAATTGTTCCATATTCTATTCACACTATCTGAAAGAAACAGTTTATTTTCACATTATGGTATTGTCCTTTATAATATAGACCTTCACAGAAGGTGATCTTCTCAAAAGGGAACAGGAAACCAAAAATATTCAAAGGAAAATCCTTCACATTTGAGACAGCTATGTCTAGCATATTTGAAATTTCAACCAAACTGTTGGTATGGCAACAAAAACATTCATAGTTCAAAGGTAGAATTGGTAGTGTGAGATATGCCACAAAAATACATTTTGAAGCCTCTGTTATTTGATTAGTTTTAAGGACAGATGCTCCTTGTTAGATATTTTCCAAAGAATAAATACCAAAAAGAGATATTTAAAAATAATGATTGTAAATGATTACCATTCCCTCCAAAGCAGCTAGGAAAACATTTTCCTGACCAGTCTCATATAACTTAAGTTGATCATACGCATTTGTGAACATAACTTGTGTGTTGGTTTGCTTTTTTTTTTTTTTCCCTTCTTTCCTTTGGTGCAGTTTCTGAAGTTTCACAGCAGGGGAATTTGACTGTAGAATAAAAAAATGATCACATACAGCACACACATGGGCACCTTGTAGATACAAACATATACTTGTAAGCATCAAGCAAAAAAGGCATTTATGAAAACTAGCCTTCATCTCAAATTAACTTCAGTTATAGTCTGACTTCCAAAATCCTTTTGATATGATAGAGCAAAAGATTCATCTAGACGTTCTCTGAAACACATGGCACATGGAAGCTCGCTCCTTCTTGTACCGTGTGTCTGCCTCGTTTGCCTATGCATGTCCTGAACATGCTTCACTAGAAGAGATGTTGCCAAATCTATGATTTAGCCCTCTTACATTAAAAAGCAATAGTCATTTTATTGTTTATAGCTGTACTAAGAGCACATACAGACAGATGTTTAGGCAGATGTGCTCATTCTCCCTGTACAAAATTAAAAACTGGTATAAGGCACCCTGGCACATCTATCTGATGTTCCCCACATGATGATCTTAGCCAAAAACACTCATCATCCCTGAGCAGAGAGCATTCAGCACCCCACTTAGGTGAAGCTACACTGTGCCGTTTTTAAGGATGATCCAAAAGGCTGTGTCACTATCTTTTCTTCTCAATGAATGAGAAAGCAGCTGTAAGAGTAAAATCCAGCATCTGAATTCCACCTACTGTGACAGAGCACGGCCAGATGATTAAGTCTGTGAACTGCATCTATCATGTCCAAGTACACTGGTAAAACGGATCCCAGAACTGTCTTCTACCCTCTTTACAAAAGTAACTAAACACCGCAGTGTAGTTCTTTAAATGTCCTTATCCACCTACTCTTAATGAAAGCATTATCAATGCCACAAAAGGTAACCTCATGATCATCATATATCACCAGTAACTGTCTATCTCATTTTCATTCAGTGCAAATATTTCACCTCACCGATACATTACTAAAGCATATTAGATAAGCAGATAACGTGAATTTGCTGTATAGAGTACTCTAGTAATGTAAACACTCCAAGAAAACTGGCAAAAGGTATAGTTTGTGATGCTTGGCAAGATAAAGCAGTACACGAAAGCAACACATCTTCAGAGAAAACAAACAAGCAAACCAACAACACGCATTTCATCGTTTTCAGTACTTATTTTCCTCTAAGACATTTACTTCCATTACCTGTATAGTATCCGTATAGAGAGAAGGGGTGGAGGGAGAGTCACTCCAGCAAGCTTTCTGGTAAACTCTGCTTCTACACTATGCTCTGCAATTTAGCCAAATCCTTAACTGGAATTCTGTGATGCAAGGCCTCTTGAGAGTAATCAACCACTTGCTTTGTTAAATCACATTTTAAACTTATGCTATAGTGGGCAGATACCAGTTCTCAACAGTCAGCAAATCTCATTTATTGTGTCCACGGTCACATTTTCTACTGTGAACCAAATAATCCATCTCTTCCTTCACTTTGTCCGAAGCTGTTACTGTGCTTAATTTCAGTCTGTCAGTCTGTGTGTACACCAATGAGTCTCCTTCAGGTTTAACGGGCCTTGCTAAGCTCTTAAAGTAATAAATGTAAAAAGAAAGAAATTTCCAATTTTTTGAAGAGTTAAGAGTGTTTACAACCCAGCTCAGTATCCACTTTTTTGGAGTGCAAATGAAATGTTGGAAAGCTGAAGGAATAGCAAACTCCATTTGCAATGCTAATTGCATTACATTAAAAAAAAAAATACCATTTTTATCTTTTCTTATATCCTCTTTATGCCAGAATTCCATGTATTTTTTCAGATTATGGAGTGAAACACTCTTTTCTTAATGGATATGCAGTACTAAGTAATTTATACAAATTTATTTCAGTAACAAATCATTTCCACAAGTACCACAACTAACAAAGCATCAATTCCCTACCTATCAGGGTTCTGCATTCCTAGACAGCTCCCCCAAGGAATACCTGCTGATTTTCTGCTACTTCCTTCTTTTCTGTGACCTCACACTCAACAGAATTACCTCTGGTCCACCTTTCCTAAGCCCTTTCTTTGTTTCTGCAGCTCCTCCCACAGCCCATGGCTACCAGCTGGGAAAGAGGGAGTCAGCACTGTGTGCTGCTTCCAAGCCCCATCCATGCTACCTGCCTGGCCAGGGATGAGGTGTCCTTGGAGAGCCAGAGGGCACAAGTGGCCAGGTGAGCTCCTGCCATGTTCTTCCCTCCAGTAAGGGCACTGCTTTGGCATTTCCCCTCTGCACAGATACTGATTGTGGTCAGGCTGGTAGGGACTTAAATCCTGATGAACTCCACTTCTCTGCCAAATCTCTTTGGAACTGCCAAGAGCCTCAATACTTATTCTAGGCTGCCTGGTAGGCAGGCAGATGGCCTGATCAGCCAACTTTTTTCTTCTGTAGAAGCTAGGTCAAGAAAGAGAGTGAATTTCAGCTGAATTAATTCCCTTTCACATTCACTTTTCTAGCTAAAATTTTAAAACTACATTTGATTTTCCATAATGTAAAAGTAAACCTGCCCTCAATGTCTTCCATTTGAAATGTTCATCTGAACATGAGCTAACCCACTGCTAGCAAAGTAGCAGCAGTGTCTGCTCTAAGAGCAAAAGGGATGGGCACTGCAAATACCTGTGTCAATAGATTACCTACCCCTTCCTCCTCCAGTCTGCCACCTTTTCCTAGATGAATATTGCTATTAACCAGTCCTTCCTGACCCACAGGAGTTAAAACAAGCTGCTGCTAGTCACAGACTCTGCTGGAGCTAAACCCACATTTTTTCACTGAAACAGAGCAGGTAGTATTCAAATGATCAGCTCCACCAGTAAATCTGCAGGCCTGCAAAGTTGGGTGATGGGCCAATCAATTTTGTTCTCTGTATATTCAGATTCAACAGATCTCTCTCCACAAACCTACACTATATGAGCTTGCATGAAGCACTGGAAGAATCCTCTACAGAGGATATCAGCGTGGTGATGGTGGTAATGATAATTTCCAGCTAAGGGAAAAGAAAACAGTTGAGCAGTTGTAGCATCATTAGCTGGCATAACCGTAAAGCAAATATGTAAGATATACTATATATTATTTTTAAAAGCATGCAAGAGTATTTCTGAGTTTTTTCTTGTGAAGTGGAATTGTATGTTAAGTTTAAGGGCATTCCAGCAGGACAGTGAAATAAGAACTTCAGCAATCTCATAAATGCAGTCATTCTAGGTAATGAAATGCCCCAGATTCTAAAGCTTCTCCAGGACACAGTCAACTGTTTTCTTAATTATACTTTTTTATTCTTACAGACAAATAGATCACAAATATTTATGTTTCTGCTTGTATCTCTCTCACCATTATCCAGAGTCATATCCTTTTTATTTCACACAGAATATTTCCTATTACTGACTAATGGTACATTTCTTGCTAATGTGAGATGCTCACTTCAGTTCAGAAACAAGTAGCATATCTTTATTTTTTCCTCCCTCCCCAGTTTTTCCTTTCATGAAAAAGCTATTTTTATTTTAAAATATATGATTGGGAAGCCTTTGAACATTGTTGTGGGAGACAAAGTAATCTTAGTGCATTCAAATAATTTCTTTTAAAAATAAATACCCATAAGAACCAGATAGTTTACAGAATTGGGATGTGAAGCTTTCTATCAGCAGTCAAGTTCAGTCTTACTGTAGAAAGTAGAAACTTACTGAGTAGATTACCATATCAGTGACTGCTACCGAAGGTTTACAGACGTGAATCCATTTTTTAATGAAAAAGAGTACCATTGAACCACAAACACATCTGACGTCAATTGATATCACCATACAGAAAGCCAAAGATGGTTCTCCTCTTTAATTTTGAGCATTACGTTGTCAGGTGTTACACTATATCTGTTTTGTACATAAAGGAAAGATTTCTTACTGATTCCCTTTAGTATCCCACATGACAACTATCTTCACTTTTTTTTTCCAAAAATAGTTTGAAAAATGAATTAATATATTTTGATTAGATAGCACACATTTATCCCCTGTGATCTTCCTTATATAACCAAATTGTCATTTGACTTTCAGCATGTTTTTACTTCAGGACAGCTGAGAGAAATATACAGGAGCAATCAGTATTCATAGGTAACACCTGATTACACAGAGCTCTTCTAATCTATAAAGCAACAGCAAATCATTAATACATTAATTCTCTCAACATTCCTGTGGATATGCAAAGACAAGAAAGCAATACTAGACCCATTTCACAGACTGCAAAAAGACCTGGCATTTACATGGGTGATTTATGCAGGGCCACAAAGTAGAAAGAATAATGATAACTCAGCATTTTCTTTGCATCAAGCTTCAGCTAAAGACTACTATCTCCCTTCTCTAAGCTGAAAATAACATACAGCCCCTAGTCTGCAATCCATAAAACTAGTCAAATAGAAGTAGCAGTACAATCCTAATTTTTCCTGGAAAAAATAGGCCAATAATGTAGCTCATATCGTGGTACAATTAGAATCACTGAAGGTTACTGCTTTAAAAGGTGCTGCGAAAAAAAAAAAAGGCAAAGAACAGGTGTTTGTGCTGACAGGGATCAGTATGAAATTCAATATGTGTTTCTGTTCTCTTGGTAACCCCTACTTCATAATTTTTCATGTCCAATTTTAATGACCGTAGATGTTCTGAAAGTCAGCTATTCCAAAAATATCAAGCAGTGATTCAAAAAGTGTTCCCTAGTAATGCAGCAGCACCCTACCACAAAATTTAGGATTCAGAGTGTCTCATGACTTGGTTTCATCTAAAGAAAACACTACCCGTGTTTGTCAGTCACCTCCTAAGCAAGTAGAAGCCACAGAGCATGAACATGCCCATAAAGACCAGTCTCTAACAAGTGTATTCTATTGTATTAATTTTTTTTTAAAGTACATTTGATTGCACTTGTTCTCTATTGAATGGTCTATGCTGCCATAAGTGAAACACTTGCCAGACTGCAAGGCAGTAAGATTCTTTATGAAGCAAACATGCAGTAGCCAGGATAGCCAGCAGCTGTTCCTTAACTTTGGTCTATGAAACACAGTAAGTAGTCCTTACCATGTCATAACCAACCAGGAGAACAAGTCTGCAGCTGTGCTCCCAGCACAGCACTGCAGTCCCTCCCTCACCACATATGCTGACACATCAAATACATCATCTGGGTTCAGCAAAATTTTTATCAGGTCCTGCTCATACACAATGGTCTGGTGAAAAAGAAAAGTTAGGGAACAACTCATCTGTAATAATCACAATTGTGGAAGAAACTGCTGGTTAAAAACCTCAGTGCTTGAGATTCTTGACAGGCTCACTCCATTATTAGAACATGTTAATTAGTGTATGCTCTCTGGTTTTCTCCCTGCTACTCTTCTTGGCATGTAGGAAAAAAAGAAGTTGAAAATAAGCGTTAATTCACCTTGTAAATTAACACGTACCCAATAGAGAGGTGTTATTTGACTATTTTCAGTTTGACTAACTCCATAACACTTTAAAAACAAAAACAAGAACAAAACCTGCATGAAATTAGCTGCCAGTAAGAATCTTGTATCAAATATCACAGCCACAATGTGTTGATGAACAGGGTTTTTCATTTTGATGCAAGTAGGGAGAGTGTCAGCTGGTAATCAAGAAAGTGCTTAGCAAGATTTTCTTTCTTGCAATAAATTCCAAAAGAGAAGGGAGGTGTCTGGTGTGAGACAAACCGAGAAGGGAGAGGAGAAAAGAAATTCTTGCTCATCAGCAGACCAGAAGTCTTGAAAGATTCAATAATAGTAGCCATGATAGTTCACGGCTTCTTTTAGAACAATGTTCCTGGTGCTGTGTATCCAGGCACCAGGTTACTTCTGGGCCTTTCTGATAACTATTAATCTTCTAGCTCAGAGCAGAGCAGTTCCCAGTATGGGAGTTACAGGAGACGTTCAAAAGAGCTAAGCACATGGAGAAAAGTCTAGCCTTGTTTAGGAATGCTGAGCAGTTCTGAAATCTTTCCTACACTGCTAAAATCCTGACCAGTATGACATGGGTTAGAAGGAAAGAGAAGGAAGGAAAACTGATGGCTTTCCTTCTCAAAGTAGAACAGAATTATTCTGAAGTATTTGTGAGCCAGCCATATGTGCCTAGCAAACATGTCTTTTGACTCTGGCAATACACCAGAGAGAACCCTGCAGAGAATACCAACCCAGGGCAAGGGGACCTTGCCTGGGGATGTGGGACCTGGGCAGGTTGTACCTGGCCAACAGTGCCAAGCCACTGATAATTAAAATGGCATCGACAGCTTTTATGCAAGTGGCAGCTTGAAATACACTATTATACATTGTCTGTGAAAGTCTTTCTGTACCCCCGCCCAAAAAAAAAAAAAGAAAAAAAAAGAAAGAAAGAAAACAACAGCAATGTTTTCCAGATTTTGATTGGTGAAATTGTAATTCTGGAGGACCAACCGGAGACAGTTGCTGCTAACTACAGAGATAATGACACTGATGATATGCTGTCTTTTGCTGTAAATATCACCCTTTGTTCCTCAGAATAAAGGGCTGCTATTTACTTGTTTGTTGCAGCCAAGGTTCAGTTTCTCCTGTAGGTCAGAGCAGAAGATTACTTAATTACATCCTTTTATGACAGAAAGTCACTGATTCACATCTGCCTTTGTATCAGAGTATATCCGCCTTTCATCTAGCTATATTAATTGCATCAAATATACAGTCTGCATGCTGGTGTAAATGAAAAGTACATCTAATTTTCTAATACAAACAATAGATTCAGGAAATTAGTCATATTTTAAATTGAAAAGTTAGGACACTGTTCGTTAAATAATTTAAAATTTGTTTTCATATCACGGTTGATTGTCAACATGAAGCCAAATTACTTTTCTATTACCACGAATACGAACTCAATCTTTAAGCATGTCCAAAGAAGGGCAAAAAAGCTGGTGAAGGGTCTAGAGAACAAGTCTTATGAGGAGTAGCTGAGGGAGCTGGGGTTGTTTAGCCTGGAGAAAAGGAGGCTCAGGGTAGACCTTACTGTACTCTACAGCGAGTACACTACTTGTAGCGAGGTGGGGACTGGTCTCTTCTCCCAAGCACCAAGTGATAAGACAAGAGGAAATGGCCTTAAGTTGATCCAGGGGAGGTTTTGGTTGGATATTAGGAAAAAATTCTTCACTGAAAGGGTTGTGAAGTGTTGGAACAAGCTGCCCAGGGAAATAGTTGAGTCACCATCCCTGGAGGTCTTCAGAAAAAGTGTAAATATAGAACTTAGTGACATGGCTTAATGGTGGACTTGGCAGTGCTAAGTTAAAGGTTGGACTTGATGATCTTAGAGGTCTTTTCCAGCCTGCATGATTCTCTCCCTCTCTTTAAACCTAAATGTAAATTAGGTCCTCTTCTCTGTCTAAAATAGCTCCAAGGTTACTTATAGCATTCATTAGCTCTGAAAAACTTCCAACACTAAACTTTAGAAGCTAGTATTAAACGCCTAAAACTTTTCAAGGAAAACTAAATTGTAAGGAAGCTGAACAGACCATGTCAGTGACAAGTTCTGTATCCATAGGTTTGCAAGCTTAAGGAGCTCTCTAGCTTTTAGTACATAGGAGAAGTTGGTTGTTCTGTGACACTCAATAGAAACCACAAACAAAAAAGGAGTCCAGAGGTATCAAAGCAGTTGCCAAGGCCCCGGAGATTTACAGAGCTCTCGGAGATCCCTCTCCTGAGCTTCTGCAAGGACAGAAGAGCCTCCAGTGCTGTTGGCCTTAGCTATGGTCCCATTTCTGAACCAGCACCCTTGGGCCAGCTCTCCTCACCCTAACTATGCCAAGCAAAAAACTCACTGGAGACAAATTCAGGCTTTTCTTTTCCTGTAAGTCCCAGTTTCAACATTTTTCTCCTCCCCAGGGTTTGTCAAGTACAACTTAATCACCTTGAGACTCTTATGCCTTTGGAAACAAAATACTCCCATCTCACAACTAAATTTAACATTAATCAGGACAAAAACGTCTCAGCATTATAACTCTTGGTTTCTGTACCAATAAAGAGCTTGTGTGCTACTGTAGATATGACAAAGAAGGTATGTGAATTGTACATATTTATCTTTTCCAACATTAAGCTCATTTTATGAAGAGACATAGAAATGTAGATAATATGAAGTATAAGGCTGGAAAAAATGACAAGGAAGAACATGGCTGCACTGGCTACTCTACTAACATAAATTTATACACTTGCTAAAAAACGTTTTGATGTACAGACATCCCCTTCTTCTCTCAAAACATCATCACATTTTTTAGCCACGAGATATATGATAGAAACGAACAGAGAAACTGAAAGTTCAGTTAACTCACCCATCAGAAAGCTCAGTTCTTAAATCATAAGACTAAATAGAATTTAAATAAAACCCTAAACATGGTACATGGTGAGTAAATAAAGAACAATGAGATAACTTTTGTCGTCATGACAAGTATATCACATATGTTAACAGTATGAAATACATGATTATATAGACACTGTAAGAGAAAGGAAAAGATTAGACCAAGGTCAAATTCTACTAATATAAACTAGTGAATAATGTTTTCAGAATCCTCTTAGCTTTTTAACACTGACATAAAACTGTATCACTCTCTTCCATGACTACTGTGTTGAATACTTAGTTATCCTTGAATATATCAGTTAACAAACCTATGTCTAACAAGAAGTCATTTTATGCCATACAATTGTTACAAACACCTCTGCTAGCTTTTTGATCAAACTCATTTCCTGACCTTTGTGACTGGCATATCTCAGCTTATTTCTTGTTTCTGAATTTTTCTGCCTTTCTTTGTTTTCGAGTCATGTTTAATTAGAGTGACTAAAGCCAATCTAGAGGTATTTTGGCTATAACCTTTACTCACTCTTTGCTAAGCCACTGTTATTGTAGGCTGCTTCTTAAACTATAACAATCTTATTGCTAACATTTTATACTTGTAATAACTTAATTAGTAGCCCAGAATATAAGGTTAAACTATAAGTGCATGCTTTTCATCATTACCGCACAACATCTTGAAACCCTTTATTTACCTTTGCCTTTATAAGCCCTTTCAAGAAATCAGCATTAAACACAGACCATGTGTGCTCTATAATATCTCAGTTAAATCACTATCAAGGTCTCAATTTTATTTTTTTTTTTCCCCCAACAGTAACCAGACAGACATTTTCCAAAATTTTATTCTGTGGAATCTTAAGTGCACACTTGAGAGTTTTTCTGGACAGTAGCAACATCCTCTCCTTGACCTTGCAAACTGAAGCCTTAAACGAGTTACTGAGAAATACCCCTTCACTCTCACCACATTTAGGATCCAGTTTTAACAGACTTTATATGGGAGACCATGGAGTTCACAGTAAGCAGCTTCTCTCAAAATGATTGATGGCAAAGCAAGGAGGTGGGGTTTGTTTGTTTTAAATGGGACTAATCTATTACTTTTGCTTTCCAAATGGTTAGTTTGTGGTAGCTGTGGTGGGCAACCAAGTTATCTCATCTGTTCCTAAAGGAGTTCCATATCACTGGTGGTCATTACTTTTCTGTGCTATCCAGCTAAAGGATTAGAGTGTAAATTCACCATTAGATACAGGGATAACAGTATCCAAAATAACCAATCAGCCAGCTTAACATGTCAAAGCTGAGGGACAGTATCAACTTAAGTCCATTACTTATTATGAAGATGCACTGACTAGAAAATCTTTACCTTTTCCTATTAAAACTTAGGTATAACAGCTGTCAGAAAATAAATATCATGTACTGGAATAATCATTAGAAACTAGACCCTAAATCAAGTTCAGATTTAAGTTTTTGTTTGTTTGTTTTTTCTCCAGCTTCAATATTTTTGAAATAAGTATTTCCAGTGTTGCTGGCCTCTTCATTGCACAGAGAAGTATCCTTCAGCATTTTATTCTAATTTTTAAATATATATATTTTTTCAGCAACTTAGAAGTCAATATGATGCACAGACTGTTTTGAAACAACAGTTACTGGTACATCCAGCCTTCAAAGGGCCAAAGACTATGCATGACCAGCTTCATAGTACCAGCACCTCCATGAAAGGGCTCTGTATCCTATTTCAGTCTAGATACAGTCTGACTTCATTTAAACATCACTAGCATAAGAAGGCAAGAATTACACAACTGGGACACTGCCTATCAACAGTCTCCACAGGTTTCTGTACTGCAGTGGCTATAATCGTATCAGAACTGAACTGTGAATCAATGTGAAGGTTTAGCATGCAGGATGCAGGCTTAATAAGCTGGATTTTGTGAAGTGGAGTGAAGCCGCGGAGTTAAAAAACAGGCAGCTGTAACACAATAGTTTTATATGATCTAAAATACAAGAATCTGGGAAAAAAAATCAGTTAGCGAAGAGGCACTGAGTCAGAAAACAATGTGAAAATGACCAACTCAACAGAGTATACAAACAGACAACAAAAGGAAGTAAAATAGGGCATGGGAATATTCAGTGAAATGAAAGACCAGATGTGCTGTGCAAGTGCCTTTTTTAAAATAAAGCTATTCAGAACAGGAACATTGCCCCTGCTCCAACCTGTACAGCCCCAATAAGAAATGCAAGGACAGAAATGGGAAGCCCACATGGGAGAAACAACCACATTTCTCAGAAGACTGAAGTGACAGAGAACAAGTAAAACTACACCAAAACGTGATCTCCAGCTCACACCTGATTTAAAAGAGACCCCTCTGGTAACAGGGGAGGTTGTTGCCTCCTCACTGAGGACCTTCTCTCCCTCCTCAGCAACAGATCTACTGCTATCGACACAGGATCCTTCCCTGCCCTGACAGACAGAAGTCTTTCATGTAAAGCCTCTTTCTTCCCCGTTCTATAAATGTCTTCAAATCCCCATGTCAGATGCAGGAATTGGAAGTCTGGTTTTCTCTTCCTTAATTTTGGGTACGTGTTTCCCCAGTAACCAGTGGAGTGGCAATAGGGAGACAGAGGGACAGACAGACAGACAGCTGCCCTCAGGGAGCAGCTCCAACAGTTGTAGGGAGCTCACAGTGACTGCTTTTTCTTGCTCAGGTAGTACAGGAAAGAGCTTAACCTTTAACAGGAGGACTGTGGGCCTGAGCAACCTCCTCTGAGTCTATTCTGTCTCTAACAGAGTACTGTGTATATATTTATATACATATATGTATATATATACACACACACATAGAATCTTTCTAGGGAGTTGTTTATTTAGGGAGCATTCACTCTGTGCTCTCATCATGCATATATTTTTATCAATATTTATGAGAGAAGCCAGCACTGAAGTCATATATGTTACACTCTACATCTTAAGGCCATTCTCAGACAGAAGTGCTGCATTTTGCACAAAGCTGCTTCACACTATTACAGAAAAAAACTTTTCTGCCATTTGGGCGAACGCACTGGCCACTGGTTTTACCCCAAAAGGGTTTGGATGCCTTGTAGATAGCTTTGTCACAGATCACCAAGTTCCTTAAGGATAAACAGAAACTGACCTTCAGTAAGGATTTTGAAGCCAAGTCACTATTCTGTGGGAAGTCAATGCAAATAGATTGATGGATTTGATGTGCCCATGGTAACCTGAGCTGCTGAGGAAGTGTGTCACAGCGTCTCATACTCATAAGGACTTGAGTCTATGTAATTACATTGTGTTGCAGTAGTTCACAAAGCAAAAATTTTAAGGTTTATATTACTATCATTATCCACAAGAACACGATGGAGTCTCAGACTACAGAAAATGGTGGGAGATTTTGGTACGTGGAGTCACTATCAGCAGGGATTTCAAAAGCATTATTGAAACTACAAAGAAATGGATGAATAATACATCTGCTAGAAATTACACTTGAGGGAAGATCAAAATTATTCACCAATTTGGAAATCATGGAGGGTTAAATATTATGACAATTTATTTTGACATTCTCTGGAAGAAATAGTTTCAATATTTTCAAAATAGGAACATTCTGACTTTCTACTTTGAAATAGCATATTTGTTTTGAAATTGACACAACATTGTTTTGGATTTAACAAAAATGTTTCAGGTTGGCAAAGAATAAAATTATTCTTCCTGCTGGGAAAAGGAAACAAACTATTAAACTCATTTAAAGTTGTTTCAACTTGTTGTTATAAGCATTGCCTCCAAAGTGTTTAGTTCAGCCACTAGACTTTCAAAAAGATCAAATGCATCATTCCTACAGCTCTTTGACCAAAAAAAAAAAAAAGGAAAAAAAGGAAAACAAACAACAAACGAAAAAAAACTGGAGACGTATAACTTTAAAGGACCCCAGTTCTGTGGCATCCTTTCCCTTGACTACTATCCCACTGCCACATAAATTGAATTCCTAGATTTTAAAACCAAGATAAGCAGATGCGTATCACCTAGAGTACTGTACAGCCGTTTCTCCCACTGTACATTTGCCCTTATCATTTAGCTCCCCTTGTACCCCATAATAGTCAACAGACTCTGGCTCCTTCAAGAAGGATGTAAATCTCTACCTACCTTGTGGGGGGATTTCAGTTACACAGCAAGACTCCTGCTTTCCAGACTAAAAATTTGTGGCAATTTCATTTAAATGAATCACAGAGCTTTATATTAAGTTACATACAACGTGGGATAATGCAGTCAATACAACAGTTCATGTCTTATTTTTATGTTAAATTCAATTTATTCTAACAACATCTCCACTATTTCAGCTTTTCAACATGCTGCAGACTTAGGCATTAACAATGCATGAAGTTTATTTTAGAGGCTGCCAGGAACAGAGCATTGGAGAATCTGGGCAGGTAAGAGGCAGATACATGAAGCCCTCCTTGCCTGGGGACACATGAAAGTGATTTGGGATTAACAAGAGAAGTAAATTTGAATCTGGTAAAATACTTGGCAATGAAACAGTGACTCTAAGATTGTAAAGCCTAGTTCTGCAGGGAACCATGGTCTCAAAGTCATAGACTACATAGAGCTCTGAATATTACTACTGACTCAAAAATAGTTTTCTCTAACAGAAGTATTCTGGAATAAGGAAAGCTTGAGTTTTTAAAAAGATGAAGGAGTAGATTCTGTACTATAGTTCTTCTTGGCTCAAGCCAGGGAAAGGAGGAGGATGACATAAGGTAGTTCTCTGTCATTTTGAAGTATCTGTTTTTGCAGCTCTGTCAGAGAAACTGAAGCTTTACTCAGTGCGCCCATACAGTTCGAAAGAACTGTGCCACTTGAATACAGACATATTCCTTTCCACTCTCCTAGCAAACATTCTTCCAGGGTCATCAGGACAGGTGGCACAGCTGCTCATGTTGATCCTGAACACCTCCTTCACTGAAGCACTGAGGCTGCTGCCTCCAAGCTGAGTCAAAAAGGGGCTTCAGTAAGTATGTAGAATTTATCCTAACACTGTAGCAAGTAGCTTTTCAAAACACAGAGAGGGAAAACACACCTCTTCTGCTTGGTGTTCAATCTTTCTTGTGTATTCCTTCCCAAGTCATTTGTGGTTCGGTTTTATGTAGTGACCAGCAAACCCAGTCCTGGGCCAAGGTCCCCCCTGAGCATGGCGCTTTGCACAGACCTTGAAGACTGTTCCATTCCTAAAGCATTTGTAGTCTGTAGAACCTTAGAAACAGTGCATTTACTCACAAAGATACGCGAGGACAAACATGATGTTATGTCTAACAAACGATGAAAATAAATCCAAGTAGACTCCTGTTCTCTTTCCCATTAGGAAGACATGATTAAATTTAAAGCCAACAAATGTAAAGTACACTGAAGACATACTCTTATATTCAGACTAATGTGTGGAACTCACAGACGCCACTGAGTTTTTGTGGAAGTAAATAGCTTGGGATGCTCTCAACAAGAATCAGGTATTAACAAACAAGCATATCATCTCTAATGTCCATACTGAGGATGAAAATTATAAGGAACGTCAGTCATCTGGCTTGAGACAAATCAGCCAGTCAGCAAATACGCTTGAGAGATGTTTTTTCACAAAGGAGAAAAAATGGAAGTGAAAGATTTCCTTTGAATCAGAAACACTGAATATTCACCTCTGATAAAAGCACAGTCCTAGAAGACATGGACAATTTTCTGTCTTAACAGGTGAGCACTACGTATCAGAAAGTTATTCTCAATTCACACCCACCTTAGCAGCACTCCTGACCAAACAGTTGTTCATGATTCACAGCACCATGAAAACAGAATTCATCCCTTAATGCTGGAGAGCTCTAGCAACTACAGCAGTGTTCCTGTATTGAATCCTGATGGGCTAACAGCACACTGCTTTCTCCAGTTTGGAGTCATGATTCTGCTTCCATTACTCAGAAGTGCAATTTATAGAGACTCAGCTTGTTTCATTTATCTAACACATCTCAGGTTTGATCAGCATTGACAATCCTTGCCTGAAACCAAAACCCTATCACTCACCATCTCCTCATTACTTACAGAATATCGTAATTCATCCTCTCTCACTTCCACATTCTATTTGCCTTCTTACCTACATTGTGTGTTTTCTTTCTCACATCTTATCACCACCTCTTCTCCTTTCTAAGCCTTTTACCTTTCCTACTTTTTAATTCTGCCTGCCTCTCTCTATGATTGCAACTCTTACCACTGCTGGAGTAGCGGCTTGTGCAATTACCTAAGTTTATGCTTCCCATCTAAAAAGTTTTCCAAAAAAACACGCTGGCAAACAGAAAAAATAAATCAGTCATATTTCAACAGAGCTCCAGAGAGACTTTATTGTGCTCTGTCATCCTCTATTTCTATTCTCATGCTTACCAGAGAAGTGGTGGCAAGCTTCTTGTGAAGGCTTTAAACTCTCCATTCCCTTTCTGGGTTCATTTAACATACATTGTAATCACACTGCTGAGACAAATTCATTTGAAATGCATGCAGATTAACGCATCTAATTTTGTACTCTAGGTGTTCTAGCCTTGGCATTGGCCTTAGCAGTGGTACTTTCAATAACATGCAGTATCTCATTTGTTTGCTTACATTATAATACCTCTGAGTAAGTCCTCACATTTACTCAGTTTGCAACTCTGAAAATGATCAACTGCCAGCCTGCAAAATCAGAACAACTGTCTAGTCTTTCCCTTTATATCATTGCCTATCCTCAAAAATTATTTTAAAATGTTATGATAATGTGTGAGACCAGTCACCCATATGGCATTTCAGGTCTGTAAAGGCAATAGCGCTTAAAATGGTAAAGGCTTCATGCTATATTTTTCTCATGGCAATAGCGATACAAGGTCCCATCAAGAATCTATGGAAAGACAAAGGTGTCAGCCTTACATAGCTGCATAGTTACTTGTTGTTTGTTTGTTTTTTTGGTTTTTTTTTTTTTTTGGGTGGGGAGGAGGTCTTTTCTTTTTTGCAAAGAATATAAAGCAATAAAGAGGCAGAGTAAAAGCGCATATTCAGAGATTTATTAGGGGAAAAGCAGAGAAAATTTATAGATTTCCCATAAGAAATAGCAGTTTACAACGATTCAGCCTGCTGTGAGAAATCAGCTGAAACTGTAACTGGAGTCATATACAGGTTGTCAGTCCTGCATACGGTGTACTTAAATCTGACCTATTATGCAGGTTTCCTAATCCTCATGTTAACATGAAAGAGCTGATATTCAGCCTCTTCCTTGTGATGCCTTCATCAGAAATCAAAGAATTCACTTTTATTCTTTAAAGCAGAAAAATAACACATTCCGTTTCTACCAAACTAAACAACAGTAGGTTTTTTTTGTGGTTTTTTATTTTTTTCTCTAGCTAAATTGGACTTGTATTGAATCCCTGCAGTCTTTTAGGCAAAGAAGGACAGGGGAAAAACTTAAACTTACTCCCCACAGAACTAATAAATACAGCCAAATCACCAGCATGGAAAATAACTGCGTGAGCCCTAGGTACCAAAGCTTACCCACAAATAGCTCATAGTGAATAATGCATACGGCTTAAAGCCAGTTAAAATAAGTGCCAGGTCAGTTATCAGGCAGCAGTGAATTTGCAAGGCTTTGAAACAAAATTCTTCTTTTTTTTTTTTTTTCCTCCCTCTCTGAGGTACAAATAACTGAACTAAGATGCAGAGCAATAATGACTGAAGTGAGGTGTGGGCAAGAGCTGGCCACTCAGTAGAACTGGAGTGTTTCAGTCCTACATCAAAACAGACTGGTGGTGCTGAAGAGGCAATAGTAACATGAAAGAGCCAGCTTTCACTCTGAAGTGAGTTCTTGACATCATTTTGGGTCCTAAAGCATTACCATATCACAGAAATGGAAGGAATTTGTCTTGGCTGAAAAATTCAGCAGAAAAACAAGAGACTAAGGATCTATCACTGTTGCTTTGATTCCAGTTTAATTTCAGCTTTAAAATCACTATGGTTTTGTCAGCCAGATTACAATATGTGAATGATGTGAAACTTCCAGTTTGCATGTTCATACCAATGAGTTATGGCTGGACTGAATTCACATGAATTCAGCTTCTCTGAGTGCTGAGGACATTTATAAAAACAATAAATAAGTAAATAAATAAATCAGGAAATATGTGGTCTTTCCCCACAACATTGTAACCTGCTCTTTATTCTGCCTTCTCTGTAAGAAATATTTCTGCTTGAGCACTGACACAATTCTGAAAGTAAATTGCAGAAATTCCATAGGTCACTGCATTAGGATCTTGGCTTAACTGTTGCAAATAGAAATATAACTGCTTAGTTTCCTAAACATTTATAAGAATTCCAGTCTTACAGAGGCATGCCTGAAAAACATCTGGCCTCTAGCAAATTACGCAAAAATCCTTGATGTAACATCATTCTGTATCATTCATTCACATAGAATTACAAAATATTCTTCCAGGTGAGCAGCAACAATCCAGCTACTGGTTTCTGCAGCTGCCTGGTAAAACATGCATTAAGTAATAAATAACACAGAGCACAACGCATTAACTCAAAGATTCTAATGTCCATACTAATTCATATACAAAATGCAGACACTGAGCTGTTGCACTTCTTTCAGTACTGGAAGACTTTGCAGAAAATGTAAAGGTAAATATATTTACTGCCAAGGATGTTCTTTCTTGGCATTTTGTTACTAGCATAGATAACTCTCTCTGCAGAATCCATCCCAAAACTATCTGGAACCACTGAACCAGGTTGTAGCTTTCCTTTGCTAAGGAAGAAACATGAAGTGCTACGGAATCATCTAAGTTTTTACCAGAAATCTGGAAACAAGATTTTTTTCCCCACAAGTTTTACTATTGTCAATTTTAAGCTTTGCAATTTGTGCCACACTTCAAGGTACTTAATTGTCTGCTAAGTAAACCTTAGTCTTATACTTAATTCAATATCATTATCACCAAGCAATATCCATGTTTCCTTTACTTTAAGCTTTTGAACCACTACTAGTTTTCTCACTCAGACTATGGTCCCCCCCAAAAAAACAGCACGTTGCATTCCAGTGGTTTGGATTACATGCATTTTGTTATGCTGGATTACTACCAGTTTTCTTAACACCACATTTCCACTCATGGAAAATTGGCAGAAAGCACTAGCATCAGCAACACTGTTATATCTGCTATTTTCACCAGATTTACAAGGTCCAAACCTATCCTAGAGAAGCTAGGCTTGCACAAGGCATTTTTTTCCCCATTGCCATCATAATGTTAGCCATTACTTATTACTTTGTAATCACTTACATACTTAAAAAGAACCAATATTTTGGGGGGAAATGGATCTAAAAACATTGGCCCTGCAAAACATTTCCACTCCTTTGGGTAAGGTAGACCCTTCTCACTGATTTTTCATGAACTTGGGGCAGCCCCTGCAGTAAATGAATACACTGCATTAGAGTACAGCATATTTCTTTCAGCTAGTCTAACTTTAAAGAACAGTAACACACTCAGATTGTCATCTTTATGAAAAACTTCCCAATCTAGCAGCAGTATATTCTCAGACACTTTGTAGGTAGTGCATGAATCACTAGCACCAGAAACTCATCTGGGGGAAAGATCCAAGTAGTCTTTTTAGCTAGATATAGAAGGTGATACTGATGATACCTCATGATGTTTATGATATTTGTGATGTTAGAACCAAAAGAAAGAAAGAGAACTGCCTGTCATTACATTGCTGGCAGTGCAGTCCATGTCATCTGTGGTGGGTTAGCCTTGGCTAGCAACTAAATGCCCACCCACAGCCACTTGTCAATTCCCCCTTCTCAACAACACTGGGGTAGAAAACAGAATAAAAAAGTCTCATGGGTCATGATAAAGACATTGAGATTGGTTAACTGTTACCACCACAGGCAAAACATTCAGAACTTGGAGCAAATTAAATCAATTTGTTACAGATTAAAACTGTATTTGGACAATGAGAAAAAAAAATAATAGTTAAAAGGGAACTTACCCCAGTGGTGGTCTACTTCCATCACTAATTTATATGATAATCTGTGAAGGGATACTTCACCACCACACTCAACAAGAACTACCTCCAGAAGCCATGGATTGTTGCCTCTCTACCAATTTTTTTTGTCCTTCCCCCCATTCCATAGCGAGGGATATCAGCTTACCTTTTAATTTCTGATTGTCATCCCCAGCATCCCAACACCAAAGCAGCCAAGCAGCAATCCATTCACCTGGCTAACAAATGTAATCTTTCTGCTTATATCAAAGTTCACATAGGGTCACTCCTGGTTTTTGACTGTTAGGTGACTTCTGTCATTTCCTCTTCCCATTTTCTTGCCAAAGGACCAGCTTCCTAATCAGACCCTTCCTCCTTTTCCCTTACTAATGGATTGTATGGACCCGTCAATCTCTGCTTTCAGTTTTTCTTTTTGACTCCTAGAGTGATTATTGTAGATAGGGTTTGTGTCCCTGTCTTAACCTGAGGCATTCTCATATCCTGAGGCCCTTCTTCTCTTGCTCCTGTGATGGAGCTGGAAGGAGGCTCAATCACAAGGCAAGCCCCACATCAGTGCTATGAATCAGTAGCTCCCAATGGGGTAGGCAAGTCATCTTTCTGTCAAATGGTTCTCCATTTCAATGGGATTACATGTCTCTTCAGCCATAAAATTGTAGGCTATCAAAGGTGATAACTGCCCTGCACACCTGCTCAAATCCTCCCATACACCTTGTCATCCAGGGATCATCCTCCCAAGGGCACATTTCTCTGTTGCCTCACCAACAAGTTGTTCACTCTTATATCAGGTTGATGAAATCAGGTTCCACATACCCAATGAAAATCCAACAAAAGATAATGGGACCAAACAGCTTTTGTACAGATGTACAAAAACCTCAGAAGACCATGCAACAAAGCTAGCAACACCAATGCCAGAGGCAAGAAGGGAGGTGTAATCCCTCATTCTCTCCACAAGATAGCTCACCCAGCAAAAGAACATGATCCATGCCTGGGCCATATGCCAACACAAGTGCACGGCCATTGCTTTTATCAATATGTTCACAGGCACAACAAAATAGAGTGATAAGCAGCCCAGAGAACAGCAAAAGCCAAAAATGGCCACTAGCCTCTAGACTCTAATACACAGTAAAGCAAGCAAGCTCCATGACCAGCACAGAATCCTGCAAATTAACAGCCACAATGGCTACAGCACACAATCAGATCAAAGCTGTCGTTATCTCAGGCCACACATTAGGCACCAAAAATGACTGTGGTGAGTTGACCCTGGCCAACAGCCAAACACCCAGCCAATCTAAATCCCCTCTCCCACAGGACAGAGGGAAAATAGAAACCTGTGGATCAAAATAATGAGAGTTTAAGAAGGCAAGTAAAAGTTGAGTGTATAAGCAAAGTGAAAAGAGGAATTAATTCCTCTCCATGGACAGGCAGATGTCCAGTCACTTGCTGAAAAGTAGAACATCAACACATACAAAAGTTGCTTCAGAAGCATCATAACCACAAATGTGCCCCCTACATTCTCTTTTCACTGAGCTTGTACTGCTGAACACTACATCATATAGAATAGAATATTCCTTTGGTCAGTTTGGGTCAGCTTCATCCACTCCCAGTGCCTTGCCCACCTCCATCCTGCTACCTGAGAGGGCTTGGGAGGAAGAGAGAAAACCTTGACACTGTTCAAACACTGCTCAAGAGTCAAAACACTGGTGTTATAAACAGTGTGGTGTTCCCACTCTGTTTTAGCCACAGATGAAAGCACAGCACCATACAGGCTGCTATGAAGTTAACGCCATCCCCACCAGACCCACCTACATCATTTCATCATATTCCCCAAAGCTGTCAAGGGGCTGATGAACAAGAGTGGTGACAGAATTGAGCCCTCAGGACGTTTGTGGGAAGGAGAACCTGCCCATCGTGCCCACTGGGAAGAAATAAGTGAAACCAGGTTAAGAAATCTCTTAAATCCTACCAGGGCATGCTGCCATGTCAACAGGACTTCGTTATCAATCACAGAAATTTAATAATAGGCCAGTATTACCTAGGCTGTCTCTGATCTGGCCAGCACCAAAAGCAATTCATTCATAAGTTTTACACTGGTGTTTTGCCTTGCAAAGTAAAATTGAATTGGGTCCAGCATATCAATTAGTGAGATCTGCTAAATAACATTTTCTTGAGGATGCATTCACTTCCCCAAGAAACCAGAAAATTGTTGGTTGTTTCTGAGTGTCTCCGTATTTAATGAAATGCAAGCCAAACTTCAAAGACTTAGTTGTTAGAGTCTCCATTTCTGTGTCCTAACAGAAGACTTTTCTTGGTCACTGGTGTCATACGTGACCATAAAATTGTTTTCTCCCCTGCTGAACTTGAAAACCTCAGCAACATTTCACAAAGTGTGAAGTTAAATGCCAGAAACACCATTATTAATACTGACTTGTGAAGGGAGGGCAGTCAGGGAAAATGTCATCACACCATCCACCTTGAAAGCTTTGTCACCCTATGCTGAAAGAGCTTTATTAGGTAGAAAAAGAACTCACTTTTCCCTCTGAAAATGCACTACATTCACAACAGAGGTGCCAACCATATCTTCACTGCCAAGTGTTGAAATTTTCATAAGACATCACCCTACCAGCACTTAAAATTCATGGTTCTACAACAGCCTATAGAGCAATACAAATGAATACCATAAAACATCAGAAAGCCTAGAGAAACAAAGCAATATATATTCCATTACTTGGTGTTATATTGAAACTGCAGGTACATTAACGTATCTCTTCCTTCCTAAAACTCCTCACACATTTACACAAACCATTTTGTGTAGGAGTTTAAGAAATTTTGAAATTACAAAAGAGCATTTTCATTTCCAACTATTTATCTAACATGTCAGTTCTCCATTGATCTCAGAGTAACTGTTGAACTCTGGGATTTTGTTTGCATCTTTCATTTGCTTTGCATTACTCACAGATGCTGGCCAGTCAGTTACATGCTTTGACTTGATGTATCATTTCAGATGATGTACAGGAGATTCATCCATCTTGAAAGATTCTCACAAAGCCTAATTTATGCTTATTAAGTAATATAAAACCTAGTGGTCTATGTAAACATAATTAGAAGCATGTTGTTGAGCATCTTTCTATATAGTTACTTCATATAAAAACTAATTTCTGTTAAAAGAGCTATCACCTGAATCTTCCTTAAGAGAGCAGCTTAATTTCTTAATAGAATTTTTGCCTTTGGTTACAGCAATACTAATGCAATCACTGTTTTTAAATAAAGCCATTTCATTTTTTTACTTCCTTTCCTGTATATTATCAGCCTGTTGTTTTCTCAGCTTTCTGGTCCTTAATTTTAAAGCTTAATATTTTTCTTACTGGATTCTTCACTACATTGGGACACTGTATTAGTTTCAGAATCATCTGCTATTCTCCCTCAGGTGGGATTATAACCCCTTCTTCTGTCATGTCTTAGCCTTGCTTCCTTCCAGATTCAGAAATAGGTATTCCCTTTCTTCTCACTAATACAACAGACTCCCACTTCCAGTGGCAAAGTAGACTGAACTTCTAGTCAGATCTTTGATCTGAATTTAGGAACACTTGCTTAGATATGGCACAAATAGGCTCCTAACTCCATGCCTGAGAATAGTCAGCCCATCCTGGAAAATTCCCCAGTAAATGACAACCCAGTCCCGGTTCAGTGTAACCCCCTATAATTCCCAAAGTATCATTCCCAATTTAAACTAAAATCAAATTTAGTTCTCAGCTCTCTTTCTGATACCTTGAACTTAGTTGAGCTTGTCAATGCCTGTCTGCTTTCACCAATAGCAATACTGAAGATATAGCAGGAAGAGCACTATTTAGCCAGGTGTCCTTTTGTAAAGGCTTCCTCTTTACAGTGAGTCAGAGTAGATTATGGAGTTGATATAGTGTAGCTGATAATGAACCTGTGGGTACATTAAAGGCTTTGTTTAGCTCGCTATTGCAAAAAGTCTTGATTTTACATTCAGTCCCACTTCCCTCAATAAAAAGAATGCTCTTAAAAGGCTTTTGGTTTTTTGCTTAGCTGGGTACTTGAATGAGAATGACTAAACAGCATGTCAGAGCAATGTTAATACATGCCTCAGTTCCTGTTTGTATACAGATGACCAAATTCATAGCACTGCAGTTTCACTGCAACTTACTTGTGAATAAGTTTGCTAGATTTGCCATTTTTTTTAATCTCTTAATCAGAACAATTCAAAGAAAATGTCTTTTCTTTTAGTTCTGTGAGCACTTATAAAACATGTGCAAGCCCTATAATATTTTTTTTATTTCAACCATCTGTTGAGCACAATCCAGACTGTGCACAGCCAGTCTGTTTTAAAACCAGATCACCTAAAAAGGCAGATCTGACCCAGTCCTAAAAATGGTTCTCACATACTCTATTACCAGCATAAAATAAGACTATGTTGAAGCCTATCTGAAAAATGTATTGTGATTTCCAAAGAAATTCTATTAACATTTAATAGTTGAGAGGTTCTGACAAAGTTCAGAGCAATGCTGTTGGGCAGATTCTAAGACAAACAATTGAACCAGAGTATCATAATGTTTTGTTAAGGCTTTTAGTCAAATTCTGAAGCTAAAATGTTTTATACATTATCCATAAATAAGGGGATCACGTAAATGACCTAATAAGAAACTGATGTTTGTACTACCATCATACTGAGTTTTGGTGCTTAAAGTAATAGACTTATTTCCTTTGGCTCTTTGTATGGCCAGAGTCAGAGAAAGCACCAAAATCAGGTTAACAATAAGACACTACTACAAAGCAACAACGCATGAATACGGTACACTGCCTAAAGCTGCCAGGGTATTTACAGAATGACCAGGGATGCGGTGATCCAGACTAATTTTATTACAGTCAGGTTCTTCAATTCACTGAAACATGTCAGTCCTGAAAGGTTCCACTATTCATTGCATATTATTTGGTGCATATTGAATGATGCAGATGAAAAGCACATGCACAAATCTAAATCAGAATATCATTTTCCATACTACTTTAATTTTAATGCTGAGGGCTTTCCAAATGCACTGCATCTTGTCTACACACTCTTCTAGAGACACAATCTCTGCTTTAAATAGATTGGAATCAAAAAATGTAACAAAAAAAAGGAACAATGAAAGGAGAACCATTGATTGCTTTCAGATGATTACTAAGGTAAGGTTAGCTATCATGGGAATCATGGGAATCATAGTCATGGGAATCATAATTGTGATTTTTGAGGAGTGATGCAAGAAAAGAACAATATTATAGTACAGGGCTAAAGGACAACATTGCAGCCACAAGAGTGACAGACAGAAAAACTTCAGGGAGAGAAAGGGACAAAAAAGTTTGATAGATCAAAATGACAACAGAATAATAAGTAAACAGAAGCTAAGTAGGTAAAACTGTCAAAAACCTTGAAGGAGTGGTGTTTAAACAATAGATAAGAGAGAAACAAAGCGTGAATAGAAAGATTAAAAAAGACATTATCAATCTAACAGACGAGACAGAATATGTCAGCCCTCATCATCAGAACAAGATTCACTGAAATGGAAAACCAGACATAAAGACATTGAAAAAAAAAAAAAGGTGAAAGAGATTCCTCGAAATAAGAATTTTCACAAAAATGGGAATGTGGATAGATCACATATGATAGAAATAAAATGACCATATTCCAGTGGATATCTAATAAAGAACTGATAAATTCTAGAGGAAATAAGTCAGTCTTTGCCTGTCCAATACACACCAGCACTGTTCAGTAATGTAAGTGCAAACATATCAATCTTGCTGATGGCCAAATCAGTATGTATTTTAAAAAATAAACATATCTTTGTAATCTTGGTGCCCTAACTCCAACAGCAAAGCTCAGAATAAAGTATACCATGGCGAATGCCAGTTTGTAACCATAAGGCTGTGAAAAGAGTTCAAGTAATCAAAAACATTTGAAAATTTATGTTTTCAAATTACCAAAGTATAGTTAGTATCTCCTTCATAAAACCACATGAAATGCTATCATGTATCACATTTCCAGCTCACATTCTGAAATCAGAATTCTTCATCCCATATTTTGCTTCTAAAATCTGCATATGAAACATTTCTCCAGAGTGCGTGGAAGCATAAAAACACTAATGCCTTATGTCTGTAAAAAACAGATAATAATTAACATTTACTTCAGCAAAAGTTAACAACAGCAATTAAGTTGCTACTCATCTTCATATCCTTTTCCCAAGATCTGCTCTACCATCTTGCCACTTCTTTTCATTCATTAGAAAAGTAAATACTAGAACTATGAGTAGCCTGAATTGCACAGTTCTGAAACAGAACTGCCTGCAGGATGAGATGGAGAAGAGCTGCGGTGAAATCCACTCACAGCCTTACCTTCCAATTAGCAGAAATTCCCCAAGCACTCCCAGGCGTCTCATGGCGATGAGGATCCCCCGCACCGTCATTCCCTCACAGAAGCAAACCACCACTCTAGCCTTGGGTAACCTTTCTCGTAGCTTGCGCAGCAGGCGATCAAAGCTCTTTTCCCCAGCATTGCTGTAGATTTTGTCAGAATGAGCAATGCAGAGACCCTCTTGGGCAGCCAGCTCTTTGAAGGCCTCCATTCCACTTTCCCCATAATTGCCTGTTTTAAAAGAAAAAGAAAAAAAGGTATTATAACATGCAGTTACCAAATTAAGGGTGGGGAGTCAACTAGAAAGAGCAAAGGAGGTCCTCCAAAGTGAACATGCTCAGAGTTCAGTGAAACAATGAGATACCTGTGGATCAGTAGGTCTTAAGTGACCTGGAAACTGCAGGTTTCTTTTCTTACATTGATTTACCAGTGGATATTAAACGTAAATAAGGTGTGGAGAGGTAGAAAAGGGGACAGAGAGAGCTTAGACAGTAAATATAAAGTTGTATTAACATTTCTCTGGCAATAATCACAGTTGTTCTATTCCAGAAAACCAGTCACAAGAAAGAGAAAAAACAATTTCATTCTAAGCTGTTCTGTACCACATGTAGTCCTCAATAATAAAAATGAATGAAAAATGGTTGCAAACATAAAACATTCTGATCTGGTAACATTTTAAAAGCCACGTGCACTAATCTGACTGACCAGTGTTCATGACAGTTAAAATTTAGACCTGATGTTTCTCTCATAATAGGAAACCATTTGTAAGGACTTCCAAAATATCTCTTTTTAAAACAGAAAGATTTTGACTTTGTGGTTCAGATAATATCAAAGTTGATTCTAAAATTCCTTTTATTTTTTCTATTCATATATTTTTGAATCCCTAAACCAGCTTTGTAAAACTCAAACTGCCTTCAGCTATGGAGACAGGTGAAATCTCAAGTTTTCTTTGAATATTTTATGCCTGCCATGAGCACAGGATTTATGATGAACATCAATCAGACAAGAGCAGCAGATGGATTACAATAAATTGTCTATTAACAGTAACAAGAAATCATTCAAAAAGAGAAGCCCAATTTTTTCGCTATCCACATTTGTAACATTTGCTCAGTTTCTTGAGGGAGTAACATCAAATATGTTCAATACTTCTAGACACAGACTTTTCCAAACCTGTGGTAACTGAAGAGATGCAACTCTCCTCTTTGCAGAGACAGCTTCAAATACCAAATTGCAATGAGAAGGACTACTGAATCAGCCTAAATACATTCACCAGAAAAAAACATACAACACCCCAAAATGCACAGCAACAACACAGAAAATTCAGCAAGAGACAGATCAGACATTCTGTATAAATCCAACAAAAATAAGTACATTTTTCCAGAAATTTGAATTATTTGCAGCAGATCCAACAAACTGTGCAGTTTCATATAGTCATAATTGTACTAGGATATAGCCAAACCTTCCATGTCTAGTTTCAAGTACAAAACTCAAGTTGCAAAGCCTTTTGCACCGAGCTGCCCTAGTTCCTCACAAATTTGCAGCACAGAGGCATGGCCTCTTTTCCAATCTGTGACTCGATGACAGATACAGCACGCAGGTCTGTCTACTCTGCTGCCTGTGAGCCAGACGTACTCTAGAACGGGAGCAGCCTGCACGGCTGTGGGGAGAGGAGAGGAAGGGCTGTGCCTGGTGGGAACGCACCAGCAAGCAGCCCCACACTGCTCAGCCCTGCCCCATGCCCCTGTACCTGGGGAAGCACCATTGCCTCTCACAGGGGTTGTCACGCTGAGATGGATGCTCAGAGGAGACACTGTCGAGGTATTTCCTTATATTTATAGGGCATAACTCACAGTCGCCAAGGGATTTACTGCAGGACCTGAGGCTGGGCAGTTTGAGCTACAATACTTTTATGACCTGTCTCAGGCCCCAGGCTGCAGCAGGACAGCCTTGCTGCCAACTTGCATTAGCAAGCACCTCTTACTTTGGAAAGAAATTGGAATATAATGCCCAGTTTCACAGAATCACAGTATTGTAGGGGTTGGAAGGGACCTCAAGAGATCATTGGATCCAATCCCCCTCCAGTTTCATGTGGAACTTCATGCAACGGGTAAACTCATTTGAAGTCAGTGGGATTATTACTGAAGTAAAATCTTACCTAAGCTGAGCCACTGGAGTAAACTGAATCTTCCTAGATATTTAGGCAATGTGTACAAAACAAATATAATATGTGTACAAAACAAATATAATAGGTTTCCTACCTAAATTAATAATGCCCTAAATGTAAGGGTAGGATGGGATTTTCTCATACATCAGACAACACAAACTCTGAAGTGAACTGAAGCCAATGATTTCAAAAAATACAAAATTAAATTCACTTGGGATGCTTTTACCTAGCTTTAATTTGATGGAATAACAATCATCTCAAACACACAGCCACACCTGCACTAACAGTAAAAGAGCCTACAAAAACTAGGCTAAGAGGAAGTAGGAGTGTTGCCTATAAATTCAATAAAGGCAATTAAGAGCCTAGAAGGTATAAAAGCTCATTAAGAACAAGAACCACACAGACACAAGATCAAATAAGCAAAAACAAAGCAGAAAATTTGAGGCTGAAAAGAAAAACTTTCTAACCCTTCTATGAAGTTGTGAAACAGCTTTCCAATAGCAGTACAAGGAAAGAAATCTTATTTTAGAATGGAGCTGGTAAGCTCACAAGAGCATTACATAATTGTAGACGTCTGCAACAGACGGAGATGAAACTTGATGAACCAGGTCCTTTTGAAGCCTATTTCCTGCACTCCCGAAGCAAGACAGCACACTGCACACCTTCCTCCTCCAGGGGAAATGACCAGGAAGAAAATGAACATGTGGCAGATGTTAGACACATTGTTCAGTGCACTCAGCTACTGGGGTAAGCACATCGTAAGGGTATATATAAAATAGAAAACACTAATTAATTCTGTGCAACAGCCAAGAATATATCCATCTGTACCAGCTTGCTGGGTACA
Source organism: Anser cygnoides (assembly GCF_040182565.1). Taxonomy (NCBI): domain Eukaryota; kingdom Metazoa; phylum Chordata; class Aves; order Anseriformes; family Anatidae; genus Anser; species Anser cygnoides. The sequence continues at coordinate 51,577,596 of NC_089875.1, read as the reverse complement.
TCAGTTTCAATCAACACATGCAACAGCTGAGAAGGGAAATGTGTAATGATAGAAATCTGCACAGTATGGCAGTCAGTGAAGAGCTACAACAGGATCAACAATTACAACACCACCATGGACTGAGGGTCATTTTTCCTTTGAAAGAGCAATCGAAAATCCAATCTCATTCATAACTGCCTTTTTGTTACTAGAATAAACTGGGAAATGACAAAGTATCTATTATCTTGAGGCTACAAACAACCGAGTTTCATTCTGAACTGTACCCAAATGCTAACTGAGCCAGGAACATATTTTAAGCCCCATGGTACCTTGCTATTTTTTTATTTACTTATTTATTTTTTAATATTTGCTGGTTTTTTTTAATCCCTCTTAAATAATAATAAAAAATAAAAGTTCTGTTCAACTTGTATCCTGTTCAGAGAATGAGATATTCTCCTTTCATGCTTCAAGTAGAGTCTGTACAGCACTGTAAAGGTAAATTCTAACCCTATCATGACTACAATTGTACTAAGAGCACTGTTCTCTCAGTGACAGACAGCTTTGCTTCACCACTCTAAGAATCCTACATGAGGCTATTCCAGCTGAAGGATCCATGTACCTGAAGATGCTGGTGAGAGCTACACACAGTGGGAATTATTCTAACTCTCTGCATTCTATGCAGTTAAATAACAAAAATATGAAGATGAAGCTTTAGTAGAAATCAAAGATGTCACCCTAATGAAAAGAATGACATTTTCAGGTATACACTTAACAATCAACTTGTATAACTCTTTGTTTCAAAGCCCCCCAAAGTAATTCAGAAATTTAGCTTCATAAAATGCTCCTGTGAGACATTCAAGTCACAGCTGCCAACGGAAGTTACACTATTTGCTTGTATTAGCACTTCAGCAGTGTGGGGAGCAGAGCCCAGGAGCTTCATCTGAAAGGTTTATACTGTTCTTTTTATTATAGTTGTCTGGCAATTTTACTTCCATCCTCTTTGTCAAGAGAGCCATTTTTTTCCATGTATGAAATGAAGCGGAAATGTAGCCTTAGCAATCAGATGCTTATGAGAACCCTGGATATTGTCTTTTTGAGGGATGCACAGAGTGTGGATCCGCCTGAGCCATGTGACAAAGTGCTGCATTTCCAAGGGGGTTATAACCAAAACAGAGCACCCCATGTAATACAATGTCTGATTTCATTCAAGGATAGCAATTATCTGTGGGGCAGCATAAGGCAACATGAACCACTCATATTTGTGCTACAGAAAGCATTCTGTTGAAATCTGTAGGTTAGCACCTGTTCTATTAAATATATATATGTATATATATATACGTATAATCTTAAAAGAGAAAGGAAACCATAATGGTGAAGAGGAAAATTATGAGACTCTTCTCCTACTCAGCTTTCAGGGTCAATAGGAAATACCAGCTTCCTTCTTAGACTCTCCCCCCCTTGAGAGAGAGAGAGAGAGAGAGAGAGAGAGAGAGAGAGAGAGAGAGAGAGAGAGAGAGAGAGAGAGATCAGGAGAAAGATGTCTGTGCATGAAAGAATGTTCCAATGCATTTAAATAGCAAAAGGCAAGAAGCAAGAGATACTTCATCTACATGGGCAATGAGCAACACCTTCAGGTGAGGTGACCTATTCTGTGCTAACAGTGACGTACTGTCCACATTTATGCTTCTCAACAGCAGCAGTAATGACAATCTAGCTGAAAAGTGAATAAAAAGAAGCATACCCTGCAAACACACAGTGAAGGAAGTGCACCAATAAGAACCACAAAGTCTAGCTTCACTGCAGGGTATTTCAGAAGCCTGTCAAAACACAGGAAGGTCCCTCTTTTCACAAATAAGTCAGAAACTATTCTTGGTCTCTCTTCACATTATGATGTTTGTTCACCTCTCCCAAGCTTGTACTCATACTGCCCAAAGTACAAACTTCATTTCAGTTTCAGTATCAAATCACTGTAAAAAAGTCTATTTCTTCAGCTGATTAATGTTTTTTTGGCAGAGAGAAAATTAAAATAAATAAATAAATAAATAAATAATTTTTTAAAAAAGTAAGAGAGCTGCATGACTTAACAACAAGGAATAACTACTCAAAATCTTCTCTAGTGCAAAAACAGATTAGCTGTGAAGAGTAGAACAGGGACATAATCCAATTACTAAATTGCTTCCTGATATATTCCAATAGCTATTTCGAAAAAAAAAATCTAGAGGCAATGTTAAATATAACAATAACTGTACAGTTTCCAAATACATGTCCAGAAGGTTTTGAACCACTTAACAGATTTAAAATAAAGTTTTTTAAAAAGTGTCAGTTTTCTCCCCTACAAAATACGTTATTTCCTTTCACCATCAGGGTTATCTTTGAATAGGGTCAGTTAATGAGAAATGATTGAGTTGTCTCATTTTAATGTGTTTCTTATCAAACCATATTAAATAAGCATGTGCATACTCCTCGTCCATTGCAAACCAAAATTAAAAAGGCCAACAATCAGATTTAAATTAGCATGTTTGTAATAGGCTGGGAGTGTATACACCATTGGCTAATGTGGCTCAGCTGATAAGCAGTCAGTTTCTAAGCTGTAGAAATTCAACCCTTTACACCCATTTGTCAACACTTTTGATCTACAGAGTTAAAAATAAAAGCCTAAGTCTAAAGCCATTCTATCAGTGCAATAGATTGGCAAAAAACGAGATGCTGAAGAGTGGATCTGCCCACCTATCTTATTTCTGTTCTTCCCATGTGTAAGTATTATACTCACAACAAGAGTAATACCTTCTTCTGGGGAAGCAAAAGCAGCCCTGTTGGCACAGGTCTTCCAGGACAATTGTGCCAACACAGCCCCCCTCTGCCAGATTTCCCTGTCACTGTGGAAAGCGTAGAAATAAAACACTAAAACACTTTTCCCTAGAAAATATTTTTCAAGGCTAAAATCATACTGTTGTCAAAGAGGCTACATCTTATGAGTTATCAGTTATTCCAAATAGAATTTGTCTTTCCTTTTCAGTGAACGTTCTTCACGTAATGTTGACTTCACTGCCTAAAGCCCTTTACCACACAGTTTCTTTTCAGAGTTCAGATAGCTTTTTCAACACCACTTTCTTCACTGAGTATATTTCAGCTCACATGTTTTTAAGAGGAAACTTCAAAGCAGAAGAGTTAGGCTATGAGAGTACTTTAGAAACCCTAAGGGATAGGCCACTTTACAATAAGAAGAACACTGCATGGATATGAACTCCAGTTCTGATATCAGTCAGAACAGAACAGTGGAGAAAGCATCAAAAGAAAAAAAAAAGTCAGTAAACCTAAAATCCCACTCTAACACTCAAAGCTTAAAAGGAAAACCCTACCTCTTATTTATTCTAACTAGCTTGCAAATAAATCAGCAAAGAAATAAATTGTTCAACAAATAATGCCAAAGTAGCTGTTTCAATTTCTCTAAGTACAACGGTGTTTGGAGACCAGCTGGATTGCCCACTACTCCCTGGGTGCCTTTCACTCAGCTCATGTCCCAGCTGCTTGGTTGTAAAGTTGCTTTTAGCCTCGTACCACCCATGGGTATTGGAGACCTCCTTACCACCACTAGTTTGCATCCCAGGCCAACTCATGGATCTGTGGAAGTCGGACTTTCCCTCATCTTTCCATGCTCATTTTTCTTTGACAGCACCGGAGAGATTTTGCATTGGGTGGAGGCCTCACTCTCTTTTCAATGACAGAGGGCAACTCATTATCAGAAATTGAGGTAGCAGTGTAAACATTCCACATTCTTTTAAAGTACCTTGGCAAAGTTTCCTGTGCTTACCATGGATTTCAAACCAACAGCACTCCAGCCTGATGAAAGCCAGAAGGATGCGTTAAATGAATGAACTGAGTCATCTCTGGTGCTCTACAATACTCTGCCATCTGTGCTTATGGCCTATTTTCTTCCAAATTTCAGGCCCTTGTAGAAATGCAGAAAGGGAGCTGTTGAGACAAGACTAGTCTTTTCATTTTCTGAACTCACATAAAACTGAATACAAGGGAGAAAATAAAAACAGTAAATGAGAGGTTGGTGTTTGATGATTGCTGTAGCCATAAAATAATACAGCATTCCTATCATAGTTCAGCTTTTCAGAGAAATGAAACTATATTTCAGATAAGAAATTATTTTATTAAATGCTAGGTTACCTCTTGTCATTAATTACAAAGCATGCACACTCTGCCAACAGCTCACCGTAGCTATGTATTATCTCCATAAAGTAGACCCAAACATAGGTAAAACATTGCTGACAGATGAAATGGTTATATTTAAGCCTTCATCTTGAATGAGACAGGTGCATCATCTTGAACAACTAATTGATATTCTTGTCAGAAATACAAGCACAGGTGAAGTCAGTCTTGATGTGATGAGAGTAATGCTAAATAACATTCCCAAAACAAGAAAAATGCCCCAAATTGTTAATTTTTTCCCTACATTTATTCAAAGAATACTCCTAGTGCTTATTTATTTCATTTATAACAAGGAGGAGCTTTAGAGATTTATTTATATTCTAATGGAACGTTTTTAGATAAATCCTTGGCTGATATACAATACTTGTAAAAAAAAAATTTACTCACTGAACCTATTCTTTTGTTGTTGTTCGTGAGTTATCAGTAGCTTCCAGTTTTCTTTAGAATTTATTGAAAGTAATCTAACGACCCCTAACAATAACCATTGGTTAGGGCTGTTCTTTGGCAATGATTGGACAGTGGTCACAGATGTTTTCTCTTTCTTGATAAGACAGAAGAAAGTAAACACAAGAATAAGTTCCAGTGAGAATGCTCTCCTATGAATAATCTATTGTTTCTTCAAAGCTCTCTGTGATTATTACCGTTGGTAAAGTTATTTGCAAAAATACTTCTGGAAAGAATACTCAAAAGGCACATCAAAGTAGGAGAACCATATTCTCTCTCTTATTTTATTTTTAAATATGAGCAGATGTTTCAAAAAGAAAGAATGGAATTAATGCTCAGTTCTGTTCATGCTTTGGCAATTATGCAATTAGTTTAGCTCACATTTCAAGCACAAGATTTAAAACACTGATGGCAACCCTGAGCAATCAAAAATTACACATGTACCCTACTATGAATGAAGCTTTGAACATAAAGAAATGAATGGAAATCTAAAAATAAAAAATTAAAAATTAAAAATAAGAAGACATTTCTACTGGCTGTCTAGTTTCTGAACCTGAGGGCACAGAGAAATCAGTTTATTAATTTAAATTTATTATTTTTTAAGAGGGAAAAACAAACTATTAAATTTTATTACTTACTGTCTGTTAACATTGAAAAAAAATATCTAAAAAGCTACTGACCTCAACTATAATACCATATGTAAATGTTCATGGCCTTTAGAGCAATTTTGGCTTATACATGATTTTAGACACCTAAATTTTCTGTTTATGGGAGCCACGGCTCCTGATGTTAATTATGTCAATTTTGGAATACTATGTAAGTGATAAATCTTAGTGTCGTGTGTAAGAAGCTACACCTAATCAGTTTATCCATCACCAGAGAAATTGTTCATGTAAATGGAATAAACTTCTGGGGTTTATTGCAAATGAGAAGAAAGACTTTTCTGATGTATGCTTAATCAAATCCCTTGATATTATAACATAATTATTCAGAAGACAATTATGTAATTTTAGAAATAATTGTGTTTTAATTTAAATTCATTTACAAAAGATACTGCTTTGCCTTTTATGTCCATTAAAGAATTTGATGAAAATAAATATAATTTTCTAATATTATCTGAACTATCTACTCTAACTCACAGACTACTTTTGACTTTGATTACTATGATTAATCATCTGTAATAAATATCAGCACAGCTGGAAGAAACCCAGAATAACTTATTTAATAATTCTGCCTCTTAGATTTATACAAAAAGAAAGAAAGAAACATAAAAAGGTTTAGATGCTGAGTCTGAAAGCTAGAGATAAGGAGCAAAAACACATTTTTAATAATTTAAGAACAAGGCCTAGGAAAAGAGAACTGCATAAGCAAAAATAAAATTTATCTAAAGAGAAGTGTTTCACTTTTAGAGAATCAACATTTTCAAAAAGATTGAATTTAACTTTATAAATATTTTTCAGCAACAACCCCCCACCAAATAAAACATTTAGTCAAAATATTTCCAATTACTCTAAGCTGAAATCCATGTTCTGCAAACACTGTCACATATGGTGATTCCAGTACTCACAGTAATGCTTTAAAAGACTTATAGCAGAACAGTCGAATACATAGCAGAAGTGTTTGCAAGATTTGCGCCTAACAGAAATAAATTGAAAACAAACAAACAAAAAAATAAAATCCTAATTTTGAGTAGTTCTTCCATCAATAAAGTTGAGGTAAGATATTGATGCCAGTATTTCCAACTGAGTTAATAACCTCAAGGATTAACACAATATAAATGTTTAAATTCCACAGTGTTAAAAGGCGTTTCTGATGCTGCTTGATGAAATGTTTGAAATACCTTTCCCTACAGGCTACTGTAGTATCTGCAGGTGAAAAGGTGAATAATGCTGAGAATCTAGGCAGCCCATACAGGAAATGAATGTACAGGCTGAATTACCACAAGGAGAGAATTGTTAGTTTACTTTGTGTAGCTCCCACTGAGGTAATTTAAAAGACTGAGCTTCAGAAGGGCACACTTGTGAGATAGAAAAACTGGCTAAATGCAATTAGGACAAAGTTATAAAGCTGAAAATGTGAGATATTATAGAACACTTAAAATACTACTTGTGAATTAAATGCAAAAATGAACAGTTCATCTTCTCTTCTCTGAATTGCCATTAAGCTACAGAAGCACAAACTGGGATTGAGCGTAGGCATTGAGTTAGACAAGTCCTAAGAGAACAAAACTGTCACAACTGTCAGAAAATTAACAACAAACTCTATGACAGTCTTGCATTCTTGACTGGTTTGCTTTTATCTCTGTCTCTTTATCCCCATGTTATGGCTAATTGGGATCAGAATAACAAACCTAAACTATTCAGGAATTTCAAAGTAAATTTAAAACCTTCAGTGCCAGTTCTCCCCTACTGGAAAATATTACAACTGGGAAAGAAAATCCTAGCTGAGCAGCATGACGACTTGATGCATCAACATCACTGAAGTCCTATGACACATGCAAGAATGCATCTCATTCTTTAGCACGCACCTCTTTGGAAAAAAAACAGAGCATTTCAGTTATTCACAATTTCTGAAGGCTGAAAGAAATGTGTCATTCATAAAGTTCTTGAAGTCAGACACACCTGCTATCCCATGACTTTTTTTACTAAGGCAAGTACTAAGCAATTGTTTGAACTGATCCCCTAGGTGAATGAAGAAAAAGCAACATTGCCAAGTCCCTCCTGCCTTTTTTCTGTCTTACAAGAAGAATGAAATCTTTTTTGTGCTGGAAAAAATAAAAAGATACACAAATTTCATGAAGACAAACAAGAGAGATGCCACCTCAGCAGGTGCTCCAGAACAATCAGATACCTTTTATTGTATGTCCTTATGCTGCCTCTTAGCCATTCTATTTGCACACTGCTATTGATAATAAAAAGTCAAGAAAAATGGAAATTAAAGATTAAGAGAGATTAAATGTGGACTTATGAAATACTTGGCTTGTTTAATTCAGTAAGAATGAGGTAGGGCTTTTCCTGCATTTTTATTGATTGATTTCTTGTAGCCTGTTAGTCATGACACTCATCTCCCCCCCTCCCCCCCCCCAAAAAAATAATAATTTAGTTTTTATTCCTCCTCTTCTGTTTTCACACTTATTGTTTTCACACCAGAAATACCTACCTCATTCATAGTCCCTTTCTTTCCCTGATACTTCTTACTCAAGTTTCCCTAGATGCTAAGGAAAGGTTTTAAAGAACAGTGACCCAAGAAAAACTTGGAAAAAATAGTGAAATGACCTGACTGTTACACAAATTTGGCAGCCAGGAACTACAGGCTCTGTCTGTCAGAGCTTTGCATACCAACCTAGAAGCGCAGTGGTCCTGTGTACAAGTGGCTTTGTCAAGCTGTACTCCAGCAGGGACACCTTGGACCACCCGAGTCCTCTGGCACCCACATGTGAACCACAAGGACACTCCCAGATCACCTCCAGCACCTTCCATTCTGCAAATTGGATGGGGCAAGACTTCTGGGATAAGAGGCCTTTGCAGCACACCTTATGAATGCCTTCTCACATCGTGTGTCTCACAGAGATGTATGTAACACTGCTATGCAGACCAGTAACACAGCTGGCTGGAGGGAGAAAGGAAAGACTCTTTCCCAGGTTTTGAGGCAGAAGACAATTCATGGACAAAGTGTTAAAGTTGTTTGTTTGCTTTTTCCCCTACACAACATGAATTTGCTTTCTCCACACTCACAGCCCTTTGGCTTGCAGACAGCTCCTGAGCTATGACATCTTGGTACTCAACAAGGAGTGCTATTATCCAGAAGGCCCTAGCAGTCTCCTGACCCCAGTTTAAAACAACATGAACCCAAATACATAACCCAAGCACAGCTTCATCTGCTCACCCTTCAGGTAAAAGCCCCCAGAAGGATCCACTAGGTGAAGAAAGAAGCCCTCTGCTGAAGTCTCACGAGCTGACTGCAGCCCCTGGGGTCTGCGCTGGGTGGTGGTCAGCACGGAAGGAGGGCACAGCCCTGTGTGCTCGTACTGCCACATCTTTTCCCAAATCACACCTGTGGGGGCTGAAGCACTCAGAGAAACTAAGCGCTGGAGAACATGGCTGGCAGAGAGGCCACTGGCGGGCCCTGGAAATGGGGCAGAGCCCCAGGATGGGCTGCAGGCTTGTGTGGCAGGAGCAAGCAGCGCATCAGCCCTCCTGCCCTATTTCCTGGAGGCGGCTGCCAGCAGGGTGGGTGTCTCAGCTGGGCCTCATCTGGTTTATTGGCATGGTGACTCAGGCTGAGAGGAAAATGGGGAGAGAGGGAGGGCTCGGGTAGGCGGGTGAGCCTGGACAGCAGGTTCCTGGTGGGGACAAGCTTCTGGTGGCTGGTGGAAATGTGAGGAGAGAGGCTGATGCCGAGCACAAGCCAAACACATCCAAGCACAGCAGCTGCTGAGGGCAGGGCAAGCTATTCACATACCCCTCACTGCATGTGAGCTCTCCAGGAAGACTGTAATTAACCACTGTCAGAGCAGGCAGCGAGATGGCAGACCGCAAGGCAGATCTGGGCTGTTACCAGCCTCAGCGCTGGCACCTCGCTGGCAGCATGAAGCAAGGCTCTGGCAGAGGAGCCAGCTGTCTGTAAAAGCTGACGGGCTGCTTCAGTGCAGCGGGTACTGATCTCACAGCCATGGGAATGTGGAGAAATCTGCCTACAGACATGGTACCCGCCTGTCTTCTTCCTGGTGAGACTCCTCAGGAAGACCCAGCCATTGCTCTGGCACAGTGAAGCTGGGCAGCCCCACATGTGAGGGACATCTTTGACAAGGGTCTCTATCAAGGATGTAAGGGGACAATGGGGCTTTTCAGGATGTCATACGTGTCTACCTTGGCGGAGTCAATAAATGGCCACATGGAGGCTTCTTGTTCTTGTGACAGCAAGTCTGGTGGATCTAATCTGTGCAAGCATGGCACTAAAACGTTCCACGTATTTCTACCCAGCAATAAAAGACCTACTTTTGACAAAAAGGAATACAGAAGTTCAATGGATGTGCTTCTACAATTGCGAGTATTAGAAAATCAATCCCCAAGGTCCTGACTGGACACCATGGGTATGTGACCCAAAAAAAAATAGAGACTTCGAACTCTATTTTGACATTGCATAACCCAGCATCCTTAACATGCCTCTGGTATAAAATAACATAATATTCTGTGACAAGATGTAAGCAACACAGAGTGAAAAGATACCAAATCCCTCAGATGCATAGAATGTTTTCAGGCCAGATATCATCTGCCTCTTGTACCTAATCCAAATATAATCAACTAAATTGAAGCTGATACCAAAACACATGTGAGTTCCAAAATAAACAAAATTTTAGTTGCTAATTATGCTGGACAATTTTCTTTCTTCTTTCTTTATATCTTTATATCTTTTTGTTGTTGTTGTTACAATAAACAACCAGGTTATTTTTGACAAAGAGCTCATAAAATTTTCATAATAGTGGTAGATATATGGACAGGCAGAATGAGTCTTCTTAGAGAAAAAAATCATCACTGCAAATTCTGTATACCACTGAAGAGCCACATATACTCTTTTTCTCCTTGTCAAAGTATATCCAGCACTAAAGTGAAGACCTGGTAGTCCTTTGTATGAGTCTCACATAACCTCCTCTTCTCCAAAGTAAGCAAGATACTTAAGTTAGATTTTATGGTTCTTAGTACAGTATCAAGATTTCACCAAGAGAACAAAAGTATGCTTCCCACACTTTTATAGAAAGAAGCTGATTCCTTATAACGAAGAGATATGCCAGTCACATTCCATTTTGTCTGGCAATGATATGTCCCTTTTATTGATTTTAATTTTTCTCTTTCTTAGTACTATTTTTCATGCAGCTGAGTAGTTTGTGTGATTTGCATGCACTTTCCCATTTGAGTAGCTGATCATAATGCAGTGATCCTACGGGGCAATTTTAATTAAATGAGATTTGCCTTAGAGAGGCTGTTTTGAAGAACACTCTCCTATTAGACCTCCAATGATGTTTCTGTAAGTATGTGATTCTATACAGAAACAAAACCACAGATGATTGGAATAGGGAAGTTCAGGGCATCTGTGAACCTGTATTACATGAGAGCAGAGACACTCAGGGACTGAGTAAAGCTCATTTTCATACTAAGGGAACTGTGTAGAAACTGTTTAGCTGTTACATTAGCAGCAGGATTTCTTTTGTTTCTAAAATGCTGCTATGAATTCCACCATCCATGTCTTCAATAGAAAAACTAACTGTTTTTATTTAAAATGCAGTCTGAATGCAAATCTTTCTTTACCTTCCTTGAAACTGTTTGGAGCCTCAGAAGGTTATATTGAAATTAGCCACTGCTCATTTCCTTTGATGCCATCAGGATCCAATTCAAGCCTCTTTCTGGTTGCATAGACATAAAATATCAACAGCTATTGATAAACAAAACTATACACAAACTGTGGTCACAGATTTCAGCATATTTCCTCTATGGATTCAGCTCATACCTCTCTAGGATGCTTACACAGAAGAATAAGGAGATAAGAAAGTCTATCATGTATACAGTGTGCACAACTTCCACGAGCAATGCAAAGCAACTAATTCTATCCTGTTACTCTTCTGTATGGAGAGAGAGGAAAAGTGCCCATCAAGAACCATCTGACCCTCACTCTGTCCTTTTGATGCAATGGTTTCTCCTCCATCACCACTACAGCCCCACAAAAGAGGGTTTTGATGTGTTTTTGTTGCATTTGAGAGGGTGAGTACAAATGCAGAAGGCTGCTCTTGAAATATCAGCCTGTTGACAGGAATTACTGGCACAACTGTGAGAAAGCTCATTCCTGCAAAATCTTTGGCAGCAATGAATATCAAAATCATGGACAGAATTTGTATAAATACGTATATCTTTTGAACATTTGTTAGATTCTTCAGTGGTCCCATCTCCTTTATAACACCGGTTAGGTTAAGTTTTGTATTTTATGTGTATGAGATTTTCTGTCTAAGATCAGTTTTATCCTTAAAAACATCTCCCGCATTGCTATGGTATTTTCAAAGGAACTACAATCTTATCATATACATCTGTCCAGGTTTTAATATAATCAGAAAAGCATATGGTTATGCATATTAACATATTATGAAAAGGAGATGCTTTAGGCAGACCTCAGTTTTCAGCTTTATAATTTGACTGTTTATATGCCATTGGAAAGCACATTAAATGATACAGTGAGGGCCAATACCTACTCTGTGAAACTGAATTTCTATGGATTTTATTTTAAAAAACAGAGGTTCAAGCAAATGATTGCTGATAAAATTGAAGGTTACTAGCTTACGTAATACCTCTGAGAATTTTTACAATATAGAATAGCAATATTTCTGAGCCATCTTATTGCATCTTCCTTAGCTTACAAAGAAGGCATATCAAACCAATAAGACATGCTAGAAATGAAATGAGGTGATAAAGAAAAAAAAAAGAAAAAAAAAACAGGATCTGACAAAAAATGTAAACCACTAGACTCTTCTAGAGGTAAATTTAACTTCTTTATTATAGATACTATTTAAAGGTAGTGTTTTTTAACAACACACTCGACAGCTTACTTACAGAAATTATTTTTAAAAGGAAAAACAGTCAGATCATTAGTTTACTGAGTTAATATACAGGATCTTCTGAAATAAATATTTTTTTGCACAGCAGTCTGTAGTGAAAAGAACTATATCTGATAACTCTTTTCCTTTCTGTCCTCTGCTCACTATCATTATTCATACATTCAGTTGTCGGTGGGGACGAGGAAACATATTCAGAAAGACAGCTGAGTAACCAAATATTTACTGGAACTAGGACTATCTTTGGTGGTGGCACACTGCTAATACACATGCCCAAAGAGAATTACCTCTCCTCATGAAGGCACTCATAGGTCCCTAACTGGTGCCGTGGCTGTTCAGCTTTTTGCCCTGTACTGCTTGCTAAGAGTAGCTGCATTTGATACTTTCCTTGGAAAAGGAAAGTTCCTTTCAGTTCATAAGTACTAGAGAAGCTTCATCATAACCTCTAAAGAAAAGCTCAGGAATGGCAGGACCTTGATCAGGACATAAATCCTTTTGGTGTGATGAGTCTCACTGGGCACTTCTTGGCTGCAGCAGAGATTAGAGTTTATCTCAGTAACCAGCAAACAAAACATCATGAGTGATAATTAGATCTGAAATACTTTGCTGGAATACCTCTGAAATATCTTGCTGGAACACATCTGCCAACCTTGCTTTCAACCCTGCATCTCAAAGACAGCTGTAACTGAAGTTTTACAAGAAACTAGCTTGCAAGTGTTCCCCCCATAGCAATCTATCTTGTTAAATCTCATCAACATTTATAATAAGATGTTTGTATCTCCAATGAAAGACTCCAACTTGAGACAGAAAAGGCTGTTAACAAAAGTCATGCTTTAAAATGTCACCTCACACATTGCCTAGGAAAAGAGGTTAGACATTTCTGTTTTCCCTGGCAATGTTAATCAAATTAATTACTTAATTTTGTGTGTAATCTAAGAAGCTACTGTTTTCACTGCTTTTGTAGGTAGATATCTATCCTATAACAAAAGATAAAAAATAAATTGATTTAAGAAAAGAAACCCAAATGTGAATTATATATGTCAATGACATCATAGAGCTAGGAAAAAAATTAAAGCGTTGCTTCCTGAATTGCATCCACTTTAGTCACATTTTGTTATAGGTGTCAACTCTGTCAGAATATCATCTGTCAAAACGAATTAGTGGAAAATTTAGTACTTCACTTTTAATGAAGAATAAGATTGTAATGCATTTTCAATTTTCCTTCATCCTCTTGTTAGCACTTGATAAATGCTCATTCAGAAGCACTGCTGCTCTTCTGACATGATGCCTGTTCTCTCATCTAGCAAATCTAAAGAAAGTCAGAAGCAGAAAGAATTCTGGTTTTCTTAACATTTCATGAGATCTCTGCAAGCTATTTTCCATCTTGATTGCTTAATTTTAAGTGGATTAGTTGCTTTTTTTCTCCCCTATTAAATAATGTCTTTATTTTGAGTGGATAGCCATGTTAACAGATATTAATGAACAAAAAACAATATGTAAATAAAAACATCTGAAGCATTTCAGTATGTTCATGTGGGTATATACATCAGAAAAAAGATGAACTATTTTGTCTTTTCTTAATGGGGTGCTGTGAAGAATTTTAATTTAATCACAAAGGACCATTTGCCTTTATTTTTTTTTCAGGGGGTTGAGATCCATTATAATACTACATGGGGAATAAACACTTTCCCTTGTGATGTTTACTGTACTTATTATCATTGAGAAACAAAAGATATTTTTCTTCAATGCAAAACCCATTGGGTTTTTCACTCACTGATTGAAGTGGCTCAAATGTTGGCTGGGCAACCTTTCTGATTGACACCATCAGGCATTTGCCATCTTCTGGCAAAAGGGAAGGAAGGGAAGGGAAGGGAAGGGAAGGGAAGGGAAGGGAAGGGAAGGGAAGGGAAGGGAAGGGAAGGGAAGGGAAGGGAAGGGAAGGGAAGGGAAGGGAAGGGAAGGGAAGGGAAGGGAAGGGAAGGGAAGGGAAGGGAAGGGAAGGGAAGGGAAGGGAAGGGAAGGGAAGGGAAGGGAAGGGAAGGGAAGGGAAGGGAAGGGAAGGGAAGGGAAGGGAAGGGAAGGGAAGGGAAGGGAAGGGAAGGGAGAATGCTGATAAAGGATTATGACATTGTGTCACTTCTGGAAGGGACTCTGCAGAACAGGAAGAAGCATTCGGCAAGTTTTTATGTTCTGTATTTTCTGAAAGACACAGACAGTATATACATACCAGAAGATGATGATGGTGTTGATGATGATGATGAATAGATAATTTGCTTTCCCAGCTCAGAAGGAAATGAAGTGGAAGCTCCAAAAAGCAAGCATTTTAACATGCATGTGTTCAGATAACTTCTGAAAGAAGTCGCTGATGAGTTCTCTGAACTACTAGAAATTATATTCAATAACTGTTGGAAGTCATAAAGTGCTAGAGGACTGCAACAAAGGCAGTGTTGTGCAATACTTTAAAAGGAAAAGTGAGTTAACCTGAGTAATTATAGATCTGTCAGCCTGACATCCATTCTGGACAAAATAACTCAGGAGCTGACATGAAACTTAAGTGATAAAAAATAAAAATAAATAAGAAACGGGGCATGATAATGTAAGAGGTGCCAATTATGTATATGTGGAAACCAGAGTTTTCAAATTCAGTTATCTAAAATATCTTTAATCCATGGATTTGTAAGTTTGGCTATTAAAAGTAATAATGCAGGACATCTAACTTTATTTTACATTACATATTTGCTATGGACCTGCAATGATAGGAATCAACGTTGCATGCATAAAATAGATTAAAGTCTGGATGTTAGGTTCCAACATATACTAGCAGTGAAGGAACACTCATAGAATGGTTGTCTTTGTATTGTGTCCCACAAGACTCTGTTCTTAGATTTTACTAGTTAACATTAATCAGTGACTTGGAAAAAAAAAAAAGTATAAAAACATTATCAATAACACTCACAAATTACAAAGATTGGGAGACAAGTTACTAATACAGCATGATCTAGGTCATTCATTAAACTGGGCATGAACAAAAAAATTATGCAGAAAAATACACATACATATAAACTCCCAGGAACTTAAAATTCTGTACACAAAAGATATTTTATCCCATCATGGGACAAAATTACTGGCTTGGGGATTATAATATATGAGCACTAAACATAACGCTCTGACTAAATATATAGAGAGAATTGTTTGGTTTTTTTTTTCATGTATGTAAACAAATACAATACTGTAGTAACAGAGAGATCATACTACCTTCATTCTATTTGGCAGCAGTATGACTGCTTCTGCAATAATATCCAGTACTAAAAGATATTGAAAAATTGGTGAAGATTTAATGAGTAGCCATCAAGACAATGCAAGAGAGGAAGACGTTACTTAAGGTAAGCTATTCAAGGATTCAATCTCCTCAGATCAAAACAAGAACAAAAAGCATGAAGCAGCTTTTAACTGTAGGTAGAATGAAATTCTAGGACAATATTCCAAGAGACGCATTGGTATTAAGGAGCCTACCAGGCTGGATTTTAAAATGGGTTAAGTACACACACCATTATATCATGTGGGGAGTCCATAAAGAAGATGTGGGAATAATTGCATGAGTTTGAATTGGACTGTACCTTCAGAACCTGCTCCAATGGCACACAAGCTGGACCTCTGCCTTTACTCTACATTCCTAAAATATGTATCCTACTTCAAAACACTTGAAGTTCTCAATGCAAATGTAACATGTCTTTAGCTGTAACATGTCCCTATAACTTGTCAGCACAGTTGTTAACATGAATATCCAGACTACTACATCCGAGCTGGGAACTGTTCAAGAGAGTGCTCTATGTGGTAAATCCAGATTAAATATTACACTTCTCAGTACTTGACTAGCTATAGTCTGTAAGGCTAATGCTATTAAATCTAACGTGTTAGTTTTGAAAGCTTCAGTATGCCAACATTACAAACTCAATGAGGGCTCTGCAGACATAAAAGTTTAATTCAAGCAGTTCAGAGTTTAGACCACTCATCAAAGAAGTGGACAATACAGGTTCACTTTTGACTTTCTCTCAGGAAAGTGACATAATCACTGAAATCACTGAAATGGATATTCCATATTATATTACATGCTATCATGCTCAGCAATAAAAACTGAGGTAGAAGAGGGTTGGGGTCATTGAAGAGGGTAGAAGATGGTTATTGTTTGGAGACTGGCAAGGTATAAGTCTGCCTGCCCAAGGTGGTGAGAAATTTCCTTTGTTTTGCTTGTTTATTTTTGTTTGTTTGTTCACTTTCTTGCATCTATTAAGTTGTCTTCATTTCGACCCAAGAGTTTTCTCACTTTTTTCCTTCTTATTTTCTCCTCCTGTCCTGTTGGCACGGGATGAAGAGGAGTGAGTGAGCAGCTGTGTGGGTGACTGGTTGCTGTCAAGGGTCAACCCAGCACATGGACCAATGAACACATTAAAACATCTTGCAGAACACAGCAGTGTAATATTTGACAGTAAAGCTTCACAAAATGATATTCCAGTCTTCTCAGAGGAAATGACCCAGAATCTCCTCCAGTTAGTCTGATCCGAGAGATAATGTTTCCCTCCCTAGCTTTTTTTTGAAAAAGTACCCCAGAATAAAACATTTTTAATACTGCAATAATTTATTTTCACTAGCCCAAAGCACTTTTTTGCACAATTAATACATGAATGAATCACCCAGCTCTACAGCAGAGCCAATCACCCTTTCAAGGTGAATTAGGATTAGGGCAAAATGTCCACATTTTTTTTTGTTTCTCTCATATAACTGAGTTATACTTGGATCCCTCTTTTCTACCAGATCTATTCCTTAATTAGCAGTGAAGCAGAACTTGATGCATAACTTATATGCTCTAGAAATTAAGGGTAAAACATCTGTGTTTGCAGGTGTGCATCATCCCCACCCTCTTGTTGATTAAAATGTATGCCTTTGTCTATTGGTGCTCTTGATTACAACATATCAAACACCCTTTCCCTTTATTCTAAGCAACAATGGCCTTTGTCACCACAAAGATAATTAGTAGCAGCATAAAACCAAGTTTCCCTGAGACTGAAATTCAAATGTGCATTACCATGAAGAAATTCTTTGTAAAGATTTACACTTTTTATAATGCAACCCTGGAATACTTCTACATAAAAAGAAGGCAGACTGATGAAATATTGTTTCTATTAGTCAGATATATAGGCTTTCCCTCAGCTCTCCTCTTTTCTTAGTGTTTTCCCTCATATACATAGGGACGTACATTTGCATTGGAATTGTGTAATAATTATACCCCAAACCACTTCCTAAAGAAATCAGTGGCAAATCCATTTACAACAATGGAATCAGGTTGAAAGCAAATTCTACTTTTAGTTTAAAATATCTTACAAGAATAAGAGGCTAATTATGATCTAACTGTAACGAAAACTAAACCATTTTCAAATTCTTCGCCTTTGCCTGCCTGAAAACTAAGCTTGCATGTCAGACTGATTTTTTTTCCTAGTTAGAAGAAAATACACTTTTCTAGTTAGAAGAAAATATACAATAGACTGAGGATAGCACATCAGTTCTGTATGGTTCAGGGATGCTTACATCTGGCTGTTCAAATTAATGTAACACGTTTCTTTGTGTTTTTTTGTTGTTGTTGTTGTTGTTTTGGTTTGGTTTTTGTTTCTTTGTCTGTCCCAGAGAACTGGGAGAGGAAGCTGTGGGAAAGAATAAGAGAAGCTGGTACAGAAAGGTGCATGCTGTGATTTTTAGAGGATGGATGATGAGACAGTTAGAGGTGGAGCCAGCTTGAAGATGCCTATAGAAAATTTCCTCCTTTCGAAGGTGTTGATCCAGTGCAATCAAATGATTCTACAAGAACCTCTTCAACAAATTTCTCCCCCACACAAGGCAGCCCCGTATGCTTTCATGCCAGCCCCCCATCAACCACCTTCTGTGTTCTTCTGGATGTGCAATGAAACCTGCCTACTGAGCAAAGAAGCGTACATAGTCCTTGTTCTACGAGTCAGTTGCAATTCGTAATATATAATATATATATATATGGTTCACTAAATATTGTGCATTCTTTAACTTAATACCTAGACAATTTAAGAAAGCTTCCTTGCAAGTTGCGAAAGTTTGTATTAGCATAAGGCAATACCAAAGGGCCAGCAGCCTTCTGCAAGGGAAGTCTTCACATGATACAGACACAGAAATAATTCCTTTCTTTTTCTACGTCTGATGCTATTCTTCTGGCATGTATTATGATAAAAGTGTTATATGAGCTTGTGAATTTAAGCACATACAAATCAGCACTCTAAAAATATCATTAAAAATGAGAGATGGAAAAAAAAAATCTACATGAAATTTAACCCTGATGTCACCTGAACTAACAAATGGACAAAAAAGCAAAACAAATAACATACTTAAAAATGGGTCCCAATTCTCACGTGGGCAGATGCAATGAAGTTTCAGCATTCAGTTAGCTCCTTACTGATCTTGATCTTCTATTTACAAAATTAAAAAGATGACCAAGCTTATCAGCTATTTCAGCATTCCACTTTAAATTAAGCAAGAAAGTAGCAAATAAATTTCTACCTGTCTCTTCAAAGCAGCACATCCAAAATCTTGCCCTTTTTCTCCAGTGGGCTTCAGCTTTCTGTCAGCCTACTGCTCCATTTTCATGATTCTCTGAAACACAGAATTCTGAGGCCATTCGGTTTCCCTCTAGCCTAACCTACTACACAGAACTTAAAAAGGATTATAAATATTAATTTTATCTATAGAAAGCCTATCTTTACTGTGAGATAAAGCACCCAGTGCCTAAACTTGTAATGTGCTAGACACTTCTGTGATGTAACCAATCCTCAGAAACTATGTTCTGTAAGTATATGGTTAATTTTTGTCTTCCATAATTCAAGCACTTGAAGTTGAGTCAGTGTTCACGTGCCTTTTTGGATCAAGCAAGAGTGTTTTGCACCTTAAAGTTTCTCTCCACAGAGTCAGATGCATAGCTAAATTTCAGTCAATAGTTAATCTCCCATTGACTTCATTAAGGCAGAATCATAGGTCTGAATGTAAATACAGATGTATAGCCAGAATTTTAAAGAGCGTTTTATTATTCATATGTCCTCAGGATATGAACTATAAAAAGCAGTGATGCGTCTAAGGATATTTGTCGCACCAGCACATTTCTGCTTCATACTTAATGGGCAACACCACAGCTACGACAAAAGTAGAATACATTTTTTTACATATATTTGGACTCAGTAGAATAGACAGAAGTAAGTATGACAAACTCATTAAGATTTCAAGCATAACTATATTTGAAATTGCCTTGTAAGAGCACATTAAGATGCTCCCTGCATGAAGGGATAGCATCTATAACATGCTAGTTATATTCTGAAACAACAGAAGACATCAATGCCTATGTTTTGCCTATTAAAATTACAGGACATATTCACAAAATTCACTACGGCATTCCTTTCTAGAAAAACTGTGGGGTAAAAATGTTAATTGTACTAGCTACCAATTTCTTGTTTTCTTCCTTAGTGTTTTGTTTTGTTGTTTTACTTGGCATGTGCTGTCAGATGAATTATATCATTTTAGATTCAATGTAGTGTTCAAATTAATGACACCATGAGAAAAACATCACTGCATCCTTTTAGAAAACTCGCTGGTTTTTTCTCTCACAAGGGACAATATTCTGTCATAAGTAAGAGAACAGGGCAGTATAAAATCTGCATGAAAACTGAAATTTCCACCAAGCAAACAAAAATAGTAGGAACTAAAAGGCTCTGTAAACTAAGGATAAAATGCATAACAAAGCACCAATTGCTTGTAAATGAACAAATATCGACTCGAAATAAAGCGTGGAAATTACATCACTGGACTAACTTTGACTAAAGGGGTTGTTTAGTCCTAAATTTATTTTCCCATAGGATCAATATCAACAGCACAGGATTCTTTTAATTTTCCAAGGCAGCTGAGACAATTAGTGAACACATGAATGTTAAGGTACTCTTTAAATTAAATGTTTCTCCTCTCTGCTTACATAATCAGAAGTATCAATAAATGCATAGGATTTAGTGTTAGAAAGAACCATCAGCTTATCATACCTTACCACCTGTATAGCGCCAGCCCGCACGTTCACTCTGTGTGAACTGTGCTGTGTCCAGTGATTTACATTTGAGTAAAACTGGTCTGGAACATCTGCAGCACATTTTGGTTAGACAACATTGAAAGACTGGAAATGTATCATTTTCCTCAGTCATTTGTCACAGTGGTTAATCATCTTCAAAAGTACAAGTGTTTGTCTTCTTTCTAATTGAAGTTGTTCACCTACCAGCATTTGGCACCTGCTATGCATTTAACCATTAGGATACAGAGCCCTTTAGTTCCTAGTGGTTTTGTTTGTTTGGAGAAAATTTAACATTTTTGAGGGGTAAAATAGGCTGTATATATATATATATATATATATATATATATATATAGGCAAACCAGATAGAATAAATGGTTTTAGGTTCCTTCTATAAGGCAGTCTTTCAGCCCTCAAATCATTTAGAGAATTTTACCCTTATCTCTTCAATATTTAACTTTCTTTCTTCCTAAAATGTTGATAACAGAACTGAACAGAGAATAGCAAGGCTAATAAAAATAATTCTTAGACTGAGGTCAAATTCCCTCTCTCTCAAGAATGATATTAGCTTTTTGAATTTTGAGGTTGTTTTGTCGTATTTTTGATGCAGCTTCTCTGTAACCTTACACTGCATTTAAGACTACTTTCAGAGTCACGATTCTTATCCTGTGCAAGTGGCACGTGTGCCTTAATCCTGCATATACGGTTGGCATTTGACTGTATTAGCATGCATTTTCTTAGACTGTGCCTAGCTTCCCAAGAGACATGAATCTTTTCTTTTTTCCCCAGTACTTATCTTTCCACAAACCTGTATATCTTATCAGCAATTATGCTTTTTATATCATTGATGAAGACAGCAAAGCATTAGACACTTTGCTGATCTCTGTGCAATGCAGTTAAAATAACCCCATTTGATGGGGACACTGGTGCTGTCACTTAACACACACAGGCTGAGCAGCTGGATGTTGGACTCCTGGCCAAATCTGGCAGTGAAGGAAGACTGGTTTGACACAGCCAGGTACCCACATGAAAGAGGAAGACTAATCCTATATTTACAAGGTAATTCAGTGACACCTGAGGACCATGATCCTAGTGCCTTAAGGAGGAAGGAAAGAAGAAATGACTAATGAAGGAGCTGACTGAAGGAGCTACTAACAGGTACGCTGTGGCTGAGTGATACCCAGGCTGCCAAGGCTCCTGCCTGGCTCCTTCCCCCTTCTCAAAATCTTGAACACTTTTGTTCCAGCATAGTGATTTGATTGTCCCAGCACAGCACGTCACTTCACATAGAGATGGACCTTCTAATCTGATCCTGAATATGAGTTCATGCTCCCAGGGAACTGTGGCCTGGCAAATAAAGGCATTCTCTGAAAAAACATTGTTGTCCCAGGGCTGTAACCCATTCTACCCAGTTCAGTAGTAGTGGATTTCAACTTTCCAGTCTCTCACATCATCCTCCCAGTTTTAGCAATGCTGATAATATAGCATTCCTTTACAAAGCTGTCAATATTTCATTTTTTTGCTGCTCAGGCAAGAGACTGAGATTTATACATGTGGAGCCTGCAGTCAGAGAAATACATTCTCACTAGGAGAATTACCATCTTTCAATATCCAGCACTTAACAAAATCGCTACTATGGCCTACATGCCAAATTTCCTTGCACTCAAGCCTCTCCACCAAGCACCATATGGGTAAGATGGGTATAAATAAGTATGAAATGTTTCCTCAATTCCTGATAATTAATGATAATTATCTTTCATATTCTACTCTACATTGGACAAAACATTCAATGTTCAGTTGAGCCTAGCCAGATGTTTTAAGAAAGTATTTATGAATATCTATTCAGATTTCCAATGACTGTCACTTCAGCAGTTTTCATGCCATGTTCTTATTGTTGCTTCCAGGATGAGTTTTGTTTGAAAAAAATGTTTGAGGAATAAGGATGAAAGATGATAGTCAAACAACTGCAAATTGTGACTGCATTTAAGAAAATGAAAGTTTGTTCCACAAACAATGTGCAGAGAGAAAGAAGAGTTAAATTCACTGGAGAATTTGTATTAAGAAGTGAACTAGATTCAACCTTCTTCTAGTTGGAAGGAAAAAAAAAATATGTATATGAATGTCTTTTAATATCTATGCAAATTCAGTAAACTGTTTGTCTTCACACAGTTTTACACTACTTTCCTTTAACTACGAGATGCTTCTAACTGCAGGATTCACAAGCCCTGGGGATTTTTAGTGCTCTCTGAGGAATGACACTTCCATAACATGAAAAGATAATATATGATAGCCATGTTAAGCCCCATTCAGGATCCACTGAACTCAAATAGAGGACCATCAGCCAACTTCAATGCGCACTGGATCGAGACCCCTACAGCTGCGCTTACTCTCTGCACCAGCACAGGACACAATATATTCTGCTTTGTCTAGCAGAACTGTTAATTGCCTTTCCTTACAATATTTCAATCAGATTTCAAAGGGATTTATAAATCATTGTTGTCTGTTAATATAATGCAGATATTCTTTAATTTACTTGTTCAAAAACATTCAACAGAAAATACAAATGGAAATTGTTCAAAACTAGGAGCACTGCATCGTATAACAAACAACATGACTTTTCAGTAAAATGAAATATCTGTCACACTGGTTCTTGATAGACACAAACAATCCAGATAGTGGCAGGTAGCAAGAGGAAAGGACAGCTTGTGATAAACAGTACTTTTCGTTAAAAAAAAAGTCACAAAACACTATTAACATGTCACAAAACACTATTAACACACCCTGGATCTGTATGCAGTACTGCAAAGCTGTAGGTTAACTAATGGAAAATGAAGGCAAATCTTACATGCTGTGTATTGATTTACTTTTCGTGTGTGTTGACTCATCTGCTCACTGAATTCACAAAAGAGTAAGCAAGTCTTGCTTACTCTTGAGCAGTATACAAGGCCTTATTAAGAACTAAGTATCAAAAAGAAAAGTCTGTAATTGTGGCTCTGTTAGTATTTGGAAAGAAAGAACTGTGAGTGAAATAAAAATTACTTACAGTAATATTTGATTGAAAACAAAATTAATTATAAAAAAGGAGAAATCTAATTTCAAGAAAGTTAAAAGGAGCAGCTAAAAAAATAAAATACTAAGAAATTATGTGGAAACTACTTAGATATATGTAAGAGTCTGAGAGCATTTTTATAAGCCACCATTCAAAAAAAAAAAAAAAGTTCCAAGAAGATCAAAAAAAAAACCAGCATGATAGAACAGAAAAGTAAGTTTCCTAAAGCTATTAAAAATAAATAAATAATAATAATTAAAAAAAACTTTAAAAAGTGGAATTTGTGTCCTAATGAGGAAAAGAGAACAGAGCATACCTTGTCAAATAAAATATAAAACCACAATAAAACAATATGAAACAGTTTTCAGACATAAAGATGTAGAATGTAATAATCCACCATTCTGCAAATATTCCAGAAATGGGAAACTTGCCTGATATTCAGTGATAACCAGATATATAAAAAGAGCACTCAGGGAAGATAAAACCATAGCAGAGAAGTTTAATTCTCTGGATCTGCCCCGTCTGTGAAGGGGGATAGGATGGTTCTCATAGAAAGGTCATTCCTTTTGTAGACAAGTCTGAACAGTTGTCTCAGAGTGTCAATATTTTATTACAAATCCATAAGATGGATTTGACAATTTGCCAATACCAGCTAATTTTCAAAGCAGAATTCTGCTGTGATACATTGCCACCAATTAAACTGGCCTTGATACCAAAACAGATGGCAATGGTAAAGTAGAAAAAGTAATTTTATATTTTCACATATCAGCTTTATTTTTTTAATGGAATTTATAGAGCATTTAGAGGCATGGGGGGTAAGTGGATGAACAACAGACTTGTGAGATTTCTGCCCAAAGCTAACTGGTAAGAACCATAACAAAAACTGTTTTAATGCATACATAAATAAATATGCCATATTTAGGAAGAACCAAAACAGCTTTTACAGACAAAATACATACCTCAGAAGATTACTAGCATCCTTTGCTGGAGCAGATAACCATTGAATGATACAGAAACTATGAAGTACTTGGAATTTAAGAAAGCTTTTGATAAGGTTCCTTACTATAGCTCTCACAGAAGCAGAGGTAATATGGGATAAGACAGAAGGTGCTGCTGTGGATTAATAATTGGCCAAGAGAAAGGAACAAAACTGTAAGAAATATATAGTGTGCTAACATATGAAGAGTAACGCACATGTGTAAGCTCCTGTGTATGATGGCCTCTGAAATAGGCTTTACCATTTAAGAGAAAGTCTTTGTGGTAATTTCAAAGCATTTTCTGATGGCATCCATTCAGTGCCTTGTGGTAGCTAAAAAGGTAATGGACAGCTAGAAGTTTCTCAGGAAAGGTCTGAGAGCAATACAGAACATGTTACTTCATGAGTGAGTTTAACCATGGTGCACCCCTGCCTACACTGCATACAGCTCTGTTGGCTCACACTTCCTATTGAAATTAGAAGAACAGGATAATGATCAGGATTAACAAATAATGATACATTTTGTACAAATGTATGAATGTAATGCAGGCATTAAGCAACAGGTTTAACTGAATAACAGGAAACACTTGTTCGTAGAATATAGGATTAAGTTATAGAGTTCTCTGTCATGACACTAGGGAGACTGACATATAAATAGATGCAAAAAAGGATTAGACAAGTTCACAAAGGAAAGGTCTGTTGGTGGCTGGTAATCTGGTATTTGGGAAGTTCCTACACACAGGAGCTGTGAAGGTGTGCTCCATGCATGCCCTGCTCCTTTTAATATTCACCCACTGCTGAAGGAGCAGTACAGCAATTTTAATATTTCCCTACATGTAAACGGAGTACTCAGCCAAAGACAGTTTATTTTTAAAGAACCTCTTTAAGTTATACATTAATAGTAATAATAATGTAATATTAGGTTTGGGAAAAGATCCAGTCTGACAAGTTACCCAGCAAAACCAATCTGGTGATACACTGGATGGCTTTCATTTGTTGTGCATATCCTCCCACCCACCTTTGGCGTTATTCCTTAGCAAAGAGATGGAGGGATGGTTTCCTTCGGTGAAAAACTGTTGCAGTTCATGTCCGATCAGTCTCAGGCCTTCCTGATCAGACTGTCAGCACAGGTGTTAATTAGTGTCATGGGTGATGGTGGCTTATGCTGTGAACACCTGCCACACAGAAAATATACTGAAATCGCTGGTTTGTTTCATGTGGTCCAGTGAGCACTAGTTATAATGACTTTGACCATTACTTTTCTGGATTTTGTGTGGCAGGTGCAATGCTTCTGGTCTCCAGCAGTTACCAACTCACTGGTTCATCAGACCCCTGAAAAATCTTTCTCGATGGGTGACACTACTCCTAGTCATATTACACATCACACAGTTGTTTTTTTTTCTGTCTGAGAAACCTAAAAACAAGCACCTTCATATTACAAACTACAGTTCAAAGGAATACTATAGAGGTATTTTCATGTGGCCTTTTGAGAAAACACAGTTCATTTTCTTAAAACAATATTCACTGAGACAAGTACCCTGCAGAAGTTTCCAAGAAATGTGGGACATACAAATATGAAAACAAGGAGATAATGAAAAAAAAATAGAAGTAAAGCACAAATGAACATATGGGATCTACCGATAAATATGAACTCTAATAATATTGCTAGAAGGTGGGCATAGAAGTTAGATGATTCTTCTGAGATGATTTAACTCATGCAGCTGCCAGTTGTGCAGTTGAAAAGTTCAATTATTTGTGAATTTAGGAGTACTGCAAAGCAATAAGTTTTCCAGAACAAATTTCTCTTGATTCTCTATGGCACTTGTCACCTGCAATAATTTTGTCACCATCAATCAATGTAAATGATTCTCCCAGCACCTTCTAATAAATACAATAAATTTGTCCTATACAGGGAATACTCTAGTCTCCACTTGCTTTTAAATCAATTTCTATCCCCCTCGGGACATTTCCCTCTCCTTTTTTCCCTATCCTGAAGCTTCTGGTGAAGGTAGGTGAAGCAAGGTAAACAGAGAAAGAAATAGATTGGGGTATTCATTTGTGACCGCACATCTCAGACACAGGTCACAACACATTATGAGGTTTAAGAGAATTGTTATAGCTGTTGATAGAAACATTTGTAAACTCTGAAATTTCAAGCATATGAATTGGAGTTGCTGTTCACTATTGCCTGACCAGAATTTTATCAGAAAGTATCAATCAGCCAGTAATGCTATGGAATTAATAATATACCATTGTTAGGAATAACTGCAAGAACAGCTTGTGAGAAATTAAACACAGTCCTATTATATGAAAATTATTCCTTTGAACCATCTGGTGGATATTGCCCCACTTATCTTTAAATGGGAGTATTATTTTCTAGCACATCTAAAGCTACTTTAGTGAGTCCTACCAAAAGAAATTATTTCCTATGAAAACTGCAATTAAGTGCAAGGCTTACGTCCTGCCATTCTCGTTCCAGCATATATGACCATGCATATGAGTTCCCTATATGTTACTACAATGCAGTGTGCGGCAGTCAGATTATCAAAAATCATTATGAAGATGACTAAATACCCTACTGTCTACTTTGAGCTGAAAGCCTTTACAGTTGTGCCATCTGTTTCATCATAGTTCATTTCAAGCCTTTTACTCAAGCAAAAGGAACAGCCTTGTAATATATATCTGGCAAATTTGATCATGACCAGAAACATGTCAGTGTTATCAGTGAAATTCATCTATAAATAAGCAGAATTTGGTACAATTAACTTAAATGGTTAATTTCTAAACATACTTCTACAAAGTCCGTACGTTAATCTGCTGGAATTAAAATTTTATTTATAAAGGGGTATTTGTACACTAAAGTGCAAGAATAGTCCATAAATATTCTTTGACATTGTCAAAGAGATCTATTCTGCACGTTTGTATTTTGCATTCACAAAATAAAAAAAAAAAATCTTACATACATTTTATAAGGCCAAAACGTATGCCATGATTGAAATGAAAAGCAAGGCACGGGCATGAAGTATTTCTATTTGATTTTTCAGAAGTGATCTCCTTGGAAAATGAGATGATAAAAGGGCTTCTTACGCCCTCATCTTGTCTGCTTTAAAGGTGAGGGAATAAAGGTGAGGGAATTGCTGGAGACTGTGTGCTGGTTACCAGCCAGTGTGTAGGCGTCTTGTGGTTTTGGATGGTGGTGTAATGCACTGTAATCTCATAGCTGTTCTCTGCTTTCTGGAGACAGCCCTGCTACCTTCTGTGCCTTCAGAGTCACACAGAGCAGAGGTCATGCTCGCCATCTCCGCTCGACATTTCTGGCCTTGTCCCAGGACAGCCGAGGGGCTGTTCTCCAGCCAAGGAAGAAGGTAGCCCCCATCATTCTTCCCAGTTCTACCACATGTAGAACTGGTGGCTGCCTGGTGAGGTGAAAATAATACCTGTCTCTGAAGGTATCTCATGTGACAAGTAACCCTTAGCAAGCAAGACTCCTTCTGCCCTTATCACACCCGCTATGTGTGAATACAACCTGAATTCAGGAGCACCCCTAGGATTGTGCCTAACTCCATGCAGGTGCTTTTAATCCCTTTGATTTCCACAGGACGCCTTGGCTTGGCGTTAGACATACACTTATCTGCATTTCTAGATAAGGATGCCTTCCAAGCCCAAGAGCTGAGAAGATGTACCCATGCCAAGAGCTCCAATACTGAAGGACCTTTGAAGAGTCCTTAAAAAAAATAGTAGTCTTGGAAATGCCTTGCAGCTACTCTGTAGTCACACAGCCTTCCACAGGCAGACGCACAGATTTCTCACATCATTTCATGACTGCTGCCTACTCTGAAGTAAATGTGCTCTCATGATGTGTAACTCTGCTCAGCTGAGATACACAATAACCAAGCATAGTAACTTGACTTTGTTTTTTTCTCCAATGTGGAGCTCTATGTGCCAAGCTTAAATCTAAAAGGAGTTATGTGGGCCTTTGAAAACAGATTGTATTCACTAACTGAGAAGTTTCTAGCCAAGTGCAATGTTTATGTATCTTAATAAACAACGGTGAAAAGAAAAAGAAATGGTACAGCATACCTCCATGCAATGTCATGTAACAGTATGTAGAGATTGTGTATATTGTTAAATGTCGTCACCAATAATGGCATTAACACAAGAAGAATGAACCTTCACATCAAATGCAAAGAAGGATACCGAGGACTACTTTAAAGACATCATGCTACAGATTGGGTGACTTTATTGTCCTGATTCTCATGGCAAGTGTAGGCTCCATGTTAAGAAATGTGCGCACCAAATAGTATGCTATTGATTTCTGACTTTCATTAGAAGCATATTTCTATAGACTAGTGTTGTTCTGGGCATTTGGATAACTCCAGACAGAGTGTAGGAGCAGAGGAAGGGGACTGGAGGAGTTGAATGGTTCAGACTGCCTGAGAAAGAGCTCATCACCTCTGGGTTATTTCTGTGACCCTGCCCTGGGTCAGGGTTGACCGAGGAGCACGGCTACCTGACACAGGTAGGCAAGTTTGTGGTCTCATTGCATCCCCTTGTGGCTGGGTGGCTACAAGAGCTGAGGATTGTCTACCCTATCAGAACGAGGGACTGGGTGGAGAGACTGGTTGGATGCTCCAAACCCATGGTACCCTGGAATTCCTCCCAACACATTTTGCAGCCCACCATAAAGACAGCATGGAGGCCTGTGAGTAAGTGTGGAGGAGGAATGTTTCCAACTACACTTTATTCCTGTATTTCCAAACATAGCATGGCTGGAGCAGCTCCGATTCACACAGACTGCTATTCAGAGTGGCTCTGAGTTGTCTGTGAAGCATGAGCCCACCTTTAACACACCACCAAGCAGCAATCTCACAGTGAATGCATGGGATTTCAGGCAACATAAATGGAATAATTCACATTGATTTTCATGTGTACTAATTTCACTTCACACGGGAAAAAAAAAAAATCTTTGAAATCCATCCAACAGCAATTGCAATGGGGGTTAATGACATCTTCCTGAAAGGAACAAAGAAGTTGAAGTTTATTAAACATATTGCCAGTGGAATAAGTATCTTGACTCTAACAATAAAGGTATGGCAGATACAGCTTTTTATTACGAGACCAAAAAGGTATGGCAGATACAGCTTTTTATTACGAGACCAAAAAGAGAGAGAGAGAGAAACTTGAGCTGCATAATCTGCAAAATCCTGATGACACTTCCTAAGAGAAGACTGTTACCTTGTGGGGTACAACCGATCCACTATCTTCAAAAGTATCACTCTAAATCCTACAAAAATATCTTGCAGCAAGCATTTTTCATCACTTGGGAGCTTATTTGTAAAAACAGATATTGAATTAAAATTTCTCACAAGCAGTGAATAGAATTGCTACTTATGATCTTTAAAAAAAATAAAAATAAAAATAACTTTCATAATCTATTGTCTTTTCCAAAAGAGATAAATCCCACTAGTGTTAACACGAGTTACATCTACAGAGAGAGAAAGAGAGAGCAGATCCCTTAAGGCAGATCCTCAGCCAATGTGAATTAGCAAAGCTCCCAGGAAGTGCACTGAAGGGAGATGTGGCAATTTACATCCACAAAGAATTTACCCCTTTGATGTTTATTTTTCACCCTGGCCTGCCACAAGATCTAATCCTATCTGTCAGCAATAGGGAAACTTAACAGCTCATATATGCAACTCTTTATAGCAGCTCCTTTTCTCATCTGTGACAGGGCAGAAAATGAACTGCAAATGTCAGGTCATTGCTTCCTGCTCTTGCATATGGTTTTTGAGAACTGCTGCACTTTCATCTCTTAAGGGTCCAGTTTAATTCATTTCACCTTTGCATGTTGTATACGCAACTCTTAGTGGAGACTTTTATTTATTCATAACAGTGTTTGTTCTTAGCACTTCTTACTTTGCCATCTCTGTGAGGATAGAAGGTGTGGAGTCAGATCACAAAGGAGGAGAGAGAATCGTTAATCAAACCCAGGAAAGAGATACACTCAGATAAAGCGAATAGGTGCACAACTACAACAGCAATACCCCCAGCTTTGCAGTTTCGTACTTAAAAAAATCCCCTTTTAGGGCGATAGCTGGACTGCAGAAATGCCACAGAAAGACGTTAGGTGAGCTCGCTTTCTCCCTAAAGACGAATCCCACCATTTACGTCGGTGCAGCTCGCCTGGCTGCAATCCCCCGGCTCCTTTCCGAGCATCCTCAACCTCGGAGCCCCTCTCGCCGCCCGGAGCGGCCGCGGCCTGTCGGGTGCCGGCGGCAGGACCGGGGCAGCGCCGCCGGGGGCTGGTGGGACCCTCGCTCGGGGGCTGCCGGAGCCGCCCCCAGCCCCGGGGCCGCCGGTCCCCGGGGACCCTCCCGCGGGCGTGGGGCTGCGCGACCCCGGCCCTTTTCCACGCGGGACCTTCTCTCGCGTGTCGCCCAGGGGGGGGCTGCGGGAGCCGCCCCGCACCTACCTTCCGTGTGGACGGCGGAGACGTAGGTCCAGTTGTAGCGCTTGACGATGTCGAGCATGGCCCGGGCTTGCAGCGTGTCGGAGGGGACCACCCGCAGGAAGTACTTGTAGAGCGTTTTGTCGCTCAGGTCGATGCTGGTGGCCGAGTAGGCGATCTGCGGGATGTCGAAGAGCTGCAGCAGGTTCTGCACCTGGATGGCCACCGAGCTGGAGCCCGGGCCGATGACCCCCGCGATGGGCTTTTTCAGCCTGCTCTGGGGCTGGGGCTGCGAGTCCGATAGGCAGCGGCTGCCGCCCTCCCTGTCGTCCCTGATGGAGATGAGGGAGTCCCGTATGAACTCGATGCTCTGCTCCAGGGCCACCGAGGAATGCCAGCACGAGTCCCGGATCTCGCTGCCCAGGGTGATGTTGGGCAGCAGGACCGGGTCGGCGTTGATCTTATCCAAAGTGTGGAACATGGCTTCCACCCGCTGGATGCCGTACTGCTCGCGGATTTCCCCGCACTTCCTCTCGGGCACTTTCTCGGCCGGGGGCTGGTGGTGGACGGAGAAGAGGGCTCCGATGATGACATCGCCGTCCATGCGGGCCACCGAGCGCTGCGAGGAGGCGGCGGAGAGCAGCGCCCTGCGCCCCGCGCCCCGGGGCAGCACCTCCGCCTCCAGCAGCAGCGCGGGGACGAAGACCAGCAGCACGCCGATCATTTTGTTGCACGACGTCGTCCAGACCCAGGCGACGAATTTCAAGGGCTCCCCTTGCCTGCACATGGCTTAAGGGCGTGTAGGAAATGGCATCCGCTCGCCCCCGCCGGCTCCCGGCTCGCTCCGAGCAGCATCACAGCGAGGTCCCTCTCGCAGCGCCAGGCAGCCGTCAGCCTAGGGACTTCCAACCTGGTGGCACAGAAACGGGGGACAAAACACGCTAGCGGGGGGCGCTCTCAAACCCCAGCCCGGCGGCACAGCCCCGCTCCGCCACTCTCGCAAACGCCCGGCTCAATCCGCTTCATCCGAGGCTCCCGGGAGCAACTTTCCGGAGGGAAATGGAAATAAAGCGTGAGCCTATTTCCCTCGGCACGCCACCGGGCACACCGGCACGCGTGGGGCTGGGGGATCCGCGTCCTCCTTGCAGCCAAAGCTCCCGTTTCGAGTCGTGTCCCCCCCCCCCGCCGGTTCTGCCCCGCTCCCCCCAAGTTGGGAAGTTTCCCCGGGCACCCGGCCTCGCTCGGCCCCGGCGGCCGCAGCCCCGGCGGCGGGAGGCGGCGCTGCCCTCCTCGCCTTGGGGCTCCCCGAAGGCATCCTTCCCCGGCTCAGGGGGGTCCTCTCCCAGGGGAGACGAGGGGGTGGAAAGAGAGCCGAGGAATCTGCCCCGCCGCCGCCGGGAAATGTCATTTAAAGGTCAGCGGAGGGAAGGAGCGGAAGGGAGCCCCTTTGCAGTTTACCTGAACTTTTCCGTGCGGAAGGGGCGAACCCGTAATGCAGCCGGGGACACACACACACACATGCCATGGGGAGGGGGGGGAAATCCATGCTAGTTACTACGGCAACGGCGGGCAAAGTCCCGCTGCGCTTTACCGGCACGCCTGCCTCGCAGCCAGGCTCCGGGCCGGGAGAGGCGGCGAGAGCGGCGGCGGCGAGCGGAGACCTCGAGAGCGGCGGGCACGGGCACCGGCACCGGGAGCCGGGAGCGCGGTGCGCGGCCGGGCCGGGTCCCTGTTGCTCGGCGGCGCCGTCAGCACCCGGGACAGCGCCCGGCTCCCGGTGCCCCCGCCCCTGCCCCGCCGCCCGGCGGCGAGCACCCCTGGGTGCTTCCCCCAAACTTCTGCCCCCCTGCTGCCGCGGTCCCCCCCGCATGCACCGAAACCCCGACACACGGACGCCCCGACACCCCGACCCACCGACACACGGACATACCGACACCCCGCCGCACTGACACACGGACATAGCGATACACCGACACACCGACACCGCGATACACCGACCCCCCGGCGCCCCGCCACACACCCCCCGGTGCACGCAGCCTGTCCGTCCCGGTGCTCGTCCAGCCGGGCGGGCAGCCCCGCTGGAGGGAGGCTTCCCGCGCCCGCAGCCCCCCGGCCGCCGCCCCCCGGCCGCAGCCCGGTGCCGGTGGGGCCGTGCCGGGCCGTACCTGTCCCGGTGGGGCGGCCGCTCCCCGGGCGCCCCGAGCAGGCACCGGCGGCTCCCCGGGCGCCCCGAGCTGGCGCGCTGGCGGCGGGGCGATGGCTGTGGGCTGGGCGCTGGTGCCCTCTGTCTTCAGCGCCGCTCCACCGCAAGGAAAAAAACAGGTCATCCCGGGCTCATCCATTATCTCACACGGAAGGATCAGGCATTTTCTCCCCCTCCTTAATTTCTTCCCCTGTTCGCCTCGTAAGCGAGCAAGGGAGCGTCACCCGGAGCACGCAGCCGCTGCAGGGGGGGTTCTGTCTCTCCTCCCCCCAGGCTCTTTATTCATTACCCGCTGGTCACGCTTAGCAAGAGCAGAGGCGAGGGACGGGGCCTCGAAGGGCGACCCCGACCACGCTCGGGGGACCTGAGATGGTGAAATGTGCCGAGCTGCCTCGCAGGCACGGTTTCACTATTCAAATAAATACACGTATATTTACATACACATATATATGCACATACATGTATATAACAAGATACTGCAACGGGATAAATCACCTGTAAGGATAAAGGTATTGAGATTACAGTTTTCAGGTCAAGATGAAGCTAAATGAAGCACGTGAGAGGCATGTCAGATTAAAATAATACCAGATTGAGTAATCATAATTCAGACGACCTGCTTGCATCCCTCACGCGGGTCTCGGGTGTTTTACTTGACTGTACGAAAGTTAAAGTTAGATTACCTCCCCGCTGGGAACTCTATAGATATTTGTCCTACTTTTGAAAGAAAGAGGCAAGGACAAACATTTAACTATTCCTCATTCAGCGAAGGGTTTGCAGCGAAGGCTGCCTCAGGGGTGTCTTCTCCCTGTGTCAATATTTGTGCTTTTTCTCCTGTCACGCAGCTAGTTATTTGCCTTCCTCGTGTGTCGATCCGTGAGGCACACTCGTTGTGGAAGACCCAGCACGAGGCTCCTGCAGGGCCCAGCCCGGGGCAGGTCCGCCAGCACCAGGCCCGGGGGCACCGAGCTGTGTGGGGTGGGAATGTGGAGGGGAGCTGAGGGGGTCTGGGGCTCCTGTGAGGACGCTTGGGATGTCCAGAGGCTTTGGGAAGGGATCTCCGGAGCCCAAAGAGGGCAGTGGGACCGTGGGACCACAGGGGCCCCAGTCTGCCTCTTCTTGCTGGCACCTCCCTCACAGGCAGCCTGGCATGCCCGAGGTTCCCCAGAGGACCAGCAGAGTGAGCGATATTGTCCTTTTGGTGTTGGTACTCTGGTCTGCATGAAGTGTCACCATGTGCCACCCTGACCCTGTCACTGCCCACAGATCCAGCACTTCTGCCCTCACAAACAGCCCGTGCCCCCCGTCTCACTGTCTCCCCATATCTCTGTACACATGTTCATTCACCATGCAGTAACCATCCTTGGGGCACCGCACAGGACTGCATTTTTTGCAGAGCTATGAGCTGCCATCAGACAATAGAAGGATCAGGGTGATAACAGAGCAGGGGCTGTAAGCAGTACTCGTTTTCTGTGGAAAACTACCTGATGTGGAATATTATTCGTTCATGAAACAGAGGAAAAGTGAACAATTTCCAGTCTCCTATGAAACGCAATTTGAAAATCACTTGGAGGTTGATTGAAATATTCTATTTTGATAGCATCAAAAGTGTTTTGTTCTTATTTCAGTTTAAACATTTTATACTACGTAGCACAGAGTGTCATTATTTTTACTTGAAATGAAATCAATCATCAGCTTAAAATGGAAGCTCTTTTCCAGTATTTCTCCAAAAGATATGATTTTGTCTACAAAAGACATACTCCTGTTAAATGTTTCCATTTCAACAATATGGCCTCTTTCATCAGAGAATCTTCTATAGGAAAAGTTCTGGTCATCTGTAAAGAGAAAGGCCATAATATTGTAGAACACATTTTGAAAGGGAATAGGTTCGGAGTAGCAAGGACTGAAGCTTGGTAACTTGGCTTGCTGAGACCCCGTTTTGGTCCTCCCTCCTCTGCTTTCTACCAAGAGCAAAAATTCAGGTTGACTGTTTAATTGTGCAGACTCTCCAGCTACATTACTGGGCAGACTTAAAGCTATTCTGCAAGGATCAGTGCCTCTAAAATTATGTAGTTTTATTCTGCCTTGAAAACAAGAGGAGATTTCATATTTTCCTGTTTGAAGTCAGTTAACACATACACACTAGCTATGTCATAAATTCTCAGTAATCCTTTCCATTCTGCTCACTCAAAGGCTTTCCTTTCATGATTTACACAAGCCACCTACTATATATACAGAGTATGCATGCAAAACATGCACAGGTATCCCTCTGTTGTAGCATTTCATTTCAGTATCGTGTTTGCTTGTGAACAAGGATTTAGAGTCATCTTATCATCAGGCAGGCTCGTTCAGTAGAAACAAGGATTTTAATCTTCCTAATATATTCAGCATGTTTTCTCCTCTTCTCTTAGCAAAGCCAATGCTTCTCATTGGTTTCACTTAAAAAAATGTGCCAGCTACAGCATCATTTTTACCCTCTTTCTTATATTTAAGCTATGAAGTCACCCTATCTGTTAAGAAGCAAAGAAACAGCATTTTAAACAGTTTGATTACTTACCCTTATTTGCTTCAATTGCTAGGAAGTGAACATTAAAGGATCGATGTCAGTATATACGGAGCTTCATAAAGGTCTGATTGCTCAGCTGTTCCTTGTACCAGTAGATCCATTAAAATTAAATAGGATTAACCCATGAAATTTAGGTCTCAATTCTGTGATATTTAGAATCTAGCAACAGCATCCAGACTGACCTACAGTTTTATTGGGCTACTCTCCTCTGCTCTTTTTTTTGACAGGCATACACACCCCTCGACCACAAGGATCCCCAGAAATATGAAAGCTTCTATTGCTAGTCATCCAACTCCTGCTTATCCCCTGTCTCAAGTCACAGCATCCTGAGCACATTTCACGGGCTTAGGAGATTTCACATCCTTTTAAAATAACCAAAATACCTCCTCAGAGATTTAGTCAGGAGGTTATGAATTCAAACGTCTTTCAAATAAGTGTGAGATCCAAATCAGTGCAAAACTCAGCACTCAGGGACGTCTTGCAGATTTTTGACACTCTCTAAGGATTATAGGCTTCATGATGTGATGAACAGACTAGATTTATTCATACATTCAGCAGTTTCAATCTCTGGCTAGCAGATCTGTTAATAAGTTTAAAATAATTCTTTTTTGCATTTTTAAATAAATGACTGATTGTTTATAAGGTCATATTAAAAATACTCTCAGCCAAAGTTTTTCATTAAGACTGTCAAGGGGAGGGATCACACCACCATGCTCCCGAAGGGAAAAGGCCTGGCTTTTCCTGAAGGAAAGCTCACCTCTTAAATTGTTTCTCAACATGAACACATGCCATCCAAACAATGAAATGTGACAGGCAAAAGCATCCCTTTTCCCTTCACCGCAAGAAGAGCCACGTGCCTCAAAGGCTGCATGCGTGCCCTGGGTCTCCCTGTTGTGCAGGTGTCTCGAGAATTTTGTCCTTCTGGTTCTTGTGGACATGCTCATGACGAAGGAACAAGAAGCCAGAAGAATGTCTCCAGCACAAAGGAAGGTGAATACTCAGTTCTGGATAACGTTCCAAGCCATCCCTGTATTTATTTATTTCTTAACTGCAAAAATGTACTTATGGTGCCCTCTAGACCAAAATGCTGAGCAATATTCATAATAAATTCTTACACACATCAATTCTATCTGGCTTAATTAGTTTTGATTAAGCTCTCTTGTCTCGAAATCCTCTGATTTCCCTGAAATAATCCGCTAAGAAACAACCTGAGTAAATAGATAAATCTGTGCTGGGTCCTGCATACCAACAAGCTTGTGTTACAATAGGCCAAAGAGAAAAGTGCATTCCAAAGTCAAAGGTCCACCATTTCTGAGCTTCAGACTCTCCTTTTAAAATATACAAATCCCTCACTTCATTTGGGAATGTCAGTCTGAATCTCTCTGGCAAGACTCACCAGACAGGAACTTACACTGTGTGAGTGTGATGGGAGAGAAGCTACCTTTGCAATATGGGGTTAATTCAGGTTAGCTAGAGGCATCTGCTGAGCTAGACTGCTAACAAACAGAGCACAGAGTTTAGCTAGAAGTCCCTGTACTCTGTGGAGAACAATTTAGTGCTGTGTTTGTGGGAAGCCTGACAGTTAAAGCATCTGCAGGCTGGAATTTTTCAGTGATTTTCAAGGACAGTTCTGCATAAAGCCACCTGCAGGAATCCAATCTGGTGCCACAAAAAACTGGTAAAATCTACACATGGAAAGAAGGTCTTTGCAGTGCAGGTGAGAAAACGGTATTCCTGCTCCTTCTGCCATCCAGACTTTCAGGCTGGAGCTGTGGGTCAGTAAGCCCTTACACTGCAAAATTTAGTTACAAAAGGAAAAAGTAACTCAAGAAGAGCAAAAGTTCACTAAGATTGCAGCATAAGACAACACATCTCTGCACCACTCAGAGGGGAACCTGCAAGTACGTACTAATTTCTGAAAATTCCCCAGTAACCACAGCCAGCACTGAAGAAAGCAGCTCTGTATTTACCAGATGATATTTTTGTCCTTCATTTCACCACATATTTCCCTTCCAGATATTTTGTATAACAAAAAGGGGGAAAAAAAAGTCTCATTAAAAATCACAAATGTCAGAGACAGAAAAGGCTAGCAGTCTTTCCAAAACAGGATCATTTTACACTTGACTAAAGAATCAATGGAGGTTTTGCAAATGTCATTTTAGCAATCAAACCATGTGTAAGAAATCTCTGACACATTTTTAAGAACCTATCCAATGCTCCAAAAATAAAAAGTAAAAATAAAATAAATAAATAAAATTAATGGGTCAAAAGTGGTACACTGACTTAGGCTGATTATCCCAGGCAGTTACTTTTGCCATTGACAGTCTATTCCCATTTACGTAGCACTGTGTACAAGAGACACCATCATCTTTCATAAGTACCTGGTTTTGAAGTCTTTGCGATAGCAAATAAATAGGAGAATTGAAAACCTTAAAGATAAATAGGATTTTATGATGACCTTTAACTGAAATGATCTCATTTTCTACCTTGCACCTTCTTTATGCATTTACACTTGTTCAGAACGGATGGAAAGTATGCCTGAAAATCACTGACGTCAGACAGGTTGCTTTTATTCACTCTCACTGTACATGGGTGTAAATGAACAGAGAGGAAGAAAGTTTAGAAGAAAAGGCGTATCTCAGAGTGAGCTACAGAGATGTGAGTGGATTCAAAGACTGAGGTGCCATGGCTTTCCCCTCTTTGAGGTTGTATTGGTCTTGCCTGCATTATATAAATCTGTAGTTTGAACACTATGGATTGAGAAGAGTGATTGAACTGATTAACAGGCTGAAGAAAACACAGTTTGGATTCATATTACAATGAACCAGAGAGAAAGAGGTATCAGAAATGCACCGCATCCTGTAAACAACAGCAGAAAAATACCTCCTGACAGAAAAAGGAAAGGGGAGAAGCTATGTTTTTTTATAAAATCCATATGGCTGCCTGCAGCCAACGTATTTATATCCATGCAGTTTACACGCTTCCAATGCTTTAGGCTGAACCTAATGGTTAAGTGAAGAAAACATGACAAAATATTAGGCAATACTGTATTTATTTTTAATACATAGCTGTATTAGGTGACTTTAAGCATAACTTACAGAATAAAGAAACTGATACCCAAGTACAATGTACAAACTTTATTATTTGCAAACTGCTTGATTCATTTGTTCAAAAAATTGATACATTAAAGCACCACAACTGCAAAATAAGAGGCTAGTTCAGAGAAAATACAAAACAGTTCTTATTAAGTGTCTACATGTCCTGACATCTTCTTTGCTGTCATAAAAAACAAGAACAATATCTGAGTACATATGTTTCTTTTAAGTACTTCTTTTATTTATAGTCCTCATGAGGAATTGCCTAGATAACAGGATTTCCATACAGACTTTATCACTTTGACTTTCTAGCTAGGCAAAGCATTTCTGGAAGCATTTCATTACTTCAAGATCTATTAGGATCATTGTAATAACTCTCTTTCCTCTCACTTCCCTGACAGTATGCTGCTGTGGTTTGGTGACACATTAATTGCTTTTTCTCTGCCATTTCCTTCTGGTCAAGTGGCAGCACTGTCTCATGGGCCATTTCAGGGATGCCAAGTCCCCTCTTCTCACCTGGGGTGCCTGGCTCCTTAGCCACAAGCTGTAACTGACTG
Source organism: Anser cygnoides (assembly GCF_040182565.1). Lineage (NCBI taxonomy): Eukaryota > Metazoa > Chordata > Aves > Anseriformes > Anatidae > Anser > Anser cygnoides. The sequence goes on along the minus strand of NC_089875.1, from coordinate 51,538,351 downwards.
GTCCTTATGGTGCTTCATATCCCAGTTACTCTAGAATCAGACTTTTTTACTCTTGCTCAGCTATGCAGCTATATTTAACATTGGATTTATCACAAAATTGTCTTCATTAAGGTAGGATAAGAAATGTCAAGTATAACACTGCCATGGGTGATGAAATGGCTGAGGTCCACGTGATGCTTGAATGCATTGACTGTGAATGCTGGTTCTCAGTATGTATATTCAAATGCTTTTTGTCTTGCATTTCTATCAGCTATTTGCCTTTTGCTGCCCATTCTCTAACTAGGTAATATTTCCTTTATTTCTCTAGTCCACTTATGAGTAATGGATTGTATTTGGTTCATGCATTAGGTCACACAGCTTCAAACACCATACTTGGATGTTTGTTCTCCGGCAAATCCTCCTTACCGAATTCTCTTTTTCATGAATGATACAGGTCAGATCCCAGAGTTTTTGGATCCCAGACCCCATCAGTTAATCCTGCTGTGATTAACTCAGGCTCAAGTACTTCTCTGAAGTACCTCACAACCATTGCAGTACCATGTTGGTACTGATGACAGTGCAGCTGTACTTTAAATCCCCGTAAAGGATCAGCAATCCTCTACTGTGTTAGAGTTTGCTGTATAATTCTTGTTCTAACGAATACTCTTTTTTGATAGCACATCTTTGAAAATTACTAGAGCTGGAAACATAACTGCGTAACTCTGAGAGTAGTCTCAGGCAGACCACTTCCTCAGGCAGACCTCCCCCTGGATGAAGGGTGGTAGTCACCCTCTGAGAGGGCAGCTTTGGGACCAAGCTACACCACTGCTCTGAGATGTCCAGTGGCAGCCTGTAGGTCTTGGCAAGACATTTTAGATGTTGGTCTACAGGTCCAAAGAGCTGCCTACTGGAGAAATCATTTTTCTCCCTATGCTGTGCTGCTACGGAGGTGATCAAGATGTTGCTGAAAACAGGAGGGGTACACTCTGTAAAGTTGCTGAGACACTAGAACTTGTAATACACCTTTAGGGCAATTTTCACGTTACAATACAGAAGACATTTGTTTGCCATTGCCTCTGGAAGGGACATCATAAATAATGAAGGAACCAGGTGGTGACTTGGGTGACCTGCTGAAGTTCTTTGTAATCAAAGCTGAAGCAGTCTATATTTACTTACTAAATAACTGGCAATGCTACAGAACCAAAAGCCTGGACACACATCAATACGCTAAAACTAAATAAACTGAACAGAAGACAAGTTATTTGTCTTTTTTAACATGTCATTGGAAATTGTTGGTAACAAGCAAACCTGTCCATTTGGAAACTTCAGAGCGCTTGTTTGACCATCATAGTCTTGCAATTTAAATTATTCACCTATGCCCAAAAGTATATTTGATTTCACATTTTGCTGTTAAATTTTTTTGTTGTTGTTCTTGTTGAGCAAAGCATAGTTATCAAGACATAAACTGGTCCTGATTTTCTGTAAACACTGGAATAACAATGCTCTGAAATTCCAGACTCCCTCATATACTTTGAAATGGACATTAAGAAAAACAATGCACCTAAAACCATTAGTTTCTTTAGGAAAACTTACTGTCTGTAGCCAGGAGGTTGAACTGAAAATGATCAAAAAAGAAGGCCAGGAGCATTGAATAAAACCCAAAGGGAAGTACCTCACATATTATTAATTACAGAACACTTTATCTTAGTTGTCTAAGCAGATAAAAGCTGCGGTGTTTGCTCTGCCTACTGATGTAAACCTCCTCCCCAGAATACCAGTAACTATTCAGACTAAAACTGGAAAAAAATTATCACTGAAATTTGAAAAAGTCTCAAAGATAAATACATTTTTTCAACTGTCTTGAAGGTCCATAGCTGACTAGAAGTAGACCTGTATAAATAGGCATATTGGAAGAGAAGCAGGCAAAGTAACACCAGCGACAACCAAGTGCCAGTTGGCATTGTGTTGGGCCAGCCACAGAATGGGATTTCTTTGCCCTGGGGACTAAAGAGAGGTGACTACCAGAGTTTGGAGTGATCGTGAGGCAGATGGATCATATGCACATAATTACTAGAGTTGGGTATGAAGGTGGGTTCCTCGCAGAAACACTAATACCCTCATGTGTGTAAATTGCATTTATAGATTATTAACCATAGGTCATAAGGTGACTCTGGAAACTTGATTCACAATGGATGAAGGGACAGGAAGAATACATGACTGAAGTTTTCTGCCATCCATCATACTACAAATCAAAAAGCATTTAGGTAATCATTATTTGCTTCACTGAATGAAGGGAACTCACTTAAGGGAAAATTTCTAAATATCAGTTAGTTGTATTATTCAGAGAACATCTGCATATTCACAATGATGAGTTTAAGGTAAAGTGGCCTTGTGGTTTTCAAACCATCTGTACATGCCTATTGTGTGAGCACATATTATTTTAATGGTATAGCCTTTTATTTTTATTATGGAGGGCATTATCTTAATAACTATAGCATGCACTTGTTTTTGTTTTCCTCTTCCTTGGCAACAGCTTCTGAAAAGACTCTTTTTCATCTTCACTGCACTTTTTCTTTAGCTGAAAAAACATAAGAACCCAATAAATTACCTCAAACCAGCTCAATTGATTTAACAGCTGCTGCTAACTGTCACTACAGGAATGGGCAGTGATTGATTTCCGTGTCACTATTTAAATTCAACAGACGCTTGCTAGTGCTGCATAGGAAACATCTTAATTCTTTCGTGTTTCTGATTTCTAAATGGTACCTGCACTTAGTCTTCCTTGCATTGTGTTCAAATCACAGGAAAATGGCTTTTTCAAATTTATTATTAGATCTCTTGGACTAACTGAACATCTTATTTCCTCGCTGGCTTTTATTTTTCTTTAAATTCCAGCCACTGTCAAGAGGAAGCAAATCTGCACACCATTCTTTCATATTACTCTCCTCTACCAGCCAATTTAGCATGTGCCACTCAAATAATTTATATAACATTTTCAGCCTGTTTTCTAAATCAGCCTGAATTTGCATGAAAAATCTTCCCTGTTTGCTTCCATTTTGTGGCTACATGTAGATAGACTAATGGCACAACCTATAGAACCTAATCCCAAAGTCATATGCTTAACTTCACTCTCATTTTACAGAGTTTTTAAGTTTGTGCCCTCACAGTTTTCTTTTTAGAAATTGAGGAGGAGGGTAAGGGGAGGTATTCAGGGATATGAGCTCAGAAGACAGCCTTCAGCTTTAGTTGTCTAGTTCATTTTTAATTTTGTTTATTCATTTCTAATGCAGTAAAAGCCTCATGAATAAATAACCCCTAAAAAAAGATCTGCACAGTAAATACTCAGATGGACTACTACTCTATTAAAGGAACACCACATATGTTTTCCATGCATCACAGCTATGCCTTCCACTACTGTATATACTTTCTAGTTAAAGATCTCCAAAGGTGAAGAGAGAGGCATTCTGGTCTATTTGTTGCTGCAAGGAAGACCTGATGCTGTTCACGCTGCTTCCTTGAGGTGACACAGTACTTTTGAGAGTGCAGAAGATTGCTGAGGGGTGATAGGGAAGAGTCTCTTAACATTTCCCAGCTGTAAATTGGACATTTTAGGATGCTGAGGTTAAACTTTCTTTTCTCTTTGCCTATTTTAACTGTCTTGGTTGTGGATATGAAATGTGGGTGAAAGGAGACTGTTATTCAGACTGGTGCTATTTGTAATTTTATAGTGTAGATAGTGCATTCAGAAACCTTTTCTTGAATGCAGTCTGCATTCAATGCTGTTAAAGAGTTTATCTTTATACAGTTTATAGGATAATTTTGATTAGATGAAGTTCTTACTCCATAGAAGTGTATAATACCTATACTAATTATGGTAATTGAATACTGGAAGTTGGTGATTCAGGAGAAAGCTATTTGCTTAGCATATAACACTTCGGGACTATGAGACAGGGAAATGTCTGGATTTGAAGAATAAGCAATAAAGACCACTTTGGAGCAGATTGTCCCTTATGTTACCTTACATTACAGATATCTTAGTGATCATTCAAATTGATGTTATCTTGCTCGAGACAGCATTAACTTCACCAGAATCTCTCAGAAACACAAGGCATAGATAGGGAAGCACCAGCATAGCTCCTGAGGGAGCTGCATTGCTTGTGCAGAAAACGATGCAGAAGGCAGGCATTAACTTGGAATGACGGATACAAAAAGTCAAACCCAACTAAGCTCCCACCAGGCAAACCTAACCCACGCTGGAATGATTTTGACCACAGCTGGGCCCAGACAGACAGAACTGGAAAATGTGACTGCCTGGGCAGGACCCTCCTTGCAAAGGTATCTGCTTGCAAGAAGCCTGGACAAAAAATTTTGGTAAACTGTGAAGTTTTGCACGGTGTGGATGCTGCCCTCTTTTTTCCCCATCTCTCATCTCAAACTATTGTGTTTGTTAGACTTAAGAACAAGGAGCAAAATTTTGAAGTAACACTGGCAACAGCAGATAACTGGAGTTACCAGGGTACCAGAGCAAAACAAAATTCTGGGGTTAAATCACTTTTGGCGGATAACTTATAAGTGACTGTAAGTGGCCGGGACAGTGTTACCAGCTATATCTGTGTGCTTGTGCTCAAGTTTCCTGACGCTATGTTCACTAATGCATTTAGCTCAGCGTGGGGCTGGATCTGCCCTAGGAGGCTGGGCAGTCAGGGCTGGTGGAGCCCTCAGTGCCCTGAGGTAAATGTACCTACTTATGCTTTGGGCAGGGACCAGCACTAGTGCAATTTGTGACAATCCATAAACAAGATGCTTATCAAGCTGGAAGATAAACATTCCTGCTTTTGCTGATATCTCTACACACAACATCATAGTACTGTTATTTATATCCTATAACATCTTAATCATTTATCACTTTCCATCTGTGCTGCACACTCAGGACTTCATCTATTAGAAACATCTACAGGTCCATAAACATCCTAGCAGAGTATTTCTGCAACCTTTTTACATTCTCTTTCTATTGCCTAGAGAAAAAAAGTGCAGTAAATAAGAAGCAATACTTTGCTGGAAAAAAAAAAAAAAAAAAAAAAGATTTATTTTGGTCTGGTCCTGTTACTTTCTCTTACAATCATTTTTCAAAGACAAGCCTGTTCTCCCATCTCTCTGCACCAATTACCTCCTCAATTACAAGGGCTTATTTTTGTCCATGAGGAGCTGTGAAATTTTTGATTGTTTTATTGTGTGATAAGGTGTTGTTTTTGTGGTGCTTTTTTCACCTGAGACTGCGTTCAGTGATGCATTGCCATTTCTGGTGGCTCACTTCCCCAGTCAGACAAGGTGGATGCCACCAATTCCAACTAATGAACAGTCTTGTGGTTCATAGATGGAACACCACGAAAGAAAGCACTTTAGAACAAAGCAAGTCAAAGCCGAAAACCCTCAAAGCACAGAAAGCAGGAAGGAGAGTAGGTCAAAACACAGTTTATTATCATGACTTCTGTATGAAGTTTGTAGTTGTAATTCTACATAACAGATGATGCAACCACCCTGGTGAGAGTACAGCATAAACGGAATCTTTTTGTTGTCATTGTTTTATAGACAAAACACAGTACATGCATCTGGGTTTGGTTTGATTGGAAAAGGCAAAGGAAAGACTAATGAAAAGAAAATATCTACAGATATTGGCAATTTAAAAAAAAATCAAGTTTCTATAATTGGAAACATTGACTCTCTAAAGAAGTACCAAATTAGAGTACATAAATTGCTTACACCACTTGTGCTGGTTATAAACCACAAAGCAGAGCTGTTAGTTTGCTTGGGCCATCAGATCACACCAGGTTGGGCTTCTGTCCTTAGGCTTCCTGTGTTATCACGTAGAGAAGCAACAAAAACAAATCTGGTACCCCAAGACAACTTCTTGTTGCTCATTTCTCACTGTATTTCTAATTTTTAGGCCTAAGACACACATAAACATGGTTTGATTAACAAAAGTGTATGTGTATATATTATTGGAAGCGCATTTATATCCAGAAATAATATTCTTTCTCGTTAGTTAAGGTTGCTGCCTTAGCAAGTCAATGCCCCAGGCCAAAATAGAAGGTCATCTCAGGGATGCTTCAGGCTTCGCTCTGCTAGACCAAATACTTGCTCCAGAGGTCCACACTACACCAGAGGACAGGGGGCTGGAGGCTTTGGGGCTCTTAATGTATATCATAACTGCAAGGGACCAGATCCCATTGCACTAGCAGTGCAACACAGACATTTCTGCTGCCTAGCAGAGAAATGCTTCTCTGTAATCCCCTTGTGGTGTAGTGCCTTGTGACGGGATTCTTTGTCTCACTGCATGACAGGTTGTAGTCAGAAATATCCCCATGTCTTGTACTGGTTGGCAGTAACAACATCGAGATAACGTGTAACTACCCTGAGGCACAGGGCAGTTTGCTGACAGCTTTGTGATGTCTCCTTGGCTGTTTCATGCGCTGTTCAGTACATGATTCAACACGGCCTCTTCCCTAAGCTGGGTTCCAGGTGGGTTCAAATATGAATTTTGGACAGACAATCGAATATAATGCTACTCTAAAGAAGGTGGTTATAAATCTTCTTTCATGAAGCAACATCAAAAATTATGAAATAATTTTAAGATAAAATCTTGTTAAACTTAAAGAAAACATATGCGGAGGCAGATTTTCATCTGTGTTAATTAAATGCATTAGTTTGTGGTGTGAGTATTGCAGATCTTTGTGTACTTCTCATTTTATAAATCAAGGAAACAATATCCTGATCATTGGTGAACTTCATATTTCTTCATATTCAGAAGATACAAAGACTGCTTCTCACTTCTTTATAAGCAAAGAGGCCAAAAGAAAAATGTCCCAGAAGACTGCACATTTTTGTTTCAATGTCACTTTGGATTGCCTTTTTATCCACGGTGCAGACCACAGAGAAGAATTTTGCGTAAAAGAGACTTTTGATTGGTTTGATCTTTATATCAGAGAGTCAGCTATGAATTCAAATCTTCTCTTGCTAGAGTGTGAAAATGAAGATTTTTCACAGCCAAGAAAACATCTCTGAAGAAAACACAGATAATGTCAGAAATATCTGTCATGAGTGTCCTTCAACTCTTCTCTAAACTAGTGCCTTGTATGATGCTATAAATATCTATATTTTGAGCCTAAATTTCCAAGTGCCTTCAATGATTTTATAATACATACTTTACTTATTTATATTCAGTCATATTAGAGGAGTTGTTTTATCCCAGGAACTGCAAACTTTTCATTTATGCATTCTTTATTATGTTAAAAACAAAACAAAACAAAAACCAAGGCTCATAAAAGTAATATTAAAGCAATGAAAGCACCTTATTACCTTGGTATTTAAATAACTTCAAGAACTGTATTGCAAATCCTGGACAGCTACTCTAGATGATATCCTAGATACAACGACATGGTTATTTTCTTTTCCTGCTCTATATTTAGATTGTCTTTTTAACTATCTTCTTGTGTTGGAAAAAGGGAGATGGGCTTCACTCCCACCAGTGACTGATCAGCTGCTACCGCCAGTCCTGAGGTCAGTTATCACCTGGTTTCCACAAAACCAGCACGCAGCTCAGCTGAGCGGCAGATGGACCAGGGTGCGTAAGAACTGCGTACACACGTGAGCCGAGACAGATGGCTGAAAGAGTGCTATCCTGTGGGGTGTAGATGGACTTCTCCAGGAGAAGCTGCGTAGAGAGGTAGAAGGGCATGAGAAATATTGAACTCTCTTATTTTGAAGAAACAGAACCAAAGCCCTGAATACAAAGTGAAAAAAAAGAGAGGTTTGTAATCCCGTGGCTACGTGGTATTGTTTTGTGCATGCTGGGGAGTTAGCCTACTGGCTTACATGATTGCTTTTGGCACATACAAATATTTTGTTCTTTGTAGCTCTCTGAAAAATATGTAAATCTTCCACTCTCGCCTGAAGCAGCATTATAGACATGGATAGCAGCAATTTTGTGATGAACACTCTAAAAATCCCACTATGATAGCTAAATTACTTTAAAACACCAAACACCAAGGAAGTTGCGTAGAGTTGAACCTATGAACATAATTTCCTACCAATGCACAGAATTCTGACTGTGAGTTTACTGATCTGGAATAGATTGGAGCCATATTATACCTCTGCTGTGGTCCATTTTTTCATTTCCATCGTATGGTGATTTTATCTATAGAACACAAAGATTTTTCCTATTAGTTACCTAACTGATTAACACAGTGAGTGGTTTTCTACCTAATTTCCTGAGGCACACAGGTAGTCAGCTAGGTCTTCGGCATAATGTACAGTCATTGTAGCGCAGGGAATATGGTACACCTGCCCTCGGTTTTATTCTTTTGCTGCAGCCATTCACATTTCCTGCCGACAAAACCAACCTGGAGAAAAACACAACTTTGATTTATTTTAGAAAACTCCTGCTTGTTTTTGCAATTAAAATATCAGTGAAAAGACCCTAAAATATTGTATGTTGACTACCATGCTGTTCTCTCGTCTTCAACCTCCCTCAAAAAAGAAACCCTCCACAAAGTTGCATGTCTCTCGCTTTTATTTGCTTACTCTTTCTGGGATTTAAGAGTTGCTATTGAGATCAAAGGGGAATTCGTATCCATAAGCAAGAGAAGCTATGTTCTCAAGCGTGGTCAAAAAAAACAACCAAACCAAAACAAAACAAAAACACACAGTCCCCTTTTATGTCACATTTGCTTTTCTTTATATGGTTCCCTTCTATTTCCTTAAATTAAATGGCAATTTTCTTTTGTGCATTCAAGTTCTTTAGAACAGGAGGGAAATTACTAGGTACTAATCACTAGGATCCTTAGTTATTAGTTGCTGAACAGAAATGGGCATTCTTCCACCCGCTCTTGACCCTTATTTCAAAATAGAGCTTGTTTATCCTGAGAACTATGGAAGATATTTCCTGCAGAATGGGAGTGCGAGAAAAAGAGAGGCTCAGGCAGAAATCATTATGCAGAATAGGCACCCTCTTGGTGCCATTGTATTTTCTTCTCTTCCGAAAGCAGAAAAGGTTCCTTTCTTGCTTACTGATTTTATGATAACATCCAGATGAGATGATAAATGAAGTTCACTTTCACAAGTGCTTTGTATTTTAAGTCTTTAAAAACACAATCACTACAAAAACAAAGCACAAATCCAAACCTTGGAGAGGAAATCATTAAACAGAGGACATGCATAATATATAAATAAAACAGTCAATTAAAAGATGAGAACTCTGAGATTTACAGACATTAGCATGTGAAAAAGCTTGCAGAAGCACAGTTTGTTGTCTGCTATTTCTATAAAGATTCTTAAAGTGTATGCTGCTTGAACAGTTTCTAATAATGGGTGAGTGATTTGACTACTATCTGTGATGTTACGGTGGTTTTGTGTTTTTTGTTGTTGTTGTTTTTTGCTTGTTTGTTTGCTTGTTTGGTTGGGTTTTGTTTTCATTCTTTTCCTGCAGGAGAATCTGCTGTGATGTTTTAGTTTAGACATTTTTGTCTGCTTTTGTTTGTGATGCCATATATTTGTATCGGAGCACTCCAAGTGAAAGAAGTGTTCTTTGTGCTTTTAGTGGGAAGGGGGTTAAGTTTTGTGGTCATCACTTCCTGGGGAAGCTTGAGTAAGGGCTAGGTAAGGTGGATACTGCTAGAACATTATGTCAATAATGTTTGTTTCTGTTTGAAGGAGATTGGGAAAATTTCTCTGGATGATTCATCACCTACTGGATTCCCAAGAAGAGCCTGTGGCAAAAGCTTAGAGCTCCATCAGAAATTCAGAATATTCACTTAATAAAGAGCTTTGGGGGGATGAAAATCCTGAACTGTAAAAATACAAGCTGCCAGGGTAGATCCATCACGTCCAAGCAGGCATCATAGATTTATAATGGAGGAGGACATCACAATATTCATTGTAAACTTTATGGCTAGTTGTAGATACCAAGACATTAATAACACTGTTTCTTATTGCTAACCTTAGAATTAGATTTGACAGCCGTTATGGATCTTTACAGGTAGCCCTTTAGGCTACACACATATAGCCTCTATCAGGCAAGCCTGTGGATACAATCTAGTTTCTGGCCAAGCGGCACAGCCTGTATCCTATCTTCTGGCCTTTTGGAAGGAGCTGCACCCAGTCTGCATTTAAGCAGGACTGACCCTCAGCATGAGAAGTATCCTGAAACCTTTTGTGCCCCTCTTTGCTGCGAATGCCCCTGCACGGTCTTCATTAGGGCACTGGCCTCACATACCTCTTCAATCCCTCATCGCAACAGCTAGACAGTCATGCTAACAGCACGGTTGCTACTGGTGCTACTCTTCCTGAGGAAGCTTAACACCACAGACCTGTCTTTGGAGTGAGTCATCCAAACCCAAAATAAAAAGGCAAGTAATCCACATCAGCCTGTGTTCCCTGTATTCCCAAGTAGTTTAGGTTAGAGACTGAAGTCAAGGGGGTTTGTTCCAGTTAGCAGGCTTCCCTTTTCTTTCCTGTTTCCCACTACTGGTGTAGCCCAGACTCATCAAGCAGAGGAGGAAGAGCAGCCACTGGTGGATCTCTGTCTTTCCTGTCAAGAGCAGGTGCAGAACCCTTGTGTGAGGAGTCCCATGTCTGAGGTCCTGCGCAGGAGAGTCTTCCCCACCCTAGGCTGACTGCATATCACTTTTATGACCCCCGTGCCTCAGTAACCATCAAGGGAGTTGCCCCCTGACTGCTCTGGCACATATCATTGGAGAGAGCCTCTTCAGGCTGGGAAAATCTGATGCTCACGTCTTGCAACATGAACCTGGATGTCAACCCTTGCTGGGAGCTGTCTACCCAGGCATATGGCTGCAAGCCAGGATGTGGGAGTGAAACGTGGCAGAAATTCCTAGGGAAGCAGAAAACTTGAACTGCCCACTCTCTTACTCATTAAGTCAACAGCTAACTCCCAAAAGGCACATCCAGAAACAAAAGGCAATTAGTAAAAAACAAACAGAAAAAGAAGTGGCTCTCAAGCCACCAGCTCAGCAGCACTTGCCGCAGTGCACAGGCCTTGTGCAAGAGCAGGCTCAGACACATTGCTCATGGGGTTGGACACCGTTGTCGCAGCTAGAGATCACAGAATGGGTAACGTGGTGAGCCGCCCCCACAGTGATCTGAGCCTGGCCTTAGGCTTTTTGGACTAGCAGGACCTTCTTCACACAGGGAGCTAAACAAGCTCTTCTGCCACCTCCACAATTTCTTCACACAGATGCTGGAGAACTTCCCAGCAGTAAAGCTGTGCATAGAGCAACAGAGCACCCTGAGGGCACCGCCAGCCCTGCCTGTCCCTGCCCACCCCAAGGCCACGACTCCACATCAGCCCAGGCAGCCCCAGCCCCAGCAAGGCCGCAGCAGGGCCTGGCTTCAGCTCCCCACAGCCCTGCCCCACTGCAGGCTAACGTCCCAGCCTGGCCTTGACCTGTCCCTGTCCCCAGGGCGGTGCCTGGTGTCAGGGCTGGGGCTGCCCCAGTGCTCCCAGTGCCCTGCTCCTGGTGGGCCAGGGGGATGGGATAGGCTGCCGGGCCCTGCCCTGACGGACCCACGTGCAGCCCTGACACCCACAGGGTGCACAGACACATTTTCAGCTGTTGCAAGGACCCTGCCCAGCAAACAGATTTGTTCCCTCCTCATCCCCTCTGCTGCTGTTATTCCTGTTACCAATGCACACCAGGGAGTATGGAGTTACTATTTCAACTCTGCTCTGCAGTAACTTACAGTTTTAACATAGGACTGAGTGATAATTTTTAAGTGAATTTTCACACAGGAATGGTCACATAGGAAGACATGCACTGGGAATTGAGACAGACAAACTGCCAGCATAGCAGTGCCAGCGCTCCGAGGGCTTCCTTCCACGCGGCGTACGCCACAGCGCTGGGCAGCTCCTCTGGGACCACAGGAGCATCACCTTTCCAGAGTGGCTCAGAACGGGGGAGAACCAGCCACAAAATTTTGCCAAGATTTTATCTGTAAAGACTAACAAATGGTCTAAATAGCTGCTACAAGAAAAATAAACGAACAAACAAAACAAAAAAAGAACATTTTTAATGGCTTTCTGATTTATTTACAGATGTTATAATACAAGTCCCCAGGTGTGGATCTGTGTGTTTCACACGAAGATAAGTGCTTCCACATTATGTACTGACGTGCTATTTGCAGCTATGCGGCTGATCCTGCCTTTAATCAGTGACAGTTCCCGAGAAGCCCCCTCTTTAAACTCCTGCCCTTAAAGCACTTCAAGTACTTTGCGGTGCCTCCCCCCCCGCGCCTGCGCACACCGCCAACGACGCCGCGCCCTCCCTCCTGCCCCACCCCTAGCCCCGCCCCACTGAGGGAAACCCCCTCTTTCCCCGCCCCCTCACCCCGTCAAGGGAGGCACCGCGCATGCGCCGCGCGATTCCCCCTCACGCTCCTTGTTACGCTAGCGGGGAAGGGGGCGGGAACAACCGTGGCTTCCTCGCCTCCCATTGGTCGCCGGCCGGGCCGGGGCGGGTGCGCGCGCATCGCCGTGCCCGGGTGGTCGCTGTCGCTGCGCTACGGGCCGGGGGCCGCCTCCCCCCACACACACCGGACGTCGGCGGGGTCCGAGCCCCTGCGGTACGTGGGCGGCTGTTGGCGACCGTTGACAACCGTTGGTCACCGCTGGCGACCGTTGGCCCCGCTGCCCTTCTCGGGCCGGCGCCGCGGGGGGAGCCCGGCCGCCCCCTCCCAGCCGTGGGCCCCGCGGGGAGCGCCTCCTCCCGGCGGGGCTCGGCTCGGGCAGCCCCGTCCCGGGGAGCGTCCCCTGCCCGGGAGCGCGGCCCGGGGTCCGGCCACGGCTGGGGAGCGGCGGGGCCCGGGCCTCAGGCGGGGGGAGCGAACGCGGAGCCGGCGACGCAGGAACCCGGCCGGTTGCCGTGTCCTGCAAGACTCTTAAGTTATCCACAGTTCTAAGAATCTTGCCCTCTTCCCACGCAAGCCCTTTAACGTTAGGATATTGGAATTAGTAGCTCAGAAGGTTTGCCTCTCGGCTTCCGGCGTTTTGGTAGCGGTTGTGTCTGTGTTTCGTTAACAGCTGCGTGCAGAAGCTGAACTGGTATGGATGTGTAAATATTTTCCCGTCTTTGGTGACAAAGAAGCTGCTGTAATATAATATGAGGTAAGAAATCTATCGCTGTGTTTAAGCTCCTTAGAAGAACCCATATAACTGTCAAAGATAGTTTTCGTTAAAAATGATAACTGCTTATGCGAGTATTTAAGTATGAGCATGTAGTCCTGAGTATGTAGTCATTAGTTTTCTGGATAAGTCTAATATTCCATGATTTGCTTCTTCATGTGTGTTGTTTAGCATGTGTACTTTATTTTCTAGTATTTTATCTATAAAATCTGTTCCTTGCCCAGGTTCTGGTAAGGAGCTGGAGGGGTATCTTGAATTACCTTAGCAGTTAGTCAAAATCAGTAAGATAATGCATTTAGTTTGCTGATTGCCACCGTGCATTTCAGTGAGACCAGAAGTAAGGGCTCCTCTGCAAGTAGTTTGTATATCCAGCCCACAGGATGCACAACTTCCTGGGAAAATAAAGCGTTCAGTCACTGGGGACTTCTAAGGTCAGAATTTGGTAGCTTAGTCTCAAAACTATGTTTTGTGTAGTGGCAGATTCAGACTTAGCCCTCTGTTAAGTTCGCTTAAAGTTTCATTCCCATGTAGGCTTTGAAAGAAAAGGAGGAGCACTGTGCATGTCTCTTCCCCACACCCGCCTCCAAATCTCTGGTACATCCTGCACTTTTGTTTATAGTGTTTCTTTTGCTGTCTCCCTCCACCCCCGGCTTTGAGGGATTCCAGTGTGTCTACATTTATATCTGTCCCACAGCATTCTGAGCGGTAGTGAAATATAGCATTCCTGTTGATCTCCCTCTGTAACTGTCTGGCAGAATGAGCCGTAGTACAAAACAAATTCTTCACTTCCTGCATTGCGTAAGGCTTTTGCGTAGGGACAGGAGATGGTCTGTAAGACTGCCTAGTGAAGAGTTAGATTTCTTATTGCATATGCCTGTGTCAAAAACTTTGCAAGTTTAGCAGTAACTGCACAGTCAAATTTCAGTGTGAACATTTAATTTTGCAATACTTATCACTGACATATAAATTTATCTCACAGAGTCTGAAAATAGCATTGAGAAAAACGACAAAATGAGTAGTCGTCGAAAGCGTGCACCTCCATCAAAAATAGACGATGTGAAGAAAAAACAGCTCTGCTGGAATATGCATGAAGACCGGAGAAATGAGGTGATAACATTAGATGATGAAATGACCAATGAGGATGATGTTCCAGGCCCAAGCACTTCCTCTTCGTCCTTCATTGTTATAAATGATGATAGCACTGATGAGGATCTCAGTCAAAAAGAAGACACTGGTTCAAAGTCTGTTAAGTTTTTTACTGTTAATGACGAAGACGACTCTTATTCCACCTTGACTCCTGTGTCTGTACAGCTAAATATTACCGTCCTGCCGTACCGTGCAGATGGGTCCTGGAAAGCTTTGTTGGGAGAATTTGCTCTTTGTCATCCTTCTGAGCAAATTCTAGCTGAGGAATTCCATGAAAGGGGCTTTACTTTGATGAGAGGAGACTCTGACGATCACCTACAGGTCTGCATCCATAAAAGAAGTGAAGAAGAGTACAGTAATGAAGCAAAAGAATACCTGGGTGCTTATGAACAGATTATTATGGTGGAACCAACTTTAGGTGGTGAAATATTGGAAGGCTTGAGATGGTTGCAAAAGAAAAAGATAATTGGCCTTTATCAAAGACCTGCAGAGGCTCAAGCTTTAAAGGTATTGATTCATATATCTATTTTTGTTGTTTTACATTTTAAAATTTCTTTTTTGTTGGAATTAGGAGATTAAAAACTGCTGAACGACAAAGTCTGGCAACTGTCATATAGTTTTATAATGTGATGAAACACATAGTTTCTGCATCCTTTTGCAAATGTTTTTGGTGTGTTTTCTTCTTAAGACTGTCTTTACTGTTGCACCATTACTAACACTTTACTCAAATGAATCAAGGTAGCTTTTGTCTGTGACATACTGTATCTTCCTTACTGTTACCTTGGCAAGGTTCATCATATCTGTCTGCATCTGTTAATTTTGAAAGTTTGGTAGCTAAGGTTTTTCGATGTAGAAGGCTATGAAAATTACAGTGCTTTTATTTATAATATTCTTAGCATTCTGATAATTAAACGATTAACTCTAAACCTTTCATAGGTTGGAATTTACCTTCTGGAGGCTGGGCTTAGTAAACCCGATTTTCTCAGTGATGGAGGTGGAAGACCCAAAAAAGCTAATCAGCTGATTCAAAAACTCATGGAAAAGTTCTATAGTTTTATAATTCCAGGTAATCTGGTTCAGTTGAATGTTGATGAATACTTTTTGTTATTGAAAATGTCTCTTTTCAGTAGTTTCAAATATAAAGGAAAATAGCAAGTTATTCCTGCTGTATAGATCAACTGTTTTTTTAGGTAATATTATTAGGTAATAAACTTTCTGTATTAGTATCTGACCATTAATCATATGCTAATTAACTTGTGGACAACTTACAGATGGTAGCTTTCCTTCTCTACAGATAAGGCTCTGAGGCACATAAAAGCTTGAGACCTTACCATCTGGGGAGTAAATGCAGATTTCTTTAATGCATGTGAATTATTTGAACAGATTTACAGTAATTTGCCCAAGTTACCTAGGAGCTGTTTTAAAAAAAAAAAAAAAAAAAGAATTAAACTTGGAAAAGTTTTATTCCTGGTTTGGTGCCTAACACAACCATGGCAACGGATTTTTGTTTGGTTTATACTGTAAAGCAATTGTAAAGAAAATTGCATTGGTGAAGTTATGTAGAAATGAGGGAGATGTCCTCTCTCTCCTAATGCTTTTATATTTGTTTTCTGCTGTATACTCATCCTGTTAATGTTCTTGTAGATGGTTTTGAGCCTTTGCGTCAGAGATTCCATATCAAGTTACAACAAGTGTAGGATAGGTGTGTTAATGAATCTGCAAAAGATCAAAGTTACACTTCACAAACATGGTAATTTCATTGTCAGTTCCATGAAGTTAGGAATCACTGTGAGAGGATCCCTTGGAATAGTTTCCATATTTCTCTGGTGTTTGTGCCAGGTATATCTTTTTTTTTTTTTAAGTGAGAGGTGTCACAGTGGTACTCTGATTTAATTGTTGTGTCTCCCAATATCGTTTTTTTCTTTTTTTCGGTATGATGTTACGGTTTTAAATGTACCTTAAAGGTCACTTTATGCTGATTATGTCAGGCTTGAATTGCTTCTTAATTTTGGTTTTCTGAGAAAAATGCTGCAAGGTGGCTTTCTCTCCAATACTAGCTAGGGTTAGTATCTTTCTTTGAACTGTAGAGTTGTACAGTTGTTCTTACACTTTATTAGTACTGATTTTATTTGATACCTAAAACACTGTCAAAAGTCTTTTGTTGCCTCATCTTACTTCAGCGTCCTAAAATACTGACCCTTTAATTTTTCATGAATAGTTATTCTACAGTGCTTAAGTTCTATGTATGTCAATATATCCAAATGTCATGGAAAATATATATGTACAAGGTCTTCTTTCCTAAGTCTCCTAGAGGGTACATACTTCTCTTGAGGTAGCATTATAACCTCTGAAGTATGAGTTGTCTGATTTCTTGCAGTGATGCAAACGATGGGAATTCCATGTTGTTACACTTCTACGCTTCTATTTTTATAGCCAGACGAATAATTTAAAAGTAACATGAAAACTTATTAAAAACAACCAGAAAATCTCTTCAGTATGTTTTTATATCAAGAAGGACTTTATTTCATGAAAAATGAACAAATCCTTTTACAACCCACTGTGGTTTTCCCCTTTCTCTAAGTTGATCAACCCATGTGAACATTTGAAACTGAAATGAGTTATCTGTGATTCTGTATGAGCTGGAAATATTTAGTGGAAGGTATTTATTGCATAAATAAGACCTGGTCATTCTGTGCCTAATTTCTGAAGGAAGAGCTTTTCCAATTATATCCATTTCCGTGATGGCTGTAGAATATTAATGTTAGCATTAGGAAAGTGTTCTTTGTTTCCTACTGCTGGTAGCTGAGTCAGGTGCAGTTGTGACATGTGTCTTAATGATGTTTTGCTTTGTTTGCTTTCACATCTTAAGTATGTTTCAGCAGAACTTACTGAAATGTTGACAAAAATTGATTGATAATGCATCTCTTGAATGACTGGGTGTATACAGATGTGCTGGAGGAAGATGAAGAAGAATCTGACATGGAACTTGAGCGCCAAAATATCGAAGAGCTTTACGACTTTGTAAGGCATACCCATCAGCAGGATATCCAATTGCTGAGAGAGGATGTGCAGCATCCTGCCTTAATTCCCATTCTGAGGCCGTACCAAAGCGAGGCTGTGAATTGGATGCTTCACCGAGAGAACTTCACAGGCACTACAAGCAGTGGCAAGTATATGGGCCTGGAAAACTTGTATAACTGAGGAAAGTGGCGTTGTATTGTCAGCATAATGTTTTCTTACTGTTTGATCAGAAGGTTTGTTATGTATTTCATTACTATTTTTATAAAAGCTGTTGCTTGGTTAGTGCACTAAATGAGAAAATAAATATGCTTTGCTGATCAGCAGGTGATACAGCTTGTTGGTCATGAAGCGTGGTGGAGGTAAATGTCTGCTTCTTTTATTTAAGTGTCACAATAAAGCTAAGCAATTCTAAGTACTGTTCTAAGTACTGTTTATAGAGAAACCTTGTAATAGTATCATGACCTCTTTCTCCGTAGAAAATGCACTGCACTTCTTATGGCGAGAGGTCATCACTCTGGATGGAGTGAAAATCTACTATAATCCATTTACTGGCTGGTACGTTTCTATGGTCACCTCTTTAGAGAATACCTTAAAGCTGTTCTTTGTGAAAAACCTTATTGGCAGCTTTTACCTGGAGAATACAAGATAATCCATAATTGTAGCTTTTCAGTTAACAACTAAAGACTTAGAACAATGATATATTTGATTTTAAAGAAAGGGCAAATTGGAGTATATAATACATGGGAAAATAAGTAAATCTGGAGTTGAAGACAGTTCTTAAAGGTGCTTGTATTTGATGCAAGTTTGTGGTTATAAGATTAACATTCTTTTTAAATTAGAACGCTGGAGGCTTCAACCTGTTCTTCCAATGTTTTTAAAAGCTAAAGGAAGGAGGCAGCATAAGGCTTTTTATTAATGCATTTATTATCTCAGTTTCACTTTTCTCATGAATTTGTTTAGAATAGAATCTTTTGCTAGTATGCTTTTTTTCTGATGTGTATATATAATTTTCAGAATGCGAATATAAATATATTTTTTTTGGAGACTAATGTTGTAATATGCTAAGGTTAGCAAAGCAAAATCTATTGTGGCAGGGGTGTGGGAGTAACCTTTTGCCATACACATTCACCTTGATCAGGTTTGAACGCTCAGAAAGCTTGCAAGCTCAGCGTATCTGATAAAAGATACTACCCCTTGCTTTGCTGACACTGTGCTGTGTGTATGTTCCTGAACGCATGCTTCTGTCATACCTGTCAAATCACTGATTTTCACCTGGGAATGTCCTTGTTTTTTAGTATTATCCGTGAATATCCATGTGCTGGACCTCAGTGGCCTGGAGGTATTTTGGCAGATGAGATGGGTCTTGGAAAAACAGTAGAAGTGTTGGCTCTTATTCTGACTCACACCCGACAAGACATTAAGCAAGATGATCTGACATTACCTGAGGTGAGACAACTAGGGTAAGATTTAATATGAGGAAATTACTTTTCAGATTAATGAAATGTGTTTTATCTCGTAAATTTATTACTTTATTTTATATTAATCCAGAATCAAAGCTGGATTAAAGTACAGTAAAAACTTTAGCTTTTTACTATGTAATACTTGATGACATAAATAGTGGAGTAGATTGCATGAGTGGCATTTGATACCATTCCCCATTGTTGAAGGGGACTAGCAGGCAACTGCACTATTAATAGGCTATTTTTTCCACACAATAGGCTATTGTTTCCACACAATCCAAGTGTGTATAAATTTATAATTTAGTCTGCTAAGTCAGAAATCATTCTCCCCTTCACTTAATTCTATTAATGAGTATCAAACATCTATTAGACAAGTTGTATTGCTTATCTCTTTTTGTCTTTCTGGCTGTATATACGATATGTATTTTCCTCTCCTTCTACCCTTCCCCATCAGTAACCTCTATCAGTTACAGCTATAGATTCCTGCAACTTAGTTCTGAAGTCACAGAGACCCTGAGGGGCTTGCTGGGCTGCTTTTCTTTTTCAGTGTAGGGTGTTGAACACCGTTTGCCAAGAAACTGAACCAAATGAGTTATCATTCTGCCTACTTAGAATAAACTGAGCAAATTAGTGGGATCAGTGCTCTGTAAGAGTGCACACTTCTATAGCAGTTCAAGCTTTTTTCAAATGTGAAAAGATTAAGTTCAGAATTGCTGTGAAAAGATGTGAGCTGATAACACTATTTAATGTTGTCTGCCTTAGGGTAAGCTTGTGAACTTCTTTGTTCCACCTCAACCTTTAGAAGGAAATAAAAAGAAAAAAACGAGGGAAATGGAGCTGAAATTGAAAGAAAAAATACAGTATCCCAGTAAGTGTTTCTGATGAATTTTTTAATACATTTTGCTTTTAGCATAAGTCTTGCATTGACCATTTATGGTGAGTTTAAGGCCAGTCTGTGCTTTTGCAGAATGAAGTAGTTCTTTTGCTGAATACTTTGGTGTAGGGTTGTGTACTGTGAACAGGTCATCCACGTTTAAAAGTAAAGTTGCCAACTCTGATGCCTGCTACAGAGTTATGTGTACCTGGAGGTCATTTTGTAAGAGTTTATTCATGAAACTGGAATACAGAGTTTCTTTCTAAACTTCAGTAAGAAAATTAAGAGGTAATTATTTCTGTGGTTACTCAGTATTGAAATATGCATGTCTCATCTGAAAAAAAGTGATTTGTAAAACTACCTCAAGTAGAGCATTCTCAAAACTGCTGCCTGTACACACTTTGCATTTTTTTAGATAATCACAGACAGTGTTCAGAGTTCCTTTAATATGTGTTCTTCACTTTATCTGAGCTGTAGTTTTTTTTTTCTGCTTTGATTATACATACAGGCTTACGAGTGATGGTATTAGCAGCTGTAAAGGAGATGAATGTGAAGAAAGGAGCATCCATTATTGCAATATTTAAGTATATCAGTGCTGTCTATAGGTATGACATACAGAGAAATAAACGTCTTCTCAAAAGAACTGTAGAAAAACTGATTGCAGAACAAGTAGTGGAACAAGTCAAAGGACATGGTCTGGCTGGGTCTTTCAAGCTAGGAAAGAATTACAAGGAACAGAAGAGACGAGAAAGAACCAAAGAACAGGTAAAACTTGCTTCGATAGCTACTTCAAAGAATGCTGCAAAGGCAGATCTTTCTACCCTGTTGCATACTGCTATCAACCAACTTGTCTGTGTGACCCAGTTCTGTGATACTGGCTATTTATAAAAAAAAAAAAAAAATATAAAAAAATAAAAGCACCATTTGTTTTGAAATCCATAGACAAAGAAGCAGAAATTGTAAGTAGTTTAAATATGGGGCTAAAACATTAACTGCATTTGGCATAAGTCTTTTAAAATACTGCTGTAGGGGCTGGCAGATATATTGTTCTCACAATGGAGTTGTGTGGTAAACACTGGTAAGCATTAACTAAATTGTCAAATCACAGATTTATATAGAATGTTAATATTTATGTCTTGATGTTAAAAGTCTTCCTTCCAAAGGAAGAAAAAAAGGTAAGGAGAAAGTCTGACAATCTTGTTTAATTTTACTTTGTAGATAGCAAGGACTTCAGGAAGGATTCAGAAGAAGCAGTTGACTGATGCTAATACTCAAACCAAAGAATCAAAAAATAGTGATGTCACTTCTGAAAATGTGCTTAAAATCCCTTTACGAGTAGATATCGCCACAGAAGAACATGATTATTGTGCAACTAGGAAAAACAGCAAGAAATCTGAAGTAGATCACGAGAACTCTGTCAAAGAGAGTGATGTTCAGCAGGAAGCTGTGGTCCCAAAGTCTCTTGACTTGCATGGCAGCCTCCTTGTTTCCAGTGATATTAGCAGTCATCCTGATCTTGATGTTTCTAAAAGTAAAGCTGAAGTCAAACAGGAAATTCCAAAGGACCGATCCTCACATTCCCAAGAACATGCCAGCAGTAGTGTGCAGCATGCAAGTTCTGTATTTCCATTTAATACCTCTGAATATCGTTTTGAATGCATCTGTGGTGAGCTTGGATTGGTCGACTATAAAGCTCGTGTGCAGTGCCTGAAGTGTTCTTTATGGCAGCACGCGGAATGTGTAAACTACAAAGAGGAAAACTTGAAGATCAAGCCCTTTTACTGTCCCCACTGCCTTGTGGCAATGAAACCAGTTTCCACAGGAGCAACTCTGATAATTTCTCCAAGTTCTATTTGTCATCAATGGGTAGATGAGATCAACAGGCATGTGAGATCATCATCTCTTCGAGTTCTGGTAAGATTACGTATGCTCATCTTCTGCAGAGTTACTTTATCAAGGCTTGGGGCTTTCTGTCTGACTCTGTATCGTGAAGTTCAGAGGTTTCTTTGTCTATGTTGGAATTCTGTATTCCTTGCTGTTAGACCATCATGTCTGTTTTGGCAACAAGTGGTGCATTTCTTTTCCTGAAAGATGTCTGCACTTAGTTCTTCATTTTTTCATTATTAGTTGATCACTGGGAGACGATACAGTGAACTAGATATTCTTATCCCATGGAAGCAAATCTTGAGTAGTAGCAACAACGCGTGACTTCTAAGAGGGAATGCTGAATGTATGTTTTTTCCAAAAGATTACCGAGGAACTTAGGAAGGCCTAACTATAGGTGTTTGAGCAGTATCAACTCTCACTGTATACTTGCATGCAGGCAGCTTCCTGACAGGTGCTTCTCACTTTGTTCTAGATAAAAACATATTTTGGTAGGTAAAGAGTATACTTTTGAATTCTCTTTCTCAGGCTTTAAAGAAGTCTTGAGCCTTCAAGTTTGCTTAAAATAACACCGTTACATCTTGGGCGCTTCTCTAGAATGTCTGACATACGGGTTAGGATGTTGCTTGTCTGGAGACCTTGTATCATCCTCTTGATTTCTCAGTCATTGAAATAAACATAATTAGACATACAGTAATTATGACTGTACAGGATTTTTTTTTAATATAGCTATGACAGTATTCAAGGGTAAGCATTGTCTTTTATTAAACTGAATTTATTTCAATTCAATTATTTGTCTGAACTAGATGATCTCTAAGGTCCCTTCCAACCCAGACCATTTGATGATTCATAATGTAGTCAAGTCTTGTCCTTTGTAGTTTTAATGAGCAAAAACTTTTGTAATGGTAAGGTGCTTTGAGATCCTTAGATCCCTTATATTTTGAAGAAGGGTAAGTAAGTTGATAAAAAGAAGAATCTTCACAACCAAGAATATATCTGATATCTTCAGTTATCCTTCATGGAAGTCCAATGTACAAATGAATTCTAGACCTCGAGTAAGTTGTGTGTGTGAGTAGTCTAACTAGTTTAGATAACTAGCTTTAGTGCAGCAGCTAACAAATGAGTAGCTTGCACAGTTTTCATGGGACCTAGTCCAAGTTTTATACCAGCTTTGATGAAAACTGTCAGAAATAGATTTACGTGGTAACAGTAGAACAGCTTAAATACTGAATGTCAGTACTTTAAAACTGTGACACCTTCCATTCTAAGACACTGTTTACATTTTCTTTTAACTGCCAACTGTAAGTCATCCAGAATGGCTTTCAGTGCTGTTTCAAATGAAAAGTTTTTTTTTCTGTAAACTTAAAATGAAATGAATGCAGACACTTCAAAGAACGACTTTCCCACGTTAACAGATTTTGCATTGCATGTGAATGATGTTTTTTATTCTTTCAACTGCTCATAACCTGTGGGAAATTCTACAGATTTTGTGTAATAGAACAAGGAATTAGTATTTATCAGTAGGTCTTGCTTTGTAGCAGGTTGTCTTTTCCTGCTGCTGTGGAAACAACCAAAACTTGGCCAAGTTACAAACCTCCAGAAAATCTGTTCACAAATGCTTCGAAGAGATCATTAGACTTCAATAGCTATTTTTCCTTAACAGTTGCTTCAGTGAGCGTGCTCTGTGCTTTGGTGTTTTGTTTTTTAAATCTCCTTCTCTGTCTCCTTCTCTTTCTCCCTTGTTCATGTGCATTAACCAGGTTGTACTTGCTTAGTTCTCTTGTTCTGGGGCTGAACAGAAATGTTTTGCAGGAGTTTCTTGCAGTTGACAAAAACTTCGTTGCCATATGCAGAAATGTAGAGCAAGAAGATTACT
Organism: Anser cygnoides; assembly: GCF_040182565.1. Taxonomy (NCBI): domain Eukaryota; kingdom Metazoa; phylum Chordata; class Aves; order Anseriformes; family Anatidae; genus Anser; species Anser cygnoides. The sequence continues at coordinate 51,514,916 of NC_089875.1, read as the reverse complement.
GGAGTAAAAAATACAGTAACAATGAAAATAACAATTTTAACAGTGAAAATTAAACAGATCAAGGGCTAAATAGGGGGAAAATCAAATGAGGTTGTATATCATCACCTCCATTTTGGTATTTCTAATTATTGCTTGAATTAAGAGAGCATTAAAGTTTGTTACCCTGAGGGATTGGGTATCTGAAGTGATTAAAAACAAGCATTTGTAGACAACTTCAGATAAGAATAGACTGTCTTGATTAGAATGTTTATATAATCACAGAATGAGAGAGACATAGAAGAATATTAGCTGTTTGAAGATGAGACTAGAATTTAGATGTTTTCTAAAAAGATGGGGATATTCCTGTATCCGTGAGAAGAAAATCATACCTATTTTAATGCTGGGATTAATATACAGTTCTAGGTGAATGGTAAGAAGTAGCCAATGATTTTCTTAAAAAAAAAAAAAAAAAAAAAAATGTAGTAAGCAATGGATGCGTGTAATTTTGAAGATCGTTCCTGAGATAAATGGGGAGCAAGAGAAATAAGTTTTTTATGAGAAACGGGGAAAAAGAGTTGATCACTATATAGCTCTGGTAATGATTGCTTTTAGCTAAAAATCCTGGGGATGACAAAACTCTATTTTTATAAACGTATTTTACTGATTGTTTGCTATACCACACATTATTTGAAATTTTGATGTGCTTTGGTATTCTGAGTATATTGGGACTCATCATATTAGCCGTGTTTTAGGTATAAAATGCTATCACAGGGAAGCATATAGTAAAATGTTTGGTTTAGCTTATAAAATTTTTATTGATAAACTGCTCCATGTTTCCAAAAGGATTGTACTTAAAATGTTGAGGGAGATAAACTACTTCTGATATTACAACAAATGTCAGTATGAATGATTTATAATATTCTGTTGGTGCACAGGGAACTGTTTCTCACTAGGGTGTTCTTTCTATGTCATGAGTCTCTGTGGAGATACTTTTTGTAGATAAAACATTTACCCAGAGTATCACTTTCTGTTTTTTAGCTATTTTATTTTGCTGCATGCTACTGTCTTTGTCTAATCTTCCATTAAATTCTTGGAGAGGATTGAAAGGAGAAAGGTAATATACATCTAGAGTAAATGAGAGAAGAGAGAGCACGTAACAATGGCATAATGCTGCTTCTTACAACATAACAGAATGTTTAATCTTGCTTACACCTGTTGCTACACATAACTGTTGTAGCAAGTTCTAAAATTCTTTTTTCTTCAAAGGAGAAACAAAATAATATTTGAAGTTTTGTGCGGACGTAAATAATTATACATGAAGTTGCATCAATGTATTTCATTTATTATTTTGTATTACTTACGTTTTCTGACCATAGTAGTGCATGGATACAGGTTTTGTGAATGATTTCCTATTTTATGAGGACCACATCTAAAAGTATGCATGTATTAAGCCATATGTGATATATATGGTATATTTGCATTTTTACTGAAATGCCTCTTACCTTAATTCTTTGCTAATGCGCTATTGAATACAAATCCATGTAGGTGTATCAAGGTGTGAAGAAGCATGGCTTCTTGCAGCCGCACATGCTGGCAGAGCAGGAGGTGGTTATCACCACGTACGACGTCCTCCGCACTGAACTGAACTATGTAGACATACCCCACAGCAACAGTGAAGATGGGCGCCGTTTCAGGAACCAGAAGCGGTACATGGCCATCCCAAGCCCCTTAGTAGCAGTGGAGTGGTGGAGGATCTGCCTTGATGAAGCACAAATGGTTGAATGTACTACTGCAAAGGTATAATATTCCCACTCATGCATTTATTTAATTTCAAAAGGTTTTGACAAGCTTATTGTAAATAATTAAATAAGACTCCCCCTGCTCTTAACATTCAGTGAGCTTAGGTCATTTGTCCTTGTAGCTTGCTCTGTAGAAGTGAATTTTCTGTTGGAGATAGTACTATTAAATGTTTCTCCTGTTGGAATTTTAGCCGACTGTGAAATATATTCAGCTCAAAAAATACTTAACATAATCTGTACTGACAGCTTAAACAACTAGGTCATCATGTTGTATATAGTGTTTGATAGTTTCAAACAAAACACTAGCCTGTTCAGTGACATGGTTCAGAGGCATAGATATGTCCCCTGGATCCAGAAGTTAAAATAGTCTGCAGTGTCTCTGGAAACTCTAGGTGTGCAAAGGGAGATAATTTTAATTAATGTTCTTCCAATCTCTTTGCCCAAGACAGGAAGACAAAAATGCTACTTACATCATGGTTCATAGGCCTTAGTATTCATTCTGTATACGTTTCTTTTGCTAACTCTCTGCCTCTTGCTAACATTTGATTGCACTTGATTGCTTGGAAGTGGAAAATGGCTTTTATCAGCTTTTGGTTACCTTAAAAATAGCTCTCAGTAACTTTGTACATGTTTTTGTAATGTATTGTACCAATGTTGCCTAAAGGTCTGTTGAACTTTCAAACTAAAAGGTGTTCAGACTTAAAAAAATAAATAAATAAAAAATAAAACAAAAGTCCCCATGTCTTCACACTGTGTTCCACTCTTTTCCTTTCCTGGCATTGATTGTATCTTGTTTTGCTAGGCTGCTGAAATGGCACTCCGTTTAAGTGGAATCAATCGCTGGTGTGTCAGTGGCACTCCTGTGCAGCGAGGATTAGAAGGTAAGATTTTATGCAGCAGTGTCAGCTGTGGGTTTTCCTTGTCCTGATAATTAGGTGGTGGGTTTGAAGCACTTAAAATGTCTGCTAATTTTGCTCTGAATTCATGAGATATTCTGACTTTGCAAGTCCCCTGGTCTGTGATGTATGTGATGAATGTCTTATGGCTCTCAGCTGAATTATCATAAAACTAACAGAGTAGGGAATGTAGCCACCAGGTCTTCAAGAACTTGAGGGTATCATCATATGTCTATTTCTGCGTTGTCCGTATGAGGCATTTAAACATGTGCTTCTGTAGTCTGAGTACAAGCTTAAAGTTAGTATGTCCTTAAATTTTGTCCCTCAAGATGGTGGGCGCCCAAATTAATCTGAATTGGCAAGCTATGTTCTCTCAAGGTAAGAAAACAAGAATAGTGGGTTTCGTTAATTTCTTCTGCTGTAGTAGAAAAGTGAAAGTCTTCTGAATTGCAGCCACTTTTAGGATAGTGGGCAACAGAAGGTGCCCAGCAGGCTGTAAAGTAATGACACTGAGCAATATTATTGTAGAAAAACCTGGCAGACCCAGCTAACCATATGCAATCATATAATTTCTGCCTCTCACCCCTGCTTTGAGTAGGTTTAAATTCACCAGTTTGTTCTGCTAAACTTGAAATCAGCTGGTTGAGAGACACTTTCCAATATTCCAGCAAGTTCAATAAAAATCAACACGTAACTAAAGGAGAGACTCTTCCTTCCCTTCACGCAGTCCTCTGCCTCCAGTTAGCTGTTTTTGTGAAGGAATGACCAGAAAACCAATGGAAAAGATAATCGCTCAAATGTCTTTGCTTTACATATGGTAACGTTTCTGTGAAAGCTAACTTTTTTTTTTTGGAGGCATATACTGAAGTATTAAAACAAAAACGTTGCACTGTAACATTTTCTTTTCTTGGCAGATCTGTATGGATTGGTTCTTTTTCTTGGCATTGATCCTTACTGGGTCAAACATTGGTGGGACCAGCTTTTATATCGACCTTATTGTAGGAAAAATCCCCGTCCTCTCTACAGTTTAATTGCCAAGATAATGTGGAGATCAGCAAAGAAAGATGTGATTGACCAAGTAAGAGAGAGGTTTTGGTTTTAAAATTCTTGAAGAAGATTTATCAACAGTTTTATTTGCAAATTACTCTTCTTCTTTTAATTGCAGATTCAAATCCCGCCTCAGACAGAAAACGTACACTGGCTTCACTTTTCTCCTGTGGAGAGACACTTCTATCATCGCCAGCACGAGGTGTGCTGCCAGGATGCATTGGCAAAACTCAGGAAGATTTCAGATTGGACTCTTAAGCTTAGCAGCCTAGATAGAAGGACCGTGACATCCATTCTGTACCCTTTGCTGCGGCTGAGGCAGGCCTGCTGTCATCCGCAAGCTGTTCGGGGAGAGTTCTTGCCATTACAGAAAAGGTGAATTTCTGTCACTTCCGTAATGGTTTGCTTTATCCAAAGCAAATCTTTAGTTGTGCATAGTGGTGCAGTATCTTGTATAGCTTTAAACTTCACTTAAATCTTCTTAAGTTAACTATGCAACTTTGTGACACCAAGCTCTGACATCAGAAGTTGAATAATATGCAGTAGAGGAGTTGGTGTAATTCTTGTGGTAAAGAAACAGTACTGAGTGACAGTTGATTGCGCAGCAACACTTTAACTTTGATGCTCTTGCATACTAGGGTGTTACAGGTGACAGACATCCTATGAAACAAAATATACTCTTTTTCAGTTTCAGACAAGCCCACCAAATTTCTTCGTGTCTTACAAAACTTACTTTCATAAATGAGAACAATGAATAAACAGAATGGAATAATTCTTTAAATCAAATGTTTTTAACAAGAGGTTGCACAGCTAGTAAATACAGATCAAAACTTGAAAGCTGTTCAAATTTTTTTTCCCCCCCTCTCATGCTTTGAAGGTTACCCTTTGCACAGATGCCCGGCAAATATACCAGTTGGGTCTCAGCCTTTGTTAGACCTAAAGCCTGTTTGCAGTACTCTTTATGAAACATAGTTAATTCTTTTTCAGGCAATAAGATGGGGTTTGTGAAAACAAGGTGTTTCTGTTCCAGAATCTCAGAGCACTGCTTATGTTTCATTCTTAAGTTAAAAACAGGGAAACACATAAAGTTTAACACTAGAGGTGTTGCTTCTGCTGTTTCCTGCTCTTGTTCATCTATTTTATTCAGTTTATTTCCATCCTTTTATGAAGTTTTTTTGTCCTATTCCTCCCTGTTTCTCATACAGGGCACTTGTCAAACATGGGAGAAATCAATGTTCCCACAAGCCCCTACATTATTAGCATTGAAATTAGCCAGTGGAGTACAAATGAAACATAAAACTGAACTGAGTATGCTGGAGACAGCTTAGTGTACTGCACTGATTTTGGTGGAATGCTTGTGGAGTGACAACTGCATAGTAACTGTGATTAAAAAAAAAAGACAACAAATAGCAATGAAAATTAAATACTCCTTAGGATGATATATACAAAGAAAAGTTGTTTCTAAGCACTATTTATATATATTTTTCGTCAACCAAGCCTGACTTGCTTTTATAAGTTCTTTTAAAACTGCTGATGGTTCTGAGAATGAAAGGTAGCGGTAGAAATATCAGAGTATGAGCAGCAGGTGCATTGTGTATTTTAGTATGGTTGCAGAATTCTGCTAACTATAAACAGTGACTATATTAACTTAAAGCCCGTTCTAGTGTAACACTGCATTATAAACTCAAAGCACAGTTTCTGTAAGTAGAATAGTGTTGCAAAGGGTAAATTAAAGGCCTAGTCAAGGATAACCTTCCACCATACCTTGGGCAGAGACTGCTTGGGAGTGGTGTCGCCCTTCCTCTGTTCCACAGCACTGAGCACCAAGTAGCAGACACCCCTCCTGAAGGTCAGTGAGGCTGAGAAGCACAGTTCCAGGGAGCTGGGTGGTATCTGGTCTCACAGCAGCAATTAGTCATAGAAGCAGCTTCAGGTTGGATGTAGACTGTTGTTGCAGTTTACTTTCCTGTCTCTTTGCATCAGTCTTCTTCCTGCCTGGATTCTTTGTCCCTTGGCCTTACTCCAAGCTATCCTTCATGCTTCCTTTTTTGCTTCTCCCTCTCATTTCCCCTTTCCTTTATTTTTCTGGTTAGCTAATTCACTTCTAATTAAATTCTTTATAATAATTACAAATACTACAAACAAATGTAGAAAAGGAAGTCTAGAAAGAAAGGGAAGTGGTGCTTGCTAATCTTCACTGTTTTCATTCCATATGTCTTCCATTTACCTCAATATTTCATCTGTTCTGCATGTTTAGGTTGGTGATGAAGGGGAGAAATGTAGTCTCTCATGGCTGTTTTCATTTCTCATTTTGTTCTCTCAGCTTCTAGCAACACAAGGTCTATTTTTGGTTGTTTCCAGTTCTCTACTGTAACAGAAGGAGCAACATATTTTGCCCCGCGAAGGATTACTTTACCTGGTTCTATTTTTCCTCTTGTTTTATTTCTCCCTATTTTTAGGAGATGTCAATCTCTTGACATACTGAAGTTAGAGTAAATCTCTATCTGGAAGAAGGTTGTTGGAAAAAGTTTTTCGTTGGCTGCTTATTTTTTAATCTCTAGTAAACATTTGCATAGTATGTTGTGTGTATGTAACATAGTGTTTCATGCTGCACAGCATGACAGTTTAACTTCTGTAGCATTATGGTTTAGTCTCAATTTTGAGCCACTTGGTCTCTATTCCAGCACCATGACCATGGAAGAACTGCTAACATCTCTGCAGAAGAAATGTAGAACAGAGTGTGAGGAAGCTCACCGACAGTTGGTGTGTGCTCTTAATGGCTTAGCTGGTATCCATATCATTAAAGGTAAGACTAGATGGCTGTAGCATGTTTACTCCTAAACCATAGTAAGGCTACTAAAAGAGGTCTCTTTTGGAATCAGGGGAAAAGTCTTAGTGAAATCCTGGGAAAATAAGCTTGTAAAAGTGTTTATAACAAAACCAACACTCCTTCTAGTCAAGGGAGGAGAGAATAGATGTAGTGTGGTGCAGCTTTGAGATGTCTCAGTATTTCTGGCTTTCCTGTTTCGTGTTCGTTCTCAGTTCTACCATCTGTTTGTAATGGGAGGATAAAAGAAATCACACTTGTATAATTGTACTTAGGCTGCCTTCATTTTATTAGTATACTGCTTTCAGGCCTGCCTTTGTGTCCCCTTCCATGTAAAATTCCATGATGAATGTGGAATCACTTGGCTGCATTTTAGGGTCTGTGCTTTTGCCTAGCAGTTAGAGCTGTACAGCAGGCATCACAAATTTGTCAATGTTGATTTTTGTCTGAATTAAGAGGGCAAAAAAGCTTTGACTTTAGGTATTTATGGCAAGTTTTTTAAACAACTTTTAGTGAGTTAAAGAAATTGCTGTCACTGCTAAGCCAACTAAAAGTTACTGGCAAGTCAAGAAATTTTCAAAGGATGCCTGACAAGCCTCAGTCTTGAGTCCTTGCAAATTCAGCACATAACTTTTGTCCTGTTATGACAATAGAATATTGCACGACCCTTACAGTTGGCAACTCTTCCAATGTAAGAAGGAACAAATCTTGTTCCTGTTATATTTCTAGATATCTGGGAAGGTGATTTGTTTTACTTCTCGTTTTTATATATTTCATGTCCTTGTACTTTCCCTGCTTTGAGAGTCTTCTAAGCCTATATTGCTGGTTAAGTAAATTTTCATCAGATGAGAGAAAAGGAAATCTTTTTTTTCAATGCTGCTGCTTTCATGTATGCAACTTCAATCTTGCATATCTTTTTAAATCAATTTATGTAATCTGTTTTCTGAGAAGTGATTGTCATGTTGGTACCTTACATCTGCGGTTATGCTCCCTACACGTATGTAATTACTTTTGTATTTCTGAAGTATGATACAACTTTTCTTGTGCGTGTGTGGTTAGGACTCTGAAAGAGTGAGTAACATATGTGCAGTGCAAATTTAGTAATACATCCTTGCAATGAGTTGTAGATGGTGGGTTTTTAGTGCGACATTTAGATCTTTTTTTTGACATACACAACCGTGGATGGATATTTTAAGATCAAGAAGTTTATAGATCTGACAATCATGTAATATACTTAACTTAGAAACTGCTTTAGCCTGTAAGATTCAATACTCTGTCTCTTCCCATTTTGGAGCAGGGAGAATGAATAGGGAAGATTTGCTTGAAGATGAACAAATATTATACAGCCTGTCTGAAAACCTCTTAGTTTATTGCAAGTGATGGCTGTCTGGACATTTAAAGACCAACTCAATTTGTATATGTAAATGTCCTTGTTTTGTTTACTCTTTTTTAAATCCAGGAGAATATGCATTGGCTGCAGAGCTGTACAGAGAAGTGTTACGTTCTTCTGAAGAGCACAAAGAAAAGCTCAAAACAGATTCCTTGCAAGTGAGTAAAGATTAAGATGTAAAGAGACATGACTAAGAATTGGAATAATCTAGATTTAATTTAACAGGTTAAACTTTTCTTTCTCCCAAGTGGTGTGCTGAATGACTCTTTCAGCCAGCTGTCATCAGTCTTTAGATAGGAATCTGTCCAGTGACCTTCATTTGTCTTTCTAAAACCTACTATGTTTCTAAAAAGCTTTTGCTTCTCAGTCATAACGATATCCCAGAAGCAGTGTATGATCTCCACCTGCTGTTCTGTAATAAACTTAACAAGCTGGCTTTCTAGGCTTGCGTATGTGACTGTGACTGCTCACATTAACGGTATTATTCTGCAGACTAGTGCAAATACAGGATGCTGGGATGGCAATAGGAGTGATATTAATGTGCCAAGTGATAGAGAATAATAAAATCATTGCACTGTAAATGATCTCAAATAGCATTAAAACACGAAAAAATTGAAGTATTTTTTTCAGGAAAAATATGGATATATTTTGAATACTATATAAAAGTATGAATATATTTTCCTGATAAATAAACAACTGTGTAACAGCTATTTCAAGAATTTTCAGTTTTAAATTGACCAGAATTCTTTTCATCATAACAAGATATTTAAAATGATAATGACAGATAAATAAGAAATGATCTGTATATTTCTTTACTTTGCTTGTTCCATTAAGTTACTCTTTGATTGCTAATCTTGTATGTGGTCATTTGATGCCTCCATTGTGCTGCTTTGATATTCCTTGTTTGTGAAATTGGAGCGTTTTTCAGTTAGCATATCTCTATCAGCATAAACTTGTTAAGCTACTTGTGACAGCGTTGTTAATGAAGCTGTTTTACTGAATGGTATGTAAAGTAAATGTTTTTCTCAAAATGTGCACTGCCTAATATTGACTTTATGTAATAAAACTACTTCTGTTGAGTGCTTCCCAGTTGTGTAGCTTTGACTCTTTAAGAAAATGGCAAGCCACTGTGGGTTAGTGCTCTTTATTGGCTGATGTATTGATAGGGCAATGGTGGAGTGAGTCAAGGAGGTGAGAAGGGCACAAGATCATGATCGTGGAGGTTATTAAAATACATTCATGGAATATGCAGGCAGCATAATATTAGTAGTCTGGTTTGGGATACATAGGGTGAGCCTAGAATAAGAAGGGTAGAGTTGCTTTGAAGTAATGAAGTTGTTGTTTTTTTTTCCCTGAAAAGTAAACAAAAAGGTTGTTTTATTCAGTCACCTTTTATTTCAGAAAAGTAAAAAAATATGAAAAATGGTTGAAGCTTTCAGGAGATGGGTTTTTTGCATTATTTTCTTTCGCTTCAGTAGGCTAAGTGACTTCTCCATATAATGTTCTGAAAGATTTACGAAAGAATGTGCTATAAAATAAGTAACTTGTTTTACGTAATAGTCAAGGGCAGTTTTAATTATGAGGGTGAGTACTGGACAGAATCTTAAGACTTGCCTGATGATTTGATAAGAGGTGTTGAAGGTTTTTTAACCTGTTCACTTCCCACTTCAGTAAAATGATGAAAACGTTTATTATTATATGTTTTCAGATTAACATAGGGGTTAAAAAAAAAAAAAGACAACTCACTTTAATTGAGTACTAATTTCTTGCCATAAGATCTCATTGCTGATTAAGCTTTTCCTGTCACAGTTATTGCAATATATTTTTTTCATGACTACTGCTGACCTTTTTTTGGTATGTTTAGAGACTTCATTCTACACACAATTTGATGGAATTGTTGGCAAAGCACACAGGAATTCCTCCAACTTTACGTGATAGCCGACTTGCAGAAGAGGTAAATCTTGTTCATTTTTATATAAATCCGTTTTGAAGAGCATCGTTTTATTTTTTTTCCTTTAACATTTTTCTCTAACCAGAGCTTTCAAGTTAACTATGTGCATTTCCTTTCAGGTTAGTAAACAGAAATTTTTGTAGAATTTCATAGCAACTTAATAGAAATCGTGCTCATTTTTTGATTGCCTTAAAACTCAACTTTATCACGTTTTCCTGACATTGATGTGAAGAAAAGGATTGGAAAATGTGTCTTTTGCTTACAAGTATAAAGCAGAGATTGTTTTTTATAGCAATCTTTTGCGAGCGGCTCATTCAAATACGTATGAGTCCTGTCTGTTTCTGGTAACTAACTTCCATCTGTAGCAATAATATAATTGTTTTGATAGTAGCAAACAGAAGAAACAATTTAAACACACCATTAAAATACACTAAGTAAAGGTATATAGTGATATCAGATTGTAATGGTAAAAGATGTGTGTGTATGTGTTAACGGTAAGAAACAAGATTTCTGTTGATCAGTTTTTAAAATATCAAATAATGTGGTACAGTTTACATCAGAGACACCTGCATGTCACAAATGGTTTTCACTCTCAGGAGTTATTTTTATTGGGAAAAAAAATAGATCTGATGCCCACAAATATAACACAATTTAAACTTTTATTGGTATTTTATGGATAAATTCTATATGCAGGTAAAGTAAAATTCAATTGTGAGGTTCTCAGATTGTTTTAGGATCTTTCTATTGTTTAGCTTCAACACAATGTATTTTGATGTACAGAGAAGTAAGGATTATGTGGCATTCCAATTCCTTTTATAATGTGTTGTATTTCTAGTGTGTTATTTGGGCCTGTCCAAAAGCAAAATCGCATGGTTGACATGTAATAATTTGTCTTTGACTGTTTTGGGGGGCTTACTAATAAATTGTAGATTCTAGAGGGAAAAATTAAGTCTAAATATTGCTTAAGAACAAAGGTGAGGTAGCACTCAGGTAGCTAGCCATTCTAAAGCATTATGATAGCTGAGATGTTGCATTTTCAACTATACCTCATAAATAAGAGTAGTACATAATGTAAACTCTCACTTCCATACAGGCAGAACAACTTCGACAGCATTATATGAGTAAATCAAATGCAGAAGTTGCAGAAGCCCATCAGGCTTTACAGCCAGTTTTCCAGACCATTCGGGAGCTCCAGAGAAAGGCAGGTACCTCTTACATATTTGGTCTGTTTGTTTTTGTGTTTTTTTAATTTTATGTTCACTGTTTTTTTTATCCAGATCTCCAGCTACCTGTTATCTCTAATAGTTCTTTGAAGGCTTGTTTGAAATGGGACTTGGGCAGTATATGCATATTCATGCATACACACACAGAGCCCGCAAATATACTGTGTTCCCTGCACAAAGAGGTTCACAGTGCTCAGTGAACAGACGACTAAAAAGAGAAGCACATAGTAATGGCGAAATAGTTCTAGTAAATTTTAGCACTGTGCTTGATTGTTATGTTAACTGTTTCACATATAGTTTAAGTCAGTAAGTTAGAGGTTTTGGCCTTGAAACGTTTCTCTGGTGTGTCAGATAATATTTCAGTTACTTCTAAAGGAACTGTTCTTTTTTGACATGCATTTAGTCATTGTGTGTAAGGCTCAATTACATTTAGTCAAGGTGACAATTCACGTTTCTTGGGAAGGTACAAACCAAACAAATTAAGGAACACCTGAAGTGAAATGCTGCTTGTTAAAATGGTAAAGAACTAATGCAGAAATGGGGTCATGCAGCACATGAAGTAATCTTTCACGTATTTTCACCTTTAAAAATTATAAGCTCACTTCAGTGTTGTTCTTAATTTCACAGAGAACTAACTTTCTTTGATGAAATGGTCCTTTCCTCTTTTAGAGAGCATGCTTTGAATTGATTATATCTTTACGTGGGTATTCTGTGTAGACGGCCTAAGAAAACCTGACTATACTGAAGCAGTTTCAAGATGTGGAAGTAAATGGGATTGTACAAAATTTCTCAATCCATGTACTCAAAGGGATATTTTCTAAGCATATGCTCATCTTCTGCTTGCTTTCCATGGAATTTACCAGTCTGTGTTGTTTAAGTGTGGCCTAGAGAGCAGAATAAGCCTCTGCCACAAAGATCAAACTTATTGATTGTTGAATGTTCACAGATAAATCTGTTCTTTTGCATACAGATACGTTCTGGTTCTCCTTGGTGGTTGGATGTCATCCAGACTGCAATACAGTATGCCATTGATGAGGAACTTGTTCAACGTGTGCAAAATGAAATAACCTGCAACTACAAACAGCAGACAAGTAAACTCTCCATGGCAGAGAAGTAAGAGACTAACTAAAATAGGCTAATGAATACAGTTAAGTCTTTTCAAGTCTTCCAATCAGTTTGTGCTAACAGCTGCAGCTTAATAGCAGGCACTTGTGCTTCAGAACATCTGGGCTGCAATTAAGTTTCAAAAACAGTCCAAAAAATCAGAACTAGATAGAAGACTTGGAAAGAAAAGTAGGAGAATTAGTTCTTTCCTAGACAAGCATTCTTTAAAGCATTCCTTTGTATTATCTACTGTTGTTTTAGAGTTTTGTAGCAACTGCTCGTTGAGAAAGATCCCAAGTTTATTACGTTAAAATTGGGTAACCTCTAAAAGAAAATTACTCTCAGAAAAGGGAAGTGGACAGATTATATCAGAAAGTCCTTGTGTAACAACATAAAATAGCATCCACTCTCTTTAGAGCAAAGAATTTTGGGTTGCTTTCATTTCAAACAGCAGTACTGCTGAATTCTAAATGTATGAAGCACTGCTTTACGGGTTCAAGTTATGCAAACAAATTGTCTTAATAGCTACTCTTTACTGTACTTGTTTTGAATGGAATTTCTAATATGGAAAATGAGATCAAGAAGTTATTAGTATTAGTGTGATACTTTGATGTAACAATTCCATTTTTTGTGTGCTATTACAGTATAATGATTTGGAGGGACATCTAGAAGTCACCTAGCACAAGCTCTTGCTCACAAATCGAGACCCATGCTCAGGGACTTAGATTGACTAAGTTGCCCAGGAATTTGTCTTGTTAGATTTAGAATACCTCCAAGGAGGGAGATGCCACAGCCTCTTTGTGGAGCCTGTTCTAGTATTTGACCCACTCAGTGAAAAATAAATATCCTTCTGTACAGTTAGTTTCCTCTGTTTCATCTTGTGTCTTTTCTCTGTTGTCCTTCCACCATGTGCCTTTAAGAAGAGTTAGGCTTGGTCTTCTCTGTCCATTCACGTTAGATATAGATAAACATAGAAAGCAGTAAGTTCTCCTCTGAGCGATTGTATTTTAAGAGTGAGCAAGCCCTGCTCTCTCAGGGAGAGAAAGAACTTAATTTCCTATTTAATTTATTTTAGCATGTGCAATAAAAACTTGATGAAGTGTCTAGCGCTTTCTAACAATCAGTGGTGGAAGCAACAAATGGTAAACTGTCTTTGAGTATTAGAGATGGTTAATCCAGGGGATAATGTGAGAGTTTTACAAACTTGTGATTGCAATACATGTGTATTTTCAGGCTACCTGGTTAGGCAAACTCATCTATTTTAGTTTAAAATATGCATTGCTTAACTAGGTCGTTTTAAAAGCCAAGCTTCAGTAGCGTTGATAAACCTGTGCCCTTCTCTTCTCACTTTAGAAAAGGCATGTTTTGAATCAAACTCTCCTTATGGTATAGAAGAACAGTCTTGTAAAACGCTGTCTTGCATATGAATACCAGACCCTGTATGAACAGTGCACTCTCAGTAAAAGACCTCTGCCCGTAGGAAAAAACACAATATACGAAGTACTTGACTGGTCCTTATGTCCCCAGTCTAATTAAGAAAGACAGCTGGGATTTAGGAAAATAGTTGACTCATGTCCATTTTTAATAACTACTTAGCCTACAAAGTTAAAATTCATAGGAGGTGCATTTTTTATGATGGATGCATTAGTCTGCTGTGAATTGTACAGGTGCATTGACGGTCAATTTGTTGACCGACAGATGCAAATGAGACTGTAATTGTGTGTAATTACTTATGTTCGGTAGATTTGTATTGTGGACCAGCATGTTGCTGGTTAGTATTGGTTATTAATATTTGGTCACATCTCAAGTCTTAGAAAGTGTCTTTCTATTCTACAAATGCCAGGCATCATCCCAGGGGTACAATGGAATGATTCCGAACAGTTAGCGTTACGTTTAGTAGTAATAAGCATTTGTTTGTGATATGAACTTCATATGTTTTCCTATATTATTATTTCTCTTCTTCAAAATACTGAATTAAACTTGGATTTGATGACTCAGTGTACTATTTTTTCCCTTTTTCTTCAAATCAGATTCCGTGACTGCAGAGGCCTTCAATACCTGCTCACAACCCAGCTGGATGAAGTGAAGAAGTTTCAGAAGATTGTAAGAGAAGCAGTGAAAAACTTAGAAGGCCCTCCCTCAAAGCAGGTTATTGAGGCTGCCACTATCTGCCATTTGCGACCTGTTAGACTTCCACTTAACAAGTATGTCTGAAAAATCTAAAATATATTTTAGAGATGTATTACACAATTTTTCCTTTATTCAAAATAAGAGATTATGGTCTTAATTTTGTTCTCAGTTTTGTGTTTTTATGTACGCAGACAATACAGGTTCGGTTGTTAGAATCATGACCTTCATTTTTATAGAATTGTAGAGCTGTAGAATATCCTGAATTGGAAGGGACCCATAAGGATCATCAAGTCCAACTTCTATCTCAAACACAAGACAACCTAAGAGTTAAACTGTATGTCTTAAGAGCATTGTCCAGATGCTGCTTGAGCAATGACTGGCTTGGTGCTGTGACCACTTCCCTGTGGAGCCTGTCCCGGTGCCTGACCACCCAGTCGGTGAAGAACTTTATAGAATGATAGAATTATTTTATGCTTATGAAACCTTTTGCTATCAGATATTATATCGCATGTACATATAAGACTTAAACTGCTCTTGTTAAGGACTTTGTGTAGTTTTTTTATATATTGGAATTGAGAATTACAGGAATTATTGTGGTTTCTGATCAAGTTCTGAGTACTTTTGTTTTCAATCTCCTATATTGCAGCTGTGTCTTTTGTAAGGCTGATGAGCTGTTCACAGAATATGAGTCGAAACTCTTTTCTCATACGTAAGTTCATAGCTATATAAATTTTTCACTTCAAAAAGAAAAGTGAAAGTTGGAGTGTTTTGTATTTTGTGCTTAAAGTTTTCTGAAATACTTTGTGAACAAATTGCAACAACTTCTTGCTTGGGGTTTTGATAGCAACTTCATGAGATTAATTTTTCTATGTAAAATTCATTTGAAAAAGTCGTGTACAAAGAACAACTACATGCCACTCTTTCTCAGGCTGCTATAATTGGCAGTATGTGTGAAGTGTTGAAGTGTTCAGAAAGAGCATGTATAAATACATGGTGTAATGCCATACCCTTCCGCTGATACTTTTTTAAATTATTCTGTATAACTCAAAGTAACACAATTTGACTAAAGCCGCAATGAGGGAGGAGACTTCAGACCTGAATGCAGCTGTGATTTGAAGGAAAGGTTGCACCAATCCATGGTGTGAAAGGAATATATGTAGTGAACAGTAGTGAGGCATAGATTACAGTCCTCTGAATCCTTCTTGACTTCTGTCTCATAACCCTTACAGCGTCAAAGCTAGATTTGAAAATTGTAACGTCACTTGAGAAAACACTTGGAATATCTTCCCTAGTGGGAGCTCTGTTAGGATCATTGGAATCATTAGGAAACATTAGGGTGTTTTCTGAATCGGCATTGTTTATTAAGAAGGTATCTGGGAAGCTGCACTATTCTTAAGCAATGCAATGCATAACGTTATATTTTGCATCAGAATTTGACTAACTCTTGCTGATTAAAGAAGTCAGAGTTGCATTTTTTTAATTGAATGTGATATTCTAGAATCATTAACTATTGAAAGATAATTAAGATGCATAAGCATCTTACAAAAAGCTGTTAATGATTTTGAGCTGATGAAATGGCCTGTACAGTGATTTGAAAACAAGTAGCAAAATATCTGTCTGTATTTGTTTAGTTTGGTCTTTCCTTTTAATCAAATATTAGAAGGCTGAAATATATGATGAATAGTAGAAACTGATGTGGAATTTTAAATCAGTGATATGTTGTTGGTTTTATTTTTAAGTGTTAAAGGTCAAATGGCTATATTTGAAGAGATGATAGAAGATGAAGAAGGGCTAGTTGATGACCGTTTGCCCACCACAAGTAGAGGACTCTGGGCAACCAGTGAAACTGAGCGTGCCCTGAAAGCTATTCTCTCCTTTGCTAAAGCTCACCGGATGGATGTTAAGCTAACTGAAGAAGGTAGCATATTTCTGGAGCTCTTTGAAGCATGGAAAAAGGAATATAAGGTACAGTAAATGAGATGGTAAAGAAATATGGTCCATTTTAAGTAATACATGCAAATTTAAGCTGTGTATGAACAAATATTTAAATTGCACTCCTGAAATTAGTTTGTCTACACAAAACATTTTTGTGGTGATTATTACACAATTTGATTTAAAATGGTTTATATATGGTTTAAGGATATCTAAAAGATCTGTACTGGCAAATAAGCAATTTAGTAAGCACTGTAATTGCATCTGTTAGGGTAGTACATAGATACAATTAAATGTGGTTTTCTGCTTAGTTAAATCAGAATGTAGCAAGACTCAGCAAATCAAATGTTGGCCAATTCTGTAATTCAGTTAACCTTCAATCTTGTGCTAGCTATAGATGTCCCTTCACACGCTTTTCTTTTTTTCCCCGGATCTTATTTGCCATGCAATGTACCCTAGAATATTAGTCTGCCATTCTTTGGATCAGAGAGAACTACTGAAGTATAATGTGGCTTTCTTCATGCATCCTTGCATGTCTGGGTGTCCTTGCAGTAAATACCAGTGTTGGAGATAGGGGAAGAACTTTTGCATACAAGGGTGTCATCCTGTCTTATAGCTTAGATATAATCAAGTGTTTTCTTTCAAATACTTCTCCTTTTCATTTTTGATAAACAAATAGTAATTTTTGGCATTTGCAAAAGGTTGTGGAATTTCAGTAAGATCACTGAATGTTTTTTGATACAGTTATTAAATTGTGGAAAGTTTGGGAAGGCATATTTTATGGTATTATCAGTAATTTAAAAATAATATAACATTTGTCAATTTGTATGTATAGTATACTTCCAGTCCAAGACGTTTGTTTTGTAGAAAGTCAGCATTTGCTTTTACTTGAGAGATCTGAATCTGATTTAATCTTCACCCTGTGCTTGTCTGTTCTTTTATCAAGACCGTTAATATTTATTTAAAACATACTTCACCTTCAAGAAGTAGTGTTTGTACTATAATAGCTAACTGTTCAAAAATTGGTTAATCATTTTCCCTTATTCAACATCTGCATGGTCTTGCCAGGCATTTTGTTTCTGACTTTTTAGTTGTGTAATAATAATAGCTGTAGAAGAAATGAGACACCTCTTTCATAAAGAGACTGGAAAAGAAAGTAAGCAAAAGGTATAGGGATAATCTTGCCTTCCTTCATCATTTGTTGTTGTCTGAATTAGTGTAAAGAAATACTATCTCTAATTCAAAAATGTTTTCATATTATACAGTGTATGGTGGACTCATAAAGGGAGCTCAACTCAGTTCTGCTACTAATTTGTTTAGGCTTTTCTTACAGTTACTTCATGAATATTGGATGGTTCTAAGGGATCACGTGTCTGCTATTGATGAACTAGCAATGGCTACGGAACGGCTGAGGGTGCGTCATCCTGATGAGCCAAAACCAAATCCACCAGTTCTCCACATCATAGAGCCACATGAGGTGAAGTACTTGACAGGAAAGAGATGTTTTTTTCAGAAAGAATAAAGTTTGGAGACTGTACCTCTCATGTGTGTGTGTATATATAGAGAGAGGGAAAGAGAGAGAGATCTATGTATAAGTTCTATAATGCGCCTCCTTTTCAATTTCAGAAAGCTTGGGTGGAGTAAACAGAAAATACGCCACTTTTATGTGTAGTGTATGGGCCTTTTTGAGCTTTTAACTTACGTGGATATATTCTGTCAGCCTTCTGGCTGTATGAGTGGCATGTTTCCAAAAGACTACTGTCTTTGCAGCAGCAGGTGAATAGCTGAGGGACCTGTCTGGTATTGCCCAATTTTGCAACCTGGTGGAAAATGAAGTTGACCTGATTTCTCACCTGCATTGTTAATTTCCACAAGGACTTAAAAAAAAAAAAAAAAAAAAAAAAAAGGGGGGCAGTAAAAAAGAAAAGAAATAAACACCTTATTTCAGTACCTTGGAATCAGAGCCACCTCTGAGGCATTTTCTGTTCTTGAACACAGAAAGTGCTGGGTTGATTTCACTTAATTATTTTCCTTGCACAAATAGAAATATGTTTTCAACAGAAAGATATTTTCCTTTTTTTCCTGTGAAGACTCAGTGTTAGATCAAAGTGCTACTTTTTTTCTCTATAGGAAAATAGACATTTCATCTGTATTTTTTGTTGTTTTTATTCATGTGTTTAATATTGTTTCCATAGGTAGAGCAAAATCGAGTGAAGCTTCTGAATGACAAGGCAGTTGCTAAATCACAACTACAAAAGAAATTAGGACAACTTTTGTATCTCACGAATCTGGAGAAAGTAAGGTTTATGGTTCCTTGATCTTTACCAGACTGAAGTGATATATTCTACTTACTTGAAGAAACTAGCTGTTATTTCATTTAAAACTCGCATTTTCAAGTAAATGTGTTTCCTGTAAAGGTTCACACTACATGTTGAATTCATGTGGTGTTCTGTGTTAGTGCATATTCATAAAGTTTTTATTAAGTGTTATATTTTGACCATCTGATTAATTACACAAATATAAAAGTATGAAGTGGTTATAGATGGTTAAAATACTCATTAAACTAACTGGGCTGTGTTCAGAAGAAGGCTTGTAAATTTATGCACCTCTGCATGCACCCTTGCTATTCTACCAAGACCTTGTTTACTTAAATAGAAGGACAAACAGTTCTATAGGTTAAATATTAAAAATGTCAAACCAAACACCATATATATTAGTGTTAATCATAGTGTTCAAGTAAGCATAATTTTAAGTAAGCATAATTAAGTATATTTAAGTGTTTTTACAACAATATCAAGCTGAGAGAAAATATAGCAAGCTTCTCATTTGAAGCTTCAATTTTGCTCAGATTTTTCAAAACTGTACTGCAGGTATTATCTGAAGGACTGCAGTGTAAATAGCACTTACACAAATTATCTTGAGAAACTTGAAAAAAAAACACTGGACTTTTCTTCATGGGTGATGTTCTTCAATTAGTGTGCACACCTTTTAAGGATCTCAGCATTTTTCCTAGAAGTTTAAGTATAGAATAACTTTTATATATTAATATAAAATATATTAATATATATTAATATATATTTATAAATATAGAATAACCTTTTATTCATTAAAACACAGAACACATTTTTCTTCTACTTTACAGTCTCAGGATAAAACGACTGGGGGAGTTAATCCAGAACCATGTCCGATCTGTGCACGTCAACTGGGAAAACAGGTAAAATACTTAGCAGTTTTTGCTTTTGTAAAATCTTTACCTAGATCTGAGTTATATATCAAGGCTGCCATTATGTTTCATCTCAGAGTTGGAGGAGTTCACTTAAAGGAAAAGTAGCCTCGTCTTTAACTTTGTCCAAGACTGTCACTTGAGAAGATGGTAGCCATCACATTTCAAGGAAGTTTTAAAATGCTTTGCATCCTGTTTCTGCATGATAGGAAGAACCTTGTAAAGCCTAGAAGATCTGTTGTTTGGTTGTCAGACATTCAGTCAGTTCCCTCTGCTACTTAGACCCGTGATTTTTTTTTATTCTTAGTATAGCCTGTAGAGCAGACTAGTACAGGATAGACTTTGTAAAACAATTTCTGCAGCACAATCTTTTGTTTCTAACACATTCTGTTAATAGAAAATCAATCTTCTATGTTCAAAATATTTCCTTTTAAAAATCCAAACACGTTGCCTAGGACACGTTGCCTTCAGTAGTGTTATGAAAGAAAACGTTCTAATTCATACCTCTTGTAAAGAGGCTGTGGATGCCCCGTTCCCAGAAGTGCTTAAGGTCAGGTTGGGTGGGTCTTTGGACAAATGATTCTAGTAAAAGATGTCCCTGCCTGTGGCAGGGGGGCTGGACTAGATAATCTTTAAAGGTCTCTTCCAACCCAAACTATTCTATGACTCTTTGACTTCTACAGAAGTCTAATACAAACAGTTGTGTGATCTTGTTTAAAAATGTTGTAAATGCTCATTCTGTGTACTTAACCTATGCATTACAAATTAGTGTTCGTAGAAATGAGAGACTGTCTTCAAGTTTAGAATTGGGAAAATGCCAAAAAATGGACAATAAATGTAGAGCAGTTCTATGGATTATGAATTACTCTGTGCTGGAAACCTTTGAAATCCAGGCTTTTTAGCAGGTGTAGTGGTAAAAATATTTCTAATATTCTTTATTTTTAAGCTGATTACTTCAATGAAAATAGTGCATCTATGAAGATGTAATTTAACATGTTTAATACACTGGTTTTCCTTTGCATTTATGTGAAACTGATACTGTTTCATTTTTTTTCAATTCCCTGCATAGTGGGCAGTGCTGACATGTGGACATTGTTTTTGTAATGAGTGTATAGCTATCATCATAGAACAGTACAGTGTTGGCACACGCCGGAGCTCGATTAAATGCGCCATTTGCAGGCAGACAACATCTCATAAAGAAATATCATATGTCTTTACTGCAGAAACTGCAAATCAGGAGGATGATATTCCTGTAAAGGTAAGCTGTGCCTTGGGGAGGGCCTGGTAAACAGATTAAAAATTACACGTTTGTTAAAACTAATACTATCTATGGGTGAGAGGGTGGAGTGAGAGCTTCTGATGAGCTTAAGTTTTGGTGTTTTTTTTTTTTGCAAGTGTTTAATACTGGTTAGAAATAAATGTTCTTTGTTTGCAGGTGGATTTTTTTGTTGTTGAGGTGATGATTTTTCTTTTTGTAGCTAAGGAGATGTGAGGCTTTTTGGAGGCATAGTTTTGATACCTTTGCTTGAAATGTGTAAAGTTTGAGAAAACTGCCTGTACCATAAGATTGTTACTAATTTAAAGTATTTATATTATCCTAAATCTTCATTGTTAGCCAGAGAGTATAAATCCCAATTCTGAACCTAAGATTAGTCATCTGAAATGTTTCTTGAGCTGTTTGGGTACAGTAGTTTTTCATTTTGCTTATCTGTGAAATGTCTGGTATACAAACCATAATTAGGGGGGAAAATGCAACTCTAAATATGACTAATGAAAATTAAAAGCCTGGAAAAAGCTATATTAAGAAATAAATTATATTAAAAAGCTATATTAAAGGCTATAGCCTGCAGACTACAGCTGTGCTTACTTCATCTAACTTGCCCACTAATAAACTAGTGGTTTCACTTTAGGTTCTAACAAGCATATTCAGTAATTTGACCAAAATTTTAGTAATAAATCACAGTAGAGAAACAAAGTGTTTATCCCATAATATATCATTTATCAAAGGCAATGCTTTTCATTGGAAAGTGTTGACCATTAATCAGTTCTATGGAGAAAGGTTTCTCTGGTGCAATATTATGGGGGGCATTCTCTTTTCCCTATGCATGTAGCTAATAACATAATTGGAAGGCCACTTTCTTGGAGCTCGTTTCCCATTCTTTTGATCTAATTGTGTGGTGTAAGCGATTTTCCATGTTTTAGATTAGTTTTCTGGACCCTATACTGCTGGGTACTCTGAAACAACATTGTCACTTTTTTCTTTTTGATTTGTTTTTTTGTGTGTTTTTGTTTGCAAAACCAAAAGGTAGACTTTGGAAAAACTGAGTGCCTCTTGCCTGTTTGCATTTTAAACTTGACAGTTTTTGTCAAAGCTTCATTGACTGGATACCTTATACCTACAGAAAATAAGATTATTGAATAAAGAATGACCTTCAGTCTTAAAACGAATGTCTGCATATCTGGGGAATTTCTTTCCCAATATTTTCCATTGACAGTGTGCAACAGCTCTACTGATGACTGGGAGTTGTATCTTCCATTGTGACTCTTTGTTCTTTTTAGCCTGGCTTTCTAAGAAGTTATGGTCTTTTCACTGTGCTGTCTTAGACTTCTCCCATAATTTAGCAACTCATTGGTTAATTTCAAACAGCGTGACAGTCTCTTGGGTTTCCATGATAATTCATTTTCTAGAATTCTTATAAAAACAGCCATCCATCTGAAGGATGGCTCAGCTAAATACTGCAGGTTGACTTTCCCCTTTCTACAAAAGATTTTAAAATTCAGGTTTTATTGGGGAAACTATTTGTAACTTGTGTGCATTACAGGCTCATCAACATCATTAGTAGACACAAACATGTAGGAAATCAGTCATAATTGCATTGTTTTATCTGCCTTTCTTGGTAATTGAGAGGTTTTGTTAGGTTAAAATCTGGGGAGGAGGAAGAGATAGCATATCTCTGGATCTTTAACAGTACTGATGTGTAGTACAAGGTATGTCGCACAAATCTGTTATAATGTTAAAGCAAAAGCCTGTGGTCGTTGAAGCTCTAGAAAAAAATAGAGGATTCTGGATTAAAATGCAAAGGTAAGACTCGTTGGTAATATTTTGATTTAGATGATAATACTGTCTTTAACTAGAATGTGATTATGGTACAGCTGGACGTAGCAATCATAGTTTTCATTTGGTTAGTGTAGTTAAAAGTAATGAAGTGTGCTGACAAAAACTTCCATGTTATCTGTGCAAATCTCCTTTGAACCATGCGTGTATACTAGGGTTGCTGGCCTTTGCGGAAGTCAATGCTACCATATTCAAGCTAGGTATCTTAGCCTTCCTGGACAACTGGAATTATTTTTTGTGAGTAGAAGCTTCCTAAATCAAATTATTAGACTTGAAGTAGTTGAGAGCATGTGGCACCAGGGGGAGTAAATGGGCTGTATTTCTGAAGTGCTAATTATAGAAGTTCTAGCAGAGAGCTTAGTAAGGGTTTAGAGATACAATCCTGTTTCTAACAAGAAAACTTCAAATGTCTTTTATAAATTACATAAGTAAAGTAGAATAACCAAATTTCTGAAATAAAACACAGAAGGAACAGGTCACCTACTCTCCTGCATAAAGGGCTATAGAGTTCCCTAGAACTCTATAGAGTCTGCATCAGAATTTGAGGTGAAGCAAAAAATGAGTTTCATGTGAATTTTCATTGTGTTTTCAGCAAGGCCCATTCTTATCTGAAAAAAAAAAAAGTTTACATTGTAGCTTCAGTGTATTTGCTATCAAAGCAAGCAGGAATATTAAAAATAATACTTTTCGTCTCATTCCTTTAAGGACAATTGTTAACAAAAGATAACTAACTTGCTATGTTTTTTGTAATATCTTGTACTGCAATATGTGAAAATTGTGTGATTTATTCAGAATTTGTATTTTCATCTGAAAGTTCTTCTGCTCTTTTTGGTCTTTTTCAGTATTTGGTGTCTCTTATTTTGTTGTTTTTATTTTGTGGTGGTGGTTTTGTCTTTGTTTTGTCGTATACATCTTATTTTGTTGTACCAGCACTAGTCACATTAAGTTAATGCATTAGATGTGAAAGGACTACTGTAAAAGGGAGCATTCTATGCTGAGAGAGAGTTCACTGGCATCCTTGTAGGTTTTGCTTCTATAAAAGCTTCCAGTGTCTGTTTAGTGTTATAGTGGGCATTGCTAGTCTGTTATCTGAGAAATTGCTTGTTAGAGGGTAGTTCTGATTCTGTGTGCTGTTCCATAATTAATTAGAACTGGCTGATCTGTTTTTATATTCTCTTCTGATATTCAAGAAAATAAAACTTCAAGGTGTGTGGGTAATGGTGGGGTAACTTTTTTTTTTAAAAGAGACTGGAAACCAAGAACTCATAATAGCCAGGATACTTCTATTAGTTTCAGCTCTCTGTAAACACTGAGAACAAAATTGAATTTCCTTGTGTGCTGTGAAAAAAAAAAACTTTGGTCAATTGTTAGTTCAATGATGAGTCAAATATAGTTTGTCTAATATGGTTTAAGCAGAGGGATGAAGAACTTGGCACACTTGACAGACATCTTGGCAGAAATGACTGAATATTAAGAACTTGGAAAGGTCATTTACAGTTTTAAATAAAGTTAAATTAAAATCTAGTTTATTCTGTGTCTGTGAAGAGGATATAAAATCTCAGGCTTCCAGGGTTTTACACTTGTGAAATATTTTGCCGTGAGTGTTCAGAAGGTGGAATCCAACTTCAGATGCTGAGACAAGTAACCCTAACAAAGAAAAGTAGCAGGAAGGAGTGATGCTTGAAGCAGAAGAGTCTCAAGTTTCCTCAGGTTAGACAGGTGCACAGGTTGAACTGGCAGTGCAATTAATGTACTTCATTTTGAATTTATGGATTGGCTTTCTGCAAGAAGTTTTCTTATTGGCAGAGGTTTATATTTGGTCAGTTTGCTTTTTGTTTCTCAATAGATTTGGTATTGTGTGTAAAAATAATTGCTTTGCAAATAGTAAGAGATTCTGTATAGTGTGAATGATCAAACAGCCTGGCGTTGGCTTCCAACTTGTGCTTAGACTGCTGTCATCCTTCCCCACTAATTCTGCAAGCGGCATAACTTCAGTAAATTTGATCCATCATTGTGGCAAGCCAACATAGTTAATTCAATGTTCAGAGGACAGGTGCAGACAGAAATAAAACAATATTTGTCCAGCTGAATCTAGTGCAGCTTGAAATTGCTATACATGTAAGAACTAGTAAGCAATTAAATAACGGCTTCTTAAAAAAGCATATTAGGTAAAGATACTCTAATACAAAGTGCATGCTGAAGGAGATAGAGGGAGATACTAAACAACTTTTTTAGAATCCTCTTCATGACTAAAGGGGAAAGAAATGTAAGAATATAGAAACCAAAGTCTACAAGAAATAGTATTGAGTTCATTAAGCACTGAAATACTTCCAAACGCAGAATATGAAGATGTTTTCATTGCAGTGCTGAATCCTTCAAGAATTAATTCAGTTGTACTTATCAATTTCTTGATATTTTAAGGTAATTCGCCAGCTTTATAGTAATGAGTGTAAGTTTGTCGTTGCCAGAGTGGGAAAGAAAAGCAACAGAAATAAGGTTCATGCAGGCTTTTTCGTTATCACATTTGAGGAAGCGTGAAGGGAGGGGAAGTTAAATGTGTGTTTGGAAAATTCTTTAAAGCATGTGATTCTGAGTAAGTTAAACCTCATCAGGCCTAACTGACATATTGGGGTGCAATTGCACTGCTTGGGCTATCCAGTGTGCTGCATCCAGACCTAGGAAGGCATATCTGTAGTCCTTCATTCTTCCATGTACTGCACATTCTGTAATAAATCTTTGGTCTATAGCAGTGCCTTACATGGGAGACTTAAAAGCAGTTCAGTGCTACTTAACCAGCCCATCCTCCAAGTTCGTAATGTTTGAATCTGTTCCAAGTCCACCTGGGAGGTTGCCATCTGAATAGGTCAAGAGCCTTCAAAATTGAAGCATTATGGTTTTGCTTTTTAAAAAGTATGCAGCTTTATGAAACAATTTGCTGATGTCTTTTTCTAAGATGTGTAAGATAAATAAGAGTCCTAATATAGCACTGTTCAATTAAACAATTAATTTGGAAGTTGTTGTGTAGTATCCTACTCTACTAATGATGTTTTTTCCATTTTCAAAGGGGAGTCATTCTACCAAAGTGGAAGCTGTGGTTCGAACACTGAAGAGAATACAATTTAAAGATCCAGGGGCTAAATCCTTAGTTTTCTCAACGGTATTAATCACCATTTTCTGTTTTGTCTTTGTGTATTGTGTGTTTTCTGTGAGTTTAAAATGGTCATAATACTTCCTGGGATTTAGTATAGCTACCAAAATGTTGAATCATTCTGTACAGCTACTAGATTGTTTTGAGAATTTGTAGGGCAGTTCATGTACCTGGGATACAATAATCCTAGTCAACAGATGTAACAGCTTGTTTTGTTAAAAGACAAACGCTTATATGGGAGCATTAGAAATTCTAGATATCTTTAAATTTAATGCCCCTATGTTTTTGATAGATTATAAAAACATTTTTTTGTGGTGGCTGCCAGTTACTTTTATTCAATCTGATTTTTAATTATATTTCCTATTTAGATTTATGAAATACATGGCTCCTGCCATGCAAATCTTTTTTAAAACCTTAAATGTTAGTTTTGAAAGCTTTAACATATTGTAGTTGTCATTACTGTTTGTAATATTGACTTCTATTGTGTTGTGTTTTTTTTACAGTGGCAAGATGTATTGGACATAATTTCAAAAGCTTTGTATGACAACAATATGACTTTTTCTCAGATCAATGGAATTAGCAAGTTTCAGGTACATAAAAGATATTTTTCTTTAAATTATTTTCAGTTGGGGAATTATAGTTCTTAGAAGTTAATTTGATCCTTTTACTTCATTGCTTCATTTGAGAAACTAAAAGGGCAGCAAATCTGTTTAGCAGAATCTTTGGTCTCTGAATTGTAAAATCATATTTGCCATAATTTAAAACCTTTGAAGATGAAATAGTACATTCCTTTTTGAGAGAGACATGTTGGCATGTTCATGCCAATGTTGAAATATTAAGGATGAGACACACTAATCAGTGTTGCAAGAAATCCTCGCCTTCCTGACAACCTGTCTGGTACCTGTTTGGTGATGACAGGGCTTGTATCAGTTAGGCTACAGACGGTCAGTATGGGGCCTGGAGTGTCTGCTATAATTGCTTGAAAATATAAAGATGTCCCCGTGCTCTTTATTCAGGAACTTTTGTCATGCTGCTGTGATGTTTGCCTTTTAGGAAAATCTCTCTGCATTTAAATATGATCCCAAGATCAATATTTTGCTGCTGCCCCTTCATACTGGTTCCAATGGACTAAACATAATTGAAGCGACTCATGTTCTGCTTGTGGAACCCATTCTGAATCCTGCACATGAGCTTCAAGCCATTGGCAGAGTACATCGTATTGGCCAGACAAAGTAAGAGTTCAAATTGTTTTAAGAGGTTTAGATGGTCTAGAGGTCCAGAGTAGACCTGCATACTGTAATTGGAATAAATCAATTCACTGAACTTCTCAGTTTTGGAGATAAGGCTATTCATAGGGACTCTATTTTTAAAGATGATCACATGAGGAACAGAAACAATAATAATATTGAAAAGCTTGATAAAAGTCCACAACATGTACTTTTGGCAGCTCTTGTTCTATTGGGGTAAGATGCAGAGGCAAACTGCAAATTTAGAAGTTTAGTAAGAGTGTAGGTTCTTGAGTCCAAAATCCTGAAAACCCTTGTTCAGCTGCTGCACTAATTTGTTTGCCTTCAATTCCTTTGTTTTTAACTTTGAAGTTCTACTTCTAGGCATGTCCAGAAATGTCTTAGTTTTGCAGGTTTGAGCAACTCACCGTTTATGTCATATGTGGCTAAGTTCAGGCATCGCCTGAACTTAGTTCATCGTAGTTTCCCTGAGAGGTTTATTCTGTCTGGTCATTCCCAGCTCTAGATTACAAGCTGTGTTAAGTAGGGTTTTGTTTTTTTCTCTTCCCTCTTAAAAATGGAAGCTGTTATAGTGGGAATCATTTCACCTGGTAAAATGCAGCTTTCGCAAGGATGTCTGAGGCCAACTTTCTGGCTTCTTCTATTGCCTTGGGAATTGAGCGATTATACCACTTAAGAGAATGCCCTGATCACTCTTAGATTGGAGTCCTGCCCGTACTTAACTTAGTTTACAGAGAAACTGAATAAATTCAGAAGAAAAATTCCTGAATACCACATCTGGTTCAAGTACTTGATCTGCAAATGGTTAGAGGGTAGAAGAGTACCAGAGAAAAATAGTCTGTACACCTTGTCTGTATTTTTAAATAGTATTTAATGGGCTTTAGCTGCTGCTGAAGACGGAGTACTAGTCTATGTGGACTATGCTCTAACTTATGTTGATTGCTATTTTTTCAAGTATTTCTCATTTTCTATGGTTAGAAGGGCTCAGAAAGTAAATACATATATATAAAGATATATATTTAAAATAATCTTATAAAAATGTAAAATAACATTGAAAGATTTTCTTTAATGTATTGAAGAAAATCTATGAAAACCATCTGAAAGTTGCAAAAAGTTTGGGGACATGGAAGCAGTGACTTAACTATTCAGTGTTCACGTTTTTGTGGAAGTAGTTTTGCAAACAGCACAAGAAGCAAAAGCTTGGAGAGTGAAGGAGAATCAAAAGAGAATAAATCATAACAAACCATAAATCAAAACAGTTTTTCCCCTGCAGTGTATTCATCATGATTCTATTGAATTTCTAAGCAGAGATTTTAAGAAATTGTATTGTGATTATACCATTGAGCTGCCCTGCTCTGTTGGGGTAAAATATTACCTTGTAGTTTGAAAGCAGAGAATATTTTATCACTACTATAGAACGCTTTTCTGCAGCTGCAGTGCTTCTTAAAGAGAAAATGTATTTTAAAAGGAAATTATTCTTTATAGAAATACTAATTTGAATTATTCAAATGAATGACTTTCTCTTTTTAGTACTTTACAGTACTAGTCATCTCATGGTAAGTAATTGAGTAATTCATTAATGTTTAAGAAAAATGCTATGATTTAAGTGGATATTTTGTCTTAAGTAAAACAGGAGGTCATATAGGTTTATCAGAGGAAGATTATTTTGTACAAATAAATTTAGTTCCTTCTCTTTGCATTATTACTTTCCATAATGTTTTATAGAGAAACATTCTCCAAAATAGTTGTGCGGTTATTTCTCATGTTAACAGCAGGACGCTAGACCAGTTACAGCACACTCCGTAAAGCTGATTAGCTTTTCACAGTTCTTCTTTCACCTCTGAGTATATCATTTTGAGAGACTGAGTTTCCATATCTTTTGTTTCAGTGTTTTAGACTTTATTTGAGTAGTACTGAACACTTAACTTTTGGAAAGTTTGTCCTGAATGAACTATATGCAAATATTTCTCCTTAGGTTTCATGTTACTTGAAAAATAATAATGAAAGAACCCTGCGCGTGAAGTTAGAAACATAGTTAAAATCAATTCTGGAGTAATATTCTGGAATAATAATAATGGGGTTTGTGTTTTGGAAATGGAAGCAAAAGGAGAGGGCATGAATGAGTGTATATGTGAAAGAATGCATATGGACAGGTGGATATTTGTGTGTGTTAGTGAAGATTTTGAATTAATGGTAAGGATGTAGGAAAGATCAATTGCAAAAGCCTGCATTATAATTTTACTTGATGCTGGCCTAAGAGGTCTGGTAAAAACCTTGCAATAGAAACCAGCAAGAATGTATTATACTTCATAAAAATCAGACTTCAGCAAACTTTTTTTGAAAAAGAGCTGTATTCAAGTCCAGTGAGCATAAAGAAGTGTTCTGCTTAGTTTCATGGTTATAACTATTACTAGCTCAGTTAAGTTCTTATTTACTTCTCTTTTTTGGCAGGTATACCTTTGTCTATGAATCACAAAGTATTCCCCCCAAATATTCCACTGTGTAATGTTACCAAACAAATTTTCAATTTAAATTCTGAAAAACATCCAATCTCTTTCAAGGGTTCATATATTGAAAAAATGTTTACATTGAGGAGTTTCTGAATGATTTTTACATCATCTCTGAAACTGACTTTTTTCTGTTTCATTTTCTTATACCCAACATTTCTTTTATCTCATTATAGCTTTTTTTAAACATAATTTTACAAATGGGGTCTTCACTTTGTTCTGTGGTTACTGACTTTAAGTTTTACTGGTGTTTAAAGTTTTGCATTTACTGACTTTAACATTTTTATACAATTTTGCCATCTTCAAGACAATGTTACTAAAACTCTGGGAACGAGTTTATTATCCCTTGCACCAAACTCTGCTTCTTGGACTGACTTGTGATGATGTAGTATAAACATTGTATATAAAGAGTGAGCCAAAATCATTACTTTAAGCCACATGGGAAACTCTCAAGGACTGTTTGTTTGTAATAGGGACACAAAAAGTAAAACTTTGCCCAGTGTCTGCTTTAGGATTTTAGTTAATGCAGCTTATGCTAATTTAGTATGTGATCCAGCCAAGTAGAATTGCGTGGTCTTGGAGGCACTAAGCATCCTTAAATGTCAGTGAAAGTTACTAATCACCTGTCTTAAAATAGGGGCATTTTTTCAGCAGTCTTAAAATAATTAGTATAAGACA
Source organism: Anser cygnoides (assembly GCF_040182565.1). Lineage (NCBI taxonomy): Eukaryota > Metazoa > Chordata > Aves > Anseriformes > Anatidae > Anser > Anser cygnoides. Next base: position 51,484,720 of record NC_089875.1, on the reverse strand, counting down.
AGTGATCTTGAATTTTTGAGAGTAACAGCATATCTTCTGTTAACTTTTTTCTTTTTTTTGAACACGTTCAGATCTACAATTGTTCATAGATTCCTGATAAAAGCAACAATAGAAGAAAGAATGCAGACTATGCTGAAAACTGTAGATAGAAGGTATGTGCTGAATTTTTTAAACACTTATTGCAATGACACTGAGAAGGAGTTTCTCAGCCATACTTTTGTTACGATTAGGTACACATATAAAAAAAAAAAAACACTCTTCTGCTCTCCTTCAAATTCTTTTGGTTGAAAGAAAGCTTTATAACGTGAAAAAATTATCTTTTTATCTTGATTACAGTAACTGGAAGATTAAGGTATTTTAATTCTCTGGAGAATATTTTTACATTTTGTATATTTTATTTCAGAAAAGCCCAATTAATGCACTGTGTATTATGATTTGCCATTTCATTTTACCTATTTCCGTTGCCATAAACACTGATATTAATGGAGTAGTACTAAATTTGCCACTGAAATTACAGCATGCTCTAAGCGAGCTCTAAGATATGATCTTATTCTTTCTTTCATCATTTTTAAATTCTACAAACCAAGACTTGACAATTCTGTGTCACACGGGTTGGTTTTGCAGTCAGTGCAAGAGTTGTCCAGATGCCAGCTCGTAAGGTGGTCTCGTCTGTTGACGCAGAAAGCATTTTTCACTGTTTCTTTTCCAAAAACTCTAATCAATAAAAGACTAGGACTAGAACTTAAGTGGTATTCACATTCTTTGTACAGAAAATACAAGAGTTTTGTACCTATTTAACTGTACTGTATACACATAACAAATCTAGGAAAAACACTAGTTTAGGAAAATGAGTGACTAATCTAGCTTTTCTGGTTGTTATAAAACGAGACTTAAATAACTACAGCCAAAGACTTGCATGTAAATTTTTCACCTTTAGTTTTGAAAGAATAGTTTAATCAGTTTCCATATCTATTAAGTAGCACTACTTCTGCTTATAAAGTTCAGATAAATATACAGTGATCTAATGAGGGCTAATGTTTTGAAAGTAGCATCAAACCTTATGCTTGGAATCTGAAGCCAATCCCCTAAACATTAACAGGACAAAGTGGGTTATCCCCATAATTATTGAGGTTGGAACTAGGTGATCTGTAAGGTCCCTTCCAACCTAAGCAATTATATGATCCTACAATCCCATGTTCTGCTGCCTCTCAAGTGTTTGGTGATCACCATGCTAAGGACAGTAGGTGGACTTAGTATCTTACTGAAATTGTGCGTCAGAAGTAGCTGATCAATGTATGCACTTCTCCTAATAGAAAGTGGTTTTTTTTTTTTGCTGAGCTCATAGCCCAACATTTATTGGACTCTGAACCATGTGGTGGTCTGTCTTCAGTACATACAGGTTGTTATTTAAGTTGATTCCTTCTCTGATGTCTGCATGCAATTTTTTCCTACAGCCACACAAGCTCTTCCATGAAACAGTCAGAAGCTTCAGTTCTGACAGTGGCAGATTTGGCTGACCTTTTTACAGAGGAAACTGAAGAACTTGAGTAAAAACATTGATTTGACCTCGTGATATCAGAAAGTACCTGATCTAACAAGCACCTGTATATAGTCCACTTGATCTGTCATTCATTTAAACACCATCTAACGTGTCCTTAATAGAGCTATCGGAAATAGAAAAGTCTTCTAATTGTTAACATTTTATTCTGTGGTGACATTCTTAGCAGCACGCATTTCTGATAGCACTGGAGAAAACTTGCACTTTGCACATTAAACAAAAATCTGGATTTTATTTCCAAAGAACATTTGAGCTGGATGTTGAAACTGAGATCTTGAACTGCTGGATTTTTACCATCAGGTTGGATTGGTTAGTGATTCAGTATGAGAGCAAAACTGTGGGTGGTGGGGTGGGAAAGGGAAGCAGAAAAACACAAATCTACTTTTTTTACTGTACAAAAAATTGTTAGGAAGAATGACTGTAAATTAATATTCTTCTAGAAAGGGCTTCTAGGGTTGTTAGCATTTAATGCCAAGTTACTGAACGTCTTACTGGTAACACTTTAATCTTTATTAATCATTTGGATATTTGTATTAGGCTTTTAGATATTCATAAAGACTTGTGTGACAAATTTCATTGTTAATGCTCACTCACTACAAAATGATAAATTAAATTATGCTTTTTGTATGTGTGTTGGTCTGGAACTCCGTTAAACACTTGAACATAATGTACATGTTTTTCACTTACTATTGAAACCATGACTACTTTAGTGCTTTGTTTAAACAAAAAAAAATTGTTACAGATTTTTTAAAAAAAATAATTGGTTAAGCTGCTGATCACTTTATAAACATTCAGTGCTTATGTACATTTTCTCCTGATTTTTTGTCTATTTCTCCCTCTCAAAGATGCATCAGTCTAAATATTCAAAATATGAGATTAAGTTAGGCAGTCTAAATGGTGGGTACCTAGTCTAAGTTAGATAATCAGTGAAGGGGTGAAACTTTTGCAGAATTTTTCATCTTTATGTATGTGAGAACACTGTACACCATCTCAGTTGACTATAGAAAGAGTTTAGAAAACAAATCTAGGCTGACTTTTCAGATGCTGAGGGTAGGCAAGATAAATTCTAAACCTTTTGGCATAGGTTATGGACACACATTTGCTTAACATCAAGCAAGGTCAGTTACATAGTGTTATATTTAGAGAATGTGAAAATGTATGCATAAGCAACAGGCTACTTCCTTCAGAGTACAGTATTTACTGTTTTAGCAGACTGTTTTTTGTATATTTTAGAAATCTTCTTGAGATTAACTAAAATGAGTCTTTTAAGAAATCTCAGTGTTAGAATTTTTATTCTTATGCCTGCTAAATAGACTTGCCATATAATTCTTGTTTTTCTGTTTTCAAGAACGTTTTATTTAAGTTGCAACTTGTAGCCTTTTGGGTATTAAGCGTATCTGCATGGCAAACAGATTTTCCTTTGCTGACACCAAATGTGAATTGAATTACATGACTAATATTGCATCAAGAAGTCCGTCTTTGGCATTCTGTTGTCCATCTGGGCTAATTAGATAACTTATTCTAAAGACTATTTGAGTAAAATTACAGACAATGATTCTTTATTTCCTGTATTTGTAATATGTACTAGTCATATTTATATATTTTGTTTTGGAGATCACTGTTGTTTTGCAGATTACAGTTTGCAGCAAGGGAAATTGAGTACATAGTAGACTTTTTTCAATGAGAGTGATCAAATAATTTGCACAGACTGTGACATCTCCATCCTTGAACGTATTTGGAACTCAAATGACACTGAGCAACCTGATCTAGCTTCAGAGTTGGCCCTACGTTGAGTGGTGTGTTGGACCAGATGACCTCCATGGATCCTTTCCAGCCTAAATTATTCTACAGTGTATTGGAGATCACGCTGTACTCTAGGAACTTTAAGGGCAGCAACATTCCAGTTTTCTCATCATCCTCAGAGAATTTCAATACTGTACAACGTAATGTGGTGGAACAAGGAGCTTCTGTTCACTGTGAGAAATTATATATGTTTAAAAAATGTGGAAGCAAATAATGTTTACATTCATAGCTCCCATTTTAAATAACTTGTTGTGGGAATAATCATTGTCAGAAGCAAACTGAAAAATATCTGCTGTGAAAGGTTTCCTAAGCTCTGCAAGTTCTTGGCTTGTTTGTATAAAGATGGCTGTTTAAATGTTTATTTACAAAAATGTGGGGTTTGGATTCCAAGCCAAAAGCGTAGCTTCTCATCAAGCAATGCGTGAGATGTTTTAGTCCTGACTGTTTTTTAATGCTTACGTAACAGCATGCAATGCCAGAGACCTGATTCTGAGCACTGAGGACTGGCGTGCCAGAACCCAGAGCTCTGGAGGCATAACATTAATACACTTCTTACAGTTGTAAGGTTGAATCATTGGTGTGTATGTAACCAGAGTCAGTAATAAAACAGTTTGTACTAATTTCACATAATATTAAGTACATAGACTAAATTTAAAGAATAATATTGAAAAAGAAATGAACTGTAATTTACCACTGTCTGCTGTTCTTTGCAGCATTTTGTTTCTTTCAAATGTTCTTTCAGATGTTTTTAAGACAGCTTGGGAGATGAACTTATTTTTCAGTTAAGGCTGCAGCTTGTACAACTGCAGTGCTTTTCTCTTACTACAGAGTAAGCGTGTTTTCATGGTGCTGCGATTTTTGCTCTATCAGAGCGCTCTTAAAAAACAATACCTTAGGTGGAATGATCTTTGTCTTATCTTAATTGTTCTGATATGCCAATAGAAATGGTGTTTTCCACAGAAAGCAGAAGTCTGCAAATACTGACTGCAGTATTTGAGTGGATGCAGTAGTGTACTAGCTTCTCATGTGTTCTCCTGTGAAATGTCTTTTCCAGTGCAGTCCCTGTAAAATGAGGATCCAGCTGACTCCAAAGAACTCAACACTAACCTTTCATCTCTTTCAGTTCCATAGCTGTAAAATAACAATAATGCTTTTTTCTCTAGTTGGTGATGATTTCAGGATAGTTTTCTCCCCATGTATAAAAGTTCAAAGCCTTGTAAAAGAGAGCTGCCACCTCAGTTAGGCATCTGTAAAAGCTTGATGCAAACAGAAGACTTCCTTAATCTACAGAAAACATCAGTATTGGAAACTCAGGAGCACATTCCCTCATTGTGTTAAATTGAGCTCCATAAATCTCACTGTGGATGTTTAAGATGAGTTTGTAAGTCAAGGGCCATTTTGCTCTCTAAATCAGTCTATGCCGGGAAGACATTTTCATCTTGACTTGTTAGGTAACTCTCTTACATGGTAATGACAGTCCGGGATATGCTATAGTTTCATGCAGGCCTAATACTACAAAAGAGCATTTGCCTCAGTTTTCTTATGCATATTAAAGAATGGATATAGGACTTGATGATGCTTCTTATGAGATGGGTCTTCCAAAAACTCGTTTCTGCCAGTATCTGTAGATATTCAAGTTGTCTGCCGGCAGAGCGTCCTCTACTTTAAACGCAGCTGCACTTCAATACAAGTGTGAGTGGGATCCTACAGAAGTTTTTTGTTAAAACTATAATTAGACATACTTCCTCCTGTAGGAATCTGTCTGGATGAGTGGGTGAGGACCAGTTGGCAACTTTCTAGCACTGTCTTTTCTGACACAAACAGTGCAATCACTGGAAAGAATACACGCTGTTCTCTTTCCACCCCTTTCTACAGTCCTTATTGACCATATTATGCTTTCCAGGAGTCTCAATTATTTTAATATCAACTATTATTTCATCTAGCTACAAATGGAACCTGTTTTTTTTGTAACTTAGACGTACTGCTTAAAATCTACATGATGAGCATGTTTATAGACAGGCTAGTTGCAAAGCTACTGTGCCTATGTTTTTCTTCCTTTTTTGGTTGCCTGAAACAAGTACACTCTTTACAAGGTTATCTGGTATAAGTTACAGGAAATTCATACTGTGGATGAAAAGAAGATCCAAGCAGTCTGTCTGTGTGTCTCCCTCCCTCTGTCTCTCGTGGCTTGCTCAGTTTATTACAAAGAATGTGTTTGGCCAGTGGAAGTAGAATAGGTGAGTCACAATCCATGAGATGGCTGTAGTAAAACTAGTTTAGTGTGCCAGAGGAAAAGTGAGGGAGGGAAATTAGCCTATTTTTTTGTTTTTGCAGCTGTAATATGTTTACCCCTGTTCACTGTAGATGAAGATTTTGAATTTCACTCTGATTTTTGTATTTCTGGTTTTATATTGTACAACTTGCATATAGGAAGGCCTGGTAAACTAATTACTGAACAATCAGTGAGGCTTAAAAGTTTTTAGTTCTAAAGTCTATAGGTTTTGTATTCATAAACTGAACACATGAACCACCATCACAAGTCCTGTTGCATCTACTGTCTTTTCCTCCTCTTCAAAGAAGGACAAAGTTGGGAACTCTTGAATCGTTGCATTACTGATTTCAAGTCAAAAGTAGTCATTTTAAAGAGCACAGTCAGCTGAACTTGCAGCTTTCGACTGTAGTTAAGGTACTAAGTCAGCTGGGGAGAAAGTAAACGAAGCAGGGTTTCTAAAAACTAGAATAAACTCTACTTTGAAAATTGACAGTGTGGGATTTCTGTAAACCTCTGGCTTCATTTCCTCTTATATACAATATGTCAAGTTTCCAGGTCTTAAATCACAAGTCACTTTGTTTTATGTATTTATTCAACCAAGTGTAAGGTCTGATTGTTTACAGGGTGTTTTAAAATGTAAGTTGTTTGTGTAAGCTGGCTTAGATCTTTTTTTGTGTCTCTTTTCCTCCTATCTTGTTATGGGGCTAGAGAGTTAGGATTCACACTGTCACTGTGAACTGTCCCCTTTCTGTGCTAACAGGCCACCATCATTTGTTGAAGAACTGTCAGTGAATCTAGGGTTTCTTGTGACTATTATTAGGTAAAGGAAGAAAATCTAGACTGCTGTTCTTGTTACCCTGGTGGTGTTTTGTCCTGTCACTCTCTGAGCGTAAGGCAATGGCACTTAAACACCAAGGTGTGTTCAGCCATCTTTAATGGCTTGTTCTGCACTAATAGAGCATACATATATTCATATACATATTCAGCGTGTGGTCTCGGATAATCAAATGTTTGCTATCAGAATTGTGCATCAGTACACAGCCATTACTATGCTTATAAAAATCAGCTTTGGGTTAAGTCAATAAGATAGAGAACAAAAATTAAAGAAAACAGGAAAAAGACATATTTGACATATTTATTGCATGTTCGCCAACTGTGAAATTTTTCATTTTCTTTCTCTCCCCTCCACGCAAATGAGCTTTTTTATTCTATACTGTAGGCTTTGAAGAACAAATGATGGAGGATTAGAGGGCATATTTGACTGATCACCCACCTTTACGTCATCAAACTGGGGCTTTACTTAGGCAGTGTGAAAGCCAACTGAAGTCATCCTAGGGTGATTTACTTTAATTATTTTAATTTATTTAATTTCCAAATGCTACATACTATGTTGAGCTGTGGAGCCATAGTTTCTGGGACCGCCTCTTCTATCGTCCCTTTAGCAACCCACGTACTGCAACAGGAAATCTTGGTTGCAAAAAGTTTCTGATCTGTTCTTAAACAGTGGCTAATTCCTGATCACAAAAGATTTGTATAGGCAACTGACAGTCATTCTAATTCTTCCTTCTCCCATGTAAAATAGTGCAAGTTTATGTTACAAATGTGTATGTAACACCTGCAAGTAGAAGAATTAATTTCTGTTCCAGCTTCTCCCAACCTGCTGGAAAGTAAACTAAAGGAGTAGAGGTGCAAAGCTAACAGCTCCTCCCTGCACTGTTTGATATGGGACTTTTTTTATATGTGCTCTATTTGCAGCAAATATACGTAAATGTGACATAAGACCTTGCATAGCACACTGCCATTCTCCTAGAAGCATGCCCCCTTCGTAGCACTATCCTTAAAATACCACCAAGAGTATGCTGTGTGTCTGATCCATGCTGGAAGTGGACCAGCAGCTAAGAAAGCACATGCATGTGTTGTCTCTCTTCTAGGAGGTCTTAGTAAAGCAACATATAACTTTGTGGAAATGATTATACTGTAGTAACTGCTGCCATCATTGTTAGATTTTTGAAATCAGATCTGATGAAAAGACATTGTCATATAGCTCCTCTTACAGAGGTGAAAAGCTCAGAGCATTTCACCACCAGACAGAAAAGAGATGGAGGGAGTACATGCGAGTCCTGGCAGTCCTTTCATACCTGCTGCTACTGATGTATCTGCTGCTGTGGGGCAAGACTGGATGGAGCTGGGGGGAACGAGGGCTTGGGAGAGAACTTTTTGAGGAATAGTTGGTAAAAACCTCCCCCGAGTGCCCTTCTACTGTTCTTCCTGTGGGAGGAATGAGTCACTGATATGAGCAGTGAATAAACAAAGGGTGACAGATCATAAATGTAACTTATTCACTGGAGCTCAGCATTCGTCTAATGCAGTGGCATGTTTCTGTGTGTTCATGGTTTGAGATTGTAGCTGTTTTCCTACTGAAATCTTGGGATATGAATATAGAGGGATTTGCAGTAGTTGAACGAGCAGGAATATTGAAAAGTTTTGCCTGTAATACATGCCTTAATGTGCACCTAAGAGAAGTTGTAGGACTCTATAGCCAAACTTATGCTGTGGATTTGTGAAGGATAACACAAATATCAAATGGTTAAAACTGAAATGATGCAAATGTATAGAGCCCCTGAAACAAACTGTCAAGTTTTGCTTAATAAAGGAAAGGTAACTAATCACTTCTGCTGTAAATGCACGAGTGTCTCTGATGGGACAAGACAGTGGACTTTGTAATTGCCACTCTTGGGAAATTTTGCACCCAGTGATCTCCCATGTGAGCGGAGGGACAGAAGGCCATAAGCCTACAACAGTCCCATTGGGCAGGGAAACGGGGCGGCCAGGTCTTGCCAAAGGTCTAAACCTGCTGTGTCAGAAGAGGGCTGTGTCCAAAATATTTGGGGGGGGGGGAATCTTTCTTCTTTGTGTACCTTAATCATCAGGCATCTTGTAAGCATAGTTTTTCAGTAAATCTACAAATTTAAATTTTCTACAGTTTTTAATATATCCTTCATTTGTTAGCAGGCTGCCACTATTGAAAAGGACTTTCTGTTCTCTCTGTGGAGCACATATTTCTTTTTGTTACTCAGCAAAGGTGGGTGCCTCTGAGTCATTTATAGCTCTCATTAAAAGCCTCTGTAGTAGGATGGAAGGACATAAACCACCAAAGGGTGGACACAGTGGATGAAGTGAGAGGGGCTCTTCTCGTGCCTAATGAAGGACATGCTATGCTGCTGCTATAGCACAAGAGAAAAACAAGTAGGACTGGGTCCTGTCCTGGGGGATCAATTCTAAAATAGGTAGAAAAGGCTTTCCAAGTAGGCTTGGTCTCCACTGACTTGGCATGTTAGGAATCCTATTGTTGGGCGCAGGATGCCATTTGGTAAATTTTTTTTTTGAAACACTTGTTTCTGTGGAGAAGTTTTAGAATGGGAAACCATGACCTTGCACTTAATGTCTTGAGGGATTCTTTCACTTTCTACTGAAAACAGTAACAAAAAAAACTTGTACTCCCACCAAAGAAAGCAGTTGGAAGGGCAAAGATATAGAGTGGTCTTCAAAGATACCCTAGCTGTGAACCACAGAGGGAAGTTTGATGCTGGGTGTGCTTTGCAGCATGTTGTTTGCTGGCTGCCTCCGCGCTGATGTCTTTAACTTCAGCAGATGATGCTGACATGGGAGAGGGTGAGTTGTGTATTTTTCTTGAAGAAAATACCATCATTGGTTATCAAAAAAATAAAAAGGATATTTCCAAGGAGGAACTTCAGCAATACAGAAACCCTTAAAGCCAACTATTTAATAACTGCTGGTGTAGTTGTCAGCTCTAAAACTTTATCTTAAATCAGAATCTGCTATAGCTATGTAATGGTAGAACATACTGATGTACAGTGGGATGTGGAACAAATTTTCTTTCATAACCTTCCCCTGAGTGCTTTTTTTTAAAACTATAAATTTCTTCTTGCTTGTAAAAGAATAGCTGGAGTCTTTGTAATGTTTTAAACCTCTATAGAAACAGTTTTTAAAATGCAATGGTCAGTTGCCTTAGTGTCAGCTGTGCAAGTTCCTCATTTATTCATGTTATGATTTGATTACTATGTTAATGCTAAATTAATCATTTGTTTGCAAACTAATTCTCAAATCTTTAAATTACATTTTTTGTGTGTTTAGTAATTTGATGACTAAAATTACTAAAGTAAAACTACTTTTTGAAAAAATATTTTCTATGTAAAAACATGGTATAAAACATTTTGTCAGGAATTTACAAACAATTTTATAGCTGATAATTTAGTTACAGATTTCAGTGTGGAAACAGAATTATTATTCTATTAATACAATAGTGAAACTCATCAGCTTATACAGTGTCAAGAAACAACCCATGAGAGTGAAAACAGCGGTTTTCAATCATGTTCCAAAACTGAACTTCCTAGATGATATCAAGAAAGATTATTTTGACTACCTGACCTGTTTTCTTGCATCATACAGATTGCGTCAGTAAGTGAAATAATTTATCTACAAAGTAGCAAAACTAAATTTTTATTTGAAAATCACCAGTGGTGGGTAAAGGTAGGGCTTAACCTTCCCTTTGTCTCCAAATAACTTTGCATTCCTGTTGATAGCTTCTATTTTGCATTCTTTATTTGTTTTCAGAATTACATCACATTGTCACTTAAGGTTTGCAGCTATTTCAGAGTCTTTGTGAACACAATTTTTTGGTCTTACTCTCCTGAATAATACCGACGGTTGTAATGTTTATTAAATAACCTTTTTATCTTTCTGGTTTGTGGAAAAGTAGGTGGTGTCTCTTCTGAGAGAAAAGTTCTTAATAGTTTGTGTTCCTATTAGTTTTCCTCAGCATGTCACTGAGTTGTCTGGTAGATGTTGCTCATTAAATAGTATCAATTAATGGGAATGCTCTGCATATGTTACTCACTTGTTACTCAAAATGACAATTATAGTATGTGTAGAAGCCTAGGAGTCTATAATTATTTTTTTTTCTTTCAGTGTGGGTGGTTGAACCCAGCTCTAAAGCTACTGCCTTCTGGTAACAGCTAACATTTCTCTGTTGTTTTTCTTCACTGTAGTCTCCTGCTCCATAGATAGAGACTGGGGCTGAGATAACTTGATTAGGCTGTCTGTTGGATCAGCTGTATCGTGTTTGCCTTCCTAGAACTCTAAGTCAGTCTTGGTCAATCCCAATGTACAAGGAACGATTTTTAAGACCCTAGTATAATTAGGAATCCTCTTTGATCCATTGCTGTATTGGAGTTCATGTATTAATGATTCCTTTTAACATTTAAAAAACAAAATGAATAAAAAATAAATAGTTCAATTAGTTACACCTAGATGGAACCTGAAGAATGATGTTTTTTGGAAAAGAAAAAAGTTCTGCCAAAGCATGAGAAATTATATTAAAAGTAAGGTGTCTTTGAATAGTATTAAGTCAGTCCTCCAGCTGGTCCTTGTTTCTGTGAGCACTGCACAAATGCTTGGGATATCATCGAAAGTCCAAATCCAAAATGGCTAGTAGAACTGCTCCACAGGGAGAGAAGACTTGCAACCAAAACACACAGAAGCTCCACAGAACACGAGGCTGGGGAAAGGACTCACCCAAAGTCGGGCACTGGCAGAGAGGAGGCCAGAGCCCCAGCCTCCTGCATGCAGCAGGGGAGATCGGCCTCACAGGAGGCCAGGATGGACGCGTTCCTGTTCGGATGCCTCTCACACCATGCTGTTGGCACAGCAAGCGCTGGAGCTGTTCAGCTGCCCCTGCTGGCACCCAACAGGATCCTGCTCCTGCTGTGTTGTTGGGTACTGATGCAGCCCTGCAGAGGTCCTTGTGACTTGTTAGTTGTTCCTTGCAGCGCTCCCCGTTGCTGTGTGCAGGCAGAGCAAGATTTGTCTCCCGTGTACCTACACCTCAGTTAACTGCTTTCAGCAGCCTTCCTCAGCTGAGGAGCTGGTGAACCTTCCTGGAGAGATGCCCATTCGAGCAACACCTTGGAAGAAAGATAGCGTGAGCTTGGAGAAACACCACACCTGTTAACAGAACAGAGCATCTTAGATCTGCTGTGGTGAAATGCTTATGATGTAAATAGCCAGGTTTTGTAGCAAAAGACTACAGCAACCAAAAACAGTTGTTCAAGGCTTTTATAGATCTGTTGTACTCTGTGGAATAAATAAGTAACAAAGAGTTAAATATGTTAGAGGAAGGCCCTGATGCCCTTTGGGATCCAGTTCTTAAATGAGGTTCTTATAGAAAGTCCGCACTGGGGGTTTCCTTGCACTGAAAGGAAATAGCTGGTGAGAGTGACATACAGGCTTTTAAAATGGTGACAATATCTTATGACAGTCATCTGTACCAGCACCTGCACTAAGGAAGAGAGGTTTTTAAGTCCCCCTCTCATTTATTTTTTTCAAATAGTTTTCCACGTTGTCAGAGATCCATTTAATTTTAAATACTGTAGTATAATGTACATGAGGAGAAATGGAAAGTAGGATTTCAATGGCTCACCCTGAAAACATCCATTTCCTGCCCAGGTTTCACGGTGAAGGAGGCAGAGGATTCCTCTGGCTTTGGTAGACTTGCTAGCCAGATGTCAGCCAGCTGTGGACGCGTTCCTGCTGAGGATGTGACTGAAGGCTGAGAAAGAATACAGGCAGCAGAGCCTCCTGGCTACTCCTGCAGGGGATATCCTTCTGCAAGCTGCTTCCACAGCTCAACTGTAGGGAGCCCCTGGCTTGAGGAGACTTGGGAGCACGCTGGAGATGACTGGGAGCTGTAACCCTCATTCGGAGGTGGAGAACAGGAGTGTGTGACATGCAGCAGTAATGAGAGAAATGGGAGTGCACAGCTGATGTTTTGGGGGGCAACACTTTCCTCCTAATGCAGAAAGAAAAATAGAAATGGTGCTGTATCTAGTTTCCCTTTGCTCAGGTATCCTTGGTATCTTGAATAAGGAAGATCGTGTGTTAATGGAACAAAGTTCTAAGGGTTCATATGGCATAGGGAAAGGGAAAATCTGGACTTGTGACAAAGATAAAAGCTGAACAAAAGTCACAGCAGGGGGAAAAAAAGTCAAAAGTTAGGGTACGACACTGCTCAGTTCCAACGAGACGTTTAAACAGGTTGGTTCCTTCGGTTAAGTGTCAGTACCTTGGGACATGTTTTGCTGTCAGTCAGCCCACTGTAAATCTGGGGTTTTATGGAGTTTCTGTGCTCCTGCCAATGCAACTGAGAGTAAACTTTGGCTCTGGTTACATCCATCAAGAGCAAGCTGCAGCTTGCCTTATCCAGAGAAGAATTCCTTTCGACTTTATAAAGTTTTGCTTGAGTTGGGACATCTGGATTTGGTACAGTAATACTTAACATTGGGATGTTGCTGTAAACACTTGGGTGTTTACAGAAATGAGAGAAGAATCAGGCCCCTGTTAACTATTTCACAAGAGCATAGGGTTTCTTCCAAGAAAAACATATGCGTAGTCTGTGGCAGCATCTGCTTCCAGTATTCTGTTCTACAGGAAAACCTACATTCAGGAAGATTAAAATTAGCTTCTCTTGATTCCTGTGCAAAAATGTCAGCTTGAGAATCTCCTCTGCCTTGCATTTGCTAATTGCACTAATTCCCTTAAGTGTCAGTGAAATTGCAATGGGAGTTGAGCAGCTGTCTCCCATCCTTTGGGAATTCCAGCCTGTGTTTCCCGCGCCAGGGCACGCATGATTTGATAATTAAACACTTGGGCCTCTGTTCCAAGTGAAGAGTAAATGAGCCACTATGTAAACTGATGATGATGAATATTTAGTAAATGAGAGCTGTCTTTTACATAACCCTTGTACCTGAGTCTAAATTTCAGAGACATTCTGGGTTACATACATTGCATGGTTGCATTTCTGTTCCTCAGTTTCTCCATTCAATGACTCAATCATCCCTTCAAAGCAGAAAACTGTTTTTATCCTCTTTTTCTGCCTCCTGCAGCTCCTGATTCCTTTCCAGAATGTAAGTTTAAAGCCAATAGCCACCGTGACGTTTTGGAAGACCGTAAAGAAAAGCTTCTGCGAGCTGCTTCAGTGACAGTAAGAACGGCTCATAAGCTGGCAGGAAGGCGCTGTGGCAGAAGTGGCTGTAGCTCTGTGCCAGCGGTTAGCTGGCAGCAAGGAGGAGCCGCTGCTGCTGAGGTGGAATTAACCGGCGGCAGCTCACGTGGACTGCTCATGTCGACACCGAGCGGGTGACTCAGGGGCAAACAGCGAGCTGGGGCTCTCCCTCTGCAAACCATGAAAGCACAAGAAACAATCTTCCCTTCATTTTTCAGAACGCTGGAGCTTTTACAAACAATTGCAAAGGTCATATACAAAACACAAGGCTTTCCTTACCCTGCCCAGAATAATTAAAATGCTCCCTGACTTGTTTGCCCTTTTGGGATCTGAGCACCAGCTTTGAGCCTGAGGTGTAGCTGGGATGCTGTCCCTTGCTTGCCGGACAGGGAAAGACCACAGTGCTTGCTAACGCTGCATGCTGTTTTTGCCAGCCCTACCGACGTGTGACCCAGAAGATCAGTCACATACAATTAAAAATCTCCTGTAGCTGGAGATCATCTCTTCCACCAAATACATTTGTCATGACAGTAATGTGAAGTTGAACATCATTTATCTATTAGTAATGCAATACTCAGTATTTCCTTGTTACTTTTCGTAGAGACCTCATATATACTGTAATGGAAGGGAAAACACAGCAGGAACTTCCCCTATCAGATCATTGTTCAGCTTAAGAAATGCTCTTCCCACATAGCAAACAGGAGATTCCTCCAATCTGCCCTGGAGAAGCACGCGTGTCCCTGCTCCAGTGCTCCAGGAGACTTGTTTTGGGCCAGGCCTTCTGGCACTTGGCAGTGAGTTGCCTTTCTGCTGGTTTACCTGTAAAAGAGGGTGAAATGTGGATGGGAAGAGGGCATTTCAGGGCAATACTTATGTGGAGTGGTGCCAAGGTGTCATTTGATGTCAGAGTAGACGCCTCCAGAGCCTTCTGCTTCCAGCAGCTGTACTGGGCAGTTCATCAAAGTTAACGTCTCATACTGCGGGGGCAGGGACGTCCCTTCAGCAGCACGGTCAGTGCTAAACCATGCGCTCTTCCCTATCCCATCCAAAGCTGTAAGCGCTTAAGAGCTTTCTGGGTCTCTTGATATATGTACAGGCACCTAAGCCTGCCATGCACTGCAAATGGGTGTGAGCTGTTGCTCACCAGCTCCAGCACTGAGAGCTACAGGGAAGAACCTGAAAAATGAGCTGCACTTTCCCTAATAAGAGCTCCACGTTAGGACTTGCTCCTCAAACTGTTTGCTGAGATCTGGACAGAAGTGTCCTGTGTCTGACACGGAAACCCAAAGGATGCTCGAGGCCATTCCCGTCTGGGTTCTGGGTACACCATGTCCCCGAACTAGGCACAGATGTGGGCAAAGGGGTGCTTAGTCTTCTTTGTGCTAGAAGAAAGAGCAGAACCATTCTCTCTTTAATTCTTTCTAGCATCCTTCCCCCTGTCAATAGTAAAGAAAATAAAAATTGGTGGTGGTGGCGTGGAGACAACTCCAGGCTATTAACATGGTGAAAAAAAACAGAACAGGTTAAAACAAAAAAGATAAAAGGGCATCCATCCCATCACTTTCCTGAGTACACCTGCAAACCTCTTTAACTTAATGCAGCCTGATCTTCCCAAGGAATTTGTAGGACACAATAAGACCAGTTTCCCATCTGGTATGATGATTCTTAAAAGCACACAAATATGGTAAAATCTGGCTTTTCTTTGCATGCATTTTGCTGGAGCTGTAGAGTGAACACCTGTGTGGTATTTACTATCTCCACATGGTGTTTACTGTCTTGCTTTGACCTCTTACCTACTGCTTGGCAATTTATTATTGTCTCAGCCATTAATGAAACATGGTTGAAAACATGAAATGTTGTGTGGTAAGAAGGGAAGCAGAAGCTATACACAAGTTTAAGTTGAATTTTGCAGCATTCTTCAGTCAAATCCAAGGAGAACAGAATTATGAAAATACTGAAATTTTTGTTTTGACATTTTTAATTACCTGTTTCATGCTGGAAAAGTCAAAAAATATTGTGATGCCTTCAGAAAGAAGTATGTTATTTGCCTCTAAAATCAAATTTCTCATTTTGCAATTAATCTGAGGAGAAAAAAAAAAAAACAAAACATTTGAATTGATTTAAAATGTTCTTGTTTGCTGGTCTGCTTCTTTTACCAGAGATAAAAATCCATTTAATTCTTATCCAGACAACTTTTTGGTTGTTTGTTTTCCTTTGTTTGTCCAAATATACTGACAATATCTAAGTTATTGGAAATGTTATCTGATATATAAGAAAACCGTTTTGCAGCATAAACCAAACAGTAAGAACAGAGCAAGGTTTTATGCCGTAGCTTCCCTAAATCAAATTTAGAGGATTATATTATGTCTGTCATCCAGCCCAGATGATCCAGGCAGACAATTAGAAATGAGTGTTTTGCCTCTCATAATTCAACAGTAAAATTCTGCAAGAAAAAAAATCCAGCACTTTTTCCTGCATTACTCCAGAGCTGTATACTGAGCCTAAGTGGGTGCTCTACGCAGATACCAAGGAAATTCCGGGGCAACGGGGAAATAAAAGTCCTTTCTCCATTAGCGCAGCTCTTAGCTGTCAACCGGTTCTTCGAGCTGCAGTTTGTCTTGCAGTATTTGACAGCCTGATATGAAGAAAAGACCCAAGCCCCCATTTCAAGATTCTGGAACAAAATAATTATTTTCTCCTAAGGAGCAAATTAATAGCTCCTTGTTTGCTCTATTTCTTAGAAATGAAATGTTCTGTTTCAGAGCTTGGAATATGTATAAATAAGGTAATGACCATCTAGATAAAAATGAGCTCATGCTAAAACATAGTAAGCTGTTAAAAATGATCATTTAGTTCCAGATCTCTGATTTACACCTGAACAATGCTGAATGCTGTGGTACTGAAAAAGGAAATGTTTACGTGTCCAGCATTAAAACCAATCTGACAGACTGCGGAAGTAGAGTGGTAATATGCACAAAGGCCTGCTGTTGGAAAGGAACCTTTTTTTTTCCTAAATGCCATGTTTATTTCTTCTGGTGCTGCAGCTGTGGTGGCTTAAGCTACAGAATAGCACATGTGTTTGATGCTGAAGCAAACAGTTCTGCATTTTCTCTGTCTTTTCTTGCTGCTGCCGCCCTGTACTAGTTTCTTATTATTCACTCTAATATTCATGAGAACTGCTGATATTTCCAGAAAATTTGATGACAATGAAGAGTTTCCATAAACTTAATGCACGGTTTGAAGAACTAGTATCATCCGTAAGATATTGAAAGCATTAGATAATGAAAGCAATTATGCCTATGCTGCAAAACTATATTTTCTTTAAAAGACTGACAGACACTAATCAAAAAGCTGGTGTTGCCCAAAGCCCATGGGAATAGATCTTCCTGCAGTCGAGAACAAAAACTTTCTATATATGCTGTTTCAGAATATACATTAAAGAAGGAAATTCACAGCTATTAAAAGGCCAAGTGCAGGAGCTTTACCAAAGGTGTAACTTAATAGAAAAGTTAATTGAGGCACAGCAGCTTTCTCCAGTTACATTCCTTGAGTTAATAGCCATAATTATAATTTGCAATCTGAATTAATGAAATATGGAAAAAAGTCAGGATAAACAGATGTGCATATTAGGAAAAAGAAGAGAAAAACACTTTCCCAAAAGCTACTTCTCTGGATGTTATTCATACAGAAAGAAGGGGTATTTGAAAGTTCCAGAGTTTTAGATTTTAAACACCTATGACCAATAAGGTCATGGGTCCTTTTGGCTCTGCTACCTTATGCACTGTCAGTTTAATCATGTCTGGAGCCAACTGTTAGCTTGAAATTACTTTAATGAATGTTCATTTTCTCATCTCAGGTGGCTCTGGTTTCAGAGCTAACAAAGCCAGGCTCCTTAAGGATTTGCATTTTACCTCCTGCCTCTGCTCCACTGCTGCAGCACCAGCTTCTGTCAATGCGTCCACCACAATGCTTTCAAGTTCGCTGCAGCTTCCACCCTCTGCCAAGCGTTTGGGACCATGGGGATCATCTGATCCCAGCTCATGTTAAAAGCTGGTCTGCAGATGGGTCTTCATCTGGCCATGGCTGGCGAGTGCCCTCCCCTAGGTCCCTGTGCAGCGATACCCTCAGCTCTCCCTCACCTCCCTTTTGGTCCCTCACAAGCTCACCCCAGCGTTTACCACCTATCCTGCCATGGGCTGCGGCCAGTCGGGTGGCAGCCTGTGGCCAGAGAGCCTGGTGGTAGCGGTGCCAACGTGCCAATGGAGCTGCCAGTGGCTCAACTTCAGATTGCAAAAGGGAAGAGAGAGATGTGGCCCTTCTCTCTGTCAGTACTGACAAGGTTTTCCTTCTCTATCTACTTGTCCTTTGCATGCAGTATGTGTGAAACCTCGCTGTCTCTGGGAGCTGTGCCTCTATCAAACATGGTTGACCCTGGCCAGTAAAGCTGGCTGAACCATGCCAACGCTTGCTCAGCTCAATGCTTATTCCCTACAACTCTTGTCTGCTGCTTTACGTGCATCACTGTAACATGCTGTGCCCCTTGGATGTGCTAGTGTGAGAGCAAAAGCAAACCTGGAGTATTGGCCTAAGGTCCCCTCCAGCTATCCACCTTCTGGGGGATTTAAAGGACAAAAATCCATCTCCCTTTGCAGAATCAGAGCCAGGCCTGTACGTGAGGATGAAACTCTCCAGCACAGGCTGTCTGCAGTCTGGGTTGAGCACAGTGGGAGGAGAGCTCTCTTTTTGTGTCTCATGCTAACAAAATAAACATAATTGTTATTAATGGTGATTACTTGTAATGGAGCTGTGTGGAGTGCAGTGATAGAAATGTTCCCATTATAATGGTTTCGTATAAACAGCAACTGCTGGCAAGTCTCCTAATGTTTCTTTATTAACTTTCAGACTTCCAATGATGCACATATTGTCTTCGCAAACACAATACAGAGTAACTGCTCCAATATAGTTGCAAGAACCTTCATCAATATTACGTTTGCTTGCCAATACCCTATTAGTTACATGGCACAAAAGCCCGATGGGGAGAATAAGATTGCTGTTGACATCAGGTAATTTTTTTCCTAACTGGAGCTATTGAACTGTTCTGCTTAAAGAAGGCAGACAGCAAAATGAGGTTGAGTGACATTTCTGACCCACCCTGCCCTTCTACCAGAGTGCATCTGAAGCTTTGTCGACGGACCACAGACGGCTGATGTTGCCCAGGGCAGACTCATGGCTTCCAGGCCTGGGTTGACTCAGTCCCACATCTGCTGTCTGGCTCTGCCATGCACTTGTCTGGCTTTGAGTAAATTGCTTCATCGTGCTGCACCTCAGCTCCTCATCTGCTCTAACGAGGACTGAGGCTAATAGGGTTCACTTTGGTCTGTTTCAGACTGTAAGATCTCGCTATTGCTTTATGTGCTTATGATGCTTGATGCATTGGGATTTTAGCTTCAGTTGTGGCCTCTATTTAGGCCACGAAGCCTTACAAATTTTCCCTACATTTTCCAGGATGCTGTAGATCAAAGTCTCATAGTAAGGAAGTTCTTGAGCTTGCCACAGGGGTTGCGACAAACACCTGCAAACATCTGGTCAGACGTGTCCCCTCGGGTGAGGACAGACAAGCCCCACAGCCATCTCCACACCCCCGGCCTCTCCACACCCTCGGCATGGCGTCTGCCGAATGCGTGCACGCAGTGCTGGGCCACAGGCGTTGTAGGCCGGGGTTAGTCACCTCAGCCATAAACACTGCTCGTGGCTGAGACACGGTGTGCACCGGGCCGGCCACCTCTCCTTCTCACAGTGACCCTGTGGTCTTGAGTGGGGAGCTGCTGGGTGGCGTGCTGGGGAAGGGACTGCTGAAGGTTCACGAAGCTGTGGTAGAGCCAGGGCAGCCACGACATGGAGGGGGCATGCGCTTGCACAGACCATGTGCTTTGGGAGCACTGAGCCCAGGCACCCTACAGCATCTGCACGGATCCGTTTGGACCTGATGTCTGGGGTCTGTGTGTCTGCGAGTTGCTCAGGGCAGCCTTCCGCTCCACAGATCCCAATTCAGCGAAGCACTGAACACATGCTGCAGATACAGCGCGTGTCCTAGTGACTTGAGTAGGATGTGGGGTTTTAATTTATGGCTTTGCTAGATGGGGCTCTGGAACAAACTCATTTTCCTGTATCATCTGGCAAATGATAGCATCAGAAGCACAACGTGTCTGGCATCACCACAGTTCAGAAAATGTGCTGTTTCATGCACTTCACTGCTTTAAAAGCAGTAATTTTGTTTATTTAAAGTAAGAGGCTCTTCAAACACACAAGAAAGAAATTCAAAATTAAAATTTATAGAACCAAGTATGCAAGGAGTGATTTTTGAGTTCAGAGGTGCTTCCTGCGATCTGGTCTTACTTTAACCACGTGATTGATCTGAACCATTCACAGAACGATTACACTGAACACAGAAGATGGGAATTCCTCAATGTTGTTGTACAAAGATCTGAAGTTTGAGGATATGTGGACTACTACATCCTTTTTGACTGTGGAGGATGATATTTTTGTCAAAATAAATTTGGTATGTTATGTGACTAAATCTTTTTTCAAATACTTTTGACTGGAGGACTGAAAGAGAGGCAGTGGTGCCAAACAGCTAACACACCATTGGGCTTCACAATGAATGTAAGGGAGCTCTCACTGATACTCAGTCGACATCAACATTTAACCAAGGGAAGAGAATTAAATGATATAATGAAGGAATAATGTCAGTCATTAGACACCTTTTTTTTTTTTTTTTAATAAAAATGCTTATTAATAATGAACTGAAGAAAACAGCTTTGGAAGGACTATAGCAACCATATTTTGTGTGAGGCCAGAGAGCTGATGCAAGAAGGAGAAGGCAGAGAAGATCATGATGGCCCTGCCATTGGTGTCCTCTGCTCTTTCTGCTGCACCAGTGACACCACTGTGACTACCTCAAGCTCTCAGACCCTGGTCATTTTCTCAGCTTTTGTTCATTCTTCCCCATTTATCCATTTTCAACTTTCAGTGGAACTTAGAGTTCTGAAAAAAGTACTATTTTAAATGTGAGAGTTGGCATTTTCAATTGTAAAAACATTTGAAAAATGATGGAAAAAGATTTCAACAAAGTCTCTTTCCCCTTTTAGCCTAAACTAGTTGCTGAAGTGAAATGGGTTAGGTTCAGCCTTTCTCCAAATGGAATTTCAAGGGAATGTATTATAAAGAACTGTCATATTTAAAAATGTACCAACTCAAGTGAAAATCTGAATCAGTTAACACTGCATGAATTTTCATCTAAAAAGAACTACCCTCACTTCTGTTGAGCTTGTCACAAGCACCAATTAGGTGATGGTGCCAACATGACTTGGAGCTAAAGATGTATATTCATCACAAAAATATATCTGTCCCCTTGCAGGTCCATGGGCATTTAATAATTCACATTGAAAGCTGCTGGTCTACACCAACAAAAGACCCTTCCTATGTTGCCCAGTACTCCTTTATAGAAGACAGATTTGTATTCCTATATTATACATTAAACATTATTTTGATACCAAAGTTCACTGAATTTTTCATGAGCAGCATATATTTTGTTAGGAAAAAAAACATGCCATTAAGCTAATTATTTTTTCAAAGTACTATATTGACTTCAAAAAATGATGGAAAGAATTATTGCTTTGATGAAATTCTGTGTATTACGTTTTGATTTAATGGGTTATGAACAAGGTTGAAACTATTCCAAAGGTCCTTACTTATGAACTACTTCAACAAGAGCTGTTTGACACTTTCAAATAATGTTTTCTTTGAATGCTCACTTTATGGGAGACTTTGAAAATTTAACTTCTCCTTCGAATCCATGACAAAAGTAAAAGTCAAAGTATAAATTTTCCATAGAGAAGAAGTTCTATGTATTGGCCAACTTTATTAAAAGTTCATTAGCTGAGCTGTATGTACAGTCTGACCACGTAGCCACACATATTTTAATATTACTATAACTTCCCATGTGATTTCTTTCCAGAATTTAAGAATGCATTAAAATAGTCATTAGCTAATGAAGGTAGGAAAGAGAGCTTTAAACATGTTAATTAAATGTAGATTTCTACTGTGCAAGAGTAGATTTTTGTAAATCTAGATTTGCAATCCATAAACCTTTACAAAACACAAGCTTCTACAATGAGCTTGCAATTCATCTGTACAATTTATTAACATGAAGATTGATAATAATTTAAATATATTGCCTTTTCACTGATGATAATTTGAGCGGAAACACTAAGCTAATGTGTTTATCTGCCAGTAATGAATGGAACGACAAGCAGGGGATGAGCAATAGCTGGTGCTGCAGACTGTGGGGACGTGGGCTGCAGTCTGACAAACTATCAGCTGCTCTTGATCCAGGTTAGGATATTGCTACCTCCCAGCTGCTCATCGCTTATTCCTCTCCAAATCCTCCCCTGTGCTGATCTACTAAGTCAGCTGAGACCTCTGGGTTAAAAAAGAAAACAGATGTTTTAAATAGCAGCAGATCTTAATTTGGACAATGGTGCAGAAGCAGGTTACTGACGGATGAGCCAAATAGGTAAGCTAGCAGAAGCTGTCCCCCATGACAGATATCTTTACAATGCATGTCCTTTCCCTTAGGTCCTGTAACTGGATGAACATTAATCCTTAACAGAACTTAATGGAACTTCTTGGTAGGAGCACTCAAATGATTTGCATTCCAGTAATTTTAGGATGGTCTGTCTTGCAGTTTTATTGTTAAACCTTTCAACACACTGATCATCACAGATTTCACCTGTGAATTGTAAATTTTGCTGTGTGTAGAAAAACTAACACCTGTGCAGGCTGCAAACAAAACCAAAAACAAAGAAATAGGAAAAAATGAACATTTCAGCTAGTGAAAAAGTTGTTCTTGGAGGCAAATTTATTTGCAATAGACAATCACTCTTTTCTGCCCCTCTCCAAATATACTGCCTATTTCTATATTTCATTAAAAATGATAAAACATGAAACCTCAAATGCAAAACATTTTGATTCAGGATGGCACGATATTTCCTGGAGTTATAGTCTGCTTACTTTGTGATCTAATTCTCCTCTATAGAACAGATCTTCTGGCTAAGCTACATATTTTTGGAATATGGAAGGTATCACGAAATTTGCAATGCAGACAGAGAACACAGAATATAAGGTGTTGGATCTACACCTGCCATTAGGAATCAGTATTCTCAGTATTCCACCTTCTGTGAGTATGTCGAAGAACAAAATGTATAAATTATTTTGCCAACATTTTACCATATTTTTTCCTTTGTAATCATCAAATCACCCCAACAATTAAAAACTTTTATTTTTTCTCGATACCAAGAGTTTACAATATTGAATTATTCCCTAGAATACAATAAATTTATGCAATGATGTCAAATGTTCCTTACTACAAAGCCAGCTATTTGCAATGTCACACACAAAGACTGATTGCAGCTGAAATGAACCCAGTGTTTCTCTTGAACTCTTCAACTGGCATCAAAACACTTCTGAGAGCTTTGTTCCCTCTCAGCATTACATCACATCAATATCTCAACAGTGCAGCATCAGGAATGGCAGCAGAGAGAGGTCCTGCTCCATCTCCTGCTGCAGCTGGGCCAAAGCAGCCCCCTTGGGCACTAAGCCCAAAGGTGAGGGCCAGGCACATAATAATTAATTTACTCTAGATTAGCCTTTTTACAGGCAGGCACTAGAGTTTGATTTCCCTTAGGTGCTCTGCTGAAAAGGGCAAAGGTATGTCTGTGCCCACCTGAGACCTGCGCTGGCGTGTATTTAGATGCCTCTCTGTTTTCAAGGTAAGTTTTGTACTTACTGAAGGAGACCTGGTGCAGAGAGGCTAGCTTAGTTCAGTACTGCTTGAAATAGGGCACATCGTCAACATGTGACTGTTACTTTTCAGAAGATTATTTTAGTTTGAACACTCACAGAATTATTCTTTCAGACTTTTAATTATTAAATTGTTATTTTTATTTCAAAAAATTTACATTTTCTCCCTTTTTGCCTTTTTTTTCATCTTATTCCATTGCTCAAAGAAAACAGATGATACAGAAGAACAAGAGAAATGTTTTTCCTTGCAGTCCTTCACTTTCTGTATTTTCTGTCAAGTCTGGAAAAACAAAATTTTTTTATAAAGTGATGTGAAAATTCAAAGTGGTTATTTAAAAATGAAGTGCAGGTTGGGGCTTTCTACAGTGAAGTGGTGTCAATGAATTTTGCTAAATATTCTTCTGAATAATAAACCATTTTATTATTTTAAAAAAATAGTAAACTCTCACTTCTACTTTTCTCAACCTAATTTTGGTTCCTGGAATACTAATTTTGATTATTTTGTGGGATGCGTGAATATCAAGTCTCGCCACTGGATCTTGCAGTTTAGTTAAGTCTCTTCAATGCCTGACACAATCAGCTCCACAGTAAAAGATTTGTGACCTTTGAATCTAGCTTTTCCATACCTTTGATTTTATATAGCTGCCCACAAGTTGTCAAGGATGAAACACTATCTGTATTAATGAATGGAGAAGGAGCGGAAGCAATGTTTAGGATCCAGATGTTCAGATTTGTTGGTGTCTCTTACAACTACGTTTTCCTACACTGCAAAAAAAGATTTGTCACAATACTGCAGCTGTCTGCAAGCCTGTAAGTTTTTCTGTGGGTGTGTGATGTGAGGACAAAGGTAAAGTTATGTTACTGCTGGGTCACCCTGAAAAGCTGATAGGGGGCTCCTCACCTAGGAGTTTCTGAACCCCAGTTGTAGTCATTTCATTGGTGTGTAGCTCTGAGCAAGGCACTGAGCCACGGGGCCCTTGCATTCCCAGTTACAACAATAATTCTTACTGCAAGCTTGTGCAGTGACTCAGCAGAAATGCAACCAAGGAGCCATAGTGAAGGTTTGTATTTTAGCCTTAAGTTTACAGCTAGATATCAAACTATTTAACCATGGTTAAACAGGCAAAAGTCCCATCAAAATCAATTTGAGTTTTGTCTATATTATTTTGAGTGATACTTCGTATTATTTTTAGAGCAGCATGTCCAGCATTGTGCATAGAAAAAAACAATCTGTACTGATAGTAGTTCATATCTTAAATAATGCATCTGTAGTCCCAAAGGAAAACAAACAGCAAAGAATTTGTCTCTCTCTGATCAGACAATGTAATGTGGGACCAGAAAGCACAGGCTATTACTTGTTCCTAGAGGAGTTACAACTAGATGACATTTACAAGCATTCAGTAATGAATTATGTGCTCTTGAAATTGAAGAGGAGTTTTCTAATGGGAGCAATATAATATTCCATCCAGAAGAACAGATTCCTTTAAAAGTGTTTATGTTGTGGAATCCTACAGCATTATGGTAACAGCAAGAAGATTTATTAGTCAAAGCACAGAGGAAAAATATTCCGTAGATCAGAAGAGAAAATGTTATATGATATTCTCAGTGCTTGTGAGATATTATGACACAAAATACAATATATTCTTGACAGGTTTCAGGTGGTAGATGTTTACATGTTAATGGCAGCTGCCTCATGACAACAAGATTTTACGAACCAGCTTGTTTTTTTAAAGATATATCTGAAATGCCAGCATGCTGGCATCAAGCAAGGGAAGAAATTGAAGAAGTTAGAAGGACGTTCTGGAGATTGACTCAAAACCAGATGCTGGGTCTGAAAGTCACAAGATTGCAAATGTACCCAACAGGCAAAGTCTGACAAAAACAATACTAGGGCATGCTTCTGATTCCGGATATAAATGCTATTTATTGCTTCAGACCTTGTTATGTAAGCTGTCCACACGACAGCATGGACTTCCTTTAAAAAGACAAAGCACAAAACCTTTAAAAACATGTGATCCTATTAAATCCTGTTTAGTCTATCTTGTGATTCAAAATCTGGCAATCCAATGTCACCTTACTAACAGAATGCATTTAACGGCATAAATAAGTGATTAACCATTGCGTTTATTTTTTTCTAATAGGACCTAACCTAGCCTATTCTAACACTGGGGAAAAGAAGGATGTTATGGCACCGTGGCAAGCAGGGCATATTCCATACCGACCATTGTTAATGTGAGACCCAAAGGCTCCTCAGCTTTTCCTGCAGGATTTATCTGCAGACCTGGTCTTCATGTAATCACAGAGAGTTATCCAGCAGTAGTTGTCTTAAAGGGACTTGAATCTCCTTTTATTTGTATTAGTATAATGACAGCTCTCTTGCCGTTACTCACCCACATGTATAGAACTGGTGGGGGACAGTAAGAGATCCTTAAAAATGCATGGCATTACATCTTTTTCAAAATGTGCAGCCTAATGTGGTCAGCACCGACTCACTGTAGTTGACCCCATTTTCTCTTTGTGGAGTAAGGCAGATTTTTGCCATGGAGATTTTTTTTTGGTTTTGGAACAAAGTGACAATGAGGTCTTAGTCTACGTATGAGCACAGGCCTTCTTCGGTCTTACCCAGTTGTCAGTGTTTACAATGTCTTAGGGCCATAAATTGGAAAAGATTCATTCCCTTGCTTCCAGACAAGAAATTGGCCCGCCACAGGAAATCTTAGGGCTACAAATGAAGCCCTATGCCTATTGATTCTTTCCACAGACCTCTCTGTTTAGTATTGCACAATATCTTTAACTGGACATTCCCAAACCTCCAGCACATGTGTTTATGAAGGAGAAGAGATAGCTAAAGCCCTAGTAACTTCCCTGCACAGCTGTGACTGAAGGGAATTATGGGCTGAGAGCCCAACCAATGAAGCAAAGTTTTATTTTCGTCTCTGCAGCTGACCTGGATGTCCAGTCCTGGGTATGTTGCAAGGGTGTGAAAGGGGTAGAATTTCTGAATCCTGATCTGTTTTATTATGGATAGTGAAAGGTCTTCCTTAATCCTCAGCCTTGTTTTTGAAATTCACTTTTTTTGGAGAACTGGACATCTCTGTACTAGGGCAATGCCATGCATATCAAGGTCTTTCCCCAGATGACCGAGCACTTTGGGAATTCCCTTCCCTGGTCCAAGCAAGATGCTGAGAGATTCACTGGCATTGCTCAGTGGAGTTCCCCAGCATCACTCTCAAGAACTAGATCACTATATATGGGGCTTGGAGAGAGGGAAGGCTTTGTTCTTGGAAAAAAGGAGTGTGCAGGATGCCAGATTTGACCTGTGATTACAGGCAGAAGCATTTATTATGAATAAGTGGCCTATCTTCTCTTTGCAGAGAGCATTGGTTGAATGAGCTTGTTCAGAAAGAAAGAAAGAGGGAAATTACTATTAAAGGCCAAATTTACAAATAGCTTAAAAATACAGTGTTACTGTACACTGCTTTTGCTATAAACTTCTAAATCTGAGCGTTCATTGTAAAATTGCTCTCCTGGTTACATTTTCTTCCTAGTAGAATTGTTCTCTTCAGTATCACATTGACAGCTTTGCGTCTTTCTTTGTAATGCCAAAACTGTCTCTGATTTATCTGCTCATGATAGGTCTGTTCCAGTTTTGTCACAAAGAGACAACAGTTGTGTTAATTGTTCTTTGTAATAGCCACAGTAGTTGTCCTTGCACCTGCCATTCACCAAAATATAATGTTGCTGAGAAATTCAGTTGCATGTAGAAAGTTGTTCAACATGAGAGAGTAAGCTCTGACAAATATATATTTATTTCTATATAATAAATAAATATAAATATTTTATATACTACAGACATAAATATAGGCCTGAAAAGGCAAATATGGACATTTTCTTTTGTCATATCTGCAAATATTAGACATAACAAAACAGAAATCTTTCAAGCTTATGAATTAAAAAGGTATGTTTCAAGCCTGACTTCAATGTCTTTTATCATCCTATTGTTTCATACTCTATTACGTACAAGCAATCTTTCCCATTCAGGATGTGACCAGCAAATGCATTGGCATTGCCGGTAATGGCTCTGAAATGTAAGTACAGTTGGAGGAGTTAATAAAAACCCCGAGGTGTTAGATTGAAATGTTCAGGTTTAAACCCTATAACTTTCTTTCATTGTTCTTGTTGCTGAGTGTATCCTCTTGTATGACTAAAAGCATATGCGAGTAAGACTTTGTTCTCAGACAGAATCTCTTTGTGAATGATACTTAGTTCTTATAAACCTTTTGATTTGGAGTGGTAGAAAATGACCCATGGTATAGCTGTGCCCATGCAAGCTTCCCCAGGCTGTCTACAGCTCCTCGACTTGGTCTGCAGGTTCAGGCCACTACTGACCTCAAATGACTTTGAACCAGCCTGTTGACAAAAAAAAGTTAGTGTTCCACTCAAGTCCTCTGAGTAGCAGATACTCCTGCTTTGGCTTCAGGACAAGCTGTGTCTTGTGTCTCTGGAGTACATGATGTATTGGTTTGCACACATAGGTGTCAGAGCCCTCAAAGAAAATAGCTCCTCTATAGGGCCTCACAGACATGTAGAGCTCTGCAGTAACCTTCTGGCGACCTTTTGTTTCTAAACAAGTGGTTTTGTGCATGAATTCATTGACTTTTTTTAGAGAAACATATACAAGTCTGATGATTTGCAATTTCTTTTATTAGAATTGTACTATGGCAGAACGACCAGAAATAAAAGAGATACAGTTCCATTCCCCACTCACGTGGTCTCATGGTCCCATTAAGTGAAAGCTAGCAGACAACAGGGAAGCAACTCCAAGTAAGTAATTCATAATATGGCTCATTTAAAATGTAATGTTTTAGACAGCCTGGTACAACTCACCTGTATGTTTTTAAGGTTAAAAAATAAAAAAGAAGAAAGGAAGTGACACTGCTTTGAAGTTTGATTGTTATCACTAAGGAGATTAAAGTTGAAATCTACTGTAAAAAACTTAAATGTACTCATGCACATGTCATGAAGGGGCGTGATTTCTTTGCCAGTGTACTCTTTTGGATTAGCATGTATGCACACAACCCAGCCAGATGTTCTTGTAATGACTAATGAGTATTGCTTCCCGATCGGTCCTAATGATCGGGAACTACCATGCCTTCCTGTGCATAAATTGTGATCAAAACTGAAGCTAGAAGTTTTGTGATACATACTGTTGACAGTTTGCTGGGGGACCCACCAGTTCTAATTGCATTCCAGTTCTGTCTGCTCCTTCGTCTCTATCGTGATGCTGCCAAAGCCAGAAATAAGCTACAGGGCTGCACAGCAAGCAGTAGTTTGCTTCCCCTTGCAGCCCTCCACGGTACTCCCAAGTTCAATCACCTGATGTAGTTCTGTCACTTGACCCTCAGATAAACAAGTGAGCTCTTTTTCCCCTCAGATAAACATTACATGTCATTTGCCAATTCAGTTTTGTGAGGGAAAACTGAAAAGAAGGGAAAAGCACCAGAGGCTAACTCAATCTTGCAAAATCTTCAGAATTAATCATCTGAGTCAAGGCTAGCTAACCTCTGTTTTACTTTTAAAATGCAAAATATCTCATATAGCATCTTTATTTATTAAACAAATGATGCATCTGAGAATCAAAGAAAACAGAAAGGTCGTGCAGTATAGAAAAACTGTCTTGTAAAAATATCCCAAAACATATGCAATAAATAAAAATATTGCCAGATAAATATTGCTGAAGCAGCCATATAAAGAACTGGCTAGTCCAAAAGACAAGTACATTGAGTATAGGTGTTATATCATTATTCTTTTTATTTGTTTGATGTGGAACTCCACCTCCAGTAAAAATAGATTTTGTGCTATTACACCCAGGAGGTACAGCGGTCCTCCTGAGCTCTGCAGCTTCCAGGCCAAACTGGTCTCTAGCTCAGAGAGGTGCCCACGTAAATCCTGGCCATTCACACAGCTCTTTGCAAATGTGGCATCTGGGGCCCCAGCGCTACCTGATTTCCACTACGGAATCAGCCACTGCTCCATCAGGTTCCCTGTGGTTACACTGTTAGGTAACTTAAGGAAGCATTCCATCCTAAAGCGCTGTCTAGCCCAGCTGCCACCCATAATGACAGATGCAACGTCTCTTGGTGGAGTCTTCCCCTTAAGCTGGAGACCAATTCGTCCTCCCAGCTGGGTGATGGAGGACGAAGCCCCTGTGAAACATGAGGAGAGACCCACGGAGCTGAAAACAGCCTCCTCCCCACAAAGGCAACCCCTGAGCTGAAGAGGCAGTATCATATCCCATACAGCTGTACCCTGCGCATGCGTATTGCACAAAAGTGTGCCAGGTATCTTTTAGTTAGAAGAACAGCACTGTCCTTTAGCTCCTTTAACAGCCCCACTCTATTCCTCCTGCCTGAATGACAACTGAAAGTAAAAGCAAAATTTAACAGAATGTGGAAAGTAATAAATAATT
Source organism: Anser cygnoides (assembly GCF_040182565.1). Lineage (NCBI taxonomy): Eukaryota > Metazoa > Chordata > Aves > Anseriformes > Anatidae > Anser > Anser cygnoides. The sequence continues at coordinate 51,454,677 of NC_089875.1, read as the reverse complement.
TTTGCACAAATTCACATCTTACATCATTAGCTGTTTCCTCAGAGTCTCAGGTGAAGTATTCTTTCCCCAAGTTAAATGAACTAGTACCCATTGTTTCTGAACTGACATTTTGCTTGAAAAATGTTCTTTTATAAATGCTTTTGAACTGGGTAAACGCGATCTGCTCTACGATAATACATTATTAGTTAGATTTCATTGAAAGAGACTCCTCTGTAAACCCTACCTATTGTTTTCTCTCCAGATAAAAAGAAAGTTCTGACAACTGAAACCTGAGTCCTTGGAGGAGCACTGGTGGCATGTTTAATCATAACTGGAATCTTTGGAAAACTTTTCTTTCATCTAAGGAGACAATCTCTTTTTTTTTTTTTTTCTGCCAGCACAGCAGACTATGACATATTTTCACAACTTGGAAATAGCTTAATGATCTGCTGATTTCTCTGTAATGTCTCCCAGAATTCAGTCTAAATTATCATGAGAGAGAATCACACGAACATCTAATTGAGCCTTGTTTTGCAGAAACTTATGGTTTTTATTTTCATAGTTGAAGGTGTCAGAGAACTGTTTCAATATTTTGTTTACTTTCTGACCTGCATAGTTTACTAAGAATAGCTGAAATATAAACAGTGTAATTTATACTACACACTATAAACAGTGTAATTTAATAATAATCATACGGTGACTTTTGTTTAACCTATGAAAAAGTACTCCAAACATAACCATCATCTGACAGTTTTCACTTTTGTCTTGAACAAAAAAAGGTTTCCATGCAATAGCACAGGATTTTTCCACTGTGTGAGAAAGCACTGATCCTTTCTATCTTGCTACTTCATAAGTCTACAGCCAACAAAGCGAGTCCAGTCTGACGTGATTAAAACTAAATTGACTTGAATGTATTTATAGCCCAGTACCTGGGCCAGAGCACCAAACATCCCCACCAAACACACGCAGTACCCACCCACCACAGCTTCCCTGGCTGTAATGAGGTAGGCGGGTAATTATGCTGAAATAGAGACATCTGACCGGATGCGAGCGTAGACTATCCTTCCAAAAAAAAACCTTCCCATATTGAAGATTGAATAATGCAAAACAATTCCAAACCCCCAAATTCACAAGAGCTTCTCTAGCTGATTCTCTTACAATCCATATGCCGGAAGATCTAAAAGTGTAACTGTTACTGTTGTGAAATATTTTCAAAAGAGAACTTGAATTCCTATGGCGCTTCAAGTTTATAGGCTTTTTAATGATAGAAGGGCTGCCTTGTTAAAGAGGAGAGGCTTTGCTTGGAAATGCATAATCACAAAAGTATTAAAGTAAGTATCAAATCTCTTGATGGGCCTAAGCTGAAAATACAAACCCAGAAGGTACAAAAAACTTCTTTTGAGGTCTCCGTTGTTTGGAAACATTCTGCTCTCAAAGCTGTGCAGTGCAAATTACATATGAGGCTTTGTGGGCAGATCTTAGCTGTTTATTTTTACACACTGCTAAATATGAACGCTCAAGCATTAGTAAATCTACTTGCAAATGCATTTTGGAAACAGTCTTTTTTTTTTTTTTTCTGTAACTCCATGTAGAAAGAATTCCCAGAGACAAATAGTTGTCAGTGAAAAACACCTGTGATTTGTTAGGATTTGAAACTGGAAAGTGCTTAAATTATTCACCTTGATTAGAAAGTATGTCAGCAAACAGATCAAGCTTTTTATAACCTCAGGAACAAATCTGGTTTATTTCATGTACAGTTGGCAGTTTACAGGAGACTGTCTGCACACTTCAGCAACTGCCTTGGCATTTGGTACAGGCTTTGCTTCAGACTAGGGGAGAGAACTGAATTACTCTGCTACAAGAATCAACTTACACTTCCCTCTTCCGCTGACTTCAGTGACAGCGTCATGTACAGACCAATACTGAACCAGATACTCATTTTCCAGGCACGAGTAACCAGAATGAAGTTTCATTCATTTTGGACTTAAGCCAGTAGAAAATAGCCTCTACAGTTGTTCACCCACTGAATCCTCAAAGACCTTCTGGCTTGGAGGGCAATGGTACTAAGCCAAATTGTGTGAGTCTAACTTGCCTGATTACCTCGAATGGCAGCTCATGAGAATGACGATGGTCATCAGGTGTGGCAGAAGGGGACTGCAAGCAAGCCTATGCACTAAAGCATGAATGAGAGAAGAAGTCTCTTCCTTGAATGACCAGATGAGAGCCAGCTGAGTCATGAGAGAAGTCTAAGCCACAGAAGTCCATTCTCCTTGCTCAAAAGAAAAAAATAAAATAAAAAAGCCATACTCCTGTCATAGAAGACTGGTCCCAGCATGCAGTCCATCAGAGACAAAAGCTCTACAACACCCTCTGTAATTAATACTGTTGCTGCAGGTTGATCTGTCAGCCACAGACTATATACTCCACCGTGGTGAGAAGCAGCAGCAAAGCAAACTTCACCTGTTCCACTGAAGACATTACCAATAAGCAGCAGTTGTGAAAAACAGTGGCTGCCTACAAGGATTCTGCCCAGCAATTTGTTTAATTGCCTGCTGAGAAGATGAAATTATTTTGCTTGGCTTCTGTGAGTCACAGAGCCAATCCCTACCATGTTCTGGAGCTCACATGGCTAGATGACTATGTCCTAATCCTGTAATCAAATCTATAAAGGAAAAAAAAAAATGGCCTGTCCTCAGGATCAAGGAAGATCAAGGCTATAGTATAAGGGTGAGGCAAACCCAAGAGTGCTTATTAAAGGAAGCGCTGGCAATGATGCCTCCTATTGAGGTCATCTTAGGTTTTCTCTTATGTGCCTAACGTTAAAATGATGACATACTTTACATCTTTCTTCCATGTTTTCTTGTTTTTAGCATAGCAAAACAGAAGAATTTTTTTAGATTCTAAATGTCCAAACTTGTAACAGTCGCTTATTTTATTTACTCCCTGCTTAAGTTGTGTTAAGACCAAAGAGATTTCAAGAATCTTCCATGTTGGCTCACTCTTAAAGAGAAGCCTATATGCATGACATGAGAAAACATAGTCTGGAAGTTGGGAGTAGGCAAACAAGGTGTTTAACTGGAAGCTTAAGGCAAAAGTAATGCTACTTCTTGTGAGTTACTGAACTAATCTGAATCTGTATTTTCTGTGAACGTTAACTGTGCTTTCATTAGTATGTTCTTTGGGGGGGAAGTGTGTATGTTCTAAGTAAAATCGCTTTTCTCCCAGTACCAGAAAACACACTATATCCACTCAAAAAACGTTTATTGTAAAAAACAAAATAACATTCCGGCCATCAGATCCTTGAAGCCATAATCCCGAGGCCAGCTCCCACCCGCCCACAGCCCCAACAGCCGGCCTCCACTCTCTGAAGGACGGATCCTTCACAGGCTGTCACGGCACCCCGCGCCTCTGGGAGGCGGCCCAGGTTTCTAGGAAAATAAAACAAAACAAAACAAAACAAAACAAAACATTTTGCTCAACAGCGCTACGATAGCCCGCAGCAGGGCGCCCATAAGCCAAGCCCGCTGTAACGTTAAAGCCCCGTTAAAGCCCTCAGCTGCTGCCGGCCCCGCCCCCGCCGCGCGAGAGGAGCCGGGCACGGGGGGAGCCCGCGCGACATCCGGGCATTCCGCCCCCCCCCCCCCCCCTCCCCCCCCCGTCCCCGCCCCTCGGGGCCGCGCCCGCCCGTCTCCCCGCCCCGCGGGCGCGCGCGCGCGTGTCCGTTGGGGGGCGCGGCCGGCAGCGGGGCCGCGCGGGGGAGCCCGGCTGGGCCAGGGCAGGGCAGGGCAGCGCCGGGCCGGGCAGGCGGCGAGAGGAGGCCGGCGGGGGACGGGGGCGCGCAGCGAGGCGCGGGGGGCGCCGCTCCCTGCCGGCCGCCCAGCGAGCGACGGGCACGGGTGAGCCGCGGGCGCCGGGGAGACGAGCCCGGCCCCGCCGAGGGCCTGCGGCCGCCGGCAGCGAGCCCCGGGGAGGGCCGGGGTGGGGAGAGAAGGGGAGGGGGGGGCGGCCGTGCGCTGCGGGGCCGGCGGGGGGGCCGCGGGCCTCGTCGGAGGGGTTGCTCCGCCGCGCGGAGGTGAAGGAGGGCGCCCGGCCGCGCTGCCGGCGGCCCCCGGGTGGGTGCGAGGGGCGGGCGGGCAGCGGCAGCCCGCGGGGGCTCGGCGCCGGGCGCTTGTCCTCGCCCTCCGTTCCCCTTGTGCTGGCTGTGGCGTTGGCGTGCCGGGAGCAGCGTGTGTTCGCCCGGGGCCTGCGCTGCCGTGGCCGCCGCGTCGCCTTGCGCTGCTCGTCCTGCCGCGTGAGGACGGACATCTCCCCCCGCGCCTCTTTGTGAAAGCCCTCGGCGGCTGCGAGCTCCTGGCCCTGCGGCGCGTTACTGCCGTGCAGCCTGGGCTGTGATTTGGAGGGGTGAGGTTCCTGCAGCCCCTTGGCCATGCGTGATGAGGAGGGTGTTAGTTATCCTTACCTGTGGTCTTCCTCTCTCCTCAAAGTACAAAAATACTACTAAACCAACCCTGGTTGGTAAGCGAGTTAAGCTGGAAGACTGAAAAATACATTGGCGACCTTAATATGTCTTCTGTTCTGCGTGCATCTAAATGCCTCTGTGTATTTCTTTCCATACTGGTCCAGCTTCACTCAGACAAGGAATGGATTCAGAGGGTGAATCGGGGTTGTATTGCTAGCTGAGACTTCCTGCGGTATCCATCTCATTCTTTCCCAGAGTTGGAAAGTGTTAGAAAATAGGAGAATCCCATCGGAATGGACAAAGACTATGCAACAGAGATGTCTTTGCTTCTTGGATGTTCTTTTTGTTTGGTACTAAATTATTCTCTTACTCAATCAACGTCTTAGGTTTGGATTGTATTGCTCATGCCTCCTACTTTGAAGTTTAATGGGAAAAATAGGTGCTGCGTCTAAGTAGCAGTACCTGGTTGGAAACTTTTGGGCAAGATTTCTGCATGTTTGTAGACAATCCAGTTTGTGACCTGTGTCCCAAAGGGCTTTTCCCAGTACCTTTGTTAAGTGCATGGCTGTAACAGCACATGAATGTTTGTCTTTGAGTCAACTCCTGCAGCTGCTGTGGATTTCAGATTAGTAACAAACGTATGCTTTTGTATTCAATCCAGTTGAACTAAACAATAATAATTAAAAAAAAAAAAAAGCTTAATTTCTTTCATACTGATAGACCTGATTCTTTGGCGAGCTCTGTCTCAAATGAAGCAAATGCTGTTTGTCTCTGGCAATGAGATCCAGTGGTTTAGAGATGAGAGCCAGCGAATCATGTGTCTAGTGATCATTGTACTGGTGACAATTCTCTTTCAATTTCCTTATCTGGATAATGAGAGTAAACATAACTTGAATTCTTAAAGGTGAGATTTAAGTATTCCCAAAAAGACCACAAATAGTTAAGGGAGAGGTTAAAATTAAACGAGGGTTACAGAAATCTTACCTAAGCTTTAAGTGCCTGGGCACTATCTAGACTCACTATTGAATGAAGGAAAGAGGCTGAAAAATCTTGTAATATGAACTGATCTAAAATGGGCCAAGGGAATTAAAATGGAAGGGGAGCTCTAGATCTTGACTTTGCAAGATACTGTTTTTAATAGTTTTTGAGGTGACATTTGGTCTGCCTTTTTTTTTTTTAATTTCCTTATAATTTGTTAATGCCACTTGAATCTAAAATACCCTGCTGCAAACCTTTACAGTCTGTAGAATATCGAATTGAGTAGACAGCACTGTTTACCACATGTCAAACGTTGATCTGAGCTCCTAGTGTGAAATCACAATGAAATCCCGATGGGTGCAAACTTAAGCCATGAGAACAAGAGGTACATTGAGGTAAAACTCTAACTGGCGTGGTTCCAGCTCTTCGTATAAAATTGAAGTTATCGATTCAGGCTGGTTGTTGAATAGCAATACCTGGTTCAGGCATAGTTACATAGGTGCAGGTAGGTGGGCAATGTGTTGCTTGTTTTTTTTGAAGTTTAAACTTCGTGTTTGTATATTTAGAAGTATCTCTAGTAGAAATGGTAGTTTTCCAAAAATCCTGTGGGGTAGAGAAGTGTGTTGGAGTGACAGATTCTTTGCAAATAGGATCTTTCTAGGAGCATGCTGTATTTTCATAGCTGTAATGCTCTTACAAAAACTTGTTTTAGCTGAGTCACTATTGTCATCGGCCATGGAATGTATTTGGATGGGAATGTTCAGCTGGAGTCTGTGGAAAAAGTAATAGCTTCGTGCCCGCTGACATTTGGAGAAGGCAGTCTAAATTATGTTAGAGATCAGAGATTGGTGACTCACTGTACGTCCACAAACCCTGCACAAACTTGCAGTGCAGATCTGTGTTTTCCAGTTCTTCATTCAAGTTAAAAACACCGAAAGAGCTGGTGTAGTGTGTTCCTTCCTAGCTTCTTGTCATCAGCTATTTGAGATGGGTGAGTTTTTTTTATGTTTAGAAAATAGTGTTTGGTTGTTTTGTTGTTGTTTGTTTCTTTGCTTATGTGTTTGAAATTGGTATTTTGTACTATTTTCATTGCTTTTAAAACCAAGTAGTTTAAAAGGGGGAGACGTCAAACAGGTATGGCAAAAAGTCTTTCATTTGATAACAAAGTTAAGTAGCTGGAAATGGAATAGATTAAAGTTCCTAATACCTTCTCTGATGTTTTTCTCCTGTTCTTTTTGTTCTACTTTTAAAATTTCAAACTGTTTTAGGACAGCCCCTATCTTTGTACCTCAGTATTACCTGATGCAGTGAAGGTGCCTGTTAAAATTTTTGTGTACTAACTGCTTTTGCTGTACACTGGTCAGGCTCTGTGCTACTAACAAGAATATGTTTTTAAGAGAAAAAAAAAACAACCCTTATACATGCAGAGTACATTACATCTGCATTTCAGTTTGTCTTCTTGGAGAGCAGTTGTGTTCACGTTCCATTTACCTTAAACTTGCTTTCTTATTTTGCTATGGGAACTGGTTCAACTTGTGTAGTAACACTTGAAGTAGTATATTAACAAAGATTTTTGGCCAGATCTCTGTAAACATACAGAGGTCAGGAATTCTGCGGCAACATGTATGAATTAAAATATTATTGAAGAAGAAGGATTTATTTTTGGCTTCTTTCGGGTGGCTGAAACTACCTACCGTAATACGGGTTGCATTATTTGTTTGCAATAGTTTAGGTTCTGATTTCTCAGAAATGGCTTATTTTCTTTTCTGTTTTTGTGTAGGATTTGTGAGATGATGTCTGCGGACAAGGATAACATTGTTTCTTTGAGTATATAACCTCTATTCCATCTCTTTAAGTTTTAACAATAATTCATGAATACAAATACATGGAAGAAGCTTGTTACAGTAAAGAGCTTTCTAATATTAAGCAACTGTTTAATGAATTATGTCTGAAGACTGAAGCTGCACAAATTTTAACTAGAATAAATTTCAGCTTATAAAATAACCCAACTTTAAATATCTTTTTTTTTTCCCTAGTTCTCCAGCTGTTGCAGTCTTTAATTCAAGTTTCATGCATATTTTTCTTAAAAGGTTCCTGGTGAGCCAAACCAAATAATAAAGTGAAGCAGGTTGTCGTAATAACTTTTAAAAGTCTTGTCTAGCCTTAAATATGAGTAACAGTCTGGTGTGACTTTAACAGCTAACAAAAAGCTAGAGTGACAGAACTTATATTGCAGTTGTAAAGTCTATTAAAAACATATTTATTTTTTCCTAAAAAATGCAAGATATTTCAGCACTTGTAGCTCCAGATAGTATAAGCAGGTGACCTGTTCAGAGGATTGTACATACAGCAAGTAATCTGTACACCGGAAATCAAAATGTGTTTCTGATCTCGTTTCTTGCAGAGTCTGCAGCAGTCCAGGGGTCGCGCTGAGCTCAAGTACAGAAGTCCCTTACACATGAAATCTACTGGCTCTCTAGCTGAGTCTGCCCTGTCACCAGCTGAACAGGTAGAGTGCTTTTGTGCCCGAGCCATGCAGCAGGCGTAGCTGGTCCTGGTGCGGTTGTCCTGTGGCAGTGTGAGGCCGAAGGCTTGTTGAGGCCTTTTGGTTTCTTCTTTGGGGAATGTGTAGGTATAAAAGAAAGCATGGCAGATATGTCACAAAAGTACTCTAAGGAAAAGCTCAGTAGTTCAGGGCTTGATTTTCAACGTTCTTGGAGATTGATAGCGATAGGGGAAGTTTTGCATCATTCTGTCACAGCATCTGTTGTAAACTGGAAGTAATCCAAACACACAGGGCATCATTGGAGCGTCCACTTCAGTCAAAGCAGCATATTGCTTTATTTTGGGATTTTTTTCCCATTCAGATCTGTTTTCTGTCTGCAGTGATTTGGGAGGAATTATCTCACTGAATTCTATGAACGGGAGGAAGATGGTTTGCTATTAGGGAAAAAGGAACTCCTAAAGTGTTACTCAAAAGAATGCAAAATACAGGTCAGCTCCTTTAACAGGATGTGGGGTTTTGGGGAGGTGGGCTGGGGAGGAGCTATAGATACAGAAATGTTTGTTTTAAGGTAAGGTTGGAAGGTAAAAAGTGGCATTTTTTTATAGTTCTACTGCTCGCTATTTTTTGCTTCAGTTAGATTGGTTTTTTTGAGGTAGATGGGTGACTAAATTATGCTTCACAAAGCAGTTAGTACATACCAAGGTTTTGCTTGTTCCTTTGATCCTAGATGATCTCTTGATAAACCTAGGATCTTGCAGGAATATATATGCCCTGTGTTTTTCCTTGCAATTAGAAGCCATGTTTTGAGCCTGACCTTTTGGTGCCTCTTCTGTGTAATATGTGTAAATTGCCGTAGCCTACGATGATAATGGTGAAAGGAACATCCTACTAGTCGAGTAGTTTCAGCTTTAGTAATTGAAGCTTCTTGTTATGTATTCAGTGATTAACAAAATAATCAACAGTATTTGTATCCCATAAGGTTGACGTTTTAAGTGTGGCATCTGAAAGAACTTTACTTCCTGAAAGTGTCTGTGATGTAAACCAGTTTGAAGAAATATAAGGGTTCATAAAGTCCGTGTCAGGAATTTCTTTGATATCAGAAAAACAATAAAAAGAACTATTGCCCCAGATATAAGATTGTATAAGATGGCCACATGTACTTATTACCTGTGTAACTGAGGTACATACCTTCTAAATTTGTCACCTGTTAGTCATGTTATTTCAAGTTAGGCTTTAGCAGTTTGCAATGTCTATTGTTGTGCTTCTGAATTTGCCACTTGAAAATGTAGTTGGAAATTGGCGTAGCATTAGATTAACTTTGCTCTGTTGTCCATTGTTGCTGTAGAGAGACATTTAGAGTAAGATTTGAGGCACCCAGCTCCCTAACGTGAGGATAAAGGCTGTACTGTTTTCGGAGAAGCCTGAGAATGGGGCTATTTAACCTTAGTCTTTGTGGAGTCTTGATGATTAGAGTCAGAGCTGCCTTTTGTTGCTCACCTCAGGCAGGAATGGCAACTAGTAGTGGTGGCAACTGCTGTTCCCCTGACTGACATGGTGTCAGAAGAGATCTTGTTGAACCTCTAGCTCATGTTATCCATTGGTCATTTGAAAACTAATACATCCCCCCACCCCCAAAATAGAAAACAAAAACTTAACAAATCCAAAACCAACCAACAAAAAACAAAACACCCACAAAAAAAAAAAAACAAAAAGTGAGCATGACCTGCATAACAAAGTTAATCTGTCTGTTTTGTAGATAGGAAAATTATTACACATTTTCTGCAAGGTAGCTGTGACGAGAAAAGCTTACCTTCTTGAAGACTATGAGAATTGTGTAACATATTTTGAAGTTAGATTTATTAGTCAGGATTAATGACATACTTCTCCCGTGCATGGTAGGATATGGAAAAATAAAATACTTTTTTCAATAGTTATCTATAGTACTACAAATTCTAACAGAATATTCTAAAGCTCTTTTTTATATTGCACTCTTCCTCTTTCCTATTTAACCACATATCTCTTATCTCCATTTCACTTGGCACTTTACTCTCTGAAATGCATAGTTTCCACATCTTACCAGACTTACCTAACTCTTTTAGCCACAGACCTGGGTAAAAGATGGAAGATTCAGGAATAGTGGGTTGTCTTGTACAATCTCCAAAACAACAGGGAATTTTTTAGAATGGTTTGCATATATTTGGCTGCTTGTGGGTGGATTTGGATGCTCCTAGGAGTTTAAACCTGTAGTACTGCTTGTGTACCTGTGTTCTACTTCCTAGAACCAGTAATTTAAGAACCTGTTGGACTATTATTTAGTCAAATTTGATAGAGGGAAGAGGTTCAAAGATAGTTAAGCTTTTATAGGTTTGGTGAATGAAAAGTGTCTAAGTAATGGAGGTTCTGACTGTGGGAATAGTTGCTGTGATTTCCTATCTTATTTGTCCCAAAGAGTTCATGTAGGGGGAGAGTAAGTAAGCAGACTTCGGATTTGGTTACTCTGAGTACAGTTCCTTACACTTTGTGGTATAGGAGGCAGAGCCCTCACAGCTGAAGTATTGTGCAGTGACTGTTTGAAACTCTTATTATGCCATTTTAATGTTTGTGTTAAAACAGCAACTGAAAATCATGTGGCTGTAGCAGCTGGAATTTTAATCCTTTTAATTATGACAGATTTTCAAAGCATGTTCTGGCTGATTTGGTCAGCTGACTGTATAGTATGTACAATAACATCAAGTGATTGCACAAATTCTGAGAGCAGTGGTCACCTCATTGGAACTGGATGTATTTTTAGGTTTCTCTGCTAGTAACAGTCAAGTGTGTGTACTTAAGCATCTCATATGAACTGAACCTAGTTGCTGACACTGTGCTATCAGAAAAGGGCAGCTGTTCCTTCTTGCTATAGTCATTGATGTGACTTTCTGTATTCTCACCAAATTGTGACAAGGAACACAATAGGGTATAGACAGTAAATTTTATTGATGCGTGTTTTAATGACAGGTGTTCTAGGATTTTGAGTATCAGAGTAATTGAAAGCTTTGGACTTATGTCCAACAAAAAAAATTGTTTATCTTCCCTTTTTCTTAGTCAGTGCATCAAGGAGGTGCTAAGTGTGGTGGTTCACAAAGTTAGCTTACAATATTGAGTGAGAAGTGACCATTTGCTGGTAAATGAATATGCTAATTCATGAGGTTTTATCCAGTTTGATAGGGTAGTTTGGCCGATTTTTTTCCTTTGGTTTTCTTTTATGTTTTGGTAATTGAATTACATTGAAAGCCTCATCGAAAGTCCCAGAACTCATTAATGCCCAAAACATTAATTGAGTTTGAAGGCCAGGTATTCAAATTGAAAAATGCATGAAAAGGACATTTTATTTGTGTGTGTGTGTATAGTCTCTATAAGAAGCTATAAATAAATATGATATTCTGACTAAATTAAAGTTCTGCAGCAGGTGCTGCGAAGACGTGCGCAGGATGCAGAATTTTAGTCAATGTCATGCTGATGGTCTACTGATGTCCAAAGAGATTTTAGATCATACATTTAATTAAGGAGCCAAAGGATTTGAATCTTAAGGGAAACAACATGGAATAGCCTCCTTTTTTAGTGACCAATAAAATTTGAATTTACAAAGAAGTGAGAGCATAGGTTATTTTATCTATTTATTTGATCACATGCATAACTGCTTCTCTATAAAAACAACTGCAGGCATCTGTTACAGAACTAAATTAACGTCCATCTATTAGTAAAACATGGGCTTTTGTTGTGTGATACGTCTTCATACACTCTGTTAGTGATATTTAATGTTTTTACCAGATTCTCTCTCCTTTTCTCACACTTTGAAATTTCATTTGCTTGTACAAGATGATTAAGTTTTGATGAATATTAACTTATGTGCAAAAGGAGTCTTGGAGCTTGAGAAAAGCCAGTATAATCACACCACTCGGGTTTCACAATCTGGCTTGTGGAGACGAAGATAGTGTGCTAGGGAGGAGGATGTTTTACTGTCTTAATAGAATGTTCCTCTGTGGAAGCTCACATGGGCTATTTAAAGGTAGTATTTAATGATGGTTGACTAATTTAGGGTATGTCTACACAAATGGTGCAGGCAAACACGAGCTCTGACTGAGTTCTGAGCAGTGTGAGCGTGAGCCAGCTTTGGCCCAGAAGCAAGGCAGCAGTCAGAGCTAGCACAGGGGTGTGCTCTAGCTGGCAAACCTACCTCCTGGTCTAGGAACGGCTCAGCTCTGGCCATCTTAAAGCGAGCAGGGGCATACCTTTTTGCAAAGTAGATCTTTTTTTATTTATTTTAAACGTAATTGTGGGGTACGGATCAAATTAAGCCTTGCTGCTACGAGACTGTTTGTTTTATGACTGTGTTTAGACGTATGAAGCTAGGGCAGGGCCCTATGAAGGCTTTTGCATTATCAACCAGCACTGGTCTTTTTCAAGACTATTTCCATTTTGTGTCAAGCACTTTAAAATACAAAGGTTTTTTTTTTTTTTTTTTTGGTCTAGCAACAGTTAGGCTACTGTATTTGGCAGGAATGACTTAAAAAGAGGGCTTTGGTAGAAGAACTGCAAATTAAATTGCATTCTCAGTCCAGTAAGTTTCCCTTTTTTGATTCTTTACTGAACATTTCTCAGCTCTTTGCAGGGGATGCCACCTGACTTAATACGCAAGGTTAAAGCGGGTTGTGTGCCAGAAGGTTTTGCTAAAACATTTAGCAGATCAGTCAGTTACAGAGATCAGCAACTGATGCACTTGACAGCGTGTGATGAAGCAACTTATTTGTTACTCAAATACTAAGGTATGGTGGGGAAAATTCAGCTGTGTTTTGCCTGCTAAGCACATATGCTTCTTTGTTAGTGTTCAGGAGAGTGGGTGGCTAAAACATTTGAGTTATCCAAATTACGAGGGATGGAGGGATGAGGGCTGATTGGTACTTAAAGTTGGCATGAATTTCAAAGCATTGGAAGAATACAACTGAGTGAAGCATTGCATAAAAATCTATTTAAATGCTTTAAATAAATTAATGTGGAGTGTCTGAAAGGCAGTTTTCTTTCCTCTTACCTTCAGTTTGAACAAAAGGAATAATACTAATCAGTTTTATTTTTACAGTTTAGAGTAATTTTAATTTAAGAAGTTCTAATAAATTAAAACTGAAGTGTTTAGTATGACAACACTTCATGAGAGCATTTGTTAGAATAAAATAAGGAACTGTTTCTGTTCTATTAATCTGATTCTGCAAGCACTTTTTTATTTAAACTTCTTTTTGCAGTATAGGTAGTGAGGAAAAGATGGAACTGAGCAATGTATTTTTGAAACAATCGTTTGAGGTTTGGCTCTGTGTAAATCACTCTGGTATCTCTGAACTGTAATCCCAGTGGTATCACTTCTGCAAGGGACGTTATTGGAGCACAGGGGGAGGAAGGCTTGGTCCTTTGAGTGGGCCTGCACTCGAGCTAGTGAGGAGTTGCAGAGCTTCTGGAAGTATGGTACAAAAATGTAACACTTCCTATATTTTTATTTTTTTCCCCCTTACCACAACAAAGAATTGGGTTTCTGTTTGCATCAGCATATTATGATAGATTATGCAATTAAATTTTATTTGGATTTTTATTGCTGTTTGGCCTAGTTATGTAAAGTTGCCATGTTACCCTTACACTTTGAACTGCTGGTATTGTAATTAGGGCAGGTCAGAGGATGGATTAACAAAAATTCCTTTTGTGGACTGAACCGGAGGTGTATAGATACAGGGACAGTGTTGGGCAGGATAGTTTTGATGTAAAGGTTTTGAGTGAAATAAATTGTGTGGTGTAATTGCTACATTTGTATACTTGTATACATTTGTAAACTTGTATAAAAACTGTGGAGGAGCTACAGGCTGTGGATGAAATAAAAACAGAAGAGTGAAGAGCTGTTATAAAGGACTGCTGCCTGTTAGATTTGTGTGTGTGTGTGAGAGAATGGGAGACAAATGGAGATTGAGATGTATGCCTTGAAGAGAACTGCATGAAGAGGGTGCTGGAAGCATAGGTGGTAGCAAGCAGCCCAGGCAGTAGGATGCCTCTGTTTAATTCAAAGGTCTGGAGATTTAGCACAGATGAGAGTGAGTCTGGCTTCCTTTGTCTCCTTCTAGTGTAAGTTGTGTAGTTTATGATTTTAGGTAATCAGCCATAGTCAATGAGCATGCTTTGTTTTTAGTTGAATCATCTATTTGGAATAGACAGGAGTAAAGAGCTCTTCCCGAGAGAAGTTTATACAACATTTTTTTCCAAGCTGCATGTTTCATATCTGGTGAATATGTGTGTAGACTGCATTGAACTCTGATACAAATATGTTATCTGAAATTTTGGGGTGAAGTTTTAAATATCATTTCTTTAAGATAAAATATCACCTACTTGTTCTCTTAAAATGGCTTCTGATCAGTTCATGTTGTGTTAATATGTATCTCTCATATACCTGAAGAATGCAAAACTGCAAATAACTGTTGTTAAATATTAACAATATTGAGTTAATATTCCATGTTTTTGTTTCCCTTTTCTTCACTCAGAATTGGATTTACAATCATGGAGGAACAGCAGCAACATGTACACTGCGTAAACTGTGTCAGCCGTCGTTGTATGACCAGACCAGAGCCTGGCATTTCCTGTGATTTGATAGGCTGCCCGCTCGTTTGTGGAGCAGTTTTTCATTCATGTAAAGCTGAGGAGCACCGCATTTTATGTCCACTTGAAAGAGTGCCTTGTTTGAATAGTGGCTTTGGATGTCCCTTCATAGTAGCCCGTAATAAAATTGCTGATCATCTAGAAGTTTGTCCTGCAAGCGTGGTATGTTGCACCATGGAGTGGAATAGATGGCCGGTCAGTTATGCAGACCGAAAATCTTACGAAAATCTGAGTAAAGACGTTGATGAAGTGGAGCAGCTAGATATGGCTTTAGCCCTTCAAGACCAGCGCATGTTACTAGAATCACTTAAAGTAGCAACTATGATGTCAAAAGCAGCTGATCAGATGTCGGAATCCAGAGAACAAACCTCTGTCAAAACAAACACCCCAGATACCGTGTGTTCAAATGGCTTGATACCTGTAGATGAAGAGTCCTATGGTGCACTTTATCAAGCTACTGTAGAAACAACAAGGAGTTTAGCCGCTGCTCTGGATATCCTGAACACTGCAACCAGGGACATTAGCATG
The DNA here is from genome assembly GCF_040182565.1 of Anser cygnoides. Lineage (NCBI taxonomy): Eukaryota > Metazoa > Chordata > Aves > Anseriformes > Anatidae > Anser > Anser cygnoides. The sequence goes on along the minus strand of NC_089875.1, from coordinate 51,439,561 downwards.
TTAAATTCAAAGCTCTGCACTTCACATGAAATGAAAGAAGATGCTGAGATTAAAGAACAAGCCTCTAATGGCGTTATTCAGGATAATAAGTCTGATCACGAATATCCAGATGAAGAAAACATAGGAGCAGCTGGGGGAGTTGACTTGGATAGCCTGAGTCAAAATTCACAAATGGAGCAAAATGGTTCTAGTGATATTTGTTATGATGTAGTACAAAATCATGACTTAAATCTAAACCTCAGTAACTCCTCACTCTTGTGTAATGGCTTTCATGTAGAAAACGAGTGTTCAAAGGTGTTGGACCAGAATGAAGATCTTGGTGTTTCTAATTCAAAACCATCCAGTGTAGCAAATGGTGAATGTACTGCATCTCATGATGATGAAGCATTGCAGTCTTGCAGCTCCTTCCCTGTAACAGCACAACTTAAAGAAGTAATACCAGCTGATCACTTAGTTAATGGTAATGTTAATCACATACTACTTCCCCATGCTAACGCAGAAGAAATTTTAGAGAGACAGGTGGAGCAGGAAAGACTGAGAAACGTAGATGCATTTTCACTTATGCGGCATCGATCATACAAATTCCTTGTTAATCACTATTGGTCAGCACCGAAAGAAGACAAAGCCGTTGATACATCAGATTTGGAGATAACAGAAGATCCCATGGGTCTTCAGGGGATTGATCTAATCACTGCAGCTCTGTTGTTTTGCCTAGGAGACTCTCCTGGAGGTAGGGGGATATCAGAAAGTCGCACTGTCGATGTGTATCATGTTGACTTTGGGACCCAAACATTTTCTCTCCCATCAGCTATATTGGCCACAAATACAATGGTGGGGGAAATAGCTTCAGCTTCTGCGTGTGATCATGCCAACCCACAGCTCTCAAATCCAAGTCCATTCCAGACCCTTGGACTGGATTTGGTATTGGAATATGTGGCTAGATACCAAACAAAACAGCGTTCAATGTTTACATTTGTTTGTGGACAGTTGTTTAGGAGGAATGAATTTTCTTCGCATTTTAAGAATGTGCATGGTGACATTCATGCTGGCCTTAATGGCTGGATGGAGCAGAGGTGTCCGTTGGCCTATTATGGGTGTACATATTCTCAACGAAGGTTTTGTCCTTCAACACAAGGGGCAAAAATTATTCATGATCGCCACTTACGGTCATTTGGAGTTCAGCCTTGTATATCTACAGTATTAGTAGAACCAGCAAAAAGCTGCTTAATTGGACTACACAATGACCATTTGAGTAGTCTACCTTTTGAGGTTCTGCAGCACATCGCTAGTTTTCTAGATGGCTTTAGTTTATGTCAGCTTTCAAGAGTGTCACGTTTAATGAGAGATGTGTGTGGAAGCTTGCTTCAAGCACGTGGAATGGTGATACTGCTTTGGGAGAAGAGAAAGTACCCAGATGGAAGTTCTTCTTGGCAAATAAAAGAAAAGGTAAGTTATATTTTCTTCTGATGGTGGAAAAAAAAAAAAACACATTTAATTGGTTATGTTTCTGCTTTTTCTCTTATATTTTCCCGTCACTATTGTTGTTATTATTTTTTGATATAATATCCCTTCAAGAAATACATTGTCAAATAGAACAATTAGCCAAAATGGCTAGCAGGTTGGTTGAGTCTTCCACACCCTTCAAGAAGTAGAAGTAGTTGTCTGCTCAATTTGTATTTGGTGGAAATTAACATTTTTAAGTCTTGGGAAAATTGGAGGTTTTAGCTATTACTTCATTTTCTTTAATTTTAAATATTCTGTGACAGTGAGAAAGTTGTCTAAAATTTGCATCTCTTGCCTTTATACTGTTTAAAGCAATTTTTATTTTTGTACAACTGTTGAGATCCTATTTGTTGCCATGATATTGAATGCCTTAAATGTGTAAAGAAAAAATTTTAAACTTTTAAAACTTTAAACCTTCATATGTTAGGTTTTTCATTCTTCCTGCTCCCCGCCCCCCCCTCCAAAGCACAGAGTATCTGCAGCAATCATTTGGAATTGCAGAAGATGATTGTTTCACAAATTGATTATTTTCTGATAGAGTAACCATCATGACCAGTACTGATGGTCATGTAGTACTTTGTCATTTAACTTCTGATAGCATCTACTTTGTAGACAAAAAAATATATATATATATATATATATATATAGCCTGCCTTTCTTCCCTGTATTCAGAGTTAACTTTGGAATCTGAGCCAACCTGAGACTGACTATCCAAAATTTAGAATTGCCTGGTTTTGTCATGTTGTTACAGATCCAAAGCACATCCTGAATGTGTAGCACAAATACTTATTTTCCTGCTCTGAGTTCAGATACCTTAAAAGATTTTGAGCCTATGTACAACTTGTTTTCTAGGTTTGGCGGTTCAGTACAGCTTTCTGTACTGTGAATGAGTGGAAGTTTGCTGACATCATAAGCATGGCTGACCACTTGAAGAAATGTAGCTATAATGCTGTAGAGAGAAGAGAGGAGGCTGTTCCACTGCCATGTATGTGTGTAACACGAGAACTCACTAAAGAAGGACGTTCACTGCGCTCTGTTTTGAAACCTGTACTTTAAATATTGCAACCACTCCAATTGCACATACACTCAAGCACCTGATATAACCTCGGTAATATTATGTGACACTTTATTAATGTACTAAAGATACTTTCTAGCTAAATCTACTCTGTCACTGTGTATATAAGGTTTGAAGTGACATTTATTTTTTATAATTCTGTTTAGCTGGAAAGTAATGAAAGTTGCCTTAACGTTTGAAAAATTTGGAACTTGCTGGACAGGGTAGTTTTATCTAACTTATATAATTTAAAAAAGGAATCCTAAGGTGTGTTTTCTTATTCACTGGTGCCCATGTTGCTGTTGACTGATAACATTTCAAAAATGGCCTCTAAATGGTATGCACATTTAGATAGGAAACACTGAACTGCAGTGAGACAAAATCCTGACCAAATGCACTTTCTGTATTTGGTCTATTTTTCTTAACAAATTATAATCCAATTATTTGAAAGACGATGAAGAATTCAAAACTTTATAGTAGATGTCTGAAACACTCAGCATTTAAGCACATCTTTTCTCATGAAGTCAGTGTTCTACTGCTTTTCCTAGTTAACAGGTGATCTAGGATAAACGTTTTTTTTTTTAATTATTTTTTTAGGAATGATCTAAGTGAGCTCAGATTTACAGCAGCTTAATTTTTAGTACAACTTTTTTTTTGACATGTCAAAAATGATTATTTTTCTTCTGGACTATTAACAGTTACTTCACTTTTGGGAGCAAAACTTTTAGAGCTAAAAACATGGAATACTAGTTCTTATTCTCACACCTACAATGACATCTGATTTGAAGTGTTTCTCCTTGTCCTGCAGTTGGCTGAGGGTTAAATTGCTTGAGCAGTCAGAAATTCAAATTATGTGATGAACAGTTATGAGTTTATAATGCAGCTAATGAAAGGGCTTTACTTGTTTTATGGTATTGTGAGATGTACTGTCTCCTTTTCTGTTAATTTGTCTATAAAAATGCTGCTTTTTTGGGGGAGCATTTTAAATTACTGGTATATATATCAAATGTATCATCTTCATAAGATGAGACATCATTTGTTAATTGCATAAGGCATATCAGAAATGTATGTTCAACCACATCCGTTAAATGAACAACTTCAGTTTGCTTCCAGTCTTCCATAATAAAAGATCTTACAAAGCATTTGTGAATAGAGAATACATGCTATGAAAAATGCCCTGGTATAGCAAAACTGTAATAACTTGAACTGACTTTCCAACTTGTTTGTATTAATGTTGGTGTCTCTAGCTTGTTGCACTTAGCAACTGTGCCACAAAGCTAAAACAGAAACAGACCAGAGCTTGGAACAAAGAAATACAGTACGTATTTCCATTATAGGAAAAAATAAGAGATTAGTAAGGAGGGGATGTTTACAAAAATGGCTAAATTTATTACTTGTAAATTCTGTACTGGACAGTTGTTTATGGCTAGTCTGGCTGCAGTTCACAACTTTGGTATCTGTGCATTTCCCATGCTGGGTCTAGTCCAGCTAAACATTCACTGCCTTTTTCTATCCAGAGTGCTAAGGGTGCCCAGAAAAAAAAAAAATCTAGTCCTTTAGTGCCATGAGTTGAAATTACAAGAGCTTAAACAGAAGCTCTGCCTGGATCTTGAAACTAGATGTTCTTTCCACGCTTTCTCTTTTTTTGGTTGGAGGGAGGAAACAAATAAACGATCTAGAGAAGTTAATATTTCTGGTAATTCTTAGCTGTTACCACAGTTATGTGGAAAGAAGAATCTGGGTTTGTGTACAAATCTGACAAACGGGGTTAAAACCAACTGGGTTTTAGGTAGGAATTATATAAAAAAAAAAATAGAAAAAAAACACCACCCCTTTCTCACAGTTCATTGAAATGCTCATTACCCACAAATTCTTCAGTACAAGGCAGGAGACAGGCTTTCATCAGTTCTTGTCCTTTTAGCTCTAATGGCTCCTTGCTGCTGCTCTCCAATGTTTAAAAGTTGTGTGACTGGAAGGATCCTGAATGCTGAGGAGTTTATGGTCGAGTTTACAGCTAAATCTACTTTAAAACATCTGTCTTGGGTTACTGATACTTTTTTTAGTCAACAATGTGGTGGTTTTGGTACTTGGCATTCTTTGTAACTACCCAGAACCATAAGTGATAGTAGGTGGGCATGTGTCTTGGTTCCTTAGGAAAAGAGGGTATCCAGTTATAGGAGCTGGTGTTAGTAGAATCTCACTTGTAGCACAGTGCAGATCTACATCTAAAGTTTCTGTTGTTGCTCTATTAAAATGAACTTTTTAAGTACTCAGTGTTCTTCTTAAGAAATAACACTTTCTCAATACATGCACTTTTGTTTTCAAATGTAGATACAGGCTTTGTTTTGTTAAATTAGTTCATTTTTTATGAGAATCCAGAGCTATTAAAATATCGATGTTGTAAACAAAATCTCTGCCTTGTAAACTGCTGCAAATGCAGGAATACAGTATAGTTAGGATAAAACTATTTCTTTACACTGCTATGCAGTTTGTAAAACATCTACGGTATATAGTCAGTCTGTCAAAATGTGGCTTGTTCACATTTGCCCTTGAATTTTAAAAATGTTGTATCCCTTTCCTGGTACATCTTCCTTACAGCATACATAGACAGCTGTTCCAGTCTTTCTTTTACTTGATACCACATTGCTACTTTGTTTAAAATATTATGTTTTCAATCATTATGCAATATTTTTTTTTGCAATGTCTGTTAAAATCCTAATAAAACTTTTGGAGTTTCTCTTTTAGTATGACTACTTTTTTTTTTTTTAAAGCTTATCACCAGCATTTCAGTGTGCAAACATGGTGCTTAATGTCTGTCTATAGGATTCCAGTAAGTACTTGAAAAAATCAAATTGCATAAAGGAATCTATTTACAAACATTTAAACATTGCATAACTTGAAAGTGATAGAGATACATTCACTTTAATATGAAGATCAGGCATTCCTTTTTAGACTGTAGGCCCATTTCTGCTGCTTTTGTCTCGCATTGTTATGTGGTGTAGATTTTCTTCCACAATTAAACTATGTAACACTGACTCTTATCATACCTTGTAGGTGTGTGTTTTTTTTTCTTAATAATAAATTGTAGATTATCTGATGAAGATAATATACATGTATGATGCCTGTTTGCAAAGAACATTTTCAGTTTATTGGCTCATGATAAAGTTTTCCTGTAGAAAGCTGTTGCTTGAAATGATCCAGAAGTAAACATGCAGAGTGGCTTTTAGAGAGTAATTGTAGTTCAGATCCTTTGTGGAAAGACAAAACACAAAACAAAACCTCACTAAAATGGAAGACTGTCCAGGAGCTGATCTCTTGTCCTGCCATTTGTTAAAATAAGTATACCGATGGTCTTTAAAAATAAAAAATGCACCTGTACTACGTAAATCTGAAAGTTTTAAAAAAAAAAATCTAAACTGTGCTGAGTAATGTGGCGTGACACAGCTTACTTAAAACACCATTACAAACTTTTGGCTAGTTTACTTTTTAAACAGGCATAACAGAGGTGCACGTTAGCCTTTTGTTTTTCTCTCTTTGTAACTACATTTAGATATTCTGCTAAGTAAGGAAATCATTTTTGTCTTGCTTCAACTTTCTTAGTGCCTCAGGTATTCCAGAGGGTTTGCCTGCTATTAGCTTTCAAATGTTTTAACTTGTCTTTCTAAGTCTGCTACCGCTAAAACTGTCTTCATTGGGTCCTACCTGGTAAGTGTATTTTCCCAAATCAAGATTTAAATTAGGTGAAGAGTTTGATGCTTGCTGTAATACCAGCTGATTCAATTTTTTTTTTCAGTCAAAAGGTCTGTTCGGGCATCTTTGATCATCTTCGGATGAGCAAAATGTAGTGGTTGTTTACAGCATGGAGAGGAAATAGCATTCAGATAGTGTGTATAAACGAGTTATACTATGTCAAGCAGAGACAGTTTGAAGAATGGGATTTTCATAGTGTGAGCGTTCTGCACGTGGTGAATATTGTAGCAGTAATCCAAACTGGAGAGAAAAAACAAATGGAGAAATAGGCTTAACACAGTGATGGCATCAATTCCCAGCACTGGGTCTTTCCTGAGGGCTTGTGTTTATGAGGGTGCAGAGGGTTTCAGGCTTGTGCATGGTGCAGCTGTGTTTTACTGATGATTTATTAGTCTTTCTGTGATAGCAGGTGTGACCCTGCTGCTACTTTAGCTCTTATAATATGCTTTAATTGTAAGCTATCTCCAAGTGCTGCCTGTATTCCCCAATCTGCTCTGTTGAGTGCAGTTCTCTCTCCTGAATGCAGGTATGTGTTTGGTGTAGGTTCTACATGCTGGTGTCAGTAGCAGTATTTGGTAAGGATAGTAGGAAAATAAGGTCCTTCTGATACAGAGAATTTATCTGCTTGATTTCATTGGTATTTCCCAGAAAAGGGGAACAAAAAAATGTATGAGGAAGTAGAAGAAGCAAAATAAAAAGACTGATAGCTTTCACTTGCTAATAACTTGCTAATAGACCGGTCGTTTAGAAAATGTTTTGAATCATCATTAGATGCACTACGATATGCGACAGCAGAAGTCCCCACCTCTGCCATTCTGACAAGCCAAATTCTGCAATGTGCAGGGGTAGGTAAGCATAGGTAAGCAGACCTAGTAACAGTCTCAGGTCACAGGAAAAATGAATGCAAAATGAGCATGTATGATTTTAATTGCAAACTACTGAAGGAAAAAAAACCTAGGACTTCCTCAGGTACAGTTCATATAAAGCAAGATTTGTAGAATCAAACAGAAAAATGTGATTTCTGTCTTAATGCTATTTCAGCAGTCTGTTTAAGTCAGCTTTGTTTCATCCTAAACTGTGCTGACATTTTTTTCTTTAAAATCATAAAATGAATATAATACATCTAGATAAGATTGAGTTTGACAATGTTATAATGTAGTATTGAACTGAGTATTTTACGATATTAAAATAGTGGAACACAAAAACTAGATTGTAATACGTGCTTAAGATCTTTTTGCTTAAGATCTACCTTTTTTCCCTAAGCTACTTTTTGAAGCACGTAATAAAGAGCTGTCTTCAAGCTTCTTGTGACTTAAATGGAGGGAATTCTGCTTAGCAAGGTGAAAGTTGGGTTGCATTAGTATTTTCACGTGAACATCCTGACAAAGCAGTAGGCTGCGGGACAAAACTAATCCGATTATGTGACTGTTTAGCAAAGGAGCAATCAAGGACCTGGCATGAATATACGTTGGACTTTGCTCAGAAGTGTTAATATTTGATAGTTACATACTGTGTAATCATTTGAGTGTTGTGTACTCTTTAGTATTACATTTATGTAGTTGTGTTCAATATGTCATTCTGGAGGCATTGGCAAACAAAGTAGGAAATAATGTGTTGCTTAATGAGATTTGAACCTTGGTTAAGGTAAAACTATGGCTGTTATGCACTGTGGCAGCTGTTTATGAGCATCAGCTGTCAGCTTCACCTTTTATTTCAAGAGTAACGGAAGAGTGGATGCCTTGTTGTCTGAGCAAAGTGGCTTTACTTATATAGCGAGAAGAGTTTCATATGGTATCTCACTGTGCACGTGGATTTTGATGCAGCTTGATTGTTCTTGATTTAACAATGCAGGAAGATTAAGTTCCCAGCAGATGGGATTACACACGACACAAAATTGCTTCTGTATTTTGTTATAAAACGTGTTCAGTCTAAGTGACCTGTGACTTGGACTTAGTTAACTGCAGTTGCAACTTGTAATCATATTTTTCAGTTGATGTAATTTTGGTTAAACACAGCAGCATTTACATTAAATATTTAGAAAATAGAAATTCTCTTTGATGGATTTCTGTTTCTTTATAGAAAGTGTGTTCATCAACATTTGTAGGACAGCCTGGCAAGTAAATGGAAAACTCAATTTCTTTATTTTGTTCCTATGAAATCTGCATGTAGGTAAGAAAGTGTATCGTTTTACTGATTTTTTTTTCTTTACAAAGTTTGTGTGATTGGCAGTGTTAACTTTTTATTGTCCCTTTGATCTTCAGGTGAAGCTTAAATGATGTCAGAGTTGCTGATCCAGCTGCTTGTTATTTTGTTTGACTAGTTCAAGCATGCAAATAGCTGAGAAAAATCTCTCCAGGCTTTTAGAGGTATGTAATAGGCTGAGACCATTTCAAGTACAAGATGCTACCAGTGATGGTCTTCCTGATTGTAGGGGGTCATTGCTAAGATTCTGGTGGTTATTGTGTACTCCAGGGGCAATCCGATAGTCTTCTCAATCCTTCTAAATCAGGGAGAAGGGCAATTCTTGTAGATAGCTGTGATCTTCTATATGATCTTAAAACTTGTCAGTTTTCTGGGAGTCATGTTGAACCTACAAGTCTTACTTCATGTCAGTGCTTGCCTATTTAGTGTTTTGTACTTCACGTCTTTTTAGTTTTAAGTGCTGTCCAGGTTTCATTAAAAAAATGCTTTTTTACTTAACAGGGAAGTTTTAACAAAAAATGCAGAATACTTAATTGCCTATATACTTGAGCGTTTACATTTCGAGTAATTTGGAACATGCACCAGATGGATATCACAAACAAACGTTAACCAATATCAAAATCTTCTTTTCCACTCAAGGTGAAGCACATTGGTACTACCTCTCCCCTCCTCTCTTTGTGAAAAGACTTTTGACCTCGGGGACTGATGTGACTGGTTACACGTACCTGTTGATTTGCCTTACAAATGATGAACATGCAAATGCTTTGTAGCCTGTCAAGCTAGTGGACAATGAGATCACAAAAAACTTTCTCAGTCTTTCTGGGAGTAAGGGAGGTGTGTGTGTGCACTCTTTACACAAATGACTACAGATGGCAACAAAAACCTAGTTCATTTGGTCTGTTAACCAGTCATCCTCCGCTGAGCCATGAGCTGTCTTACTGTCTCCCCATGTGCTGGGAGGGGGAGTGAGAACAGCTAGGTGGGCTGCTGGCAGCCAGACAAGGTCAAACCCACCACAAGGACAAAACCCATTAGGAAACGCTTCTCCTTTTTGTGTCTGCGGGAATTTTTTCCTCAGGTGTAGTTGTCTCCATTCAGAAGAAATCTCGTGCATGCAGAAAAAGGACTGCTCTAGTCATTGGGAGGTTACTTGACACATACCATTCATCTGCATCTTTACAATCTGCCATTTCCAAGGGGACTTGGAATGAACCTACAAGGGCTTGGGAGGATGAGATGCAAGGTTTAGTGTGTTGGTCTATGCCATACATCAGACTGCAGGGTCCTGTGACTCAGCAAGACAGGCGAGCATCATTCCTGCTACATGTGGGAGGGAAGGGCCTGACCATGCCCGTGCACATCCCAGCTCAGACTAAAAAGGGTTTGGTTCTAAATTATGGGATGCATATATATACTGGTAGTACGAATCAGTAAAAATAGCACTACTCAAAAGATTTCACTTTTTAATAACCAACTTTCTTGTTTCCTTTTACTCAACTGGTTGAACAGTTCTGTTTCAGGGTTTTGTTGCAAAGTGGGTGTTGAAGCCTTAATTATATTTGTCATCAGGGTTGCAGTACCATTGTGTTGATGAGGTAAAGTGGGTTGTATATTTTAACATAACTCAGAATATCATTCAGCTGGACAATTGGAAAGCTGTAATTGTTTTGGAAAAAACAAGTTTTTTTTTTCCTTCTACTTTGGTGTTTGTTTTTTTTTTTGGTCTTATTTGCCTTTTTTATTTTAAAGCAAGCAAGACACAGAAGAGAAACCTGTGGAAAATACCCTGTGCATAGGTGTGTTACAAGGTCACACAGAACATTTGTAACTGAAATAAAAAGTCAGTAAGAATCTTCAAAATAGGTGAAGAATGTGATAACTTAAGCTTTCTAAATTAATCAAGGTAAATGGTAAATTAGTGTGACCACAGGTAGGCTCTCAACAAAAATGGGTTTGCCAAGTGCTACCCTAGACAGTTAGGGCACAGCTGCCTCATGAATATTCTGTTTGAAGACATTTTTTAATTGACAGCGGTTGGATGAACAACTTGGTGTTAATTATGGTAGCTCCTGAGAACAACCACCAAAGGGGTTGAGGATACCATGCTGGTTGTGGTGACCTAACAGAGATAGGAAACGGATAACAAATGGCCAACTGAAGTGTGCTGTGCTACGTGGGTAAGCACCTGATTGTCATGTGAAGACTACAAGCGTGTTTTCTTCAAAGCACAGCTGGCTAGAGTGACTGCTTGCATCTGTGGAGATAATGTTTTGGAGTTGTGATCAAGCTGAAAATAACCCGTGGAGAAAGTACAGAGAACATTACCAGCTGTACATTGTTATCTGGGGACCTCATCCATGACAGGGGAGTTAGTTATCTGCTCCCAGACCTGTGGTGACCACAGAGTTTATAATTGCAAGCTACTGCTGTATAATGAGTTACTCGTTAATGAGCTGAGACAACATGGCAGTCAGCAAATGTTATACTTCACAGCTGGAGCAGACTGATGGAATTTATCTGGTCATTGACCACAACCCAGCTAATGGCACATTACTCCATAATAATGTGATCGAGGAATTGCTGCGGGATGTGCCAAGAGCCAAAATCTAGCTCATACTGTCAGTGATCCCATCATAACCAAATGCAGATTTACTCTGTCATTTCTGTTTCCCTTTGTGACATTAAATGCTGATCTATTGTTTTTTACATCACTGTAAGTGGGATTAATAACAGAAGTCATTGATTTTATCAAAACAGTATTTCAAGCCAGTACCAACGCTGCTGTTATGCTTCAAGGGGATGTTCTGACAAACTCATCCATAATGCAACTTGGGTGAGGAAAAAATAGTTTTTTTATTTATTGCTCCCTATGGAGCACATAGATGTAATCACATTAAAATGAAGTGAGAAGCTATGACTAAAGTAATTCCGTGAAATTCATGCTGAGTTCATTTTATGTTTAGTTTGATCAATATATCAAACATGTCAGTTTCTATTTCCCTGAATTTATGCAGGTGGCAATGTTTGAACAAAGATGTGCTACAGCAAAACAAGTGTTAATACAGAAAAATAAATGTAAGACAAAAGTAATTGTTCTCCAGCAGTACTCACAGAAATGTTAACAGAACCTGTTTACTTGGGAAAGACTGCCAGCAACTTGTTTATCTGACTTGAAGTACTTGAGTGAAAAACGATGCCAGCTGGATTTGTTACGTAAATAAAACTTTCAACAGATTTTTGAGTATTTTTGGTTTCAGTAGAACAGCATTTAGTTTGTTAGCTATGGGAATATATGTGCTGTACGTTTTCATGTTTTGGCACGTGATGATTCTATTAGTAAATTTACAGAAAAGAGGTGTTTGTGAGGAAATGAGTGGATTCCATTTATTTCCATGCAGTTTTTAAAGCAGTCTAATCCAGGTCAGACTGGCTGCTGCTTAAAGTGTGTCTCAGTTCTAGCACAAAGTAGTTCTCTAAGTCTGAAATAAGCTCTTGTAGGTGATAATGTGCAATTCATCCATCACTCTAGTCAGCTGCCAAGAAACAGTTCAGTAGCTTTCTCTTTATATTTTTCTGGTTGATGACATGTCCCTGAAGAAAAAGCTGTTATATTTGCAAGTGTTTGTGAAAAGCAGAGAGGATTTGAAATGTTCAAAAAATGTAATACCCAAATCACTAGCTGAAATTTCATTAGCCACTTCAAATTTTCAGTTGATTGTATGCGAACTTCAACAAAACCCATATAGCTTTGCGGACAGTTCAGCAGGGAAATGCTTAGCCTCTCTTGAATTCTACATAGTCCAGACAGTGAACAGATTGTTTGCATTATTCCTTTTTCCTTCAAAATCTGTTCTTTTCTTTGCATTGTTTTAAACAATAATATCCCATTGGCTGTCCCCAGTGAGACTCCTAATTTGAAGTCATATTAACCTAAATTACAAATGTATAACACTTAATATGGTTATAAGTAGCAATTAGTTACGTTTTCATAAAGTTAAAACTTTCACCAATGTTAAATAGCCAAATATGGGGTAAAAATTAGAAAATGAAATGTATATTTCTAAAGAGAATTAATCCTTTATGTATTGATAAAATCAAGAGGGTACTGTTTTATCTGTTACCTCTAATAATTAAAGTCTTAGGTTTAGACTTCTAAATCTGAATGCTTTTCCTTAGAGTCACTTTGAATCTTTCTCCTGTTAAGTGAAGGCACTGACAGCCAGTATTTTTGCATTTTACACTTTTTAAATACGAGGAAAGAAACGCCCACCTTCTAAGGTTTAGTGTTTTAAACATGTCAGAGAACCTCATTTTGTATGGAGACATGAAGACCAGAATGACGTGAATACTGATTTGTGTTCTCTCCTTAAAGAATACAAAAAGGAGGAGCATTGGAAAATAAATTTAATTTAGTTGTTCCAACAGAAAATGCTACCTTGACTCAGTTAGTTTGCCAGGCAAACAACACTGGACTCAGCCTTTACAATATAAAGTCTAGAGAGATGTAAGGCTTGTGCTTGTTCAGTAGAGATCTTTCCGGAAGAAAAGAACACTGAAGTCCTCCTTCAGATTGTTGCGTACGGATGTGGTAAGCCTGCAATTGCCATTTCATCTGCAGTGCTTGGCTTTGAGCAGCCTATAGCATGGGTTATTCAGCTGATCGCGTGGTGCAACAGGCTTGATTTTTGTAAAAGCTATTGATGTTGGCAGCTCTGCCAAACTGTTTAGTTCCATCCCACAGCCAAATGGTTGATAAATACCAACAAGTATGCGTAGATGGTTTCTAAGGGAACTTGCATATCAACGTACAAATATTAAATGTGCCTTTCACATGCATAATCACTTGTTGGTAACATAGCTGAAGAAAATGCTGTCAATTATTTTAGGTTGTTTAAATATTTCTGTATATTAATAGAGTTTATATAGTTTGAAGGAAAAAAGTGAACAGCAGAAAATGAGGTAGTTAAGAGATAAAAGGTAAAATAAGTAGTCTGTTATAGTTGGAATGCAGAGTCAGTGCCTTACTTAATTTACCACTGTTCCTGACAGGAAGAACTACGTAACCGCACGGTAATATTCACTAGGTTGGGACTGATACTCTGAAGTTCTGATTATGGAAGCAACAGATGGAGTTACCACACCTAGATCTTTGAAATGCTGAGGGATAGTTCATCTTGGGTGCCATTTAATGCAGTCAAGGTAGTGAATATTTACAATATCACCGATAACTAAGGTAAAAAAAAAAAAAAGTCTGTTTATGCATTCAAACCTACATTATAATTGAAAATAGAGAGCTTAATTGTTGCTTTCACTTTAAGTCATTTTAAATGTTGATGTTTGCTAAGGAAATCTAGGAACTGCTTGTCATTAAGTGCTCCATTGTGCTTCCCCTGTCAATTCAGACTGGCCATCACGCCAGTCTAATAGCTTTCCCTTTTCTTCTTTAAAAATATTTTAACCACTGGGATAACTGTAGATAGTAATAAATTAAGAACTCATAAATGTATGCAGTGTAAAGAACTTTTTTTAAACAAGATTAAGCTCTTGGGAACTTGGAGCACAATATTCTACTACGTGTGCATGTAAAACAAGTACTGCATGCTACAAGGAATGGTTGCTTGGCTGACAGAAACTGAAGAGTGCTTGAAGTTTGCATTGGACTAGTTCCAACAATCTCTATATAAGTACATTTTAAAAAAGCCATTTAATTGATTTATGGGTAGGACCTTGAAAAGTGAGAGATCAGAGCAGGATTTATTCTACAAGTTTCCCAGAAAAGGAATTTGCTCAAACAAGAACTGGTTCGGAAAGCTTAAGAAGGCAATTTCACTTACCTATATTTCTTTACACGCGAGGGGGATCAGTCAGGTTTTATAAAAGCATGTAAACACAGTAATAACATGTTTAAGGTCATGAGTGACATACTCAAGGACTATTCAATTTTTGTCAAATTAGTGTCTGTTACTAATCTGTGAGCCTATAAGCTTTTCTCTTTAGATGTACCTCAGAACCAGAGAGGCTTTTGGCAAAAGAGGTTTTTTTTATAGCATCAAGTCTTCCATAATGATCTTAGCTTGGGAGTATTGTGCCTATGTAAGCACACAGATAATGTAAAATAATGGAAACCAAGAAGGAATCTCTAACTAGGATAATTAACTCTAGGTGCTAATTTTCAATACATTTAAAAGCACGGGGAGGGGGAGAGTCATAAAGTTGAGACAGTTTGTACAATTATATTTTCATGCAGTGAGGATCAAAAAGTACTGCAAAGATCTTGTAATTTGTGCTCATACCTGCTCAAGGCAATGTAATATGTACGTGTAATGTGCAAACATAACTCTACAAGGAGGGTACACATATGCTGCCAATGAAGTACATATTCCTGTACTTCAGAGGCTGTTACAATATTGCTCATTGACATGACTGATTCATTTTCAGGTGGATGCCCAAAACATTATTCCTTCCAAACAGGTGGAGGGAAAAAAAAAAAAAAAGCAACCAAGAAATGGTCTGCTAGTGACTTACAGCCAAGGTACAGCTCTTGAGTAGCCAGCTGTGGCTCCCTGTTGGGACTACCTTGCGGGACTGGCTGTGCTAATGGAAAGGCATCTGTGGGAGAACTCAAGCTCCAGTGGAAACAGGTCACTATGGTACACAGCAATACACACACACCAAATTAAGTAGTAGGAGTCCCCTGTCTATGATCTAGTCTCCAAAGTATGTCATACACATCTTCTGTCTCTTGGCTGCAAACTGTTGCCATGACCTGTGGAAGGTTGCTATGTTTCGGGCTGTTTATGCACTCATTCTAAGCTGCAGTTCATATTTTCAAGTTTCTTTTTAATGGTTGGATGAAAATAGCATTTGTTCCTCAGAAAGGATTATTTCTGTGTCCGTTAAGTGAATTCTGTGAAGCTTGTCAGATCAGCTGAAATAAAGTTTATTTAAAAGAAAGACAACTACAGTTGACAGACTGGTGAATACATGAAACCAAGAAGATGAGGAAGCAGCAATGTTGGATTGATATGGTAGTACAGCATCATATTGATACAAGGAAAGAAGATGATGTAGATTTTCAAGATCCCCGTATGCTGTTATCTACCTAAACGCTAAATCTGCTTCTTTACTAGCTTTGGCTAGTGATGCAATCTCGTGTGTGTGGTGGGACTGTCAGGTAGGAGGCAGTGTGATTTTCTGGATTTTTTTTTTTTCACTCTTGCCCCTTTACTTGCACTTTAAAGATAATTGCTTGATCCTCCTCCAGTTTCAGCCTAAGGAAAAGGCTTTAAGTTGTGATTATTTTTTAATATAACTGAAGAAAGAAAATGATAAGGTCAGTCACCAATAAAATGGATTTCTTGTTTTATGAGGAGCATATAAAAAACAATGAGATCTATTGCTCAAGAGTATATCGAGAACAAACTTTTCTTGTTTAACTTTCCCATGGCTGCTTTGTAAACTAACAGGAACATTCTTTCACCTTTTACACAACAGAAACTGTTTCAGATTTTTTTTGTTCCTGAATTCAAGATTAATAATTTAGTCATTCATATTCAGAAAATAATTAAGCATAATTTATAACACTAAAGTGATGCTAAGACTGTAAAGACCATGCCAAATGTTTTGCCCTCTAATGCTGTGTGTGACGTGGTGAAGTCACGCATAAAACAGTTGCAAGAAAAACGTTCACAAAATGAAAAACTAACTTTTTCTTAACATGGCCACAGGAATATAACATACAGGAACTTCCTGTCAACAAGCGATTTGCTGGGGGTCCAAAAATCCCTGAAGCTATACTCAGTTACAGATGGTGCATTAGTTAGGCTGGAACACAGCTACTAGAGCCTGTGCATCTGCTTTTGAAAATGGAAGGAGTGTGTAAGTCTCCACAAAGAAAGCACGTTATTCTACTTAAACTGTTAAATGGCATGTTACTTTTGGGTCAGACTGCATTCTATGGAGTGTGCTTTAATGGAATAAAATTGTGGTATTCCATGTCAAATGCTTTATATTGTGCCTTGTTGCAAAAGGCCTGAAACTCCTTTTTTCCTGAGATAAGTATTTTAATGAGAAACCTCACACTCCGTTGGTGGTAAAAGGCTGGTTTCATGGTTTCAAATAGCGTACATGATCACGAGTACCAATTTACTGTTCCATACAACTTTTCACTTGAGAATCTCAAGGTACTTTGCAATCATTAAATCTTTACTCCTCCCGGAAGAGTTCACAGAAGCCCTCTGAGTAGATACGGGGCCCCTTTTCTGTCCCTTTGTGTGAGGTCACATTGATATGAGGGCTACCAGAACTCCAGCTCTGCTTGGGGATGTACTTCCTTGGCATGGATGTCCCACAAGAAATACATAAGGCTGCCCAAGAGCATCCGTCCAAGAACCATGTGGGTAACTTTGCTTGAAGCAGGAATTTAGCTGTGTTCTGGGTTTGTCTGCGACATTTGTTGATATCTGGGCACTGATGAGGCTGATAGGGCATACTGAAAGGGTCCTCTGGTGAATTATATGGAGACTTTCTGCAACTTCCAACACGTTTCAGGCTGGGGAGGATGCAGAGATGGCTTTTTATTTTTACTGGATTTATAAAAACCACATCCACTAGAACAGTTATTTCTGTGTTACTGTAATGTTATTGCATATTTATGCTGCCTAGTTACTTTTAAAAATAAGGAATTATTATTTTTAAGTTAAGGAAATATGCAATACCAAAGCTCTGTGCAAAAGTGAAAAAAATCTCCTACCTATTATTTTAATAAAATTTTCCAACACAGTTCCTGAAATGATTAGTCGTGCCAGAATTCCTTAGCTTAGTCTGCATAAAAGGCTGCTATTAGCACTAAGTAACTAAAACAGCACATGGAGTTATCGCTCCCCTGAAACAGCACCTAAAATGAAAGAAATGGAATAATAGTGCTTATCTGGCAACAGGTTCTTAAAATCTTTAAGCTGTTTTCAGTCTCCACACTTTACTGCATGATACACAGGTATTTCATTTTACCAGCAAGACTGTACAGTGTGCTGCCTTTCTTTTTCCTATGATTAGAGCAAACATTTGGAAATTGCAATAATGCTTTCTCAGTATCTTTGCAAGAAAGAAAATAACCTAAAAAGGGAAGAAAGGCTAGTCTAGGAAGGAGCACAGCTAATCTGAACATCAACCAAAACTTGCAATCAGGGAAAACAAAACAAAACAAAACCCAACCACGCCTAAATGCCTTCCCTTCTCCAACCAGATCCTTTCAGGATCTGTGTTTTGGTTTTGTTTTTCAAACTCTGTCTTCACTACAGATTTCCCTACTTGGAAGTATTATCGTTTGAGATCACTCTACAGTGACAACAGATAAAGCTGTGCCAAGCTGCAAACAGGCCCATGGTGTAAAAGTTTGCAATCAGTAAAGGACATGCATGCTACAGACACAGGCTACCCTACCGTGGAAATATTAAGTTCATCTGTCATTTCAATAGTGTTCATGTTGTTCAGATAGCTGCGTGCTATTTCTATATTTAGTAGACACTTCTCAAATAAGAAAATTGTGAAGAAAAATTCAACTTGGAAAGTTGAATTGTGGACTGTCAAATTCTTGACTACTGTCTTTATTACAGTTTCAGCCAATGATACTTTTGCTGTAAGTAAGGGCCTTACTTTTCAAGTTTCCTGAATGTAACAAATGATTCAAAACTCTTGAGTTCATGAAAATAACAGCACAATTTTACGCCATGAAAAGACAGTAGAAGAAATTGTAGGGACTTGTGTAGCATTAGGAAACTACAAACATTGCTGTGTTGCTAGTTTGTTGTTAGATCTGAAGCAGCTCTAGGCTCCCACTCAGTAGACAGTGTTGGTCCAAGTATACTGCTAGATCCTAAAGAGGTGTTAAGGACACAAAGGCACAATATATATTATCAAAATTCAGACAGGCCACAGTGTTCAGATGGTAGTTTATTCTCCCAGGAATGAATGGTTAACAATAGCTTCTGGGACAGTTAAAAGCAATTTGATTATTAGAGTTCTGGCATGTTTATGCCAAAGCTTTTTGATGGGACCTATAAGGCTTGCCAAGTTGGAACAAGGACCTAATACAACAAAACCAGGAAATGGTCCTGTCTAAGTTTGTGGTTGCAAGAGATGACCAGCTTATAGTGAAGGCTTTTGAGTTTGAGAATAGCGTTGAGAACTGTAAGGAAAGAGTGCTGGTCATGCAGTACAAGGATAAGGGGTCATTTTGGCAAATGAAACTGGTTTATTGTTAATGCCTTAGGGTCACACTTAAAACTAAATTTAGGTTATAGCAATGGCCCGACAGTGAAAGTACTTCTTCAACTCCTGCAATCCCAAATAATAACGGCATGTGTAAGCTCCACCATGGGCCTTTGACTCTTGCCAGTTTAGAGATGAGAAATCCATAGACCATGCAAAGCCAGCAATGGAAAAACCACATATTTTAATTTGCTTCTGAGCTTGAAGCCAAACCTTATGGTACCTTTAGCTCACCAGTGAACTAATTAGATCACCAGATCTAATGATAATCCCCTTCATCCTGCCTGCAGACCTCACCCACTCCACAATTTGGTAGTATTCTTCAATAAATATTGTTTTATCTGTGCTGTCCCCAACCCACAGGACTCCAGAGTCCCAAGCCAATCTTCAGTTCTAATTCTTATCTCAGTCTTGCAGCATTCGGCAATAAATACAATTTTTCATCCTTTCTTGTTTTCTCTCTCAGTGCTAACCCTAATCTGAACTATAACCGCAGTCTGGAAAGCTATACAGCCATAGTCCATTGACAATCCAACCAAAAAAAAAGCCTAAGTCTTCACTTCACTTACTCTGTGAGAATGGCCCCCTCATTTATTTAGGTATAAGCTGGAGACTCACAACTGATAGTCACTCTCAGTCCCAAACACTCATCTTGACCGTGTGGGTTTCTGAGGAATGTGCAGGGAGTCAAACTTGACACTCCCTGCCATCTTCAACCTTAATCCAACACCCAATATTGGCAGGCCCAAAATTGATTAAAGCAGAAGCTGGAGAAGAAATGGATTAAATTAGTTTTAAGCCTAGGATTTTGCACAAGACTAAAAATCTTTATGGTTCCACATGGCTCACAGGTCTAAGGTGAGCACTCAGGATTTACAGGCACAAAAAAAGTTAATATTTGTCTTTACATATGTGTTGCTGGTCTTTTTACATTAAGGTTTAGACCACAGCCAGGAACTACATTATCAGATTGTTGGATCCTTTCATTTCTTGGCTTGAATGATGCCTGGAATGAACGGCAGCATATGGTTTTAGATAGATGCAAGATGCTTTTAAGACTCCCTTCAGGCTTGATTTTTGGGATAGAAAACCTAAGTTTATCGTTACATTCTGTATTGCCCATAATACTACAATGAAGGCGTATGCTAAAGGAGTAGATATTTGAAAGAAGATTATGAGATAGGTTACGGGTGACTTGACTGTAAGGTTGAGCAAAAGCAAGGATTAAAATGTGTTGCTTTGTTCGACAAAAGCAGCAGTGCTCCAGTGAGGGCTGGTGCTAGAGGAAAAGCAGGGAGGACTGCCAGAATTCCCTCAGCTTTGGTGACATCTGGGACAGTGGTGGCATGTCACTTACACCAGTTCAATGAGGATCAGGGAAAACAAGCTAAAGCATTCTTAAAAATAAATTTGGCTGCACATACTCTTCGGCGTGTCATCACCACTGAACGCAGGAAGCAAGCAGCCACCTTCTGAGGCAGGGTTTCTTTTGACTCGCTGAATGGCTTTCATCCTGTTCCCAGAACCTGACCTACATAAAGTTACTGCTCCTCTGTTTCTGTCCTTAAATGCTTCTGCAGCGGGTGTATTCGGACAAGGACCGTCCTATAAACGGTTGGATCGCATCCTTTTTTCTCAGTCTGTGTGTAAGCCCTGAGTATTGCTACGGGCAGGAGTTGCCAGATTACAGCCAGCAGGGCAGACCTGAATGCATGCAGCTGGGAGGTGTTTGTAAGGAAGCTTTGTTAACATTTCTCCCCTGTGCTTCATATATCTGGGTGAGAAGATATAAACAGAGAAGATACCAACGCCCTGAACACTTAGGCTTTATTTGAGACTATTCCTTTAGAATTGCTTGTAACGCTGCACGACAGCAGGAATTTAACAACGTGTGGGCTGCACTAAATGAAGCAAGTCCCCCTGCACGACGAGCACCCTGTGCTCACAGGAGCTGAGCCGGGTAAGGCCCACCGCCGCCGCCCGCCCCTCAGGGCCGCCCCGAGGCGTTCCCGTCGCCGTCCCCGCCCCGCCCCGGAAGGCCGGCGGCCCCCGCGGCACGGAGCGGCCCCCTGGCGGCGGCGGGGCGGCCTGAAGGGAGGGCGGCGAGACCCAACCGCCAGCCCCGCCGGGCCGCCATGCTGTTCCGCTTCGGCGTGGTGCTGCCCGGCCGCATGGCGGAGGGCGACGGCGCGGTGCTGGTGGCCGGCTCGCGGCCGGAGCTGGGCCAGTGGGACCCGCAGCGCGCCGTGCCCATGAAGCCGGCGCGGGCGGCGGCGGCGCTGTCGGCGCAGGAGCCGGCGCTGTGGCTGGGGGAGGTGCTGCTGCCCGGCGAGGAGGCCGCCAGCCCCTTCTGGTACAAGTTCCTGCGGCGGCAGGGCGGCCGCCTACTCTGGGAAGGTAACGCTGAGCTGCGCTGTCGTGAGGGCCTTTGGGGGCTGGTTAGCTTTGCCATCGGAATTACAGAAAAAAAAAAAAACAACAGGGAAAAGCTCTGTCACGTCTTTTCCAGTCCCTTTGCTGTTTCAGCCCTGCTTACACCGCGCATCTCGCCTGCGTTGTCAAATGCTGAGTAACTTCGGTGTTCAGGTGACGTGAGGCTCCGTGAGCTGGCTTAGTAGGCCTCATTTAAATACTACGCCCAAAATAACACTGCAGAGCTCCCAGTTTGCCTCTTGTCGCTAAGGAAAGGATCAGACCTGGTGAACGAAGGACAGATGACCCGAGAATTCGTGACTTGCATAACATAAAATAGTTTTACAGTCCATGCACAGAAGTGGCACATTATAAAGCTGTTTCTTTTCATCTATTTTAAGGACACATACCGTGCTTTCAAACTTTTATATGGCCATTCTGCCATATAAACTTAAACATGGATACCGTCATAACTACCGCATTTGTTCTGTGAAAATACTGTTTACGTCATGAAGTACTACTTACATCATGTCATAGCAAATGTTTTATTTGTAGTTACAATAAACGGTACATTCTGCCTGTTTTAACCATG
Source organism: Anser cygnoides (assembly GCF_040182565.1). Lineage (NCBI taxonomy): Eukaryota > Metazoa > Chordata > Aves > Anseriformes > Anatidae > Anser > Anser cygnoides. The sequence goes on along the minus strand of NC_089875.1, from coordinate 51,417,779 downwards.
TTTTTCTTTTGCAGACGTGCAGGAAAAGTGAATTTATGAAATAAAAATCTTTGCATCTGTCCAAGGAAGCAGAATTGGGTATTTTTTTTGAAGGTGCTGAGTTCTACATAACATGTCAGTGATATTGGTGTGGAGAAAGTTCTTCGCCACACAGGATATAGAAATAATAATTAAAAAAGAAAAAAGGTGTTCCAGTCTGTAAAGAACCTGTAATTGTAAGGTACAAGTTACTATCCAGTTCATAGTAATGTTCCCTTGGGGTGGTTATCCATACCTGGGAGTGCCTTTAATACGTATAGTAGATTGTCAAAACAGAGTATTCTTATTCCTCAGTAGTACTATTGATCCAGTTTTAGGATTAACCTGTGTGGAATTTTGTGTCATTGTACATGCTCAGCAGTTGCTAGAATGATAGAAGATAAACTGGAATATCATCCAAACGCAGAGGTTTTTTTTAGTTAGTCACTCATATTAACCCCTTTTTCTCCTAAGTTGTTATTTACAAAAAAGAACTATATTTGCCTAAAACCTGAAATCTATTGTTATTCATAGCTCCCATGAAGGGAGTTTAAGAATGCTTTTCTATTTAATAAAATAAAAAAAGTTGCAAGATATTGTTTGTCATTTTTTCTAATGATTTTATTGAGCTATAGTTGAAGAAAGACATCTACTATAAAAAAAAAACAAAACACTTTTTGATAAGTAAATGCTGTGCTTTCTGTTTAGTATGCTATGTGTTCAGAATGAAGATGTGCTTTGGGAGACACTTAGCAGTTACAAAACATCTGCAAGAAAGAAGACCTGGGCATGAGGGATAGAGGAAAGTGCAGAATGACACTTGCTCTAAATTTAAGAGTTGAGGCATTCATGTATAATCAGAGAAACTCTTGACCAGTTATGAACGTCAGAGGTTTACATATTTTGGATGTGAAATAATACAAAACTTGACAAAGTGTTGTATTTAAGAAAATTACTTTCATTTTTTTTATTAATATACTTTGCATAAGAATTCCACTGCAAATTATGCATGTTATTTTTACAACCCTACAGCATATGTTGCATCATATATTTTGAGTATAAGTTTAGCTCATCCTCACAACATTCAGCGTGATGGGGAAACTGAAAAAGACAATGAGGATTTGTTTCCGTGGTCTGGAAGAGTCAAAGTCTTAGGCTTTTGGGTTTTGCCATATGGTCTGATAGGAAGCCTTTGGATCAGGCCTGGGTTGCAGGAGGGTTGCTGGCTTGCCACCCGTGTCTTGGGGGAGCTAGTTTCCCTCTGTAGGAGAATGGGTTGGGAGAGGAGACTTTTGTGCCCCCAGAGTGTCGGATGATACCTCTGCTGGTGCAGACTGTCCCAGGGTGATGACGCTGGTCTGCATCAAGGGCCTCTATAGCTGTTGGGCTCTTCTGTCTCGAATCACGATCCCTGCATGCGCCGTGGTCCAAATAAGGTTTCTTTGGGAATGGTACTTTGCTTACCTGCTGTGAGTCCAGATGAAAGGCCTGAAATTCAGAAGGATTTTGAACTATGCCACAGTATTTGTGGAAAACTGGTTGATGGTAATGAGCCTCAGAATCTGGGAAGAGTTTTACCCATTAAAAAAAGAAAGGAATGTATGTAATATGTTTTTGTTTTGTTTTGTTTTTAAACTATATCCTACATAGCTTTCTGTACTCTGCTTTTGATGTAGATTCTTCAGAACTGGGTTTATGCATCTCTCAGTTTGGAAAGTACAAGTATATTGTGCCTGATGTCAAAACTAAATAAATACAAGATGGAGCTTATGCTTGCATTTATTCTTGTGAGTTTATGCCTGAACACTAACCATGCTTTTTTGTTTGTTTTTTTTTTTTCTTTTTTTCTTTATCTCTGGTCTAAATAAACTATACAAGGTATAGGTACTATGTAAGATACAATGTTCCATAAAAGAACAGACAAAATGCCAAGGGTATGCCCCAAACTGTGTTTTGATATGATCAAATTCAATCTCCTGACACACTTTCACATAAGCATTGGTTTGAGATAGGGGGTGCCTGCTTGAAGCTTTGCAAATGATAGAGTCATGCCAGTTAAAGCTTAGAACCTAGGTTCTAGCAATTTGTGAATGTGAGCAGAGCCTCATTCCTTACCAGAAAAAAGTCAGTTCTGGAGAGAAGAGAAAAGGAAATGTCTTGTTTGAATTCACTTGTAACTGTTGTTCTCTGGGGTTTCTTGGAGGCCCTAAGCAAACAATACAACGCAGTTCAATTTAGAAGCAACTGTGCTGCACAGCCTCTGACTCCCTGTGCTGACCTTCCAATGTTTCCAGCTCATGCAAGCTTGTTAGTTACAGTGTAAGCCCTCTGTTGGATGATGTATGCTTCTCATAATAGTTCAAAAGGACTGGTAAAGTTAGGGTATAATAATATTTTTCATAATATTTTAACAGAACTAGTGGAAATATTAACCAGAACTAAAATTTGCTCCTAACTTTCAAGTATCAAGCACCTGATTGGCTGAAAACATCAGCAATCCTAAGGTACATCAAAACTTTCAACTCAAGTAACAATTAGAGCAGTTTGCACATTTTGCTGTGCATGTGTCCTGGTTTTCTTCTGTAGTTTATATGCAGCCATCCAGGAGTGGCAGCTTTCTGCTTCTCTTTTCTGTATGAGAAAAAGAAACAGGTATGTGACAGTGGGCTCTTATTCTCCGCTGGATGTTAAGAAGAGCTGAGCTTTTCCCCATGTTGCATGAATTGGTTTATCTACTTTTTTCAGTGGTACATCAAGAGCTTTTTGCGTGCAAATAGGAAAAGGAGCTGCTGGGAGCTTTGATCACTGTCCTCCAGGTAACTACATCGTAGCTATGCCTCAGGGATTACTGGGTGCAGGGAGGACGGGGTGCTGTGGCTTCGGGGGGAAGCCTGCGGGTGTGGGTCCCTGCTGTCCCTGTTCACATCTGGCTGCAGGGTGCTGTGCCCAGTCCTGCTTGTAGTGCAGGTCGGACCATCTGGATGAACCAGTTATGTCCCCTGATCCACCAGACTACAGGGATTGTGGCTTTGTTGCCTGTCTTTGACAGCGGCCACTCTCTTTCTAGATAAAGTGTGTCTAAAGAACATTTTGCCCTTAGATCTTCCTGGCTGGATCTGCCCGCCCAGAGCTTGGTGCTGCAGGGGCTGAATTAGCTGCACTAGGGTAAGTGAGGCCTGCAACGCTGCATCTGAGCTGTGCAGAGCCGGAGAAGATAGGGGCTATTGGTATTTTCCTGGAAATGGCAGAGTTCTTCATGGCAGCTGTTCTTAAAGTTTAGTCCAGCTGCATACAAAAGCAGGGTGAGCAACTTCTTTTTTTTTTTTTTAATAGGTGTTAATTCATTTTTAATGTGGCAACCGAAACCAATCTTACCTCTTGGCCTTGACTGTGTAGAACGAGAATACTTGCTGATTTTAACGGGGTGATGTTTTAAAGGCAGCAAGGGAAGTTAATACCTAGTTGCCATTCACGTTCAAGAGACTGTAACAGAATAAAAAAAAATTAGGGCAAAACTGTAGTGGGATAAGGCACCATAAAACTTTGAGGTAATTCTAGAGAAGTACAATTTAATGCAACATTATTTTTCTGTAACTGACATGCACCTCTTTTTCTTTCTTTCCCAAAGCTAATCTGCAGATCCACAAATTACACAGAATTTCTATTACCGAACAAACAAAAACACAAAATGAGAGGATAACATTTCTTCAGTCTTTTTAAAAGAACTATTTTATGTAGCATTATTCCCACTGGGTGTCGCCATTTTACTTGTGTATAGCCAGCAACTGCTTAGCTTCATGCAACTGCTTACAAATTTCATCAGTATTTAGCGTAATCTGTTCCGCTTTTGAAAATAATATAGGGTTTTACTTCCCCACCCCAACCTCATTTTTAAGTAGGTAATGTCTGGGAAGGAACATAAAGTGCAATTGGGTTTTGATAGCTGAATAATTATGTATAATATGCTTTTTGTTCATGCAAGGCTATTGCTTCCTGAACAATGCTAGATCCCCTAGCACCTTTTAGGTGTGAGGAAATTTGTTATGAGTAAAAGAGAATAATTTTGGAATCTACTACTCAATCCCTCTTTAATGAATGGAGAGGAGTACAATAGCTCCTGTTATTTTGTTATTCAACCCTTTCAAGACATACTTATCGTGGATTACAATCATCATAAATGATTGGTAACAAGTTTTTTGTTCCATCCTATCTGTATGTCAGCATTAATCAACTTGTACTGAGCAGACGTATGAAACAATGCAGAGTTGCCCAAGAAAGTGCAAAATTAAAAGAATAAAAATAAGTATGCGCACATGCATTTCTCTGGATTTGGCAGCTATGTGTAATTTACTACCCACAGGAATAATCAGGGGCCAGCTTTGGCTGCCGTGAAAGGCTGATAAACATTTGTGCTTATAGTGATGAAGTTACAATAAATGTATCATTTAACAAATGCCTTATTTACCATTATTGCCATCATCCACTTCACCCCCTGCCCTCACTCCCAAGGGACAGCAGCATGCAATATGGGTCAAGAATTTATTTTCAATGGTGAGAAACATCGAGCAGTAATAACTAACTGGCATGAGCCTTTGGTTAAGATTTTGCCATGGCTACTATCCTGATGTAGCTTTTTTCCTGCCTATAGTTAAGTGATCTTTTCTGGTATGGTCAAAAGTAACAATTGGTAATATACAGTACAATGCTGTATAGAGTTTTGAAGCAGTAAGACTGTGTTACATTATGCATTTTATTATCAGGCATTTTTCTATCATCTGCATTTTCTTTATACTTATTTCCACCATCTGTCTAAGAAGAACCTTTGTTTTCGTGAGCTGAATTCCCTTTGAGTTGCTTTTCTCTGGCTTAATCTACATCTGACTGGACATTTGGCTAAAAATTATTACTATAGTAGCAGCTCCCACTGAGAAACACCTGTGCCTAAGCAGACCTAGAGAGAGAAATAAAGCAGGTGTTTTTGTGAGTTGCCTTTGAAAATTCCTATTTTCTCATCTATGGTTTTTAAAAAAAAAAAAGGCCTTGTTGATTAGCAGCTGAAGAGGGCTTTCTTGTAAACCATTTACTTCTAATTCTGGCATAATTAAAATCTATGAAAAGAATGCTTTTAGAATTAGACTAATAGGCTAAAAAATCGTGAATTCAGTCTGGATTTTAATAGATTTAGAACTTATTTCCCAGGTTATGCATATTAGTCCTACAACACTACAACATGAGAAGTTGTAGCAGTCTCCTTTAAATCTGACAAGATTAATGTGCAATGAAATAGTCTTTTGCTTTTTGGATATTTCTTTGGGTCTAGCAAATGCAAGGAAACTTTTCTGGAAATCAAACCAGTCATGAACAAGAAGTTAGTGAACTAAGTGTGGCAAGTTAACAATTTTGTCTCAACTATTTAAGTAATTATTTAAATAATTCAATAAATTTGCCTACTGTTTTCTGAATCTAACGGGAAGGCAGTTTATTGACAGCAGAAAAAAACAGTAAATGGCAGGGTAAGTGTACTTTTATCAAGCCTGCAAGTAAGGATTACTACATGACATACAGAATTCAAATGTGTTATTTGGCAGTATTTGTCAGAGAGGTAAAAACAAAGGCCAGCTGTGCAGGAGCTTTGTTTAGACTTTGGAAAGGTGGGACTCCCGTCTAAGGGTCTGTGGCAGCCTCCGAATGCCAGAATACGTGACCTAGTGAGGGAAATTTCTGCCTCCCACATCTCTGTTTTTTAACAATCAATGGCAATTCAGTCTTGGTGGGATTGAGACACGTCTTATTTCCAGACATGAAAGATTGAATTTCATTCTAACAGGCATCAGGGAGGCTTTCATGACAGTCTGATGTAAAGGGTAAGTAAATTTGAGTATTTTAAGTGTAGTGGTGGAAGTCCAGTTACAACCATATCTGATAATAACACCTTGAAGAACCACATTCAGATAACTATAGGAATCAGGTCCAAACCAGAACTTGAGGACTTTCTCTATTGTAATGTAGGCATGAAAGATAAAGAAGCTAGTGCATACTTAGGCTTTTAATTTCTTCATTTCAGAGGGTTTTTATAAGTATCCTTTAGTTCCTGTTCTTTTTTTTTTAAAAAAAATCTTTTATTCCTTTATTCCATTTCCTTATCCTCAGAATGTTCATAGAGCTTATGATGTTATTAAACTCTTCCAGGGGAATTTCTAAGTGTGGTCTCAAGATATTCATTTACCTTGTTTAAAGGACCTAGTTTAATATTTCAAATTATTTCAATTGTGCCAAAATGAGTCTGTGTGTTGGCAGACTGTTGGATCATATTTTTTTAATCTCTGTGGTACAACTGTAGTAAAACAGTATCTGAAGGTTCTTCTTTGTATTCTGTTACTGTATGTGGTTAGTTCAAATCTCAGAAGATCCTCTTCTGGTCCCTGTTGATCTTCTTCTAGTCCTTGATCTTTGGACATATTTTTCTTACGTATATGTTCATCTGTTTTTCCTTTGTTTTATTCTTGTCTTAGTCTTTTGCCAGTCCCATTTTTCAGTTATGTGAAGGTCTTTGGTTTTAATCTTTGTTTTTTCCTTTGTACAGCCAGCTTCCTTAGTATGCCACTTTGATCATCCTTCATATGCATTAAACTAGGAGCCATATGTGCAGTCATGCAGATTTTGAAAGAGCACTCTGTAAAGCTTGAACTGTAGGCATGACTGCTGATTCCTTTGTTCTTGAGCAATTCCCTAGATCAGTGGACTCCACTGGGGAAGTATCAGCAGTAGAAAGAGCAACAAGTAGGTTACAAAAGCAGTGGGATTTGTTAATTTAACCTCTAGAAACTTATTTTTCATTTCTCTGTCAGATAAGCATTTTTGCTCTGAGTGTCACAAATATAGAATTTAAACAAAATCATTCTGGACCTTATTGAAGGAAAAGGATGCTACCCTATCATTTAAACTGGGTCCTGTATCTTCTAATAAACTGTTCCAAATTCTCCATGTACTTTAATTAGGAAACTCCACACAATCATTTAACAAGAGGATTGGTACTGTTCAGATGTTTAACTCACTGCTTTTCATAACTAAATTATATGTGTCTTCAAATGATCTGCATACTTGCCTTCCCAAAATAAACAAATAAACTATTTTTTTGCCACTTGGAAAAAAATCAATAAAAACAAGATTAAGAAAAATATTAATTTAGAAGTGGCTTGGGCTATAAAAGCATGCCCTTCCTGTTGTGTGTTGTCCTTTCTCAAAGTGCGTATGTGCTTGCTTGCTTTTCCCCAAAGATGAACAGTAGAAAATGGATTTTACGTTCTTTTTTTTTTTTTTTTTTGCTTTACTACTGTATCCTGGAAAGATGAAATGCCATTAAAATTCTCCCAAATATTTGAAGATCCATAATGGTTTCTTGACTTCAAAAATTGAAATTCCTCTCAAATAATTGTTTATATCATGTAAAAAGTGCCTGTAAGCCTACCCAGTGGTCTGGTGCTGTGTGCTTTGAGCAACGTGTGAGAAAATGGCATTTAGTTCTGAGACCTGTGCCCTTCTCTTGTAAATGCTGCTGAGGGGATGCATAGCTACTTTGCCTGAGCAGAACATTTAAATGAGAGCTGTGATGAATTCCTGCTCTTGGAGACTGATCGAATCGTGGGGAGTTTATTCAAAGTAACTCGGTCGTTGTACAATGTTTGCTTAAGCTTGGAGAGACTAGCCAGTGTAAGGGGACTGATGTATTTATGCACCAAAGGGTTCCTTTTGGTGAGAGCTTGCCTTGCATCTCACATAGGGATTTTGCAGTATGCCCTTATGCTCAGCTTTAAGCTGCTTCCCTCCAAATGGAGTGAAGTCTAGAATGCCCAGCTTGTAACTGGGATGCAAAGTCCTCCATATGCTCAATTTCCACACTGGACTGGCCAGTGGTGCAGGCCTTATTGCTGGTAAAGATGTGATATGCCCCTGCGGTCCTGGAAGCATATTGGATTGCAGCAAATTTAGAGCTTCAGGTACAGAGATTAAATCTCAGCACTAGACCTTCAGTTTTGGTAACTTAGTTTATGAAATGCTTTGTGTATTTGAGAAACAAGTAAATAATACATTGTGCTGAGCATAACATTTCCGTGTGGAATGCTGCTGACCGACTTAGTGAGGTCACTTAGAAGATCCAGTGGGGATCCAAGCCCAAGTGGAGTGGGAGGTTGGTGTGGATATGAGCAGCTTCAGCCGTAAGGAGACATGTCTGGACTCTGCACACATGCAGTCTCGTGGCACTTCTTTCTGCCCTGGACACTTTTCTTTCTGGTGCTTGAGCAGAAGGTAAGAAATTAGAAAGGGCACCAAGACATTTCCAATGCACTGAGAAGCCTTGGATTCTGCTGAGCTTGCTCCTACTGCCTTCATCATGGTCTGTTTCCTCCCAGACTAACCAACCATAGCACTCAGACAGCCCTGGACTAGAGGGAGAGGGATGAGGTGATGTTCTTTCATTTGCAGTGCTGCTGGTCACTGCCTGTAGCTAGTACCCTGCCCAACTCGCTCTGCTAGGCATGAGAAAGTCCCCTGCTTCAATGATTCAAATCCAGAAAATAATTTGCTTGGCCTATAATGGCAAGGAAGGGGAGAGTAATTGTTTCACATAGTGTACCAAATTTTCATCCTGCCTCTGACAGCTGTTTTGTTCTTGGCACAAACTCTTCCTGTGCTTCTGAGAAGTCTTGAGCTGGGTCTTTGGAGTCAGAGACATGGAGTCAAGGAACTCTACCACAAATTAGGTGCAAGGAGCTTGCTCCATCAGGGGCTAAGGTGCCACTAAGGCATGATTGCCTGGATGTACTAAGCGTACGTCCATGAGGTTGCATCATGAGGTTGATGCAAAGGGAACTCACGAGGAAGGGTTTATAAAGATAGGGTTAGAAAAGAAAGAGCTGAAGATTGCCTAGTTAATGATTTCTGCTCATGCCCCAAGCGGTGCCCATTTTTGTAGCTGTATGTGCTCTGCAAATATATAGCAGAAAATTTAAGTGATCCTATTTGTTTTCTATTTAAAACATTGTTTATGATCAGTTAACTTAAATAAAAGCTGGTTTAATTGGCTGACTTTTATTTTTGTATAAAATGACTCTGAAAGATAAAAGTTAAGAAAATTCATTCTTTAGCTGTTTTATAGCAGCTCTAAATTATAGATGAGTTCTGCATTAGTCCTGCAAACTTGTCATGTGGCTCTACATCTAAAACTGTTTCCTTGCATTGTTATTTTATAGCAACCAAAAAAAAATATAGTTTTCCTGTGACAAACTCTGCTAGAAGAAGCATGATGTAAACTGATACAACTGTTTTCACTTAAAAAAATAATAATAAAAGTTTCTATAATGCATCTTGTGAAGCAAGTGGTGGCAGGAAGCACTTGTGTGGGAAGATATTATCAGGGAAGTAGGATCTTTTGGATATTACCTGGGTAGTGAAATCATGATCATTTGTGGTAAATGCCTTCATTTATAACTCTTGCAAGAGACTAAGAACTCTTAGCATTCAGTATCCTAAACAATTCAGTATGATCATTTTTTTCCTTCTTCATAGCAGTATTTTTTAGATATGATAGCCCTCTTCCCTTTGTCTCTGAAATCATTTCACTCTATTTGTTTTTGTATTCATATACATTCTGTTGCACAGACATCATATTTCAATAAGAGGGGTGTTAATTCATAGACCAGTATATAATATAAGGAGAAGTAAAGAGCTGTGTAATTCTCATGAAAAATGTTATGAATGCAAGCTGTTATTGTTTACTTGAGTATTAAAATGAAAACGGAAACATTGGGATGCTCATTTGACTGTAGGCCACAGCAGGAATGTGAGGTTGAGTGGTTCAGAAAAATCAACAGTGATAAATAACAGTTAGAGGAGGAAGCTTTTAAGAATGAGATTTGACAAAACCTGTTTGAGGGAACAAATGAAGCAAATGCCTAGTGGCAATTTACTTTTGGCCTCACTTGTGTGCATGTTGTAGGCTAGATAAGGAAATGAGTGATGGTGGAGATGTAAAGATTACAAGGCGAGGAGGTTACTGCTATTTAAGAGAACAGATGATAGTGAAGAAAGGGAAAAAAAAAGAGCTAATAGTTAAAGCTGAGGGAGTACGATGGAGAGTAGAACTGGCGGATGGCAGAAGTACATTCACCTCAAGCAGAAGCAGCTGGAAATGGGCAAATACAAGGTATGGAGCGGTGCAGTTGTGATCGCAAGCATGAAGCTTCAGACTTGCTTGTCTTGTAGGACCTACTAGCACCTTGGGGAAAAGAGAAATTAAGCAGGAGGGAGAGAACATGGTTTGATTGCAAAAGGTGATGCAGAAACCTTGGTGGAAGAGGAGGAACAAGTGCGAGCAATGCACGGGGAGGATACCCCATGGGGCTGGCAGCCTGTGCCCACCCCAGCTAGGAGCAGGGCACCTGGGGACAGGTCAGGCAACAATGTGAGCCTGCGGGTGGGTGAGGGTCAGGATCAGACCCAGCCTTGTGATGGCTGGGCAGGGCCGTGGTGATGTGCATTGCTACAGCTGTCAGAGTATAAAGCAGGGAAGGCAAGGTGTATTATTTGTGGCTGTAAAGATTTTGTTGAATGCATGAAGTCAGTTAAGTGGTGTAAACATCCATAGGTTTTGTTGCACTGTTGTATTTGTTGAAGTAAACCACTTTCTTCAAATACAGTTTAAACATGGTAAAGAATGTGTAAGCAATTAGAAATGTAAGATAAAAATAAAGTGATAAGACTGCTTGTTTCAGGAGCTATATACTGATACCGCTCACTTTATTTATCAAAAGTTGTGCCATACCATTGCATATGATACATAATGGCTCAGCACTATCGAAAGAGAAACTAGTTTTCCGTCTCGTATTTTCTTTTTCTTTTTGGTAAATAATAATATTCACAATTATGGTAAAATGTGCTGTGTTTCATCTGGCAATAAGGAGTTTGTTTCAGCTTTACTATTAAATATTAGTCTTATTCTCTAATCATTGCATTTCAAATCTCCTAAAATGCTGTTCTCTGGGAAATTTTCCCTAAATGCAATGCTTGGAAGCTGGTCATGCATTTATGTGCAGTGTGAAATCAAAGACATTCCTTCAGGCATCATTTTACTCAGAAATGTTCTAACATTATTTATAATGTATAAATGTAACAGGTTTACATTAAAAGCAAGCCATAGACTAGGTCACTTCTGATCTGCACAATAATTCCTGCATAGCAATTAGTATTACAACAAGTTTGTAAAAACAGAGGAGGAAGAATATTCATGTACTGAGTTTTTGGAGGCTAGATAACCTTTCCGTTACTGACATAACCCTGTTCACTTCAAACTGCTCACTCTGGCATGGTATTAAAAATTGGTTGCCTGTAATAAAGCTCAAACTATTGATATAAGAGAAGTTGAAGGTGTAATGGATATTAGGTAGTGCATAGCTGTAACAAAAGTTTCTTACTTTACACAAGGCCACGTAAGGCAAGAGTGCTTGCTCAGTATTGCAGATGTACCAGTCTCTCTCAGGGTCACTTTGGACAATTTTCCTGTGTGCGAAGAGACTTTGTAAGTGTGACATATGCATCTAAAGAGCACAAAGCAATCTTTTATTGGTTAACAAACATAAAAGGCAGGATGTAATGAGCTCCTAGGCTAGGTATTAGTATGCTGTCAATCCCCAGTACGACACTTGAAGAGCCTTTGCTGGCCAGATAGTTGCAGATCAGATGGAGGAGAGCCAGTCTTCACTGCTCCTTCAAACAAGTCTTCATTGCTGCTGGGTTGCTGTTTTTCACCTGCTTACTTTGCCTCTTTGGGGTTTTATGTCATTCCACATTGGTGTTTTTCCTCTTGAATCCCTGGCTGGTAATTCCAGCATCAACAGCCCTACCTTTGCTTGCAGTTGTATCTTTCTTGTCTCGCATGGCTGTACTCTATACTTTCTCCAAGGTCTGTCTCATAGCTTAGCAATTTCCTTAGAAGTCTGAGGCAAGGTTAAGCAGCTGTGCCTTGGATCATGGAAAGCTGAACCCCGGAGAGGGAGGTCACACAGCACAAACATTAAACACTGAGGTCAAATATTATCAGACATCAAATGAGGAATTTAAATTAAATTAATTATTCTTGGAATTGCAAGTGCCATGGTTCATGATTTGGGATACTTATACAGATTTAATGTTTCTTTAAATCATTTGCAACAAGTGATTGAAATGCTGTACATTTTTTTTTGGGGGGGGGGGGAGGGGGCAGTGCTGCTCTTCCAGTTATTTCAGGTGCTAAGCATATGCTCTAGAAATATAGTCTAAACAGGTAGCAAACACCACTCCTTGCCTTAAATACTCAGTTTACAGCACCTGCAGATGATTTGGAAGATTTTCTGGATACGCAGACTGCAGTTGTCCTTTCTTCTGTTCTAGGTAATGGGCCCCATCATGATCGAAGTTGTGTTTACGATGAGAGCAACGTAGTCGATGGAGTTTACTGCCTCCCAATAACACACTGGATTGAAGTCTCTGGACATACTGATGAGATGAAACATACAACTGACTTCTATTTTAATATTGCAGGACATCAGGCTATCCATTACTCCAGGTAAAACACAAGTCCATGCCTTGGCCAGTGTCACATATTCAAACAGAAAATCAGTATGATATCAGCAAACTTTGAATTAGAAGTGGCGAATGGCAATACGCATGCAAAAGTTCCCCAGAAAAGCTGAACAAAGATTAAACACCTCTTTGCAATTAAATGTCTTTTTTTTTTTCTTCTCGATAATAAGGAGAGTTTTGAAGTTCAAGGATACCTGCATTCTATGAAAAGCTGTGTTAGTTGCATCACATATGAAAATGCTTATCAGTAATTTATGGATAAAATTATGAGGAACTCTTATTTTCAAGTGTTTGTCAATATGCATCTATACACAAGTATACCCAATATATTTGTGTTTGGGATTATTTTAATGAAGTACATAATTTGGGGAAACAAAAAGAATATATTCCTGGACCAGAACTTTAGGGCATTGTGTTATTGCTTATTTGTGGAAGCAATGGCAATTAGTGACAGTTCTTATAGATGACTTCTGCTTCTTAAACATAATGAATGCATTCCCTTTTTTTTTTTAAAAAAAAAAGAAAAGAAAAGAAAAGAAAAAAGGTAAAATTTAATTAAGTCTTAAAATGCATTTACTTCTCTGGGGTTCTGTTGAGTCTAACTGATTCCTGCTGCTTTTTGTGTCTGGAATGCCTCTGTAAACTTGGGTTCCTGTAATTGTAGCTCATCTTTGTAGTGCTTGGTTCAAGAAGTGCTACTAGAGCCACAGCTGCTTTGTGAAGGAAAGCAGAATGAGAAGATACAGATACCTCCAAAGCCTGCACTGAAAATGAGTCTGACTGAATTAGGAACCAGTAAGACTTAAAGTGAAGATGGTATGCATCTTTCAGGGCTGTACATAAAGCAGAGGCTGTGTTTAGAGCAGCAGGCTTGGCACTGGTGGCTAACTGTGCACTGAGGACTTGGGGACTATTTGTAACTTTGCCCTTGTCTCCAGCTGTGGATGTGACAATAAGTTTGTTGATTGATAATGGTTACATCAATACTGGCAACCCTGATATGCCACGTGCAGCTGATGTTGCTTACAGAACAGTTAATGATCCTAAAAGAATATTTATTTTTTGAAAAAAAAAAAAATCAGATGTTTATACTTTCATTGGGTCTTAGCATTCCTTTGTGTGAATTTCTCCAGATTACCCTTTCGGCTACTCCAGCCTCACTCTTGTCTCCTTCTTCTACTGTTTTATCTGAACCCTTATGCAGTGTAGGAAACAGAATTGTTTTTTTCTCATGAGAGTTGCACTGTATGACAGAAAGATTTTCTTTTCTTGGTGTCTTCTGGAATATTACAGGTTCATAAATAGTGTCAGGCATATGTGGGTATTCATGTGACTTGGTACCATTTCCCAGAGACTTCCTCAAGCTATATAATACTCCTGACAGATTGTTATCTGTATCTTAAGCATCCATTTCCAGCGTCCTATCAGAGAAAAGATCTTGTTTCCTCCAAAGCAGAAACTTGTCAATCCCAAATAATCTTCACTTGGCAGAGGAAGTTTGTGAGAAAGAGGAACAGCTGTCAGAAAGAGAATATTTAAACACCAAAGGCTAACTTATCTTTCTTTCCAGCGGCAGCAGTGATCCATTTAATACTGCCTTATCTGCATGACTATATGTTTCCAAGATGAGGTAAAAAGCTGCAGATTCTACTAAAGAATATTTGGATAAAATTTTCTGTGTTGCGTAGTCAATTCCAGATGAGGATCTCCTCTGTTCCCATCTCTCATACCTTCACTGCAAGGAAGCCTTATATGCACATCTTCAGTAATTCTTATCTCATTTTTTGAAGCTGTATTAAGTGAGCATGCCCCGTAACAGTGCTGTCATGTAATTATTAATACTTTGAAGATATGCACCCTTAAATGATTTTTCAGTTGTTAACAGCTGGGGGCAGATTCACCCTTCCACTGGTTATTAACAAAGCAGCCCAAAGCTACTGGCTAGTTGAGATTTCTTTTTCTTTTTTTTTTCTTTTTTTTTTCAGTTAAAGTGAGCTAATGAAAATGCGTTATTTTTTATGGATTTATTGATTTGGAAGACTACTGTGGACATTAGTATCAACAAAAACAAAAACAAACCAAAAAACCCCAACAACACACAAACAAGCAAAAGCTAAGAAGCAGTCCCTCTGTCTTTACAGCTGAAAGCTTAGTTTATGGTCTGGTCTAGTTCCCCAGCTGAGATTACATTTGCCCATGTTGTAAAGCAGCGGTACCACAGGGAGCTTTAGGAGCACGGATTCTGAGTACTGCCGCTAGTTGTAAGAGCTGCAAAGAACAGTGGCACCTGGAAAGAAGTTATTTATTGGGGAAAACCTGTGATGTGCCTGTTCTCTACATTGGTGCTGATCTGTTACAGTTAATAGGATTGCCATGTGCAAATCGGCTAGAGAGGAAAGATTTTCTCTGACAAAATGGCCTCCCACGTGAGCTGGTGAAATGATTTAACTTGTCATCTGTCTAATCACAATGATTAAAAGCAGTTGCTGCTGTTAACTGTTTCTTTTTAAAACATGTGCTTAAATTTTAAATGGGTTGTAGTGGTATGCGATGTTGCCAAAAGTCGTTCTGAATAATTTTGAGGATGACAGTGATGCTTTGAGGAATCATGTGTTTTTTTGTTTGTTTGTTTTTTATTCAGTGTATATGTATTCATTCATAAATCAGTGAACTTTTTAGACTTACAGGTTGCAGAATATGTGGTGCATTTTTTAACCATACTAGGATTTTAATTATTTTTTAAGTGTGAAATGGAGTTCACCTGCAGCTAGAGTCATGACTGATACTTCTGTAATATTAGTGTTCACTATTTTTTTTTTGGAAATGTAGTGACACACATCGCTTAAATCTGATTCAGAAAAAGAAAAAAAAAACAGTCCATTTCTCTTTTGTGTCAGGTATTACTGTAATAAGATGCCTTAAATTGCAGAAGAGTTCATTTAGGACACAGCAATTTTCCAAAGCAAAGAAGAGTTATTTCATCTTTTCAGTGAGAATATGGTTTCAGAAAGTCTGTAAATGTGGGTCACTTTAACTCTGTATCAGTTCCATTTGTGAAAGGTGGAACATCATAATTCAAAAGTGTTAGCTGACTTAATATTTATTAATATTCTTCTGCAGTTCTCAGATGAACAGCTCTGTGTAAGGATAAAGAGGGAGTGACACCTGAAATTTCAAAATCCTTAAATAATATGTTGGAGACAGTGATGCTTGATGATAGAATTAGGTAATAGAGGAGCACATATCACTGAGAGCACTGAGTTACAGTTTTCTATTTTCAGACTGTTGTTAGGTCCCCAGATCCATATTTACCACCCTCCCACCTCTGGGAATTACTACAGACAAAAGAAAGGTCAGCATTTATCAGCAGAATACTGCTTTAATGCCTCAAGAAGGTAAACAAGAAGCATCTGGATTTCGCCTTGGGTTATACCTCATTCACTTGCATATCTAAATTGAGATTCTAGTGCAGATCAGGGGTACACATTTTATGTGGCTCTCCTGGCCATCCCCACTTTCCACAGTTTATTTCTTATTGCAGAGCAGTCTAAGAGTGAACAATCCTTTTAGTGAATTTGAGTGATATCTTGTCAGATAAAGCTAAACTACAGTTTAGTAATTCTCCTGTGAAGAAATGAGCGTTTACTTGATTGATATGAATCTTTAGTTTGGGTGGAAGACAAGAATCTGGTTGGGTATGTTTTGCTTGAGGCTCACTGGAGAAAAGAAAACTTCATTTAACTTAACTGGATTGCATTTATTGCTGTTTGAGTGTTGCAACAATGTTGGTATTGATGAATTTAAAGGTATACTTAAAAGACATTTGTGGTAGGGCTGGGTTTGAGGCTAAGTACTAACTTTGGATGTCTATATAGCGCAGTTCAACTCACTGGTGACTAGGTGTCTGCTTTAGAGTGAATTGAAGGACTGAATAGATCTCCAAACTACACTGACTATGCTGATGAGGTCTTTATTGATTTATAATGATACTTTAAACATCCGATTCTCATGTCCTGTTGCTTGAAATTTGATGTCTAGTGTTATTTGAGATGATCTGGAGTTTACTGTCTGGCCTTCAGCTGCTGCACTACAGGAACACAGTTCACGATAGCTCTTTGGTTATATCTGTGAGGCCCACACAGATGATCCAGATGCTCTAGGACATCTCAGATCTTAGGAAAGCTGTAATTAGGCAATGCTGTTTCTGAAAACACCCACATTTGTAGATACTCAGGGCTAAGTGTCGTCGTCTTGATATTGTACCCCAACTCTAGCCTACATTAATGAATAATGTCCATCTCAGTTCAGTATGAAGTCAGAATTACCTTTGAATTTTGCAACTGGAAAAATACAAGAGAGAGCTTTTATTTGTTTTTACTCTTTAACTGGAGAAGAGTTTCATTTCTGGTTTAACTGTTTTTTAATTCATTCAAAAAATAAAATACCCTTCTGTTTTAAGTGTCATTCTAAAGCAATTTTTTTAATTACTGAACTTTATATATACATATATAGAAGCTTTAAAGAGGAAGCTGTCATTCAAGAAAGAGAAAAAAAAAAACAACTAGAGCTCAGTGAACTATTCTACTGTAGTAGAAAGCTGAACTAATACTTTATGCCTACATTCAGAATTAAGAGAAGAGGTGATGATATCTACTGAGATTACCACAATTAACATTAAAAGCTGAGAGCTAGCTGTGCCTAGTGAAGGCTTGTGGTAACAATATTAGAGAAAAGAATAAGAACTAATGAGTTCCAGATCAAAAGTCTTCTGTTGTATTCTAGTAAAATAATCTTGATTAAAAATACTTAACATCAATAGGAGTTTGCCCTTTGATTTCAGTACTTGGGGCTCTAACTGTAAAGTTATCTGGCCTTTTTATACCTTAAATTATGATAATATTCTAAGCCACATTTTGTGATATGTTTACCCCATAAACTAGGACATTTAACCATTTGTTTGAATTTGTTTTCATTATACCGAGCTATAACATAGTTTAAATTAGATCCACTCTTTATTTAGCAATAGAATAATCTTTTATATAATGTTTTAAAAATTATTATTATTATTTTGTCTCATATTTATCATCCTTTTTTTTTTCATCACTCTCAAGTGGAGCTGTGAAATGCCTTTACTAGTCTCTGATGTGAAGAAAGCAGGTTTCAAATCAGTGTAAAAAGTGACTTTTAAGTAATTTTACATCCAAGTTCTTGAAAAATCGGAATGTATATGGTGGGATACCATCTGAGGGATTAAGAGCAAGAGTGAGAAGAGAACCATATTGTGAGCTCAGAACTTTATCAATTTTTAAAGTCCTTATTGGTTTACATTTAATTTATCACTGTAGTGGGTAACAAATGCATTTTTCTTCCACATTTGCTGGCGATGCAAAAAAAATCGCAAACTTTGTCCTTTCATGAACTCCCCACGTGGAGCCTTCCCCAGCAGTCTCTGTAAACTTGAAATCTGATTCTGTTTTTCCAAGTTTTGAGATTTTGCAAGAACAGAATGGCACTTGGCTGTGTAATCTAAGCCAGGCTAGCAGACAAACCTAAAAACCAGGCTCGCTACAAAACTAAATCCCATGAACTGTGCACAGAAATAGTTAGGATATGTTGTTAGGGAAGTCACAAACTGTGGAACCTTTGTAATGCCGTCCGTAATCTGGATTGAGGGAACTCACATTTTGGTCTTTCATTTTTTTCTTCTTTTTTTTTTTTCTTCTTCTTTTTCTGAGCATTAGCAAGCATCTGTTGTCGACATAGCTCCGATTCCCTCACTGTGACCTACCACCTGAGCATTAAAGAGAAGGTTGAGATGGATGGGAACTCCTGGATCTCAGTTGTTCATTACTAAGCACATTTCTTGTGAGTGTCATAGTAACAAAATCTGGCATTACAACAGGTGATGCAAATTTGCCAGAAGAAAAAATCACGGAGCTTTTACATTAAAAACTTTTACATGACGGTCATCAATGTCTGAATTCCCATTATTGTGTCTAGCTACAGTAAATTCTCTGTTAACTCTAGTGAGTAGCTACTACCCAACATGCCGTCAGATTTATGGTGTACTGCAGTGTCTGAGGGACATGAAATATTGTCTAGACATTGAGATGACACTGTTGAAGTAATGACTGATAAATGGTAAATCATCAATGTAAACATGATAAAATTGTGGGAGGAAATGATTTTGGCAGCAAATGAGACTGAAAACTAGCAAACTTGTGAACTAATAATGTCAGCTACTTTTAAAATGTCAGGCTTTGTTAATATTCAACAACTATTCTGAGTGTTCCTATAAAGCTACAGTGTATGTTGTCAGCATTATCGATAAATTAATATTTTTGAACTTTTTTACATTGCTCTAGGTTATGAAACAATTAGAATAATTCTTGATAGCACAACAAGGGCACATCACACTGATATGTGGATTTCACTTCTGGTGAAAACCGAAGTATTTCTAATCATTCACAGAATATTTTCACAGTTCAGAAATACTGAATCCCCCGAGTTAATGTCTGTCACTCATCTGTACTAGAAAAAAATGTCTTCCATAGCACTTTCATTGCACCTTGTTTGTCTTCTTTTTCTCAGCTCTGATATACTTCTCCTTATGAGAGTAAGCAAGTTTATGAAGTTCTTACCATTTCTGATTCCTGCAAAGAAACATAAAGGAACTAAACCTTTTGGATGTTACACATGTGAAAAAGTTTTTTTTCCTTTTTTTCCTTTTTTTCTCCTAATCATATTCTGAATCACATTCAGAAATAATGTCAAGGTCCTTTAAAGTTCCACATGACTAAGCCAAGAAAGAACCAGTTGGCTTCCCTAAACTTTGGTGGCTAGCAAGGTGCTATGAATATGCAATAGTTTCTTGATAGTATTGCTAGAAACCTTAAGAGTAAGGCCCTGTAGGCACAGGAGAGCTTTTGCAGAACTAAAGCTCTTAATGTAGTTTCATCTCAGAAGATAATATAATTTTGTCTGTCACAGGGTTAGGATGAGGTTTACGAGGTCTGTGCAGTGCCACTGTCAGCATGGGCATGGCAGAAACAGAAAGAACAAGACCACCGTATTGATTCTGATGCTTGTAATTCCACATCAGCACAAAGCTCTGAAGGGCAGCAATTGTTAGATGTGACATTTCTCTGGAAAACAAATAATTTTTAAATACAGAACTTGAGCATGGCGCAACGTACTTCTAAGCAGCTAGGTGAATGTGGCAAAATTTCAGAATTTTTAAAAATCGTATTTATCACCAGCACCAAGAATTACCCTGATCATATTAAACAATATGTTTGATATGCTGTGTACAGAAATACCCGGTAGCAAGTCTATACCTGAGTGTTGTGACATGGCAAGGGGAGAGGAAGCTGCAAAGAGCACTTACTATTTCATGGAAGCAAATGTTTTTTCTCCATGTGCTAAGAACCTATGGCTTGCAGGGTGCTTAAGAAAGAAACCAGGAATGAAGGTTCAACTCAAAAGAGCCATAGTAATTTAACTGCATAATTTCCAAACAAGGAGTGTGCAACAGTACACTAAAGCGAGCTTAGTGTGCTGCTTTGATAGTCTCGTGAGTTTTATCTGGATTTTTCTTTTCCATTCTACCTTTCATATGTGGTATTTGGAACTGGCACTTCATTGAGAATTATTTATTTGGATGGGGTGACTGTTCAGAAATGAGTGTTTTGTTAATAAAATGGCAGCAAGCAGAGCCTGGCTGTTGATGGCTAGATGAATGTTTTTCATCAGCTGGCTGGTATTTGGTAATATTTTCTTAAAACTACTGTTGCTCTTTAAAATGGATCTTTTCATAGCTGTGTCACTACACAAAATGATTTCCTTACCTTGTAAGAAAAATTCACAATTCTGTGTTATTATGGGAGCAAAAGCCAGAAGGAATACTGGGAACCCTGCATGAAAAAAAAATCCTGAGGAGTAAACATACTTATTTGTTCTGTTTTTTCTCTGTGGGAAAGAACAGACAAATGTTGATAGTCTAGTAAGTATGAATTTTATGTGGAGTATCACTGTTAGGAAGCAAAAGCTATTGCTGATCCTAATTTCTCTTTCCGAGCCTACCTGTCTTTTGCCTGTATTTCTTCTGAACGTCTTCAGCCTTTTCTCCTGCCTCTTTGCTCTTTAACATTCAGGTGGTCAGCAAGAGAATAAAGTTCTGCCTCTATTGGAAAGCAATTTGCTGGTGGTGCCGGCTGTGAATAAAATTGCCTGAGATGGTGAAATCCTGCTCCATTTAGCTCACAGCTTGGGGCCATGAGGAAGGGAGGCAGCACAGCTTTTTCACCAAAGAGGATGTTTCAGTGGTCTTGCAGATATTTATTGCTTGTTATCTTTTACATATGTTTATCAGGTGCTCTATAATGGCTGGCATTTCTTAATATAGTTTACCTCTTGATAGTGGAAATGCTTTTTCAAGACCAGATATTGTGCACTCAGTCTTCTTGCTATCTACCAGGAGGGAGGGAATTCAGATACTTAGATATTTGGTTGTTATTGAAAGAACTTAACTGAGAAAACTCCAAAATTTACAGCCAGCAAAACAGATGAACCAGCGGCTTTTGTTTGCCATCCCCTTGCCTAGCCTTTCTGTGGTTTTCACAGGTACAGCTCTTGGGCGAGAGTAGCCCAGCAAGCCTTCGGCTATCTCTTGCAAAGACAATTTTCTTAGACAAACATCCTCAAAATGAAAGAGTTTTCAGTCTGCAAATGGGAAAGGTGATGCCATCAGGTAGTTTACTACCACCAACTGCTTTGGTGTTTGCTTGCTGAGTGTACACCGCATATTTGAAACCAGTAGCCTCCAACTCAAAATATCTGAAAAAACACCATGTAGTTGTTTCAATGTAAATGACATGGGAAAAGTTTAAAAGATACTTAATTTAAAACAGTAGCAATCTGAAGTTATTAAATTATGAATTCTACCTCTATTTTAATTTTTATAGATGCTCATGGATGTAAATGCAAATTTTCATGTTTGAAAGCTCTAGATATTTACAAGATGATTTTAAAAAAGGTCCTCCATATACGTGGCAGATACTATTTAAAGGATAAAAAATAACTTATTAGAAAGGAAACTTGAATGTAGCTCTAGTTTCTTTGAAGTTTGTATCAGAAACATAAGTATTTAATTTCCCAAGAGTAAATGAACATTATCAAATTTCTGCTGCATTTTCCCATTTATAATTTTATTTCTGAAAACAAAAAAACAAAGAAATGAAATGTGTTTGTCTTCCCAGGAGAACATATTAAGAGGCTATACAGAAAACCTCTTGTTCCCTTCTTTAATGCTTGGGAAATTTAATTTCAGAGAGTCAGGTACATAATCCATGGTACTGTTCAGAAGTTTAATGCGTGTCCTCTTGTGAACTATGATAAAAATTGAGTTCAATGTCATAGAGGTTGCCATGTTATAAGAAATATGGATTTGCTCTTTATTGGCTCAAACGACAATGGTTTGTAAGTTTAAGCAAAATGTCTTTTTCCTTTGATATGAAAAGACTAATAATAGAAAAGATGATTTTAAACATGCAGGAAGAGGAAAAAGGGGAAATACACATTTCAGTTTTAATACAGAGACAATGTATAGAATATAAATTATGTCAATAATGAAGTAGAATCTTGATTTTTTGTCTATTTATTTAATCTATCTATCTATATGTCTATCTACCTTATTACAGTTTGAAGTAGTTGAATGAAGAGTAGCAGCAGAAATAGGATGGTAGCATTCATGCACAAAGTCAGCCGTGGACCAGCAGCAAGACTCTCCTTGGCTCTGTCTTTCAGTTTAGGGGCTGGATGCTAGGCGCTAGTGTTGAAGTTTGTGGGTTTCTGGAGCCTTCCATTTAGGTTATCTAGCTTCTCCAGGGCTGCCTTTTCAAAACTCTTCAGAATAATTATAGTCTGTGCCTTCATTGTCCCAAGATGAAGGTCTGATGAGGAGGCTATGCAGTTTCCTTAATACAATACTTTCCTTAGCGTTCCTTCTTTCTGCTGTCCAGCTGCCATCTTGAAGTGTTGGTCTTGTACAGACCATTCCTAAACACAGGAAACTAACTGTTGCCTTCACTGCAGAAGACTGAATTGCTGAACTCTAATACTGAGTTGCTTCAATCTAGTAAGGTGAAAGGAGGAAAAACCTTCTTGTATATATTTATGCTCTGGATAGTAAGGCTATACAGTATTGAGTAATGTTTTACAAAGTCATGCTTCAGCTGACAATGTAAAGATATTTACGTGCACTTCTGTAAGAGTAGATGACTTTAATACATTTATTCAAATGCCTGCAATTTCAGTCTCCAAGCAGGTAAAAATATACTACTAGGAAAAGAAAGAAAGCTGCAAAAAAATTTATTATTATTGCTATTATTATTACTATTATTATTTTATTTTATTTTATTTGGTGGGAGCTTGCTCTTTTAGATATTTATGTGGCTGACTGTGGTGATGATTCATTTTTTTTCATATTTCTAAAACATTTTCTAGATTACTCGGTCTGTGGTACTCTAGAATGCATCTGCCCCTCTTTAAAAAGAATACAAATTAGCTGTTGCAGTTTTGGAAATTCTGGATAAATATTTTGACCGGAATGGACACAGATGCAGAAGCTATCAGGACTGTTGTGTTTGGACGGTACCACAAGAAATGAATGTGTCTCTTCCTCTGATTGTCTCCCAGCTCTGAGGAGATTCCAGTACTCTGTGCTGGAATGGTAATGTATTACCGTTAGATCATGAAGACACTTTTCAATAAGCTATGTTTTGCAGTTATAAAATTTTCACAAATACCTACTTGTTTCAGAAGCATTGTAAAATTTATATTGGATCTGAAAATCTGCATTTTGAGAAGTAGAGTCATTATTTATTATTTTTGCAGTTTAGGTTTGTAAGCAGCTACTGAAAAGTAAAACCTGAAAGAATGCAAAAGATATTTTTACCAACACTTCCTGAAACTTCTCAGGTACTAACTTAAAGTTCATCTGTAGTGTTTTAAGTCAACTTTATTAAGCTGCTTTAACTTAGATGCCAGCAGTGGCATCATTCCCATTACTAAGCATTAATGTTAGAAATTCTCATTACTATTGCCAAGGGATTCATGGCTCATTACTCTCTGGCGTAGTTTAGCAGCCTGTTGTTCTTGTGTTTCCAAGTATTTGTTCTAATTCAAAACAAATGGGAATGTTGGCAACCTAACAGAGACATATGTAGGAAGTAACCATTGGCAACCAGTACATCAGACAAGATTCTATAACTGGAGCATTTAAATATTAATTCCTACAAGCCAACTGAGAAGTCATCTCCAGAATGTGATCCTGAGATTGTTCAGTACAAGCCTTGGAACTTGCTTCTCTTCTCAGGCTGTATTTTTTGCATTTGGCCATCATTTACTTCAGATCATGTTTATACAAATGAAGGTATGAGAAGAGTCGTTCCCTGCCAGGGCAAATGCTGCTTTCTGCTGGCTGCAGTGTGCTCCTAGAATCAGTAGAAACTTTACGTGTATGTTTCAAAGTAAAGCCTGACTAACTCCTATAAGGATAGATCTGGACATACTTTCCTACTGTCCCTATCAGTGTGCATATAAGATGATGATAAAATTACTTTCTTATCTTCATGGTATCTTATCTTCATGCTAGAAATACACAGTAAAATATGACATAAAGTATTTCACTTTGAATACAAGGAGGATAAAATTTTATCTTCCATAATTTAGTTTTACTCATGTACATAAAGTATTGTGTGACCAAGTTATATCATTTCTAGAATAGAGATAAAATAGAGTATTTAAAAATGTATAAGTTATAAATTCATTGGCTTCAAGCTTTCTAATAGAGTGAGATGAATGAGACAGGAGAAGAGTTTATGGTGGTGGTATTTTTTTTTCTTCATTTTTTTATCCTGTATAGGTTCCAGTGTACTGTGAGCTTAACAAGAACAATTTCACTGAATTCAGTGAAGCATGCCCACTAATCCCTGAGGCAAAATTAGGTTTCATTTGATCTGTTATTGTGACAGAAGAGCAAAGATGGTTTACAATCCCTTTGCACTTCTGTTTCCCAAGGGGGATGAATTTGGGATATATTCTAGTCCTGGCATGGAAGAAGTCAGCTGTATCAGGTTCTCTTTTCAATTCTATCAGTAACTAACCTTTGTGGTAATGTTGTAATCACTGTTAATGGGAATACACTTCCTCATCTGTGTTGCTTTCTTCAGAGGAACTTTGTGGTCAGGTGACACTCCACAAAAAAGAATCCCTGATACTTCTGGTTTGAAGGACTTCACATCCTCTTTGCATCATGGGATCAATGGGAACGACAGATTTGGTTTTGCAAACCCATTTAAAATATGAAATGACAGAACATTATTTTTTTGGTTCCGTGTCAGGTATTCCGTGATGTAAGATATGCCTTCATCACAAACTGCAGTGAAAAGCAGAGATACCTGAGTTAGCTTGGAATGAACGAGGGCATCATCCAGAGGCTGTGTAGCAATCATGACACTGAAGCTGTAGCAAAGTAAGTTTGCTTGCAAGGAACTCTGTGTTTCCACAGTTTGACTACTTCTGGTATTTGAGATAGCATAGTTAAATGAAGACAGAGAGAGAAGATATATTATCATTTAAGAAAGACATTCAGGAATTAGTACAATTCCAGGTTTAAATTGAACCTGCTTTAAGATCAAATGGATATTAATTGGTTCTGAATGAATTTAGAATGTAAAGTAGAACAAGGTTTCTGACATCAAAGGAATGATGTCTGAATTCTGGCACAACCTTTTAAACAGGGCAGGGAGGACAAGGAACCTAAATTATTTCAAGATGGATCTTGATAAATAAATGTAGGTAGTGATCCCAGAGATGGAGATCAAAGTTTAGGATTATAGTATTGTAGATCATAGGCTCAAAGAGACCTCAGAAAATATCCAGTCCATTTTCTTACTCTCACTTATTCTCAATTACTTTTAAACTATTCCGGTTTTATCCAGTGTGATCTGAAATATGATGTCATCTCAGTTATGAGATTCTACAGCCGTGTCACTGTTCCATTCAATTACCTCACTATTCTTGCCATTAAAAAGTTTTCCTAATGTTAACTTAAGTCTCCCTAGCTGCAATTCATTTCTTTTCCTCTCCACAGCAGTTTTGTAGTTTTTTAATTTTCTGTGCTTCCATCCTTTTGAGGTTAAGTTGCACAGGGTCAGTTAACAGAGACTTCATGTCTATATGTTTATTAAGAAATAACTCAATGCAGTAGAAGTGGGTTAGTAGACAATAGGCTCCTGACAATTCTATTATGTGCAGTGCTAGAAGACTTCAGATTAATTTGTCTTTCTAGCATGCATAACACTGCCCTTTTATATGTTGCACAAATGATGGTAGCATATCAGTGGCCCTGATTATCTATGTGAAGCTTTGTTTCTGCTCCTATTTTATGCCATTTCTGAGTGACACTGGTACCTAATGCCTTTCCCACTCTTTTGGACAATATCTGTTAGAAGGTACTGGGATGAGCGCCATGAACTACTTAATCTTGCAGCTGCAATAGGTACTCAGGAAGGATACTGAGAGAACTGATAACTTGTATCCTGGGCATCTGTTTTCTGGAGAACAAGGCAAATATGATGATTTTCTGGGACTCCATGCCATTGCAGCAGTTCTGACTGCAATTAACTGGGGCTCATGACCCAGAGAAATAAGCTGTTGTGTTCACTTCACCTTAGGTCATGGGATGATGAGCAGCAGATGTGAAGGGACACAGTTAAGAGTATCTCCTGTGAGTTGGTTCAATGTATTTCATATTCACACATCTCAGAAGCACTTACGTGTGCTTAGTGTTGTTTTTTAGTAGTACATTTGAATTTTGTGTGTGCTGAAGGCTCCTCTTGTGTTGTGGGATGCTTATTGCACTGTTTCTGCATATCAGCATTAGGCACAAAGGTGTCTTTGGAGTGAAGCTTCCTCGTTCCTCCAAATGGAATCTGGGTTGTGCGCACCACAACTTTGAGAACAAACCTGCCATGAGTGAAGACAGTTCAAATCAGCTTCAGAACCACAGTGATGTGCTAGACCAAACTGCTAGTGTGGGCACAGCACCTGAGAGTTACCTAGCTCTGTGATGTGGGATATGGTGTACTTCCCAGTTATCCAGGTGTTTTCATCAAATAAGTTCCCTGCTGTGGCAGGGTGGAGGATGTTAGAAACACCTTTGATCTCTGCTACTGTCTCATGTGATGTTTTTGTGAGTTTCTTATATTATAATAAAGCTCTTATGCTCCTTTTAAGGGAATTTGTGGGGTTTCTGTGGAAGGGGAAAATAGGCCATAAACAGAAAGTATTATGGACCCACCTATAATAAATCTCTCTTACATGAATAACTTTAATTTTTCTCAAGTGGATCCTTCTTATCCATGAATATTCCTAGAACATTCAAAGCTAGAACAATTCATAGACAGACATAGAATACAGGCTTCCCCAGAGTCAGAATCCACCAAAAGATTATGAATGAGGTGGCGATCTATGCTCAGTCATTAGCGCGGCTGCTCTTTGTCTCATAACCTGAAGAGTATACCATACCACTATCTGTAAATCATAGAATCATGGGATGGTTTGGGTTAGAAGGCACCTTAAAGATTATTCAGTTCTAACTCCCCTCCCATGGGCAGGGATACCTCCCACTACCCCAGGTTGCCCAGGCCCCATCCAACCTGGCCTTGAATACCTCCAGGGATGGGGCATCCACAGCTTTTCTGGGCAACCTGTTCTGGTATCTCACCACCCTCTGAGTGAAGAATTTCCTCCTAACTTCTAATCTAAATCATCCCTCTTTTAGTTTAAAACCATTCCCCTTTATCTTGTCATTACCTGTCCAAGTAAAAAGTCACCCTCCATCTTTTTTATAACCTCCCTATAAGTACTGAAAGGCTCCCTGGAGCCTCCTCTACTCCAGGCTGAACGATCCCAGCTTGCTCAGCCTTTCTTCATAGGAGAGGTTGTCCAGCCCTCTGATAATCCCCATGGTCCCTAAATGCAGGCTACGGGGTGAAGAGAGGACAACTTTGGCCTTTTTGTGTCATCACCCTGATGCTGCAGGAATCTTCTCCGAAGAAGAAGATTCAATAGAACCTGAGGACACTGTACCACTGGAACTGCTTTGTGTCTGAATATCTGTGTATTTCAGTTATAGTCTGGTATTACCTGTTTTTATTTTAGCACATTGTCAGCTTGCGGTAAAATCTTAATAGTTTGTTCACTCTGCATACCAGCAAATGAAGTAGTTTGATGCCACATTCGTACATACATTTGTGAGCATGGAATAAATGTGATATTATTAAGCATAACACTCAGAATTCAAGGGCTTGAGAAACTTTGCGTATTGCTAAGCTGACAAAATGTTGTTCTAAGGTGATAAAAGCAGGTTTTTCTTTTCAGTTGCCAAGTCTGCTCCCATGTGAGAGGCTAGATAAGTAGTCCAAATTACATCTAAGAAGAAAATTTGCCAGAGCATAATTACTTTTCATCACAATGCCAAATCATAATAATAATAATTAAAAAACAACTGGAACTACATTGTAGTCTGTTTAATTCTCCTCATTTAAAGCCCTGAGGTAGAATTCTTAACCTCAGAGTAAACTGCACTCTTTCGGTGGTAACACAGAATATTTTATCAACAATGACTTATGCTTCTTCTATGTTTGGCATTTATTTTGAACAAAAAATAACTTTTACCTATAAGTAGTTATTACAAGGTTTGCAGCTGTGTCTTTTCAGCAGGATATAGTTTTATCATTAATCGGTGCTTTACTCTGATGACTTCTGCTAAGATTATGGCCTTTTAATCCATCTTTATTGATGAGAATGATGTTACTAAGCCTGGCTATTAGATCTTGGTGTTTTGTGAGTTAGCCCATACTATCATCAAACCTTGCTCTCCAACTGTGGCCAGTAGTGCTTGTCCACATGCTGGGCAACGGAGTGCATCAGACTGTGTTCATTCAATCCTGCTTAAATCAAACCTCTCATCTCAAAGCCTCAGTCAGCTTGTCTTCTGCAAGGAGACTTTATCAGTAAGTCAGCAGGAGAAGGTATTAAGACCATGGTCATTTACCCACATGTCATATGTAATGAATTGTCAGGGTCATAACTCCTCAGTTCTGCATTATTATTGTAATAGTAAGGATACATTTTAGTGAGGGATCTCTCTCTGTCCTTTATTTAAAGAGAATTGAATGAAACCAATATTGTTGTAAAAGACCAAACCAGGGATTCATCTGCTTATCTTGACAGTATTTTGGAGGAAGATTCAAGAATTAAAACAAATCCAACCCAAACCAAAACAACAACCAACCAATCAAACAAAACCCACTATTTTACTTATTTCTTAGCAGTTGCTTTGTAGGTGAAGCTATATGGAAGCTGAGATTCTGAGATTCTTTACCTCTTTTATGTAGATAGGGCCACTTGCTTTGCTTCTCCCATGTGACTTATCCTTAAGCAGTAATCTCATTCTCTCTTAAATACTCTACATTCTTAGTCTGTCCTCATATGGAAATATTTTCATAGGTAATAGTTGGCATCTCCTTTACTTTGAATGTTTTAATTTTTCTATATCTTTTTTGATACAGTGCAATAGTTAATAAAAGGTTCAAAGTTTGAGTGCATAGACCGAGATCATTGGTTTGAGAAGGTTGTTATAAATTTTGTATTTCTTTCAGTCCACTTCTTTGTACAGGCTAATATTTCTGCTTTGACCTCTCTACAAAGCAACACACCAAGCATAACTGCAAGTATACACTTTTTCCTCTTGGAACTGATTATAGTTAATTTAAACCCCAGTGATGTGTGTGAGATTATTTATTACAATATGTATTACTGAGATGCATCCATCAACTGTGAATCTCATCTGCTCCTTTGTTGCATATTCATTTAGTTTCATTTGATACCACTGGCAGTTGTAACTAATATCTTAAATAATTCTGCTTCAGCAGATTTCACTCTGTCATTGAGTAGCCTAATTTCTTGTGGGAGATCTTAACTTGAAACCAGAATTTCATGTTGAAAGTAGGCCAACAGGGTCATACTATAAAAAGACAAGCAGAGAACTATACATAGGGATATAGCCTTTGGGGCACAAGAAGTAACTAATCTTTGCTTCTGCTCAGAACTGGTAGGACCTCTTTCCAGTACTAGGCATAACATTTTAGGAAAGACGTTGACCAGCTGGAGAGTCCAAAGGCAAACAAGAATCGTCAAATGCTCTGAATATATGACAAGGAAGGAAAGATTGATTTTTTTTTTTAAATTTATTATTATTTTTTTTAGTATAAAGAAGCCACAGCTGTGTGGGTGTGTGCTAGTAATTTTTGGATATATAAAAGGATTCTTAAGAGTGGAAGGGAATAACCTGTTCTTCATGTCTGTTGTTGAGACAACAAGAAGTCGTGACCTGTGACTGCACTATTCATATTAGACAGTAGGAAATTATTTCTGGAGGCAAGAATAATCATCAGTGTGCTTTCTACATATCAAGCAATATTTGAAAATGTTCAGATTATCCATTGGAGAGCAGAATTTAGTCATTTAAAAATCTTTCTCTGTTTGTAAATGCATTTCAGGATGTTAGATAGCAATCTAAACCATTTTTTTTTTATATGGTGCTAACAAAGGTACAGAAACCTTATTTGAATTCTAGCAAGTTCTCTTATCACTTTCATCAATACAAGATCAGAAGGAAAGAACAAGTAAGGTCCAGAAGAGAGATGTCTAATATGGTACTTCAGCGAAGGCATGCATGTACTTAAGAATATACCGCATGTGGCATTAAAAAAAATGCTAATGCCAAAAGGGGGAGCACATATAGGATGATGGTTGTGGGTCATCATAATCCAGTGGTATCACTGTTTAAAATGATGTGCCTTGTCGCAAGGCAGAGAGTGGAGGAAAGATGAAAGAGCATCTCAGTTACAGCTGGTAAAATTTACTATATTCTCATTTTTAATATGCCCAAAGCAATGCTTTTGGAAATCTCCTTTTTGTCAAGTGAGAGAGAGGGAGAGAAAGGTAGGATTTTTTTGCTTGTATCCGTTGGTCCTCCTTTATTTCTTATCAGGCATTTAGTCTTTAAATTATTTTAAACTTGGTTAAAAACTAAAAAGTCTCAGTGCAAACTTTTGGTTTAGACAGATCATCATTTTCCATTAAATTCCACCTTATCAAAAAATTCTCTACCAGTTCCTCCTCCACTGTCATCAGGGGAGGAAATGGGAATGCACTGTAAATTTAAGCAGTCTTCAGTAGTTATGGTGCTGCAAACCCATCTCTAACAGAGTTGCACTTGAGGCCTACATTTCCCTTGGGCTGCTTGCTTGTACTGGTGTCAGGGTAATAGCACTGCATCAGTACAAAAACACTCCATGTGCTTATGAGCACCACAAAATGCTGGGAGCAATCTTCTGGGAATGCAAAGCAAGTTTTGCTGTAAGTTACATGTAGCTGTAGCTGCATGCTGCACCTTTAGGAAATCAAAGCCATAAGGGAGGGCACAGCCAATTTAATCAGTATTTTGTTTGTTGTTTCAGCTAAATTGCTCTACCCTGTTATATGTTATATATTAGTACACATCCTGCTGTCATCAGATTCTTAATAAGATCTAAGAGAAGTCTGCAGTGCAGTGCAGACAACTAAAATGAATTGCAAACTTCAACACTGGGCTACATCTTGACATGGCGCTAAGGGATGAATCCATCACTTTCCATTTAAAATAATATGCTGGACCTTGACCAAAAATATTATCAATATAAACAGATGGAATGGCTAATGGATCACTCTGTTGCCAATAACCAGTGAAGAATACCTATAGTTTGGCAAAGCCCTCTTTCTTGATTAAGTCTGGCAACTATAGGGATAAATGGACATCTGAAATATTGTACCTGATAGATGTTCTAAGGAAATGTGTTCCCAAAGGCTTGAATCCTAGGCTTATGTAAGAGCTGTGACTCCCCAGAAGGGCTGACTGATTCTAGGAGAGTTTGTAAGATGACTTCTCCTAGTGTACTGATGATTGAATGGATCTGGAAACAGTACCTGAGTCATCTCTGTTTACAGCTCAGCATTTTGAGGAAAACTGAAATTGGTGCCCATTTGCTTTAAACCACGATCAACAAAAGTAAGGAGCTGCTTAAGAAGCAGTGTCGACTTCGGTGTGATGGAGGAGCAGTTGGCAGCCAGATGCAGCAACTTTGTGCCTTCCCCTAGGTCACCTGTGCTGTGAATCAGACCCCTACAGCAGCAGCGGTTGCGTTGGTATTGTACTGCCTATGGAGGTCTAGGAATTAAAAGTCCAGTGCATCATTCTTTGGGAACATTTCTTCTAGCTTGAAAATGACAATCTGCTCCATTATAAATAAAAGTATGAGAATGCTAATCTTCCATTGCCTCAGACTCATTTTCTCCTTACGGATGGGAAGACTATTTGCATGTGCATTGATTAAATGGAATGCATTTCTTGTTCCAGATGCATTCATAGTGAATAGTTATAATTTAATCTAGGCTGTGCAGGGTCCTTGGGGGAAGCAGCCAAGTGTGATATATATCTGCATCATTAAAAATAATTTAAGTGTGATGACAGCTGGAAAATAACCATACAAGTGATTTCAGGGTGTTCCATATTTATTCCCTAGTAATAATAAATTGTTATTGGGTTTTTCAGTTTATAAGTCAAAATGCAGGCTTTTTAACATGTCAGCCTTCAGTCTGGGATCTGTAAGTCAAGTAAATCAAGCAGATACCTGCCTAACATTTAATCATTTTTACTACAAATTCAAACTTCACACATTCATTCATTCATTTAATCCCCCAAAGTTCCCTTGAGGTAGGTAAATATCATGTTCACATTACCTATTGGGAACTGAGGCATAGTGCAGGCTGAAAGTGACTGTACAGAAAGCAGCTTTAAAGAAAGGGTTTTTAGAAAATCTGCAAGTCTTAATCTCCCAAGTTAGCCAAATATTTTTGATGTTGCTCTAGGTGATTTCTTCATTGCTAAACTGTGACTGAATTGACCATGTCTTCTGAGACCAACCATGGTATACTATCCTTAGTAACACAAGTTAACAATACACTAACAAAGTGTCATTTTAATATTAAAACAGAATTCTGAGTAAAATTTTGTTAAAACATGATCCTGTTGTGATATTTGGGGAATATAAAAAGGGTTAATGGCTGAAAAGATTATAGAAAGATTATAGGTTTACCAAACAGACATAATCCCTAAATGTTTTTTTTGTTTTGTTTTGTTTTAACTGTATGTAGGTTTCACTTAATCTACTGCTGGAAAACAACCACATGTGAGCTGGAAAGCAGCAGCTTCCAGGCAACTCAAAGCAGTATTACATGACAGTTGAGGAGAGAAAATAACAGAGGTCTCTTTCCCATGCCGGTTACTCTCATTGCTAAAATCTAGTTACCTACTGAAGCACAGAAGCAGTTTACAGAAGCAAGGCCATACTGGAAAAAGAAAATTAAAAACCTATTACTCATGTAAGAGATGTAAAAATGAAATTAGCACTTTCATGTTTTTAATAGGTGTGTTTGCTGGTCCTTAGCACAATCAAGCCCTCAGGAGGGCTATCAAAAGTCCTTATATGAAATATAGCTGCTAAACTCTTTATCAGTTGCTGTGCTTGCATTTGCACTGACCTTTTCCTTCTTTCCTTCTCATGTAAGACAAAGTCAAGGTATGAACCAGACAAAGCCAAATAGAAATACAAGTACTGTACAGTGGGATTATCCCAGAACTTTTATATAAACTGGCCACTACAGCAGCTGTGCACTCCTGTTCTTTGCAGGGACTGTTTTCCAGAAAAAGAGCAGTAAAGCTACGTCCAGCAAGACCAAGACTTTAGAGTCATTGGTAAGTAAGGGGCTTGAAGACCAAGATCAATGCTATATCTTTATCCTGTCAAAAGCCAAACTCTAGGATGTGATCAGAAGACTAGTGCACAAGAGTTGTTTGCCCAAATAGAGGGAAATATCAATTGTTGTTGTGGTCATTTTCTGAATATTACCACTGATCTGACTAATTGCAGGGAAATACAGTGATAAAAAACTTGGTAAACCATCAGTTGCTCAGTAAATATGATTATTATTGTTAAATAAAAGAGTTTTTCTCATGGACCAGACTTGCTGGACTACAAAAAAAAAAAAAAAGTAAACAAATGGTCTATATCCCAGTGGTCTTGCAGATAGTACATCTGTCATGTTTTCCCATTCAGTAATCACTAGGGAGAAAATTGTAAGGCATTGCTTTATCTGTAAGCAAGAGTACTACCCAGAATTTTATTTGTCTCAAGAATGCTTTAGTCACTCCTAATTCAATCAAATGCTAAAAAACATGCTTTTTCTCTCCTGTCAAGGTAACTTATAAGATGTATTAGATGTTTCCCAAAATATCAAGAGAATTACATATGTATGAGTCTCTAGGAAAGCCTTTGATGGAATGATACTAACGTTCTTGTTCTTAAAAGACTATCCTCATATTGTCACAAGGCATTAATGATATTGCCATTTTTTTTCTTTTATGCAGCACAGTTGAAATGGTTATTTGCTATATTTGTCTAAATTCTAGGGTTATCATTCATCGTCTGTGATCCAAAAAGTTGGGACTCAGTTACTCTATCCTGAGATCAAGTTCTTTATCTCACTGGAGTAGGGGCTGTTGGGGCCAATGGCTGTGTTTGGGTAGCTGGTAGGCTGCTCACTGTGGATGCAGCTGAAATAAAGGAAACAATAATACTAAAATGTGTTTCCTAGAGTGAATTTCTGGTTTTCACAGTCTTTCAGTAGTAACATTGCAGAATTTAAGCATTACCAATTGCAGAGCTTAGCTAAATGCTATTTAGTACTTATTTCTGTCATAGTCCTATCAAATGGAAATAGCTACCTGATTAAGGTCTGTTTATATGAGTAACTGTTCCTCAGTAAGAATAAAAGTTTTCCTATGTGTCCCTGAGATTAAAATTGGGAAAAAAAAAGTATAAGAAATGTATGGCAGACATTTTATTTTTGAGGATCTTGCTTTTGTTGTAGCTTGCATTCATTTTTTTGCAGTTAATAAAGCTTGCAAGATTGGATGCTCTACTGTGGGTGTATTTAGTGTAGTTTATGGATTATATGTTCAAAATAGATTCAAATCCATTTTAGATAACATCAATTTAATTCTATGTGTAGATTAAATATCTCAATTGAAAACAAGGCTCTTTATATTCAGTTTATATATAAATCTGTTGAGACATAGGATAATTTTATGATTATTATTAATGGGGAAACCATAGAAGTCTTGAAGTTTGATTTGGAGAAGTACCAAAAATACAGATGTTTATATGACCTACACATATCTCTTGAGTCGTCTTGACAAAATTTCTTGTTCTTCAAGCCCTGAGGGAAGCTAGACATGTACTGTAATTCTGCATTTGGTTCCCACTAGACTCCACAAGTGAAGAGGAAAATGAGAAGAAAATTACTAATTCATCTTTGAATTTTCTCACGGAAGGGTGGTTAAAGTTGTTCTTTTGTGTGTGTGTGTGTTTTGTTTTTCTCCCTGTCTACTGTCCTCATTATACCAGCAGCTACAAAGCTGGAAGAGTCCTATGCTTTTGAATTTTTACTAGCATAATTCAGATTTGGATCATGTGAATCTTCTGGGTCTTTTTCTTTTGTGTAAATTGCACAAATCTTCAGAGTTTTCTTATTCTTAATCTGTGATGTTAGTAAGTTTCCTCCGTAGGCTTAATGATGGATGCCTTGGAGACCTGTGCTACTAATTATGCTCTAATTTTTTTCTCAGACTCTCTGGCTCTTTGTAGTAGGTTAGAAGCTTGATCCCCAGCATCAAACATTACAAACTAAACAGTAATAAATTAGGAAATTGCTTACTCTATGACATGGAAATGTACTTAAGAGTATTCATGCAATGATGCAAAGCAGGTTTTGAGCTGGAACACCACTTAATTTTGGAGTTTCTGCATTTAGATATTTTAATCAAACCTACTTCAATGTCTTCTCCATGCTAGAATTCTGCCAAACATCTGGCTAGGAAGTTGCCCTCGGCAGCTGGAGCATGTGACCGTCAAGCTAAAACACGAGCTGGGTGTTACAGCGGTGATGAACTTCCAGACCGAGTGGGACATTGTTCAGAATTCCTGGGGCTGCAACCGCTACCCAGAACCCATGAGCCCTGAAATACTCATGAAACTATACAAAGAGGAAGGTCTTGCCTATGTCTGGATGCCAACTCCGGATATGAGCACTGAAGGTAATGCTCAGACCAATCTTGCAGCTAACTTAATAGTAACAAAATCTCTTAGTTACTAATCTGTTGCTTTCATGGCTGCTTTTTTTCTTTTTTCTTTCCCTGTGTAAATTTTGTGTGAAAATATAGCTAGAGCCCAATGTGCATTTTTAGTTTTATTCGTATTTTCTGGTAGGTGGAGAGTTCATCTAAAGTACTTCGTATCTGCAGTATATGTGTAATTGAGTTTAAAGCCAGCCGACATTGATAACTGCTTGGCTGTTGTTGCTTTCAGCTTGAATTCAGCCTGTATAATGAAAATGTGCTGTGTAGGTGGAAGACTGCAAGCTTGCACTGCAGGACAGCTTGCCATCCTTGCTGGTTAAAAATGGAGAGGCAGTGCTGCATGTCCAGCTCAGCTGCTCCCTTCCCCTAGCAAATCATTTCTCTTTATCTATAGTGTATCCCAGTCTGATAATCTTTACACAGTCATTTCTTTACAAGACCAGCAGCTCAGGTACAGGCATGTTCTGCAGTGGAGCAGTTCACAGTGCACAGGCAGGTTTCCTGAGCTGGGGAAGGCCCAGGGGAGCGCAGAGACCTGGCAGGGCCAAGAGTAATGGCGGCCACCATGGCAGCTGCAACCTGCTTGTGAGGAGCTCCAGTCATGACATCCACCCAACAGAAAGTTGTGTCCTCTGTGTCCCTTGTGGCCTCTCCAGCCACAGGAACCAACCAACACAGCTACCCAGACAGAGCACCCAAGGGAACATGCAGCCATGCAGGTCTCAGTCTGCAGAGTGTGCCCGAGTTTTCTGTCAGCGTCTGATGGCAGCAGTGAGTACACCTGTGGGAGGTACACCCAGGGAGAAGA
Organism: Anser cygnoides; assembly: GCF_040182565.1. Classification (NCBI taxonomy): domain Eukaryota; kingdom Metazoa; phylum Chordata; class Aves; order Anseriformes; family Anatidae; genus Anser; species Anser cygnoides. Next base: position 51,380,970 of record NC_089875.1, on the reverse strand, counting down.
ATGGCTCAGCCTGGTGACAGAGCTTTGGGAGGAGGTGGGCAGGCTGAGGAGCATCAGGGAGTCAGGGGAGGAGATCGACTGGTGAAATCGTGCTCTCCAACACAAGAAACAACCCCTACCCTCTTTCCACCAGGCAGGAGGGGACCTAAGGGGCAGCAGGGAATGGAAGCAGGTTTCTGCTTGGGCCAGCATTTGATGGGCAGGCAAATGATATGGACGAAGGTCTGTTCAGGTTAGAGGGGTCACCTAAGCAAGTCAGCCTACCCTCTGTATCGCAACCTCCATCATGAAAAAAAGAAGGGTTGGTGTCAATGGTTACTCCCTTCAGAGGGGAACAGGAGGCCTGATACGCTGACTGCACTCAACACATAGGGAAGTCTGCTACCTCCCTGGGGCCCGGGTAAGAGATGTTACTAGAAAGCTCACTAGCCTGGTACAGCCCTATAATTATTGTCCATTATTGGTTTTTCATGTTGGCACCAATGAAATAGCAAAGAGAAGTCCAAGGGCAAACGAGGGCCTTCAGGGCCTTGGGGCAATTGATTAAAAGATCAGGGGCACAAGTAGTGTGTTCTTCTATCCTTCCAGTAGCAGGAAATGATATTGAAAAGAATAGGAAGAGCTAGCTGTTCAAATTGTGGCTCTGAGGCTAAGATCATCAGCAGAATTTTGGGATGATTGATTGTGGGATGTTCTACACAACACCAGGCCAGCTGGCACCTGATGGGTTGCACCTTTCTCAGAGAGGAAGAAGGATTTTTGTGCAGGAGTTAGCAGGGCTGATTGATAGAGCTTTAAACTAGATTTAAAGGGGGAAAGGGATAAAACCAGGCTTTCCAGTGATAAGCCATGGGACAACATGACAAAATTTGAGGGACTGGATGCTAGTGATATCCTTTGGTGAGCTCCATGAGGTGCTGGGTACAATGAAGCACATTTGAAAAGTTTCTACACAAATACACACAGCATGAGGAACAAGCAAGAGAAGCTAGAAGCCTTGGCTCTGTCCCAGATATATGACATCATTGGCATAAGTGAAACCTGATGGGAAGAAGTCTTGTGAATGGTTTGTTATGACAATTACAGGCTCTTCAGAAGGGGCAAGCAAGGCACATGAGGCAGGGGGGTGCTGCTGCATGTAATGGAGGGGCTGGGCTGTATGGAGCTGGTAGCTGGTAATGACAGGGTTGAAAGTCTCTGGGTAAGGATTAAGAGACAAGCAAATAATGTGGATGTCGTTGTGGTAGTCCACTATCAGCCACCCAGCCAGGATGATGACACCAATTAATTGTTCTTTAAGGAACTAAGAGATACCTCTAGATCATCCACCCTTGTCTTTATGGGAGACTTTGACTTGCCAGATGTGAACTGGGCCAGTTCTCTTTAAAGTTTTCATAAGTGACTTGGATGCAGGACTTGAAGGTATACTAAGTTTAGAGATTGTACTAAATGGGAGGACCTGTTGACTCTGTTGAAGGTAGAAGGGCCTTGCAGAAAGATCTTAACAAATTAGAGGGCTGGGCAATCACCAACCATATGAAGTTTAACAAGAACAAATGCTGGATTCTGCACCTGGGATGGGGCAGCCCTGGCTGTACATACAGCCTAGGGGATGAGAGGCTGGAGAGCAGCCCCTTGGAAAGGAATCTGAGGCTTCCGGTTGATGGCAAAATGTATAGGAGTCAACAGTGTGCCCTGGCAGCCAAAAGGGCCAACCATGTCCTGGGATGCATCAAGCATGGCATTACTAGCTGGTTGAGGGAAGTGGCTGTCCCACCCTATACTACACTGGTGCGGCTTCACCTTGAGCACTGTGTGCAGTTTTGGGCATCACAATGTAAGAAGAACATGAAACTATTAGAGCGTGTCCAAAGGAAGGCTATGAAGATGGTGAAGGATCTAGAGGAGGTGTATAAGGAGCGGCTGAGGTCCCTTGGTTTGTTCAACACAGGAAAGGGGAGGCTGAGGGTAGGCCTCATGGCTGCCTACAGCTTCCTCACGAAGGGAGTGAAGGGGCAGGTGCTGATCTGTTTTCTGTAGTGACCAGCAATAGGAACCGAGGAAACGGCATGGAGCTGTGACAGGGGAGGTTCAGGTTGGGTGTCAGGAAAAAGTTCTTCACTGAGAGGGTGGTCAGGCAGTGGAACAGGCTCCTCAGGGCAGTGGACACAGTACCGAACCTGCTGGACTGAGTTCAAGAAGTGTGTAGACAATGCTCTCAGACACATGGTCTTATTTTTGGGTAATCCTATGTGGAGCCAGGAGTTGGACTCGATGATACTTTTGGGTCCCTTCCAGCTCGGGACATTCTATGATTATGTGATTTATATAATTATTAATTATTCATTATTTAGAACACCCATGGTGCATTGTGTCATAACATAATATATTTAATTTCTGCATTAGAATGCTCAGTCCAAAATCTTGGTTTTAGCTGGTAGTTTAGGAAGCGTGCATGTTTTTGAGAGAGTAGCCTACCAGCTGAACAGTGTTTTCAATAGAGTGAAGTTCCACTGCCACAAATAGGGAGCTGTCATATCTGTAATAGGATATCAGGGAGGACAGGACACCTTAAGACAGGGATTTGAAAGGACTTAATGTCAATGCTCATCTGTGCCATAAGGAAAAGTTACACTTTGATGTTTGCAGCTTCAATTTGCAGAGTAGTAGGGAGAGTTATGAGGAAATACGGTATTATCAAGAAATATGGTATTCTGACTCGCAAGGGAGTCAGAAAGGCTGTTTTGCATTTTTTTAACATATCCTTAGTACACGATTATATCACAAGAGTGTTAAGTAGTACAGCAAAATGATTTTTTGTTCTCCCTCCCTCCCTTACTATTGGCATTATGGTCTTCATTACAAGGGTTTGGAAAGCAGCAGTATGTAGATAGATACACAAACTGGTGGTAAAAAATATTTTATTTTTGGCTTGGTAACTTCAATGATATATAAGACGTGCTGCTTGATGTAATTTTCTGCCTTATCTCAGGCCCTGTGAAAATGAATATGCCACACACATCCAGTGTTAATCAGAATGTATATTTAGAGAAGACTTGGAGCACTTTACAGATTTTGTGTGATCCAAATCTACATTGCAAGAAGAAATGAAGGTTAAAGTAGAAGGTCATTTGAAAGAAAAAAATAAATACATCAGGTTTGCCCTTGTAACTCACAGTCAATCAGGCTATACAGAAAAAATCTCAACCATGAACATAACTTTCTCAAATACTTGTGACCGTGCCTTATTTTTATCCCTAGGAAGAATACAGATGTTGCCACAAGCTGTCTGCCTATTGCATGGGCTGCTGGAGAATGGACACACTGTCTATGTTCACTGCAACGCTGGCGTTGGCAGGTCTACAGCTGCTGTCAGTGGCTGGCTGAAGTATGTAATGGGATGGAACCTACGGAAGGTGCAGTACTTCTTGGCTTCCCGGAGACCAGCTGTCTACATAGACGAGGAAGCCCTGATTCGTGCTGAAGATGATTTCTACCAGAAATTTGGACCTCTTCGTTCCTCATGCAAAGTGCAAGAGTAGAAAAGCAGAAGAGGAAAAGGAAGGTGAAGAGGAATTCTTGCATGTGAACCCCAAGGATTTAGAAATCATGAGTCAGATTCCTGTCTCTCCTCATCAGATTATACACTTGTCATAACAGCTTGAAAATTTTGTTAAAAAGTGCCTTTGAGTGTTTTTATTTGCCTTCTTTAAGTTGATGTGATTCATGTTTTCAGGCCTTTAGCTGCAAATAAAAGACCTAGAAGCTCTGCAAAGGGAAACTAAGATTCTGTTTTAATTACTTGCCTACAGGAACTTAAGCAAGGTTCCTAGGTTTTAGGGTAGACACTAAATAAGATAAGACATAAAATAATTACTGTTGGCAGTATTTCATTGAGAAGAAAGGGAAGGAATTCTCAGAAAAACAGATACAAAGGTTGACTGACTTCATGTTCAAGTTTTGATGGGGCTGATAGTCAAAGTTGCTCAGTTATTTTAGAGTGTACATTATTGAAATGTTTTCTAGTAATTTTTAGAAGAATGGTATTAATGAGAAAGACCAGAAGGAAACTGATTTTCCATCTGAGTTTCTAAAACAAAAACTGATAGCTAATGCAGTGAACTAAATTTTGCTTTCTTTGCCTATCCAGTCAATGTTAAATATTATGAGTTACAGCTATGTTCTTTTATGACGTTGAGGTTAAGCTACAATGTGACACGAAGAGAGGAAACAGCTCCACTTAATAGAGTCTTATTGTGTTGCAGAGAAGAACTGCTATTTATTACATTATCCTAGTCTGTGAGCTCTGTAAGTCACAGGTACGTTTTGCTCTTCTGGTACATGCAGTGCTGTGAAGTGGGATCTCTGGGTGCTATGTCAATCAGTGACATAGTGACCACTAGCCTAAAGCAGAACGTGTAGGAACTACTCGATGAGCCTCTGCATATGACTGGTAGCACAGCCTCTGTGTTGTTGGCCTAGATGGATTTCTTCTCTACAGCAGAAACCTCTTAATGTGGAAGAAATCTTTTCAGCCTGTGGAAGATGATGGTGGGCTGTCTCTGGGGCAAATGGAGCAAGTGTGTTCCTCTGTAGGAGCAAAGAAAAACTCTTTGGGCAGTTTACTCAGGAATGTGGTCTAGGTCAGGCTAGCGTTGGCTCTGTGGATGATCCCTAATGTTTTCCAGAGCTGCTCAGTGCCTTAGATAAACTAAGAAGTGGTACGAATAGCTTCCAGCCCTGCTCAGGTAAAACCAATTTGCTGTAGGTTATGTCCAAGAGAGATCAAGGGAGAGAAAGCATTCCCTAAGGAACAGAGGATTAACGATGCATCAACATATGAATTTCATTTCTATAGGTTCAGTAAAATCTCTTTACTTTTCAGCCAGCCATCGTATTCCTCTAAAGAACCAGTCAGTGCCAGAGTAGTTTAGCTGATATGTTTTGATTATTTGAATACTTAATGGAAAAACTATTGGATTTGAACTGTTTATGGAGAAAGTCCAGCATAATGCAATATGTTTTATTTATCTTTAATTATCTTCAAAAGGAAGATGGCAATTTAAGTTATTCTAAGTGTGTGGTTTTGATCTTGAATTAATTTGTTTTGTTGTTGTTGTTGTTTTGCTTTGAAATAACATTGCCTGGTTAGATATGAACCGTTAATGAATAATGTCCAGCATAATACAATGTTTTGTTTACCCTGTATTTATATCATCTTCAAAAGGAAAAAAAATGTTTATTTAAGTTATTCTATATGTGTGATTTTGATCATTACTTTTTTTTTTTTTTTTGCTTTGAAATAACACCGCCTGTTTAGAAAGTGGATGACAGAAGTTCACTATTAAATAACAACATGCTGACAATTCCAGAAGTTCATTTTGTCCTGTGTCTTTGGCTCCCAATTTCATAAATAGCAAGAAGGGCCATGGCTGATATTTCTATATGGAGGTGGGACCAGCCACTTGAATGGTTACGATCCATTGCTTGTCTGCTATGCTGAGTCAGTTTTGATGGACTGTTAAGAAGGAAATCTCAAAAAGCAGAGCCCAGCAAAGATGTGTGGGTGATAAGGCACCTCTGGTACCTTCAGAGACCAAAACCAGGGGTTGCTCTGCAGCCTGACGGGATAGCAGAAGGAGTGCGTAAGTGCTGCTCCTAGGCTGTTTTGGGTGCTGCTGCTGCTGTCTGCCCCTCCAAATCAAGCACTGAGAACAGGAGGATGGTACGAGAAGTAGAAACTAGAACTCACTTAAGTTTTACAGTTCTTTTGAAATATGTTTGAAACCCCAAGCTTAAAATGTGTTTCAAAGCCTCCCTGACAGACAGTCCTTTTCATTAGATGCAACTTGTAATGTATGTTGGGACCAGCACTTGTGGTTTTGCTCCTGACATTTTATTTGTTTCACAGCTGATTATATTTCTTTTTTAGTGCTCTTGGGACTGTACAGTCCATAACATGACACAAAGAGGTGAGAATATGGCTGAAGAGGTATAACCATGCTGTGTTGGCTATTCACTAACACTGATTTTGTTGGCAGTGGAAGCAGACTTGTGCTTCATCTCTTGAAGAGTAAAAATTCAAATTATACAGAAGCCATACATTCAAGGAAGGCCTAGCAAGGGGTCATTAATTAATTGTTTATTGTCATTTCAGCTTCCTTGTCTGCTAAACTCCTGGGGGGCAATATCATATACAGATTGCATTAGCTGATGAAAAACATGAAAACAACTTGCCAACATCATGTTAACAATGAATGAAAAGAGTTCCCATGGTTTGCAGTCCCTTTGTACCTATATGTAGCTTACTTATTTTTTTTTTCTCATTGCCACCTTCCTGCTTTTCTTATTGAAGACCACCCTGTCGGGTAACATTCAAAGTTCTGTCTGCTGAAAGCCAGCAGAAATTTAAAAGGTAAAGAGATTGTTGCAAGAGGCTACAGCAACAGAAAGCAATCATATAAAAATACTCAACTTCTCCAACTATATAATTACATGATAGAGCTGCATCTAGAGCTTATCTGTTAGAATTGCAATCTGTAATATGTTCTTTTGCTGATTGGATCATTAGCTGTTTCCACACACTAGCCTCCTTATGCAATTTGGATGTAAGGATGAGGACAGCTCTGATGTTTATATCCTTGTATACTTCTTCACTAGGTTGGTCATTAAAGTGCTGTGATGCTTAGACAAGAACAACTCCTATAGAAGGAATCACAAACAAAAAATAAAAGTTATTTTACAGTGCACCCAGGAAGCCATACACATACATACATAGACAATAATGGGAACCAGGTATAAATATTTTGGTAACTCATCATTGGAAAAATACAGCTGGTATGAAAGTATTCTCTGCCCCGTTCCAGCAGATTTTTTATCTTTGTGAAATTGAAGAAGTGGAGTTTGCTACATGGGATGAGACTATTCATGTTTCAGGGTACTTAGGATACCTCAGTGCATTATTAGGCCTAGCCAGGGCTATGCAGATGATGAAGCTATGCACAGGTAGCTGTTACGAGCAATTTTGTAAGAAACAAAGCCCCTCAAAGGATGGGTTGGGATTTGAGTGGTCTGGTTTCATGAGTTTTTTACCTCCTGACATCAGAAGGTGACTAATGGGGATATCTTGTATGAGATATTAGGTAGGCAATGCAGTCCAATGGTGGAGGCTGGGTTGGCTGGCAGGGCTGCTAAATACCTTCTTTTCTCCCTTCCTCCTTATGGGTTATTGCACACTTCGAACTTTGTTCCTTTTGGCACTTTTCTGCTCTAGGTGCTTAGGTTGCAAGTCTTCCCTGTCTGTTTGTACAGTGTCAAGCACAGTGGAGCTCTGGATGAGGCCAGGACTGCTGTCTTTGTACCAGGTTGTGCTTTGGAGTAACTGAAAAGTCTTGCAACTGTTAACTGAGTTGGGTATACTGCACAAAAACATATGCAAAACTCTCTGCTCTGGGGTAGAATTAGGATTTGAACTGCCAACCAAGACCTCCTTAGCAAAGATAATAGAAAAGGCTAGGCTGTATGTTGTGCAGGAGCAGGTAATAAAACCCCTGTTTAAAATGAGAATGTTCAATACACGAGAAAATGCTAGGCAACTCTGTATGTGCCAAGGTCAACTCCTCTTTCTGAGTTCAAATTTATAGTTTAACACATTGACTTTCCTGGTCTGCAGCTGAGAAAAAGAGTTTGACTGAAAGTCATCAAATAAATTTGCCACAACTTTATTATCTCACCTCTTCTTTCATTCTTCATCATTAATTTGCAGTGAGAGGTTTCATATCAATTGTAGTGTTAAATATATATATATATTAATATAATCCATTTAAATAAATACACTGGGAAGCTGTGAAGAAATATTTGGAAGCATAATAACTACCACAAAAGCATATATTTGGCAAGCAAGCCTTAACTTCCTGAAGGATAATGAACATCAGGCTGTCCTTAGCTAAAATGGAATTGGATTAATGGAACAGAGGGTAGAATATAGATGGCTTTCTCCAACTCTAGCTGTTTGCATACTCAGTGTTAAATCAGCACCTCTGCAGTTATTTCTTTAAATTAATTCTGCTGGAAAAAAAATGTTTATTTTCCACATTTATATAGCTTAAAGGAAAAGGGGCAGCTCTGAGGGAGCAGCCTTTAGAACAGTAGAAGTTAAAGAATTAACCCTTTTCCTGCTGCTCTGTGACACAACAATGACATCACCAACGAAACCAAACTATATTAATTCATAACTGATCTTCTTCCTAAATTAACAAAGGAAAGCAATTTTTTCAAGAGCAATGACATTACCATATATTAGCATAATTGCATAGTTGTGATATAATCAACCAAATACATGTTGTTGGCCCTTCAGCTTTGATAACATTGAACCTATAGGGTATTCATTCTCAGTTAGATACATATTTTCTTGCTCCACACTTTCACCTCAAGATGATTCATCTCGGTCTTGACTAGGAGACTTGTCTAAAAATTACAGTATTTGTAAAGATAAGTAATGAGCATTTAAAAAACCCTTTTATAAGTATCAAAGCTTGTCTGGGGATAAGGAAATAAGAACAGTTATGCCCTGTAAAATAAGCTTGGTGACATTGTGAGCCCTAGCCCTATGTAATTCAAACTTTTTGCACTTAAACATGTTGTCCTGTTTGGAAGATTGAATTTGTAAAGATTGCAGGATAATGTCTGTGATTTGGTAATTATTTCCATGCTGATGTTTTTATATTTACATCAAGGAAATTAGAAGGCCTGTTTATTTATGTGCTGGTAAAATATTAAATGATACCTCATTCTTGATTTAGATGATGTGAGGAAAAAGCATAGAACAGATGCCAAGAAAAAACTTCTAATGCTGGGCAGGTTTCTATGGTCTTTACTTAATGTCATTATAACAAAATTTGTTTTGTGCTAATGCAGTTTCAGCAGGGAAATATTCAACAGTCAGGCCATCATCCAAGAGTAGCAGCCATAAGTTGGGCAGCCAGCCCAAAGTCACTGCAACAAATCAAATGCTGAAAATGAATCTAATCTCCAAAAATTCAATAAAATACATAAACATAGAGGTTAAATTAATGTAAGGATTGTATTTGGAGAAGGGGAAAATACATAAATATATAGTATAATTGTGTCTAATGTCAAAGGGAAAAGTATTTGGAGTGGGATAGCAAACACCACAATTCACTTGAAAACATGATCAATATGTTGGATAGAAGTATAGCTGGTATTTAAAATTTGTTAACCTGTTAAAGGGATGCTACCAAAATATTTAGACTTAAAATGCAGTTTCAGTAGTTAGCTGTATAGAGAAAGAAATGTAGAAGAGTAATTTCTCAAGAACACAGACCTATTTTACACCGTCCCTTGGGCAACCAACTGATGGAGTGCACTTAAGCAGGTGGAGCTTTATGAGCACAAAAGTGGTTGCTGATGCAGTGTGGTTTGGCAGTCAAACAAATCCCTTCCATGGAGATGTGTTGTTCTGAAACAGGATCAATGAGGCTATTCTTTAGAAGAACTAAAGGGAAGGGCACATCTTAAAATGTGCTTAAATGATAGCTGCAGATGGAGGTGTAGACAAACGGATGTCTCTATGGAGTCTTTCCCTTGGCATTCATCCTGCTGAAACAGAACAGCCTCTTAGAGGTATTCTACCTTGCAGAACCTGTGCTTGAAGCCAGAGCACCATGATGGGAAATTTTGAAAGTGAGTGGCAGTGGCCCTGACACCCATTAGTTGATCGTTAAATGCCATCATTCAGACAGCTGACAAGTTTGGCTGAGCTGAGCAAATTTAGAGGAAGGCTGCTATGTGGGTGTCTGAGGCACTCAAAGGTGGGAGCTAAAAATCGTCTTGCAGGACTAAGATGTACCAGCATGATCCAGCCAGGAGAAGGTTGAACTGGAGAAACAAGAGACAGGTCCTGCACACACTCTGACACTACCAGTGAAATGGATGAAATAATTTCAACTCTCTTTATTTGAGTTATTTGGTGTCTGACAATGACATGAAGGATACTTAACCTCAGTCCACTATCAGTAATTGTATGGGACAACTGCTGTTCTCAGTGCCTCCATCCACAATGGCTGTGCGGGTGCCTGCATGGTCACCACTATAGGCAACCAAACTGGAAAATGCTGCTTTGAGTTTTTGATGTCTTCCAGCCTTTCTAAATGGTAAAGCACATGCATTATTTTGCAGTAAGGTTCATGCAAAAGACTAGAAATTTTTTCTCAAGGTGAGAACAAGGTATGTACTAGAACACCAGAGAAAGATTTAGAAGCAGGAGTGGGAAAATATGTGAACTGAAGAACAAAGTGAACTGTTGAGATTAGACAGAGCTCAGTGAGACACAAATATATCGCAACACCCAATGAGCAATAAAAGCACAATGATATCCACCGGAATAGCAAAGCCTGGCAAACTATTCAACAAAATCTGCCAAGATCATTATTTCTGAGAGGAAAAAATTTGATTAGGTCTCTCTTGATTGCTGGGAACATGACTTGAGTACACTTCAGAAAATGCTGAGTTATGCCATTTGTGCATTTCTGCTTATGGAACTGAAATCTATAATATTATTTTAGCTGTGAACATGGTTCTTATTTTACATTCCTGAGTAGCAATAATTTCACTGTGTCTTCCAGTGGCATCCAGATTAAAAAAAAAAAAAAAAAAAAAACTGAAGAATCTTACCAGAAATTTATATAAATTATATATATTTAAGGTAATTTCTGTGCTTTCAATGAACATCATCCTTGTTTATTGGAGCATTACTGAACTTAGAATGTGCAGTTATCTTCTTTTACTTCTCTGCTGTCTCATATTCCAGGCTAAAACACATGCTTGGATAGCACAGAAAATATGAAAATTAGCCAGGTTTGAAACTGTTGCTGAAACTGCTATGCTTTTGTGCTGCTGTAAATACCCAGAGTTCATGGCGTTAAAATTTGTGATAGAAAAAACAAACAAACAAACAAAAAAAAAAAAACACAAAACAAACACAACACAACACCACCCTTTAAAATGAACATTAGTGAGAGAGCAGTAGCTACCAGAATGTTTATCCTGCCACTAATCTGCTTTTCTATGACAAGACAGGAGGGAAAACAATTTTCCTCCCATGGACTGAAAGGCTCCACTCCAGGGACACCTCCTTTAGATAGAAAGTGACCTAACAAACCACTTGCCACTTGTGGAAATTTGAGTACAAGAATAGTCCTGGGGATTTCATGTTGAAAATTTTACACTTGGTGCCCAAGTGCTTTGCTGCATTCTCTACCTGCGTTTTTGATGAGATGAGTTCTAAATTGGTGGATTGCTGTAACCAAAATGCCCCCAGCACATGCCGTGAGTCATCAGCTCTTAGAAAAGGGTAAAGACACTTGCTTACTGCATGACTCTGTGATTCAAGCAAGCTGTGCGAGGTGGTGAAGTGAAATCACTTCATTTGTCAAGGGAATGGGTGGTAATAGGTGTTGGAACCTCTCACACTTCGTTTTTAACACAATATCCAAAAACTCTGCAGTGCACAACAGCAGAGCTGTCTAAGCATCCATGTTCATGTGCCACATGCCTATCTGAAAAAGAAATTAAATTAAGAGAAAACCTATCAAAGATTGGAGTTTTCAGGGCTGCAAACGGACAGAATAAATCTGCACAGGTCAGATACACCATGGCTGGAAGCACAGATAAGCTCTGCAGCATCTTGGGGTAAGCCTGCAATTTTTAGCTATATTTCTGTTGTGTTATGAATGAACATGATTTTCATTTGTACAAATTTACTCTTGTAGTCTTCTACGTCCTTTCTTCCATATCCCTCCTGGTAAAGTGGCAGAAGTTGAAGAAACTCTGTTTGGTGGAGCTTCCACAGGGAAGTGGATGGCTATGTGAGAACAGTCGACAAGAACTGATCACCCACAGCTTGAGTTTGCTTTACTTTGTACTTGGTATCTCCTGGTGGCTTGTCAGAATAGCAATACTTTTCTGATTTCTGTGGTCATCCCTATAGCTACCTTGTTTTATCAGCTCAAAAACATAAGTTGCATCCCTGGGATATCCTGGAAACAGGATTGGAGACTTAACCTTGGCTTCTGTATTTCTAAAATATTATTAATATTAATAATATTATTATTAATATTGATTTTTATTATTATTATATTATAATATTATTGCTCTCCCATAGGCCATACCTGCACAGAGCAATACACTTACAGAGTGACTATGCTGTAATGTTCATGCTGAGGACTCACCCTGATCCCAACAGTGGCTGCAAGCAAAAGCCCAAGGCAGGGATGGAACAGAGCAAACACGAGGCTCTTCCCTCAGCCTCTGACTGTTTGTAGCTTAAGGGGTTTCTAGAGCTGGCGCATTTTCTCCGTTAGCAATCTATAATATATCTTTATTGAAGTGCTTGCTCTGCCTCCCAAGGGCGTAAGCTTCAAGCATTCACAGTGGCCTCTGGCAAGAAACTGTGTGAGTCTGTTGCACAATGGAGGAAGAACCACATTATTTTGTTTTGAGGATCATTTCATACCCCTTAGTTTTCGTACTGAAGAATACAGAGTGCAATTAATCTTCTCCACCTTCTCCATCAGAGAAGCATGTGCTCTGTTAAGCACACACATAACAGAATATTAAATGCTTGATGAAGCTCAATGGGAGTAAACAAAACCTTAGCCCATGCCTAAACACAAGCCCATCTGCAAATGCGTTGCTGAACATGAGGGCTCCAGCGTCCCTGCTGCGGGGCTAAACTAATTTTGTTCTGTTTTAAAGCGGAACTCCCTGTTCTGAGCCTTTGTTTGGGTTTAGACATTTAAAAGGCCACTTCTAAACCTGTTTTCTTAAAGACAACCTTTTTCCCTCTATCCCTGTTTGTTACGTTCTGCATCAAAAACCTGCTGGCATATTAAGGCATTAAATACAGTGTGCATGCCATTCCCACAAACCTTGCATTCTTCTAACTCCTGCTTATCTCCAGTTTCCATTTGTTCACTGCCCCTGGTCAGAGGCAATCAGCCCGAGGAGAGAAGTGAGCACACACACTCAGCTGGCAGTCCCACACAGGCCTGAAGATGCAAAAATCCTGCAGGCTTGTGAGTGATTAAACGACCAAATGAAAGCAACCATTACATGAGTATTGCTGTGTGGCTCCTCTGGTGCTTGCACTACTCTAATTCTGGTGGATTATTTTATTTGTAAAAATCCTGATAAGTATATGCATAGATAAAGGCCTAGAAGTAAAGGAGGGTGACTTAAAAGACTGAAAATCTTCATGTATATGCCTGAGAATGCCTCTGATTAAAGCCTCCCAAAGTCCTTTTCCCAGTCCCCATCCCTTTCATCAAAGCTTTATTTCTGGGTATGTGGTCTGCAGACATTGTAATATCCTAACTACAGAGCATGCAGCAAGAACTTTCTTAATAAGCTTCCCCCCCCACCCTTTTTTTAATTAACAGCTAAAAAAAGTCAATATAATAAGTTTTAGTGACCAATAGAGTTAGATTATTACAGTGTTAGGTGTCCCAGCTCAACATGCCATCTGCATGTTGAATGAGGAGTCACCTGGAGGTATCTAATAGAAAATAAAAGGTTGGGGGCAAATCCAGTGCCTCCCCCTAGAGTTGGGAGGGGGTTGTGGGGGAGTGGGGAAGCACTTCAGGTAAACACCTCTCCTTTGTCTTGCAGGGTGGTGTGTGAGGCTGTAGCGCTCATTGTGATTATCCAGGGTTTAAAATGTTGACCTAGAAAAAGAGAGTGTAGGCTTGATTCAATTTTCAGCCAAAAATGTTTCAAGACAACATCTATCAGGATGTGGTCCTAGACACTCAACTGCCCACAAAGACACTTTATTTTAAAAAGCCTTAACAAGTCAAAAACATCTTGATGACCAGGTAGCACAACACCAGGCTCCTTCTCAACCTAGTTTCTAAATCCCACCATCAACACTTCTCTTGTGCTTTTCCTCTTTCTTGCCTTCCCCTATGCACGCTAGCTCAGCTCTGGCATACTACTGGGGGAATGACTTATTAATAAAGAAACTTGCACATTTTATGCTCCTTTCCAAAGCAAGCGTTCTCATGAGAACATTATACATAATATTATATATTTTGCATATCTCATTGTGCAAAAGATATCACTACAACTTCTGGCATTTCAGAAATGAGGGAAATGGTGGCATTTGCTCACATAATAATATAAGTAACTCAAAGTCAACAAGCGGTATTTGTGCTGTGAAGCCTAGACAGTCTAGTGTGAGCATTGTTGAAAATCCTGTCCCTGGTGGCTAATGGATGCACTGTGTGCGAGCACTCAGTGCTGGCACCACTGACTCCCCAGAACCTAGGTGGGATTTTGGATCTCATCTCCTTCTGGGGCTGTCATCTGTCATAACAGACGAAAAAGTGTATACATGCGATCTGTGTTTTATTCAGCAGCTTGCAAACATTTGCCAGAAAGAAGAAAAACAGGGTGAAGAAAAGATATATTGCAGCAGAGAGAGGGAAGATGGGGTGTTGCCTCACCAAATAGGAAATGTCTCCTCTCTTCTTCTTCTTAGTCCTCCATACAAGATATTCAAAAACAGCCAGCAAAAGCTATAGTTCAGAATGGAGAAATATTACGAGTTTATAATGTGAAGAATTTGTTTTTCTTGCTGTCTTTTTCTTCTTTCCACCAAATAACCAAATCATTTAAGTAAAAATTTAAAGGAGAAAGCTATACCTTTAGTGGCGGGACAGTCATTGAAAACACCCGTTTACTGGTAGATTTCCAGAACTGATAGCTTTGGGGAAAGACATAAAGTAAAGAGAAAAGAGAAAGACTAGCGAGCGCCTTTACAACCATACCCACACTCTTCATCTACCACCTTCAAACAGCTGGTGCCACAGCTGGGGAATCCTGAACTGGGCTGAAGTCCCTCAGGAAACATATCACTGAAAAACAGGGAAAACCTGAAAGTGGATGTCACGGTGAGGGATGTTTTTTCAGTTGAGGGAGTTCATTGCAATCTCTGTCCTGCACAGAAAGGCCACACTCTCCTGGTGGAAAATGCCTTCATGAGCAGATTTGATGACAGCCTCACAGCAGAGACCGACCTCTCACCTCAGCGCTGTAAATGATCTTTAAATATCACACGCCCAAGCTACTGAATGCCTGCTGCCACAGATTTTTGGTCCTGACCGGTGGTCCTGACTCCTCGCATGGTTCATGTCTTGCCCTCAGAGAGAAGGAAGGGGAGAAAAATAGAGCCAAGTCAGCGCAGAGAGCCCATTACTCACCATGGTGTGCTGCTGCACTGGTCAGCAGGGGCTGGCATTAGGGCGAGTTTATAGAAATGGCAACTGTTATGGCCTGGCACAAATATAGAGGCAGATTAAGGTTTAAACAAATAATGTGAACTCCCTTATATGAGTAAGGTTTTGAGAGTTGTCACAAAATGTATTTGGGATATTGCAATGAAACTCGCTATTTAATTTTGCGAGAATGGAGAAACCAGCTTGAAAATGTAATGAAAGTCATAGAAAGTGAGGCAAAGTACACCAAGAGAAGAAAATATGCAAACACTGTTGGGCTTGTGTGGGTTGGCAACTTTGTCAAAGTGTTCCCAGCAGCACCAAGAAGGTAGAAATAAAAGGCTCTGGCTTTACAGATCCTTGTGTTTGTGGCATCCCAATAAAAGACTCAGTCGCCCACATATGCACCAAAGTCTGCTGCCTTTGTACAGTTCCAAGCACAAAATGCTGTTTCAGATTTTTTTTATTGTGTTCTGTGTCTCGCTGACTGAAAAATATGCGTGATATATGGTATTTGCCAGAAATACACAAATGAAGATCCTGTTTTAAATATCAAGTTCTGTGATGTTTACAATACGACTTTGCCGTGGGCTTGGTCTTTTATAGTATATGATAATGCTTTTGCATTTGGCAAAAAGCAGCTGTTTACCCTGCAAGTAGCCATTTTGTGACTGGCAGATTTTCTTAAATTCAGCTATTTTCTCTTCTAATTTCTCCCCTGAGATATTCCTGATGGAATAATGCATTCCCCTATCATAATATTTCACATCACAACATCTAATATGAAGGGGAAGGATGGATGAGACTTTTCTACAGTTTTCCTCATATCTCACCCCATTTCTGTGATTATTCCATATGGGGGATCTTGACAAGGGAGGCCAGATGCCTAGGTAGCATTTTGCAGGGAAAACCCTTTGCTGTGGAAAGGACAGGTTCTTGCAATGCCCACCTGAAAAGGCTTTTGCCTCAACTGTGCATGGCAGGGCAGAGCTGGGCCAGGGCTCTGTGGCCCCAGGGCACCTTGTAGCACCAAGTGGCTTGGTTTCCTCCATCTTCATTCATTCTCTGTCCCTGCAGATTTCAGGACACTGACCTCAGTGACATAGGATTCGTTCCTTTTGTCTCTCCAAAACTGGGTAAAAAATTAGTACCTGTGGAAACTCAGATTTCTTTGTATGGTTTTGTGCAGGGACAAAATTTTCAGTTCTCTGTCTGTAGAGCAGCCGATGCAACAAGTTCCTTTCACTGCTGTAACTGGATGGTGTGTCTGTAAAGCATGCGGGGTGTTGAGAATGCAAATGCTGAGTATGTGTCAGGTGTTTATGGAAAAATACAGGCAAACCCTGAAAATCTGAAATACTGTTTCATCCAATATTTGCAATGCTTGGTTTGGTCATTCCTGGACAAACTGCCCTTTATCTGTATTATTTCATAGTCAATTAGTAGAAGACTGTCAAGCTGGCTGACTGGAAATCTTTGCTGCAGTCTAATCAGAAAGGGTAGAGCTGTGAACTCACAAGGGGAGCAGACATTCGCCCTGCTCATTGGTTTTGTCACGGCTTGAACTAGCCAGGTGCAGCACTGCTTACTGCCGGGACTGGGGTGTTCACACCCTGATGCAGGTGGTTAATTTGGTCAGGAAAAGACGATCACAAAGATTAACACAAGAAAACAGGATCGTACCCTGCTTTGTAGTGTAGGCTGAAAGTTTCACCGACATCCTGGGACTTAGCGCTGCTTTCTGCAGCATCTGGCCTATAAGAAATACAAACGCACGCATGTGAAAAAGATACAGTATACAAAGAAAGAAGTAAAAGATACAGCTGATAGCAATGCTTTCCCAAAAATATTACGGATTTAAATGTTGATCAACACATCAGCACCTTCTTTCATTACTTACTAATGTGCAGAACTGGCAGTCCCAGAAGAACTGCTGTAACAGCCTTCACACGCTTCCAGTACGTTTCTCTTAAAGTGCCTCCCAAATTAACTTGACTTCAGCTGTTACCCCTCTCTCCATCTGTTCTCAAGTGTTCCCTTGCTATGCATTTGTTGTATTTTTGAGACACTGCAGTTTCTGTTGGTCTTTGAGAAAAAAATATGGAGAACCCCCATAAGGTTTTGAGCAGCCTGACTTGCCGGGCTTCACTTTTAAGGATGTAAGTGACAGTTTTAAAGGGTTTTCTTTGTGGGGCTGTTGAAGACTTTTTTTTCCACCTTAGAGAGGATGTCTTTTTTTTTTTTTAATGTTTTTAAAGTGGAATTTTCATTTTCATTTCTACTGTTTGGTCAAAATGAAACTGAGCTCCAAGGAAGGTGACTTTGCTCATTCAGATTATATTGATATGGTTTCTTACACACACACACACAAAAGCTATAGAAGGATAAAAATGATGAAGTGTCTGACGGTGCATACCTATCAGTCTTCCCAGATCTTAATTTTGGAAGGACTAGGGGGTTTCTGAGTTAGTCTTTCATCAGACTGTCAGGACATTATTTCTCTTATAAACTATAGGTTCTGTTTGCAGAACTATAGGTTCTGTGGCATCTTCCATCCCAAAGGACTGACAGCTTTTCACCTTCTATCCATCTGGTCTGTCCTCACCCTCTGTTGAAGTACAGCTGCCGCAGTCTCAGGAGCACAAGCAGGAAATGTGTTTAATTGTGTGTAACAACACTGGCCCACGGTGAAAGACAGAAGCAAGGCAGAATGCAATAGAAACAGCAGGGAACCTTTAGATAAAAGTGTAGCTAAAAATGAACAACTACTAATAAAAATTTCTGAACGTATTAACATCTCACTTCATCTCTTCCCCTACCTGTTTTAAGCCTGTTTGTACTATAGGTATTGTGTGGAGGGTATCCTGTCTACCTATCCCACCCTAGAGCTAGTATTTTGATAAATACCCATTAATTTCTAACTGATTCTGAATTTTCTTAGGTAGGAGACGCTTTCTGAGTCTCAGAGGTACTCCTTGTATATTATCAGTGGGTACCAATGTTTCCCAACCCACATACTCATCCCACCAAAACCCAGGCTCCCTAGATAGCCCAAGTCACGACTGTCAAATTCATGATTACTGCTGAAAGTGTTGGTCGTAACAGCAGTACCCTGTTAATGCATGACAGGCACATCAGCAAATGGGTCAGGATCATCCCAGTCTGCCTGGGGAATAAGGTGGTTCAGGACCACATGAGCACAGATGTTCAGGGGCTCCAGCTGCTACAATGGCACTGCCAGTAGGTTAGCAGCAGCAGTATTTTGGGACTTCTGTTCAATGCTGCATGGTCAGTGATGTGACTGTGTGCAGCTTCCCCATTGTTCTCTGCAGAAAAGCAGGGCAGCAAGCATGGCAGCCCACAACATACCTCCGATGTGCTCAGTTTTCTCCCCCGGAGGCTGCTCTCGGGGTGAATGAGAGGCAACAGAGCAGTGGCATGCTGACAGGCATGGGCAGGGTCCTTGGCAAGTAATCTCCAAAGCAAATGGCATATCACACTGAAGGATTTCAGCCCCAATTAGCTGAAATTGTAGTGAAGAATGTTTACCTAGTGAAAAAAAATAGTTCAAAGGGGCAGAAATTTGTTGCAGTCAATGAAATGCTGTTTGTTTAATGCAGAGGAAAGTAGTTAGGTCATTCTTGCAGAGAGAAACTCTCAAGAGTTCTGTTTTCAGCAAGGTTATTCTGATTTAATAACACACAGCATGGGTCATGCTGAGGCCATATGGGGGGCAGTACATGCTCTAGAGTCGTCTTTAGCATTGGTCATTTTTTTAATCATCCGTGAACGTGATTTTTGGGTGATTCTGCTGTCAATCTGCTGGAGAGATTTGGTATTCATGGTAGCAATCCCCTTCCTTCCAGCCATCTCAGTGGACTCATTTGGTGATGTCTATCACATGCAATTATGTTGAAACCCCATTAATTAATTAATGTTAGTTACTAATGGTTATGCAATTAATTGCATTTGGAATAATATAAAATTGAGTAAATAACTTCAAAGTGTTGAGTCCTATTTGGCAAGCTAATAGAGCTCATCCTGCCCAATTACACTGATAAGATTTTAAACTAATTGAGCTCACACTGTGCCTCTCCATTACCTGACATTCAGAAGCATGCAGAGAAGATTAAAGGGATTCAGGGGATGGTGTGCTTGTAAAACCAGGAATAGTCACTCCTGGTTCTCATTTAAGCATAAATACATATTAACTCACAACTGAACAATACTTTGCATGGAGGTTGCCATAGAGATGAGCATTCTGAGATTTTGGGGGCTTTTGCTGGCATTTCAGGTTAAAAATAAAGACCCAGGTTGCCCAGGACGTCATTACACAATGGCAGGTGCATATCCTGCAGTCCAACTGCTTGCTCACCATGGCACTACAGGAGCAGAGGACTTGCCATAGCAGATTAAAACATTTGTTCATATAACCTGACATTTTGCCTTCTGCACTGATATTCTTGAGGAAGGTAGAAGGCTCCCATAATGCCTATTACCTATCCAATTATTCTAGGTGGTGTACAGGGAAGAAACATCCTTCGAGAGCCCTTCAGGCAATTAGCTTACACCCAAAAGTGTGTTATTCAATTACCCTTATTATTTCAGCATGCCAAGCAGCAAGAGGTGGTTAATGATTGCATGAAATTTTCCAGCCTTCAAAAAAAAAATCTGCTCAATGTTACCAGAACCTTAAATCTCATGCCAGCAAACCCTGTGTGAGGCCCACAGGCTGCACTAAAACTGAGGGAGGGTGAGTGACAGATCATTCATTTGCATGGCACACTTTGTCTTTTTGAGCCTCTTGCTCATACCCACAGAGTCAGTCCTGAGGAACATTTTACAGCAAAATGAAGTTAATCCAGAAGCAAATCTGTGTCTTTTCTGATGAAGTGCCTGTCTTTTTGTTTGCTCTACAAAAATGGCTGTTTTTTTCAGAGAAGGTTTTGGGCTGCTAAGTTCTCAGTTTCTGCTGCAGCACTTTGGATTCAGAAGGTGCTGGTGACCACATCCATGGTATGTTGAAGTCTTCTGCAAAACACCCTGTAATGATGGAGAGTTTCTGATAGAATGTTGTGAAGAAATGTTTTTGGAGGATTAATTATTTTTCATTGAATAAGAATGGGCAGTTGAATTAATTAACAGATTGACTTCTTAGAGAAGAAAAGTGAAGTTCATGAGGTGGAACAAATTAAATGTTGAAAATTGAGTTGTCTTTCAACAATTGTCTTTTAAAAACTTTGCAGTAGAGATTGCACTTGAACAAGTATTTCTAATGTCACGGAAAACTGGGGTCAAAGATACCGAGCTCCATGTAAAGTATATAACAAAACAGTACCAAAACCATTCCCCTTGATGAGCAGTGACAGGGTACAGAAATAGATTATTAATAGACTTTTTACAAGAAAAGATGTAGTAAATAAGGAGTGTAACAGCTTTGAGAAATTATACGTTTGATATCTATTTCAACCAGACAAGAAAGAGATCTGGTCTGGTAAGTTTCTGTCCTTCAGAGAAAGCATAAGGGAGTAGTTGACAAAATGAGTCTGCATTTTTGATTGTACCAAACGAATGCTGAACTTTGTCAAACAGACATTACAAATGGGCTGCAGGTGAAATTTCACAAGACCTTCAGTCTCTGAAGGACATATACTCTGATTAAGATGTATTGAGTCATTACTTATTCAGTAAGAGACAGTTAAGTTCTTCCTGCTCAAAATTCACGCAAAATGCTTTATCTTTAAGGCTCAAAGAAATTAAACTCCTTTAAGTGTAAAAGTGTCTGCTAAAACCAAAGGTGGGGGGTGAATCCCTCTCACAGGTGAAGATTCTAATTCAAGTATTTAGGATGTCAAGAAATCAGGTAAAAAGCAGTCTCATATTTTCATCAGTATTGATAGGATCAAATGTATATTCTATACATAAGTATTTCTCCACCTGTTTCTGTGGCAGTGCCTCCATAAATACCAGGCCTAGTTTTGGCCAGTGTCACATTTACTAAGGAATCATTTAATTATACTGTCTTTGCAGGAAAAGACTACTTTTTTAAATGGACTTTAAAAATGGACTAGTTAGGGAATGTGAATGTTGGTCTCTGAAGTGGATGGTGGTGTTTTGGGCACTGCCTCTGGATTCACAGACAGTGTCATCCTTTAAATTCTGCAATGGCAGACCTCTTATTTGTGGCAGGCAAAATCCAGTTGCCTCACGATGGGTCACAGCAACTGCACAGAGACAAAATATCACTTTGCCAAATATATTTGATTATTGCAAAATTCTTTTCCCCTAATACCGCTTTTTCCTGTAGCAGGTAGTAGGAAAAAGTGAGACTAATTAGATAAAAATGCTTTATTTTCCACACAGGGATTAAAAAGTAAATGTGTGTTATCAATTCAAACATTCTTAAATATGTACAACTGTAGCTTATTGAATAAAATGAGTGTGAGAAAAATGGGTGGATTTACCTCTTCCATTAATCAAAGGAGTAAATTGCATTAAGATGTTGATATTTTGCTGGAATAGAAAACATATGATTCTGTGAAAGACATGTAGGAAATAAACCCTGAACTGCTGCAAGTCTTCTGGTAACTGCCGCCAAGAGCAACAAACATCAGAGGTAGTTGAATAATCACCAGCAGAGCAGAACAGCCATTAGACATAATGATAGAAAAGCTTCTTTCAGACTCTCAGACATTCACCTTTCAGTGCAATTACAAGCTGGCAGAAGAAAACAATTGGCTTTAAGACAAGATAAAGAACTAGGCAAAGAACTTGACTTTTACTGCAAGTGACTGGACTACAAGTAAATTCAGCTACTCTGCCCAGAAAAAAAAAAAAAAGTGAGAGCAGATACTCTTGCATCCTTAAAAAAATATATGTATATATATATAAATAAAATCAATCTACTTTAATTCTTACATCTTAACAAATCCAAGAACTCCCCAACCTCTCTGAGGACCTCTCAGGAGAGCCTTTAGATTGATATCCCTCTTCAGATGGGTGCAGAGAAATGAGGAGCCATCACTGGCTGATGAGCAGCAAGAGCAAGATAAGGGGGAACACTGTAAGGCTGTGCCTTCTTCCATGACATCTGGTGGAATGCTGTTGGCTTCTTAAGTTATTTTTATTTTGTGAAGGAAGTTGCCAAAGAAGATGTATTTCAGTATGTATTTCAGAAATAGCAGTATTTCTCCAATCAACATCTTTAAATGACTCCAGTTATTTCATGCTGAGAATATTAAAAAATATATAAAACGTATACCTCGTCCCTGAGCAAGAGGGCTCAGGACTGCATTTCCTCTGTGTTCTTAAATGTTTTATTTTTATATTTAGGAAAGAAGAGGGGCTTTTAATTGAATTTCTCTCAAGTTATAAAAATGAGAATACCCAGAATTTTATAATTGAAGAAAATAAATTACATGGCACCCATCAGAAACAACTGCTGATTTTGGCCATTCCAAGCTGAAATGATGGCACTGGCAATCTTCTAAAGAAGATTTTCATGAGGATTTAATGAAAACTTTAATGCAATTTGATTTTTTCAGAGTTAAAATTTATTATTTTAAAACTTTCTGCAGGAAGCAGTTTATGAAAGAATAAGTGACAGACTAACAAGTTGGTGGGCTCCTCAGAAGTCAGGCTAGTCCATAAATTACAATGGAAAATGCAATTTTATTTAATTTTAAATATATTTTTACCATTTTTTCTTATTGTAAGCTGCATACTCCTCTCTCTCTCTCAAAGAGAAATTGTTACCATATCATAGAGATGTAAGCCGTTTGTTCTATGCTGAAAACCAAAACCCAACAAGGTTTCAGTTCAGAAATATTATTTTTCAGCTCAGATTCAGGAAAAAATAAAATAAAATCTATACTCTCTGCTGCTAAAGGATTATCTTGTCGTGAACAATTTCATTCTCTTGGAATTCAGACCACTATGCTGTATGGAAGGTTTAGTTTCAAGAGTTCAATAAAATGATAGGTTGACCAGATCCTTTTTGGTCATTGCATGCATAGTAATATTTTACTGATGTAGGGTTTTTGAGAACACTCCTATACTCCCTAGAAAGTGTTTGCTCCCAACAAAATGGTGTATGTAAACAAAGAGAAATGTGAGACTTTGTTGTATGAAATAGCTCATTAGCTAATTACCTTCAGCACATGTGGAGACTTCAGGGGATTTTACAGTAACCTGAAAAACTGTATTCAAAAAAAGTGTCAGCATGACAGAGATGGGATATATTTTTCAGAAGAAATGTAATCAGTATTTCTAAAACACTGACTGACAGAATAATCAAAACCAAACCAGGCTTGTTACAGGCAATTGAGTAAATAATATGCATGCCTGAAGTTACTTTATATACTGCACTGCAGATTTACTTGATGGTTCTGACGGCTTTACTAAGAAGAATGTATTGCTTCTCAGGAAAGTGATCATCATCATCTCCATCTCATGTCTAAGCAGGGCTAAACATAACTTCTTGCATAAATATATGGAATAAGAAGCTGCCATGGAGCTGACTGATGGGTGCCTTTTAAAACTCTGTTGGTGGCAGTGTGAGAGGACCAGGAATTCACCATGTCCTGTTGAAGATCTCTTAGAGGACAGCGCTGAGGGACAGCTGTACCCTGCACCACTCTGGAGCCCACACAGGAACGAGGGTCCACGTGTCTTGGTAATTCAGCTCCAGTATTCAAGGTATTTCATACCACACAGGTACAAAACCAATTTATATATTCCAAGTTATATTTGTGGATTTTATATGTACAATGTGTATATATGTATAACTTTCCAAATTGCATATAGTGAAATTTTCAGGGTGAAAGAAAAGCGGTGAAGTTTTCTGTTTCCTGTGTAGTTCTCGCAGGGTGAAGACCCAATTCAGCCTGCAGACCCAACGCTGTAGGTGCTATGCAACAAAGTAATTTTCACTTAGGTGAGTAGACCAGCTGAAATCAGGGCCACTTTTTGCACTGTACTTGGCACAGAGATTTATTGAAAGGAGGAGAAATTGGGAGGAAAAAATACCTTCTGCTTACACAGACAATGCAATTTTGGCTGAAATAACAGATATTATTTCTAAAACTGACATATAATATAACTTTCCTGTTATACTCAAATATCTTTCATAACACCAAATATTTTTGTCTAGTTGTAGTTTTTGTCAAGTCATGAAATATTGTAGAAAATGTAATTTGTGATTCTTTACTATTGATGTTTAGCTGGATTTTAATAGTGTGGTGAAAAGCACTTTATAGCCAAAGTATGCAAAAATTACTTTTCTGGCTTGGTTAGTTTGGCTTATAGAGTGTTCACTGAAGGAAACACTCACATGAGTGCTTGGCCATTAGCGTATTAGGGCTTTGCTGTATGGAAAAGCATTTAAGCACTTAAGCATTTCACTGAACTGAAACCACATAGTGTAGAACAGTATTACAAATTGTCATAGGTAAGTACATTAAGCTGGAGCAGAAGAAAACACTTAGAAGGAGGAAACTTGGGTGTTTCTCAGAAGTAGGAAAAGATTAGATGATGTTCTTTACAGCAGAAAATAAGTGTGGGAGGGGAGGTAGAACATAAAATATATTCCTGAAAAAATATATTCCTGAAAGAAAGACTAGGAAAGAGGAAAAAATGAAATGGGATAGAAGCAAAATGTAAGAGGGGCTGAGGGGGAACCTGAGATTTTAAGAACAACTTGAAGTTTAATAAGTTGGCATCCTTGCCAGTCAGTTTCCTTTCTGGATGCACTGAGGGATGATGTTAACACCTCAGAGGAGAACAAATTGCCTGAGCTTCCTGGCTCTCATTATTTGTCCCACTAGTGACCACCCTACAACTTGCCCTAGCAATGTTGTAGAAGGATGTGATCCCCCATTGCTCCCGACCAACCCCAGTGGTAGCTGTGTCAGTCAAGCATGCATCAAGATGGTGCTTCAGGCTCATCAAACACCATTTGCAACTCAAAGATTTTCTCTTCCTACTGCTGTGCTAATTTAGGGCCCAAATGAATCCCTGGAGTTCAGTTTCACCATTGAATTCTCCCTGGATTGCCTGAATCTATATTCATTTTTCTTCTGCTTCTCCAAAAAATGGCTTTTAATAACAATTTTACAGGACAAATTTACAGCATGAGCTTTGTTGTCTGTTGTTTTTCTTGTATTTTCATTCAGGAAGACATTTTAAAGTCTAGTAAATTTTTACAACATTTGCATACTCCAACTGTAGGAACTTACATAGTGATTTATAGCGTGAACATATAATCAAATTCCTGGCTAGGACCCCTACTGTGAAATTTGACTGTTCTTCCACTTTCACATTACATTTAACAGCATGTAAGCTCTGCACAAAATAAACTTCTTGTAGGCATTAAGCTTCATTCTCTTGTTGGAGAAAAAGTGTCTTCATTACCCTGCCAATTATATAACACTTTCCTTGTTAAATATAAATATGTAAATGTACACATACTTTATTTGTATTTTATTTTTTTTTAATGTTGCTAATGGATGATGTAGTTCTTTACTATAAAGCAATAAAGATATTGCAATATGCAACAAAGAACACACTTTATGCAGGAAAGAATACAAAAATTCTGCAGCCAGAAATAAGACTGATATCCTCTAAAAACAACAGTGCAGCAGTGCCTTGGCTAACCTGTGTTACCTGGTGCTTGCTCTGACATGTATTTATGTCACCCAGAAACCAAGAGAAGAGCAGGGTGATATTTCAAGCTAAGTGTTATTCATGTCAGCATCTTGGAGACATTTGATCATCAGACATTGGTGCAATACATTTGAAAACTCCTAATTTGCCAGCTTTGGAGGAACTCAGCAGCAGGTGATTTGGTGGTTTTTTTCCTCCTGCTTTTGTCAACGTTTTTGAAACAAGGATCTCTTTGGCATTAATGCATTCAGCTGCTCCAGTGGCTTCAGTTTCCACAAACTGGTAGCCCTTTTGTCTTTCACTACTTTGCTGATTCACCAGCGCATCAAGGACTCAGTGCCAGTCCAAGCACCATCGAGCATCAGCAGCATCAGTTACCCACGCTAAAGCAATTATTCCATTAGAGGGTTCTCATTGCCCTCATCATATGTCTAATTTCTGCATGATTAAAGTGTGCACTTGGCACTGCTGATGAGCTGGACCGCACTGTCATCCCCAGCATTGGTCCCTGCAAAGGGTGACAGTTTGTTCCCAAGCTCTGAACAGCCCCAGGCTGACACTCTCAGACCTTTTCTGAAAGCTGTGGTGTTTCCTTTGAAGGTCAGTTTTCCTAAAACACGCACAAAGCACTTGTACGTCTCTGTGAAGCCCTTCAAGCAGAGATGCATGTCTTGCCCAAACCATGACATGAAATTAAGGAACAATGTCCCAGTAACTAAGATACCCTGAGGAAGTACAGATGTATAAAGCTGCCTCTCCGTGTGCATTTGATGGCTGATTTGCTATTGCAATCTCTGACTCTCTTTTCCAAGGGAATCCTCTTTGTCAGTTTGTTCCTTCTGCTGCTTCCTGCACACTATTTAAGCACTGGGCCGAACACAGTTATCATTTTCCTCGTGGACTTTTTGGGTTGCTACCTTAGTATTTGAATTTATCTTATATTCACTGTTTCATAACAACAGGGTAGGGCAGCTTCAACCTCCCACCTGTCTCTGCTTACAACTGCCCTGCTTGGTGAGTCTCGTCAAACCTCAGCTCAGGAACACTGCCTGTAAATGTTTCTGAAAGCATGCATATTCTATCTTTTTACCTACTCTGCATATTCATTTTCCAGGAATTTGCTAGTTTATACTTAACTAATACACTAAAATATATTTTTATAAGCAACTCATTTCTTAAAGTTTATTTTCCTAACTGATTAAGAACCAAAAACCTTCTAGGAAGCAACTGCTAACCTAAAAAATATGACATCTCTCTATTTCCTTGCAGCTGGCAAGTCAGGGCACAATGCCCTTTTTGCATAATAGGCAAGATTATAATCTGCCTGGATTAAAGATGGGAAGTGGTAGGCAAGGTTCACACCAGGCACCCCCTCCATTCTCCATTATTTCTACTTCTTTCTACTGCCAATCTCCTGGCATGTTTCCTTTCACCTCCAGTCAGCTCCCCTTTGGTCCTTTCTCCCCTCACACCTACACCATAACTCTGCACACCCTTTTTCGCTGGTAAAATCCTTCACGCCCTGCTTCCTGCCCCTCCTGCTGCTGTCTAGCTCAGCAGCATCCCTCTCTCCTCTCATCATTCACATCTTGCTTTGATCTCTGGCTGCTGCAAGAACCTCTATTAAATTTAAGCTGTTCACAAAGGCGGCTGTTTGATAACCTCACGTATACTAAACAGCTACTTTGCCTGGGTGATCCCACTGACTTCAACAAGAGTAATAGTATTGAACTTTGTACATTAATAAACAGGAAAAAATATCATGAATAAATCAGTTGGAAATATATTTTGTATTGCAGCTTGGCTGTGAAACAAATGCACATTTTCTAATAGTCAATTAATATTATACTAACCGCTAAAACACATGTATCAGACGACAAGACCCACACACAGGTTCATATTCATAGGCAATAAATCAAGCAGGAAGAGAAGAACTGTGCATTACTTTTTCAAATAAGCACAATGATCTTGCAGCCTCAGAGATCACTGTTTGATTTAATCCATAAATCCTAGAGAGAAAAAACAGCCCCCCACCAAAAAAAAAAAAAAAAAAAAACCTTGGTCTCAGAATTCATCTTTTCAGCTCATTATTTATTTCCAGCTTGTATATACTGAGCTGGGCAGACACTAAGGGGATGCTGAACAGCCCTGAGTTGCAAAGAGGGGTCTTCCAGGGCTGGGCTGTGCTACTGTTTGGATGTGACACCTCAAGGGCAGTAAAACTTTGGCATCTTGTTTGGCCAGCTATATCCTAAATGACAGACTGGATACAAAATCTATGATGGAGGGTTGGAAGAGCTGCCAGGGGAAGTCCATGCCTGGCTTGCCCTATTTCATATAAATTTTGGTAAGCACATTCTATTGTTCACTGTTGAAATTGGGATAATGTGCTAAGCAGACTCTGGACCTTATGTTGTGTTTGGGGGGCCAATGCCTACATTTTTTTCAACCTAAATTCAAAAATCACTTCCATCTTTTTAGAGCTACAACAGATCTATTACAGAAAAAGTTGCAGTTTCCATATCCCTTAGTTTACAGCCAAAGTTTTAAAGATATTCTAGTAATTTACCCAAACTATTAGACTCCTGTGACAGATCCTCTCCTGCTGACAAGTGTGAAAAGGCACTGTCAAGGAGATGGCAAAGCCATATGTTACAATGTCTTTAATCAATGAAAGGGGTTTTGCTTCCTTCCAGACTTACACAATTGCATTAAGATTTAATTGGAAATACTTATCTCAGGCTTCCGGATACAGATTTTTCATGAACAACTATGTTTAATGAGCAGTATGATCAAGACAAACTTCTATACTGAATATCCATCTTCTCTGATGTTCTCCAGCACAAGAGGGGAAAGCCTCGCCCTCTAAGCCTTTCTGTAAGAAGCCAGTCTCCCAGATATGTCAATGCCAGATGAAGATGCTGTGTTGTTGCTGCTGTCCTCCAGTCAAGTAGTCAAATAAGAAATTTTGTTTTGCTGCCTTTTAAGAACTCTGAACAAGTTGGCATCCTAACCTTTTCTTTCTGTTCTTGCAACTCCAAAAAGACCTACTGTTCTCATTTTTACTGTTCATGTGAAAATTCAGAGTGCTGTACATTATCAAAGCCTGGGAATATATACTCAGTTAAAATAAATATGGTGATTCTCCTTAAAAACAAAACAAAACAAAACAGCTGTAGGCAGGTAAACAGTTTTATATTCAAATCAGCAAACAGAAGCTCCTGCTTCCAAGAAAGAAGAAAATGATTGGCAATAGGCAGAAGGAATGAGAAGAGGAGCAGGAGAAGAAAGACTATTGTATGAAGGGGTAGCTTCCAAAGAAGAATATAAAGTGGGGTTGCTATAGAGATTTATGGTGTTCAACTGTTTGTTCAGGGCCCAAGTTTGCATCCCTGGGTATTTCCAGGACAGTCACCTCCCCTAACTACCTTGGGTTGTATTCAATGGCCAGACTGAAGCCATGGTACCCTCTCTCTGGGTTCAGCAACTTGCTGCTGGATGCTGAGCAAGAAAGCTTGTGTTTCCCTTTGCAAACCAAGATCCTCGATCCAAAGTCAACACCAGCCTCCAGCCCCAAGCATGCAGTAATGCAGCATTACAAGGGTTGTTAAACTGCCTGCAGAGCTGTTGGCAAGATAGTTGTACTACTGCTAAAAGCTATAGAAATATTTTTTTTTAACTCCAGGAATAGGCTATCTGGCTATACTTCCACTCTCAAAAAAAGGGAGAAGCTAGGTCAGCTTTTTTATTTTTATTTTTTTATTTTTTGGTGGAAACTGCTTAGGGGAGTTGTGGATGAACTTGACATCTTTGTAATCTTAGATAATTTCAGAGAAGCTTTGATCTTGGAACTCCATGAAATTAATTTTGTAGGGAGACTTCACAGGAATGAAGAATTAGACTGCCATCTTGCTCCTCTAAGGTCACAGAGATGACTAATATCACAGTTTAAAACACATCATTTTTGCTCTCTAATTAAGAAAAAACACCTTGGTTAATTGCTTAATTCCAGGTATAATACATAGTCAGTAATATTAACTGCTGCATCTATTTATGGTGACACTAGCAACAGGAAGATGTAGAAGTAAAAGAAAAATGATAAAGAAAACTCACACTAAAAAAAATTTGTAATCCTCTAATTTCTCCAGGAAAAAAAAAAAAAAAGGCTTAGATAGAAAATATTGATACCAGAAAAACAAACAAAAAAAAAAAAACATAATTTATCATTTAATTATGCTATTCTTATGATTCTAAAACACACTGCTGTTAATATGAAATTACCTCAATGTGTGTTAAAAGTAATGCCAAATGACACACGTAAAAAATGCTTTGGACGGTATGGTTAGGTATGTTTTTTATAGAGGCCATGACTTACTATAAAGTTCTGTTACACTATAATGGTGTATATATTTCTGGTATATCTACAGAAATGCTGCATGTCCGATCAGGAACTGCACAAGCTCAGTGTGGAAGAAAAGACAATGACTGTGATTACTGGCATAACTGCTTAAGAAGGCCAGGCATAAACAGCACGTAAATGTAAATTAGGGGTCAGATTTTGGTGGTACAAACAAGAAAACTGGGAAGCAAAAGCTTGCCTTTTCAGGTTTAAAAACAACCACAAGAAGCACTATGATTTGACTGAAATTAGAAATGCATCTATGTTCTTTTCCTTTTAATCATTCAATTTTTAGTTCGGTCATTTAATGGCTTGATAAAATCTGTCCTCAGTTATTAAAACATTTCTGTCTGAAGATGTTTTAACATCCCAAGGACTTGCCTTAAATACATACTTAATACTAAATAAAACTGAAGCAGAATATCTGCAGTCCTTCATTTTCATATCTAATGTATACAAAGCACCACTTAAATAAAAGGAAGCAAAGGGCTGAAGGGCAATTATGGGTCCATTTACTCATTTTCCTTTCAGTTTTACACCTGTACCAACATTATTACATTTACCAGCTCTGCATTATGCCATAAAGCCTTTTCAAAATAATTGGAAAGAGCATTTTTATTGCTGTAAACATCAAGACAGGAAGCTGCTGACTGCAGATGGGTAAGAGTGTCTTTAAAACAGGGATGCAGAAACTAATATTTCTATGTGCTCCAAACAGACTGCACTTGCAGAGACATCGGTGAGACACTGGCAAGCTGTGGCCCTGTAGAAGTGAAAAGATGCTGGTGTGTCTGATGTACTGTATTTTGGTGTCTTCCATTATGATTCCCTCCAAGATGGATGTAAAGTAGCACCTTCTACTGTTTCATCCATCTTGTTTGTAAGTTAATCTAGGGGCATCTCCAAAATGATAGCTGGAGCACGAAGTGAAGCATCCTTTAATTTAAGGGTATCACGCACCAAAAGTAGGAGTGCAGTCTAGGTGAGATCAATCCGCTCAAACATATCCCAGGTCAGCAGGTGGGAAAACTTTTGACCAGTTACAAGATGTCACACAGGAAAACACTGGCAGGGCAGGGAAGAGCAGGTGAACAATTTACTGAGTTTTCATCCCTTGAAGCACTGTCTCCTCTGTTTAAATTAAAGGTAACTTCTCAGGACATGAAGGAGAGAAATGTGTACCTTTTCCTTTTTGCTGTTAAATGGACTTCATGACATTGCCTTAAAAGCTGCAGTTTTCAGACAGAACAAGTACTGGGAGAAAATGGGTCCATTACCATTTTGTTCATGGAAGAGTTTGAAAAATGTCCAGCCTGGCTGGTGTGCAGCCTGAGATAACTGCTCTGAGTGATGTAGACAAGGAGAGCTGACCCCATGAAGAGCTCTGAAAACTTCAAATCTCTGTTTAATTCTGCTCACTGTGTCCCATGCCAATTTGGCAGTGGTGGGGCATAACATTCCCAGGTTAACCCCAGCTCCACACTAAGAGCTCACCTGAAGCTCTTATTCCTCACAAAGCATCTCCTGCACTTTTTTCCCTATCTAGTGCATCATTCAGAGAGTTTCTCACATCTACAGTGTTATACTCTGAGCCAAATTACTCCTGATCAGTCACCATTTACCACAGCCTTTGCTGAATACCTCTGCCAAAATTCATGTCACTCCCATGGCCAGGGCATTGAATTCCTTTCCAGGGAAGATTTAATTGCAGCAGCCAGCAAGTTTCTGACCCTTGCTGCTCTCCTTCCCCAGCTGCTTGCTCCCAGCCCAGCTCACACTGCTGCGAGCACACCAGCACAGGTCCTCCTTTGCTACCCACAGATGGCCACACATCTTCTTCTCCATGGCTGCAAGTCTGGGATATGAAGGGAGAGACACCGAGATGCAGAGCCAGGGAGTGGGAGGATATGTCATTCCCTTGGCATGGACCTACATCCAGAGCCAGCTTTGGTAGAAATATGGATAATGCTGCCTGTGCACACAGCAAGGCTCACTTTGTGAGTGTATATGTACATCATACAGGTTTGTTGCTTGAAAATTGAATCTTGTTGTTTGTGCCCAGCTGGGGAATTTCCTCCTCAACAAGTTCTGCTGCTGGTACCTACTGGGATTTCCTTCCCTGTACTGGTTGGTCCTGGACTCTGGTCAGGTTTTCTCTCAGGGTTTAACTGGTCTCTTGGCATTAGCTGGTGTACTGGCTCAGCAAAGTAGAAGGCCCATTATGTGCAGAGGCTAACAAATATCTAAAATGTAATGCAAAAAAAGTAAGAAAAAGTCATTGAGTTATTTTCTGCAAAGCTGTATGGAAAAATGAATTAAACCAGATCCTGAAGAACTCAGGTTATTTCCATGCAGAACAGGAGTATACAGCTGTGGTGCAGATCGTAAAGAAGTCAAATTCAGTTTTTATATTTACCAGGTCCAATGAGTATCACCAAAGCAGCTTTATCACTGCTCCCTGAAGTGAGACAGCGCTTGACATGGAAGAGGCATTACTCATGTTGACCTTTCTTGACTCTGTGCCTACATCCAACAGTGACTCAACATATTCCCCTTTTGCCAGCTAGACTTCAACATTTTTCCAAGTTCTTTTCATTTCATGGTCATCTCCTTAGTTCTTACTGGCTATCTTTCTTCTTCTTCTTCCCTGCATATTCTATCTTACTTTTTCATACAGCCCTCTAGGCTCTACAGCTCGCTTCCCACCCAAATTTGCTGCTGCAGGATTTTCCAACACCACTTCATAAATACAATAACTAAGATGAAACATACATTAGACAATCTTTTTCTTTTTTTCTCTTCTCTCTCTTTGTTGTTGTTGTTGCTGTTGTTGTTGTTGTTTGCTTGTTCTGTTATGGAAACTACTGTGACAGTCACTGTATTTCTATATTTCTATTGAGCTGGACTCTGTATGTATTGAAGGCAGACACTGTAAGTCCTGTCCAAAGGCTTTTTGTAGATATCGAACTGCACTCTCCCACCACACAGTACTTCCGAAAGCAGTTGTACATCTCATTGTGGCAGGCTATCACAGGAGTATTGCTGTAGCCAGGACACACTAAAGACATAAGTAAGAAGAGTTTTATGTCAAGGTCTTCTGAGGGCAATTGACATAACTGGTTAAAGGAGACAAATGTTCAAGAGCACGAACTGTTCTTCAAGAAGGCTGATATGTCCCAAACTTGTTTGATATATATATTTTTGCCATCGTGTCAGTTATTTTACTGAAAGACACTACCTCACCCCTCAAACCTTACCTTGTTGGAGAAATCTCTGTAAAAACCAGATTGTGGGGATTTTTTGAAGTAACTATCCTGTTGCTATAACAACCGTACCTTAACATTTCACTCATTCTTGATATTCACAGAGCATAATGGAGTGCAATTTCCAGTTGTTTTCTCTCTTGTATCCTGATACAGTGTCTCCAGTACGTCCATGAGTAAAACTTGTAACTCATGTAAATGCTCCACTACTGCTTGAGTTTGGACTGGTGCAACCAGATTTCCACTGTACCAGCTTGTGGTACAGCAGTATGATACTCATTGGCACTAATGAACAGAGACAGCAATAAGCCAATAACTGGGTTGTTTTGAACCAAGCTATGTTCATGTTCAGCTCATAGAAATGCATGGCTGTAAACCCCAAACAGCAGATATCAACAGTTGCACCCAATTTGCTTCCCTCCAGAACACCAATACACACTCTCTGCTCCAAGTTGAAATCCCAGTTCAGTCTTGAAGATTTCGAAGTCTGAAGGTTTGAAGTCTGAAATCAGAGACTCTCCTTGGATGTTCTGTGAACATTCTGCATTCTCTATACCTTGAGAGCTGAGCTTTCCTTGTTCCTGGTTACGGAGCTGGTTCATATGGCTTTACTCCCTAGATTCAGTGCAATGGTTTGGGCTGTGTGACTCCCACATAAGAAAGGAAGAAGGAATCATTTCCCTATTGTATGTAATATATGATAAAATACTAAGGGAAAATCATTAATGTTCAGAAAAAGCTTAATGTCCAGAAATTTCTTTTGAATCCTCCAGTAATCAGCAGAGACAGTAAGTGCACTAGGAAATAAATTTCTCTCCATATATATTTTAAGAAGTAAATGCAAGCAATTAAAAACAAACAAACAATCCAGAAAATGAGATATCCTTTAAACACCATGTTCCCACTGTTGCAAAATCCTTTCATGAAAGAAAATGCTCCAGACATTTACCTTTTTGATATTACCCAGCTTGGGCAAAAAAAAAAAAAAAAACAACTAGGGCCTAAAGAGCAAATGTCTGTTCTAAGGTGAAATGTTCCAGCAAACAGCTGGAGCAGGGCAAAAGCTCCCAGTGGGTGGATTACTTCTTTTTGCTTGGAAGGACCATGACAGTCTGTTTACCTCAATGTACTTCACTTAGCAGTGGTAACATTTGCTTTCCTAGACAAAATTTTGGAAAACAGAAAAGTGTGAAGAAGATTTTGTGAACACAAATCTGCATTGAGTGCATGCGGATCCCCATCAACCCAATGAGCCTGCTATTCCCCTGTGGTCTCTGTGGTCCTCCTTGCACCCCAAGAAGGTGAGGTTAAAGCATCCCCACACAAACACGGCATCTCCTGACCTTATTTTACAGCAATAGAAAACACTTGGAAAGAGCAACTGATTGCAGACTGCAGGTCATGGTTAATGAAATTATATTCCACCTGCCTCCCACCTGCATGTTGTGAAAGTGAGCTGAACAATGTGATCTTGCACTATGCCCATATATTTGGGGGGACAGCATAAAATGAAACGTCACTCCCCTTGCTGCTTGCTCCCTCTGCTCTTTCACTCACACCTGAGTCCAACCCTCCACTGCATGTTGCTGGGAAGGCTGAGGGGGAGCCATGGGCTTCAGGAAGGTGGCAATGCCTCTTTGCTCCTGAGAGGTTAAGCAACCCTAGGATCTTGTTTCTTAAATGTAGCCCTCTGATTATTTGAAACAAACTGCCACAGTGTTTGAATGAACTCTCTGCATAAAAGAGTGTCATCTCAGAAAGCATGCCTTCTTACAGCTATAAAATCATGTTTTATGTTTATAATTCTGCCAAAAAAAAAAAAAGAAAAAAAAAAAAACTAAATATTTTTATTTTAAGGTAAGCTAAGGAAATAAAGTCTGAATTTGGAATATAATTGCCAAGTGTCCTCTCTAAATCTGATAACCCGACACAAATGAAGGGAGGGCTGACAATGATTTAAAATTTATTGTGAATGCAACTGAACTTTGCCCAGAGGCATACCTGACATGTCTGCACACGTGTGTATCGCCTGTCCTTCCCATCCAGGGATCAAGATGCTGCCTACTTTCAGTAATTAAAGATCCAATGACATTTTCTGTGAGCTTAGTTTTAGCCCTTGTGTTCTGGCCAGGCTCCCCTTCAGCTAAAGCCGTGCAACCTATGGTTTCAGCCAGGTACATCTCAGTTTCCCAAATGCCATACCTCTGTGTTGATGCCAGACTGCCTGTGGCACTGTGGTGCCCTCCAAGGCCAGCCCCAAGATCAGAAAGGTACTTCTGACTCCACTTTTCATTATTTCTCAAGCACTGTACAGCTCCAGATCAGAAGGGAGGGTTTTGTGACTTTGGTCTCACCTGCTATTATTTTGTCATTTTGTTTTGCAGTCAGTTAAATCCTTTCCTCCCAGTGCCACTGAGCTAAAGACAAACACCACACTGTTGACATGCTATATGTTATATACATAAGAACATCTATTGACAGGTTAATCAAAGGGGGCGAGGGCCAGCTCTGAGCCATTTTTTTTATTGTACCATTTTCTGTACCTTTTTTTTTTATCTTTATTTTTCCTACCAGATACTTCTTTTTTAAGCAGCTAGTACACTGTCACAAATATTTCAACAGCAGCCACTGGTCTTAAAGTACCCCCCTACCCTGGGGGCTGCAGGTGTGGTCTGGACCAGGTCATGAGAAGCCCCATTAGGTAAAGGACCAAGAGGGATTGCCTGGTTCCCTAATATTTCAAATGAGCTCAAAATGAGCCTGCCTTCATTCCTGTCTTTGTGCCAAAGTAACTGGCATTTTGCAGAGAGGTTCTCATTTTCGTTTTCTACTTATCAAACTAAAGGTAGAAATGATGGGAAAACAGATTTTTAGCTGGAGGCAAATTCCAGTATTTGGGGTTTAGCTTTTAAAAGGAGAAATAGAAATGTTTGAAGTGAGCTAAACTATTCTGGAGCAATGAGTCTTCCTGACTGTGTAGCCACAGTATATCATGAAGTACATAGGCACTATGTCCAGAGACCGTGGGGTCATCAGGTACCTAACAAAAGCACCCATGAAGCACTGAATGACTAAAAATAAGACAGAAATGAATGCCAAGGCCATTCAGACAAATTGTTTAATTTAGGTCATCTGGTAGAAAATAAAACTAGAAGAGCAAATTAAGAATTTTCCTAAGGAATTTTCAACCTATGGAAGCCATATATCATTGGACAAGTAGTTGGATTTAAATCTTTTTTCCTGTTCAGTTAAGGAGCATGTGACACTTTCCCTTGTCATGCTCCAGGAGGATGAGTCTTCCCTTCATGCCCTTGTCCACCCTCAGGAGAGGTAAGCAACACTTGCTGTGGCAGGGGTGAGAGCTGGTAACACGTACCCAGCCAGGCCTTTATTTTCTGTATCAGAAAGGTCCTTGCCTCTGCTTCTTTCCTGACTCTTCAGACACGTCCTTGGGACTTCAGAAGCCTTGGAGACAGACCATCTCTCTCAAATGGGGTCAAGAAAGCCCTCTTTGAATATGTACACCAAAGTTTCCTCTAAGGCAGTACGCACAATTTTCTGTTTCAGAATACTTTTTTTGAACCTTTGGGATTTATTGTAGTATTTCTTCAGCTGTCTTTCAGTGTCTGTCTAGACAGCGTACACCTGTGGGTTGTTAAGGGGTGCTTCAGGCATAGGGCTACTTGCTGGAGCAGAGCTGCATTGACCAAAATGGAGTTTTCTCTTTTCACCTTCTCTTCAAGTCATGCAGCAGACCTGAAGAAGAAGCAGACAGGGGACTGAACCTTGGCACCAATCCCTCCAGGTTTATTGTCTCATTGTATATTGTCCCTGGGGGTCAGTAGACCTGTAATCTGGTGTTTATTTGATTTCTTTATTTTCTTTTCTTGCTTTCTAGGGGGGAAGGCAGGGCAGTTGAGGAAGGAGAGAGGCAATACACTGGTCCTCATTTCCCCTTTCTGTGCTAAGTTGGAAGCACATGTCTGCAGTGATAGAATGAGTAAAAGTTAGTTTTATACGTCTCTCTGTGTTTTTTTGACCCGACAGGGGACTGCATGAGAGTCAGAACAGCCTTAGGGTGGCTTTTACTTGGATACTGTTTGGTACTCAGAGAGAAGGCATCTGACAGAGGTCAGCTTTGCTTGGTGTTGCGGTTTCTGCTGCTCACCTCATGCAGCTCCAGGCCCTATACAGAACTAGTGCTGGGTCTCACGGGGCTGTGATAGAGCCCCTTAAACACCTCATGGGCATCATTCCACCGAGGAGAGGTCTGAGGTCAGACGAGACAGGGCTCACCTTGCAGCCAGAGGTGCACTTTGCAGCAAGTTCACCCCTGCTGGGCAAGCTGTGCCTTTTTGCTTGTGCTCTGGGCCAGGGTCACGGCAGTGTATGGAGCCTCACGGCACCATAGGATAGTTCAGGTTGCACCTGGAGGGCCCTAGTCCAACCTTCTGGCTCAAAGCAGACTCAGTTGAGGTCAGGCTGGGATGCTCATGCCTCCATCCAGGCTTATTGTGAGGGTCTCTTGTCATGTGTAAAACAAACAAGTATCTCTTCTCCAGGCACTTCCCTTTCCTTTCCTGGAAGCAGTAGTATTTGCAGCAAATTGTGACGTAAAAAAAAAACAACAGAAAAAATACCAGTGGAAAGCCCTGATTTTTTTTTTCTGGTCTTTAACTGTTAGCTTGTATATGTTCTATTTTTTTCAGCCTTTGCCATGTTGTATTGCACTTGGGGTGAAGACTGTTTCTTTATTTACAAAACAACCAGGTCTCTATATTTTAGACACGTTCCCGAGTCTGCTTCTTGCTACAAAAACATTTATTAGTTTGTATGATAGACATTTCTTATGGGCTGGAAACAGATACAGAGACAAGTCCTGATAAAGGCTGGAAATTATCTGACAGTTTCAGTAAGAGTTTAGGGGTTCCATACCACTTTCAATTGCCGTTTGTTTTAGATTTCAGTACTGCAGTCTGGTTGGAGATCTTGGAATTACCGCAGGGAAACAGAGCACAGCAAGGAACTGACTGCAGAGAACATATATTGCATTTAAAGATGCAGGAGGTTCCTGGAGGATCTGACCCTGTTAATTTGCATTAATGACCTTTGCACAAATAGGACAAATGCATCACTGACAGAAATGGGAAGCATCATCATACAGAATAGTATGAGAACATCAGTGGGAAAGGATGAAAGAAAGATGTGGTTGAAAATACTTGACTACAGAACATAGCAAAAAACCTTTAGGAGAAGAAAGTCTCTGATACAAACTTCCAGTTTAAGTGTATCTGGAGGAAGTGACTGGTAGATTTCAATGTCAATGACAAGACAAGTGGCAGAGGATACATGCTTGGCATGGATACATGCTTTTGCTTCCCGTGCTCTCCTTGTTTCTGGGCTTTTCAGGGAACTAGCTGGACTAGAGCAGAGCCAGGAGTGGCAGGAAAAACAGGAGGCACTCATATTTAATAGTTGGTTACTACTGAAATTAGGCTACTGAAATTAGCAAGCCACTTCTTGTTTATCTCCCTGTCTTTTGCTCTCCTTTCCTTCCAAAACTGATGTAAGG
This sequence comes from Anser cygnoides, assembly GCF_040182565.1. Taxonomy (NCBI): domain Eukaryota; kingdom Metazoa; phylum Chordata; class Aves; order Anseriformes; family Anatidae; genus Anser; species Anser cygnoides. Next base: position 51,341,781 of record NC_089875.1, on the reverse strand, counting down.
TCATAATAATGAAGCTGAATTAACTGACTGACACTTGATTTGATCATTTTTGGAGAAGTTTTCTCATCTTGTTTCCCCCTTCCCTTCTCCTTGTAAGTAGTTTCTGTTTATAAGTTACCACATTTGATTTGGAACCCTTCCTAAAAATGGCTCACAAATGCTCCTACATCATGTGCCAGATCTTATTTCTGGCAAGCAGACTACTCCCACTTCCTCCCTTCCTATGCTAATTTGAAAGTGCTACTCTCCTCGAGTTTTGCTTTCTTCTCCAGGGCAGTAGCTTTAATTTCCATATCCGTATTTCCACTCCATTTATTATCTTTGTTGTCACTGCATCCATCCATATGGAAAATCTAGGTGCATCACTCCTTTAATTTTGGCATTACACCTACATATTTTTAATCTACAGGTTACCCCACCATCAGGGCTAGCAGAAACAGTTTTCCCCTTGTTTCTTTCTGCTGTGTATTTCCAAAGGGTATTTTGCTGTTTTCTTGCAGAATCTAACTCAGATTGATGATGGCAGTTCTTTTTTTTACCTTTGTATGTCTTGACCTGTGAAATCTAGATTTACTTACTGATCTGTCATTTTCCCTTTCTACTTCTTGTAAGCTGTTTGCTTATATCCTTTTAGCCTCTGCTTATATACTTTTTAAGGTTATAATATATTTTTAAAATCCTTTTAAAGGTGGATATTTATTTAGACAAAAACTGTGGAACCCCTTTCTATAAGTTTTTCTTCCTGCTGAGGGTAAATTTTTTTGTAATTATAGATTTTCAGACAGTGGAAAATCCCTTTCTCTTTCCACAGTCAAGATGCTCTATCATCTCAGTCCAGCTGATTTTACTAATCAGCTTGCTTAGCTTGTCTAAATTTGCTTTTCTGAAATCCAAATCCTTAGCACAAGGCATACTTATATTTATTCTTTGATTTTAAATATAAGCTGAATCAATTTGTGATCATTCTGCAGTTACTTTCTATTATCCTATTCTATTTCCCATCTCTGTTTTAAAGCTCTTTTCACTTGCTGAAATCCCATGGATAATGTCTTATTGGCTGTCTGTAACCGATGGGAAATGCAATGGCCAATATGTCCATGAATATCTTGTCACTGATAGCATTTGTTCTTCAGTCGATATTTTGGAAGTTCATGTAGCAGAACTGATTTTACGCAACCATAATGTAGCAGCAGTTTAGGATTTATCTTATACATTTACGGTAAATAACAAGGTTAGATTGTATGATTTTTAACAGCACTTAATCAGCACTTGATCATCAGTCAATTTAACACAATTTCAATTGAATTTGGATTTTCAATGGATTTTTTTTTATATATATAATGTTCCCATTCCTTTATAATTCCTTTATATAAATAAAAAAGCTTCTCACTGTTGGAGAGAGAAAGCTTTACAGGAGATGGTTTTAGAGGATGGTTCCAGACAGAGCTCAGGTCTGGACTAAGCCGTGATCTCTGTCACCAGTGGTGCAGATTGCTGTGGACACCTATGGCCACAGTATTTAGAAAACTTAACTCAAAAAAAAAAAAAAGTGGCACAGAAAGTGATTACTTGAAAGATAATGCATTTGAATTTAAAGCATGAATTTAAAGTACTCTGGCGGGATATTTCAGGGGACTGTACATAGTTGTGAAGAAACGAGTAATTTTGAGAAAGCATCATAATATAATATTCAGAATTCCTGTTTTGTGGTGGTGTTTTTGTTTGTTTGTTTGTTTGTTTTTTCAGGTGACAAATTAGGATAAATTAAGAGTTAGTTTTAGTCTAAAATTGTTAGACTAAACTAAAATTGTTAGTCTAAACTTAAGTAAGAAAACCTGGTCAAGTGTTTTAGGCATATGAAGACTGTCTCATTTTGCTATGCAAAAGACATAAAAGCAAAAACAACAACAAAAAACCCTTAATGCATTTTAAGGTGGGAAAAGCCAAATAAGTTGCAGAACATTAGAGCACAATGGTAGAAACCAGGAAGAACTTTAATTTCATGGTACCAGTGAGATTTTTGCCATTTTCTTCAATAAAAAATGTTTAATAAAATCTTAAGCAAACCCAGAACCAAGACACTATTTTAGAGTTATCAAGGTATCCTCAAAAATGTGCCATCTTAATGTATGAAAAAGATTAGAACCCCACTGTGGCCAGGAGAATGAGACAGCTCTGTTCTTTGTATGCAGCCAAGATGTGATTAACATAATCTGTCTCAGGCATTTTGCAACATCAAGCCAGTGATTGTTAAAGCTTAAAATTACATTCTTTGTATGAAGGTCTAATTTCTATCTATCTTTTCCATAATCACTATGCTCAGACTTGTAATTTCTCTTTTTCCCTTGCAATTTTTACTATGAGAATGTATTTGCTAAAGGAACAAAATGTGGCTGAGACTGTAGCCTATTGTAAAGTAACTGTCAAGTAGCAGTGTTGCTGTTAATATACAGTAACTTGAGATATGTTCCCCTTACAGTTGGAAAGGAAATAGGAGTTCATTATGACTTGCATGAAAGTCTTTTCCCTTTGGATCTTTCTGTGGCCAATTGATGCTGACTGCCCTGTTCACAAATTCTGGCCAAGTACAGCCTCTTCAGCTGTGGTCTCACAACAGAGCCATGTTGCCATAGCCTCTCCCAAGAGCACCCCGACCCCTCGTATAAAACTTCCACCTCTCCTAATCTCTTACATCTCAGAAACATCTGTAAGGTCTTTCAGCGACGAGAGAAGCTGGATGAGTTGCTGTGTTGTAACCTTTTTTGCTTTGAGTCTGATATGCTTTGAAGATAGTCCTGGACAAATGCCATTTGATTCTATTAAAGTTACATTTCAAATAGACAGTAGAGAACAAAGTGAGAGCTGAAAGTAATCCCTGAGAGTAGTTCACACCTGCTTCTTGAAAGTGCTGGTGCTGACTTCAGATGGGTTGATCCTCTTGCAGAGACCAGGGAGCCACTTGAGAGTTAAATTTCACTGAATGAACAAATAAGTCAGTTCTGCAGGAGTAATGGCGGGAAAAGATTATTTGAAACACACACTGTAAATAGCTGCAACAGCAGAAAAAATACTCCTCTTTCATCAGCAGTTTCCAGTTGCCTTCTAGCACAAAAAAAAAAAAAAAATCAGACTACAGATTCACCACAAATTTATAGCTTTTCATAAAGTTATAGGATGGTTTAATGAGTCACTAAAGGTTTTCATAGTAGGTACCTAATTTTGTTGGTGTCCTGGCTTCAGCATAAACACTGTAAATTTAATATTCACATAGACAATTATCAGCCTTTGCCTGAGCCTACTCCTATATCTTTTTTCCTTTTTCCTATTACAGTCATAAAACCACTAATTAGAGCAGCAATGAGTTGTAGTGTGGACGCAATGCTTGGGTCCAAACTACTACCTTGCCCAGTCCTTTCTGCATGACCATTTACATTTGCTGGAGAAGAAACATGAAGGAGGACTTCAGATCAGTTACTGTGATGTGTAGCTTTTTATGGTTCCACTGAGCTGTGATCATGCCTTCTCATTTTGAAACTTGTGAAACTTTTCTCTGGTTTAGTTGGTCCTTTTTTTTTTTTCTTTTCTCTTTTTTTTTTTTCTCCTTTATTTCCCAAAATAAGGCTCACCTCATATTTTTCTTGCAACAGAAGAGAGTAGTATCCCAGATAATGACTCTATACAAGAAGAATGGGATTGTGTGAGAGAATTACCAAATGAAGCTGCTTAGTGCAGGAGAGCTGTAATGACATCTTGTGATAAGGGACATACCATTGACATTTTGGGCTTACTACTTACTGCTGAGTGGCTCCTGTTCAAAAGCTGTCAAAGCCATTATCTGCTGCCTGCCACCCCCTCCCCATGCCAGCAGGACTGCATCAAAAGCCTGTCTTTTCAGGGCATTATAAAGTGACTAATGGAAGAAAACAGGAGGAAAAATTCTCATTTGAAATGTGTCATTAACATACAGACGCAGAAATGCCAAAGCCCCTGAATATAGTGCTGCAAGGACTCATGCAGTGTACATTGATGGAAGAGACAATAGTAGGTGTTTTATAACCAGACCACCGTGTGATACTTAATTGCCATAGGTACCCTCATGAGGGAGGAAGACATAAGAGCTAAACGGCCACCAAGTGCTAAGCTAACCTCTGATGTGGTGCTCTCACAAGAAGCAAAATACACCTGGACTGAAGGTCCTATATCAGCTGATTCATTTAGACAAGCAAGCCAGCAAATAACAGAGAACACACTTCATGTGAACACTTCAGTAGTTGGAATCAAAAGCCAAAACACACAGCAAAAGCAATTGCTTGTATTCCTATGGTGCTTTTCATCCAAATATTCCAAATCATGTCTGTATCTTGTACTGCCTTTTCACCTGCAAGTCCAGCTCCATGTGTGTCAGTCTTTGCACTCCCCTGGCAAAGAAAGGGATCTGAAGAGTGGGATGATGTAAAGGCAATCTGCACAGAGATTCTGTATAATCTCTGAGGTCCTCTCCATCACTAGTATCAATGCTATCTATATAACAAGTGGGGCACTGAGGCACAGGGGATCTGGATAGCTGCTTCCACAAACAGCAACCACCTAGTATCAAGTGACTGCTGCTTAAAGCAGTCAGCTAAAAACAGAAAAAGGCCCATGTGAATAACATTTTTTATGGGTTACATCAGTTCAGCTAATTACAAATTCTCAGATAAGCTCAGCCACAGGATATGGTTATGCAATATCACATACCTCATTAGCCTGGACCACAAATCCTGTACTGTTTTCAGGTGAGGTCCATCATAGAATCATCCAGGTTGGAAAAGACCTTCAAGGCCATTAAGTCCAACCATCAACCTGACCTAGCAAGTCCCATACTAAACCATATCCTTTAAACATATCTTAGCATGCTTCTCATGGCCCTCTGTTTCATCACGTGCATTGCTACATCACTCAGGCAGCTGTTGTCACAAGACTGGAGTGCTTCAAGACATTTTTTGAAGATGGCAACTGCCTTATTGAACAGAAATTCATCTGGCATGTGATTTCTCAGAACTTCCCACTGAAAGTTCAAACAAATTTTTTTTACATCATGGTTGGAAGAAAAATCATTTCTATTCAGAAAAACACCTAAAGCAAACACCATGACATGCCTCATTGAAGTCCATGGCTTTTACATAGGCATGGAAACATAAGTATGAGTTTATTAAAACTTCCAGACTTTGGGGTCTGGCTGAGGGGTATGTCTCGCTAATGACATACAGGTTTTAATAGTTTGATATTAAAGAGCTTCTGGTGTTATTTGAAACATCCTTTTGTTCTTTCACATTTCTCTCTTCATAAAGTTTTCTTTGAATTCAGGATTCTCTCTAAATTTCCCAAACAGTGTATTTTACATGATAGAAATAGCCATTAATTTTCAGTCTTCACTGGGACACATGGTTTGAAAGTGGAAGTGTTTGTGGTTTGTGAGCAGAAAATGAGGGCTTCGTGTTCAAAGGTGTTAGGTGAAATTAATGAAAGAGCCAACCACAAAATTGCCTAAGGCTAGATACAAAAAAGCCTTTCTTTTGCTCAGCTCCCAGAACTCTTTCCATTCCACAGAGCTTATTCACGTTGCACTTTTGTCACAATATGAAATTTGTTTTTCCAATATTGCCTGGAAGAAAATTAATAATACAGAAATTAGAGGAGCCATTGAGTGTAATTAAAATGAAAAGTTTCCATCAATGCTTGATTGCTCATTGTGATAATTTGAAACATGGTGTTTAAACTGAGAAGAAAGAAGCTGATCAAAGATTTTCTGCATCCAGGATAGTTTACTTGTAAAATGTTCCTGAAATATGTAGCACATTTTTATGAGCATTGCAGAATGGCCTCTCTTTGTAGGAGAAGAGAGATACTAAATAACCAGGTGAAGAAAAAAATACTGAGGTCCTTATGAGTAACAGTGGCAAATGGGGTTCCAGCTCTGATAAAATGAAGATGCTGATCTCAACCAGACAAGTGTCAAAGCACTGGCTTACATAGTTGGAACTGACACCGACACTGGACATATTATTTTTTGGTCTTTCCAGGCAGCAGCATATTTGTTTTTGTTTGTTTGTTTTTGTTTTTAATTTTGAAAATATTTTTAAATGACCAAAACCAGGCATAGACTTGAAATGAGGTGGGATTTTCACAACTATCAAGGGATCTATGGGCATAACCCTAGTAGAAAGCCAGCAGAACACATGTTGCCAATCACCTTAACAAATTGGAAAGTCCCAGTCTGGTGCTTGGGCAAGGGCTTTCAACATTGTTTACACAACAGCTTGTATGAAACAAAAATATATTATTTTCTGAAAGGTTAGAAAGATTTGGGCAAGCTCTGTCGAAAGCTGCTATGATGCTGTGGTCATCCTCCTAATTGGTGATTAAGGTTTGGTTTAAGGTTTAACAGGGAGTGCATTGGACACATTTTCCTAGTTTGCTTTAGTTGATCTGGCAAAACCAATAGGAAACTTCACACCTGCAGCTCTTTGCTCAGAGAAGTCATGTCTGGACCACTCCAGAGTGGTAATTGCAATTGTGGCAGACTGCAGTCCAAGCCTATTTGCAGTTTGGGGGATATACAGGCAAGCAAGAACAACAGCACTGTCTGGTATAAACCTTAGTGCTAATTACTTTCACATGCAGTGGAAGCGTTTATAAATTAACAAGATTTGAAACTCTGCTACTTAAAGTTAAAAGCAATATAATTTTGTATATGTGTTGTTGTTTAAGTATGTCTTACTTGAGAAAACATTTTTTTTTTGAAGGAACAAACAATTAAAGCCTCCAAGTCAACCATTTTATCGGTGTGGTCATGTTGTCCTTGTAGCTATAAACTTAGCTTTAAAATTTTGAAAACATGAAAAGTTTGGAATTGGACATGAGTCAGTCTGCATCAAAAGAATATAAGGAAGATATAGGGAAGAAACTCTTCACCCAGAGAGTGGTGAGGCACTGGAACAGTCTACCCAGAGAATCTGTGGATGCCCCATCCCTGGAGGTGTTCAAGGCAAGCCTGGGTGGGGCTTTGAGCAACCTGGTCTGGTGGGAGGCGTCCCTGCTTATGGGAGGGGTGTGGAACTGGATGATCTTTAAGGTCCCTTCCTACTCAAGCCTTCAAACCATTCTGTGATTCTATGATTCTGTCCTAGGCTTTTGATAAGCAGATTTCAGTGCAACAGGAGGAGAGCAGACCTTGTCACTGTAAAGCATTCAAATGAACAAAATATTAAAAAGAGTCCTTTGGACAATGGAAGAACCCCTTCTGTCTTCAGCTATGTGAGTACTCATGCAGCGCCTAGTGCCTGTGGCAATAGTAATCCTATATGTGATATCCTATCTTGTTCTTGGTGTACAAGATGCTAAAGTTTTCATATTTCAGTCTTGTGAAATGTAGCTGGGGAAGATGAGACCCATCTTGGACCGGCTATTCTGTGTTTTTGACTCATCTGCAGTTTGATACTCAAATCTGATTGCTTTTAAGCTTCCTGCAAACCAAGACTTTTATGAGAGGGAGAGCTAGAGTGAGAAGTGTATAGCACCCTAATTATGGCTTAATATACACATTCTGTGGATTATGTGTTTTGTGTAAAGAATTCTTCTTCCCCAGAGCACTTTTACAAGACGTTTCTTGTCATAATATCCTGTAGTAAACACAACAATATGTGAAATGACTAAGCAAAACAAACAAACACAACAAAAACAACCAACCAAAAAAAAAAAAAAAAGAATAAAGCAGCTCATGACTTTGTTTTCATGTGCAGCTGCCTATACTTTTTCTTATTGCTCCAAATATGGAACTGGGAAACGAGAGAGAGCTTCAGTGTTAAGGGGAAAAAAAGAAAAAAAAAAAAAGGCACAGAATAATTGAATCTGTCTAATCCTTATTGTTCATTTTGCACTGGAGGAGGATTGCAATTCTCCCAGATTGCATTGTGTTCAGTAAAGTGAAGTGAACTGTCTGGGACTATTGCTTGGGTGGTTTCAAAGCCTTGTTTTGGAGCAGAGGCAAGTTAATCCAAGGACACATCAGGTGCATAATAAATCCTGAAAATAGAAATAAGGGTATGATTTTGATCATGGTCCTTGACAACATGCTGCTAAAAGACAACATAGAATCTGTATTTATAAAAGATGTCTGCTATGTGAGTCATCTGCAGTAAAACAATCCCCGGTGAGCAGTAGCAGTCAAGAATTAGCATCTAGCCTGTTTTTCCTTTTTTAGAGAAAATAGCTGACATTTTGTCTTCTGATTTCCAGGGAGCGAGACAAGAGTCTCACAGTTTGTCCAAATGACTTAATTTCCAATTTTAGGAACATAATATCTGACACTTTTTTAGCTACTTTTCCACTTTAGCTAAAATGAAGTGTGTTAAGATACTTTTGTCTCTATTAGAGGTTATGAAGTCAATGGATCCTTTGAAATGAGTGGCAGCCAAGGTTGTGATATCAGTGTTATACTTTACTGCCTTAAAAAAAAAAAAAAAAAAAAAAAAAAAAAACTGGTAGCAAATTTCCACAAGGATTTTAATGGCATGAGAATAAATAAACAGCTACCTGACCCAGTTTTGGAAGCACTGATGCTTAACCCTAATTATTCTGTGCTATTGCAGAGATGTAAACCTCCCAGCTCAGATGTACACCTTTGAAGAGAAATAGCTATTATTATCCTTACCTAATCAGGGTTGTTGTGCAGACAGAGACACACACAAAATCTGAGCAGGTCCTTGTTAATGCTGTTTGCATATTCCCTCATCATACATCCCTTCAAAATCACTGAACATGTCACCAGCTGCCAATTTTCATCAAGAAAAGCCTCTCATTAAATTTACCCCAAGCATTTCTGAGCTGTGCTCACAGAATTGGCTTTGAGCTCCTCAGACTGTAGCTGGATCTCAGCCTGCTCTGGGAGCATCTGTCCTGTTACAACCACTGTTCCCTATCCATCGCTTTGAGGCTTCTGTTGGGTACCTGGAGGGAGTAAGAAGGATTGCTTTGATGCATAGCTTGATTTGGCAGATGAGAATGGGAAGGTGGTTTGATTTCCTGTTCAAAACTCTGCTAGTAGCTTCTGGTATCTTCTCATGGATCTGAAGTTTGGTGAGGTTTGCCTCAGTGCCTAAGGTGATCAGTGTGTGACAGGGATGCTATATGGACAACAGTAAGCCGGAAGTCTCTTGTGAATTACAAAGGATTGTTGTGAATTACAAAGAATTGGTTGAATTACAAAGACCAGAATTACAAAGGCTTGGTTTTATGTCCTTGATCTCTCTCTTTGAACAGGGTAAAAACATGCTATTGCTTTACATGTGCTATTTTAATAACCGTTTTTTCATTCACCGCCTGTAGAATGGAAGATAGTCTACAAATCCAAGTTATGCTATTGCAGTCCTAGCTGTTACTGCCACCTAGGAACATGAAAGATGGATCTCTGAAAATAATATTTTTTTTTCTTCTTGACACACAAAAAGTGATGTTTCTCAAGCTTTAGGTAGCTCACTAACAACACAGAAAATCTAAAAAAGTTAAGATGAAAATCATTTGTTTGCAGAAAAGTTCAATTTTCACTAGTTCTGTTACTAAGGTAGCAAGTCAGTTTTGTCAATACTCCAGGATCACGGTCTCCCCAGTTATGTTTGAATGCAGCTGGAGCCAGTAAGCGAGGATGGAGAGTTTTATCCATGGCAAGCCAGCTCTGTTTCAGAATAAGACTTTTTTTTTTTTCTTTTTTTTTTTTTTCCCAGTTACTAAGAGTTAGGAGGAGGCTATGGTAGCATAACTCTGAAAAAAAACTGCATTCCTTTACTGTCGTTCTTCACCTACTGTGCAATAGATGCAAGTGTTTAGTCCATTTCACAGTAGCAGAGTAGGAATAGTTTAGTCATTCCCTGGTCACATATGAAAAGGAAACAGTATTCAGAATTTATATATATTACTGAGTTTGGCCTGCAATGAACTGTATGCATATAAATATCAAGAGTGACCCATTATGGATATTTCTAAAGAATATCAAATAATAAATCAAACAGAATATTTGTCTGCATTGTGTACAGAAAATTTTTGAATAGGCATCAATTAAATTTATAAAACATGTTATATATAAATATACATTATATATATAGCTCTGACAAAACATAGAAAAAGATTTTTAGAGGTTTTACAGAGTGTAAACAGCTGTTCAGATCTGTTCTTTTTCATGCATGTTACAACTTTATGAGCTTTCAACCTGCAATCCCAGCTCTTTGACCCTAGCTGTGTGGAGCTGAGGTCACTCTTTGATTTATGTGGAAACAGAGACTGGGGGGGGGGGGGGGGGGGGGGGGGGGCTGGTGGTGGTGGGAAGATTGTGGTGTTTTCTTCTCTTGTAAAGCAGAGACAAAATCTGGTGAGAGTAGAGAAATACCATCAAAGATAGTAAACAAATTATATGTTACACTCTTAATGCAGTATTCTTTTCTTCATTAAATTCATCTTTTTTTTTTATCTTTTTTTTTTTTTTGGCGCATTAAAACAACATGTTCTCCTCTTTGATAACAGTAATGGATATTTCTTCGGTTCAGAAGAGACCATTATCATAATCTAGTCTGACCTCCTGTGTAACGCAAGCCATGAAATTTCACCTACGGATTCCATATCCTAATAATCTGTCAGAGAAGATAAATCTTGAGTAGAGTTTATTTCTGTATTGACTGGCAAATCTCTCCTGCTCTAACACAGAAATTTCAAAGGACTTTCACCCTGACCTGCCACTTAAGTCGTTGCTGATAAAATTAGATCAGTCTGTCCAAAGGAATTATTTTCTTTCATTCTGAAGCACCAGATGACATTTAGCTTTTATTTGTGTGCAGGCCGAACCAAATTCCAGTCACATCCTTGTTGCAGTGCACTGCGTTGCTCAGGGAGCTTGAAGACTGAATTCACGTGATAACACAGCCCACTGGTGTAGCTGCCAAGGGTCATCTCCTCTAACACGTACAAAGCTGACAAATGAGCCAAGGGCTCAAATGAAGGTCTGATCTTTGCAGAGATACTGGTAAGATGTGTTAAGGTCACTTTGCCCCTAGCATAAACTACACCCTTCCAGCTCTGTGAAATTAATTGAGTAAATAGTAATTGAATATTCAATATATCAGGTAGAGACTTTGCTCCTTTGCTCTTTCAGGAACTTGAATCCTGCTGTGTTTTGCTTTCACATGGGTTAACGCTCTTTAAGACAGTAAGAAAAGTGAATGATGACCAACTGCAAATGTGCGTGAAGATCCCTTGATGACAATGGGACATTCAAAACAGTATGGAATATTATACTTTATGCACCCCATGGTTGCCTGCCAGACTCCTGTGTGACTCCTTGTGTGACTCCTGCTCGCTTATCATCCAGAAGAATGTCTTTGATACTCCAAGAGCATTTACTGTTTACTTTATCCTTGCTCAATAATCAAAAAATAGCACTTAAGAAATACATCGAGAGTTCCTGAATCAGCAGAGCATACAGACTGTAGCTGTAATCAAAGAAAATGGGTCCTGATGAAGTAAGATGACAAAGTAGCTCTTCAAGTTCTTCCCTTGAGCAATTCTGTTGAATGCAGCCACCTCACTGTGAGATGATTATAATGAAGGTCTGTCCATATCCATCTGGCTATCATTTGCCTTTCTGATGCCTTATCCGTCTTCTGGATTCGGGGGATCTTTCTACTCCTTAGCAATCACTAAAATGTAAAGCACAGTTTCCTGCTAGGTTTTTGAAGCCTATAGTAGGATGGAGCCAATGAATATCTGACAAACATACACTTTCGTTGGTGGCTGTTTTGGGTACTTAAACAAGATGATCATTCCTCTGCTGTGTTCACTAGGGGATAACTCTCCTGTACATATTCCCACTCAGTTTATGATATTCGATACGCTCTGGTGGCTGATTGTCAAATATATTCAGATTTCTCATTCAAACTTTTAAAATTATGGAGATGACAAAAGCTGTGAATATGGAAAAGATTTTCTTTATAGCGTGACCTGAACACCAAGTTCACCACCCTTGGTGACTTATACCTGGAGCCAGCAGGATGGAGGGGGCTGGGTACTCATGGGGTTGTGTCAGGTGGCTCCAGAGCTACCTCTTACCACCAGCCAGCACCACTGAGGAACTAAAGTCAATTCTTTCAATTGATTTTTTCCATGCAAACTTGATTTCCCATCAGCAAAAGGATCACCTAGAAACCTTTCTTAAAAGGGAGGCTTTAATGCTGTGTCTTAGCAAAATGCTACAGACTCCGTGGGAGTGCTGGGCTGATTGTGCTGGAGGTGTCTTTGTTTCTCAAGTCAGCAAGACTGTATTGCCCCATTGCCCTTTGTTTTGCTGATACAGGTTGCTTACTTTGCCCACGACATGCTCAGTATGCTCCTGGTTTTGTTACTCAAACCTTCCTGACAGTTTTGTATCAGGACACGGGGGGAATATTTCCTTAATACTTGTGCATCCCAGTCTAGACCGGATTTTCCCTTTGCCTGCCTTCCCCTGCAGCACTGGAGGCTGGGGACAGGTGCTGCATGTGTTGGATCAGGCCCAGCACTCCTGTGCAAGGTTTGAATGAGGGGGAATGGCCCACCCCTTCCATCCTGGGGCTGATGCTCTGTGTTTGGACAGGCTGTCTTGCTCACCGACACTACCACTTAGGCTGGGGGGTAGAAATGCAGCTTAACTCCCAGGGAAGATTGACAAAGAAGTTTTGTACTTTCTTCGGTGATGAGGGCACTATTTACTTTCTGGGAACATCCTTCACCTAATCAGCTCTCTGCAGTTCCAGGGTCCTCAGGCACCGGCTTGGTCTCTCTGGTATTCTGCCTGCAACATGCAGTTTAATCTCTTCAAAAGATGCAAGCTCCTGAAATTCTTTAGTTTTTCTAAAGCCTTTGGATTTAATATAAGATACCAGCATGAAACTTAATGGCCTATGATATTTAGGAAGCCAGACTAGATGATCAAATAATTCCTTCTGGCTTTAAACACTGAAGCTCTCGGATCCTCATTTTGCTGATGGCTGCATCATAAAAAATAAAATAAAATTTAGAATAAAAATAACCCTATCGTTCATCATATCTTTTCAACAGGAGATTATTTCATTGCAGCAAAATCACAGAAAAAGGAATTTTGCTGGCAAGCCTGTGATTTGGTAGTGTTCTTTAACCCGAAGCCTCATCCTGTATGAAGGATTGGAGCTATTTCTCTGCGCTGGATCTGGGCTTCAGGCCTGCATCACCAGTGATATGTGAAATGTCATTATCAACATCAAAAAAAAAAAGAAAAAAAGAAGGAAAGAAAAAAAAAGAGCAGAGCTTGTTCCCTCAAGAAGAAAAACAAAACAGCAACTGCAATTTCCCTGCCAAAAAGAATTCGTAGATTGAATGATGTGAAAGTTTCAGGGAGAACTGTGAGGATCAAATTAAACTTTCCAAATAATAGCAGCAGCAATAAAAACGTTGTTTTAAAATTTATTAGAAAGGATGTCTGAGCCAGGATTCAGGGAGTCTGGGCTTCAGAATTGTGTTTTTGTTTTGAATGATCTTTGTTTCAGGCAGGTGCCTGAAAACAAGATGTCAGTGGACTTTGGGTATTTAGATCTAAGCCTGTGGCCACAATTACCTAAAGCTGTCCCCAGCACAGCAGCAGCTCTGCAGTGGATGCAGCAGGGTGCTGACCCAGCTTCTGCCCAAACCTCTGTGCGAGCCTGGACTGGGGCATGGGAGACCCTCGAGAGCGCATTTCCTGGGGTGGCTGACAACTCATCCCTGCAGGGGACCAGCTCCTGCACAAAATGCGGCTGGTGGCATGGTTCTGGCCCTGCCATTGAAACTGGACATGCTTGATGTATGAGTAGGAAAAGAAACTTGCTGCTGGGGCTGGAGAGCAGGCTGTGGGGTTATGGGACTTGAGTGCTGAGCCGAGCACAGGGAAATTGCCCTGGAAAATCAATGAGCTGAAGCCTTTGAGAGGGTATTTTGCAGACTGCGGAAGATCTTAAACCAGCATTAGAGCCAAGAGCCCATAAAATGTCAGCTCCACCACAAGCAGCATGCTGTATGTACTGAGACAAAGCGGAAAGCAGAGGTCCTGGGGGCGGATGCCTGGCAGGCAGGTGGGAGCCCAGGCTGGGAGTCTGTCCGCGGGAGCCTGTTGTGGGCAGGATGCACCGCACTGCCTCGTGTTTTGGGCAGGCAGTCTGGCTGCTAGCTGCTGGCTGCTGCACGGACTTTGGGTAAGGATCTATTGGTGACTTCCTCTTGGCATGCATTGTTTTGAGAGGGGTTAGAGAGAGAGGAAAACAAACAAACAAACAAAACAAACCATAGATTATTGTCAGAAAGGACTGGAGCTCAGTCTATTTTCTGTTCCTACTCCTGTCTTTAACTCACTGTATCGGACCCTGCCTGAGAAATGGTTGTTTTATTTTCCCCAGAACGAAACCAGCAGGAACCAACAAACTGTACCACTTCAGGCACAAGCCATCCCTTCCCCTCCCTACTTCTTTCGCTCTGACAAACTGCTGCATGAGGCACAGACACCTGCAATCAATTCTTTGTCCTCTCAAGGTGGGTTCTTGTGTGAGTTTCAGTCCCCAAATGCCTGACACAGTTACTTTTTGAGACGGACTTAGAATTGCTTCTGAAAAGTCTCCAGTGTAGTCTCCATCTGTGACTGAGTTCATTAAACAAGTTATTGAGCTTGCTTACCAATGACATGAGGAACTTCATACTGTGATGAATTTGCATGATGACTGTGTTTTGAATTACTGACTTTAATTTTTTTCCTTTAGTCACTCTCATGACCACTTTTATTACCTGTAACAAGACACAAAAAATCTGATTTATTTAATTTTATTTTATTTATATATTGTATTTACCTGCTTGGTTACAATGTAAGAAACTATCAGTGTTACTAAATAACCCACAATGCAGTAAAAATAAATTTGAAGGAGGGACACACACACATGTACATACACAATTACTGCCCTTGTTCTGCTGGCACATCTGTTGCCAGTAATAATAACAGTAATGAAACTCCCCTTACTTGTAAAATGCTGAATAAAGACCCAGAACGGTCTTTTTTCCCTATGAGTTCACACAAATGACTTGAATAAAATTATAGCAATGTGAAAAGTAAAAACATCCCCATTATTTTTCTTTGTCAATGTTGTAATGAATACAACTTGCCACACAACTGTTTGGTGCTGCATTCCAGCATCTCTTGCTAATATTTGTATTTATGCCTACACTATGACACAGAATTGAATTACTTTTTTTAAATGGTGGTGTTTATTCTGAGTTTCCACAAATTTTCTTTATTCTTTGAACGAACTCTTTTCCACCTGCTCCCCTCCATTTGGAAAAGAGCAGAAAATCAGCCTTGAGGGGAAACAGAGAATTCTCATCCTTTTTTTTACCTTATGTTGGAATTTGTCTCACTGATTGCAAGAGGTTATACAACATATTTTGACTGCTATCACCTTCATGATAATTTGATACTTGATAAAGAATATTTGTGCTGTAGGTGTGCACATTACTTCACAGTTTAAATATCATACTGCTCATTTGCCTGCTGGGCCATGATGTTCAGAGGATGATATTTTTCCTTTTTGTGGTGTATTCCTGCATTTGATCAAATTATGGTGATTAAAATATGTTTTTCTGGAAAATAGTATGAGATTTTCAACCGATGTTAGGAACAATTTGGAGCAGAATATGTGACATTTGGATATTCTTGGCTCACAGCAATAGCCACAGTTCAGATTAAATACTGAGTTTATGCCAAAATGATTTCCATGGAATTTCTTGTAGAGTGTGAGCCCAGCTCTGCCATTTAAGGTCTTTACTCAATTGAAATGTACATACAGTACACAAAGTTTGTTGATTTGGATGAGAATTAATTCAGCATAAAAAATTAAGCATATCAGCTTTTTGCCCTGTAACTATATGTTTACTGGATCTGAGAAGGAAGGGGAGGAAAGCCCCAGCATGGGGTGATTGTGGTGGCCCCTTTCCCATGCAGCCCATGTCAAGCCCTGCAGCATTGCAGGAGCACAAACAACACACAGTGGGTTAAGACCTCATCTCCCTTCTTGGAAAACTGGCATTGTCAGGATGAAAAAAAAAAAAAAAAGGCAAGAAAAAAAAAAAGCCAAGGAAAAAAAAAAGCCTGATATTGGCGTATC
The DNA here is from genome assembly GCF_040182565.1 of Anser cygnoides. Taxonomy (NCBI): domain Eukaryota; kingdom Metazoa; phylum Chordata; class Aves; order Anseriformes; family Anatidae; genus Anser; species Anser cygnoides. The sequence continues at coordinate 51,325,564 of NC_089875.1, read as the reverse complement.
ACTTCTTCTATCATAATTAGCTGGAAAAGCATTTTAGGGTGGCATAACTCAGTGTTGGTACTGAACAGGTTGTACCACTTGGTCCCTTCCCACTCACTTTTCCTTTGGGGTTGGGAAATCATTTCTGTCATCGTTCAGTGAATCAACTACGGGGCTGAACTAGCCTAAAAAATGACTTGAAACATGGTTTGTGCCCAGGCACATTAGTCGTCTGAGCCAGTTCACGGTGTGAATGCAAGTTGCTGGGGTAGTCTGAGTGTGAGAAGCATCTTCCAGGAGTGGGAAGAGGGCAGGACACTGGGATGAGAGGCTCCAGGATGTGCTCATGAAAAGCCTTCTGAAAAACAGGGATGTTAAAGCATGTTCATGGGGTAGGAGGAATTTTTGTTTGGGGGAGAGGAAAATACAGGGGGGGTGGCAGTTCTGCTTTGCAAATATATGAGCTCAACTTCAACCCAGGTCAAGAAGATTGCTCAGAGAAAAGGAAGTTAAGAACATATATGAAAATGTGGGTATGAAAAAAATGAACATTTTTCTGAACTGTTTTTGCTTAGCTCTATTTTAATTGTAGTTTTAAAATTAATAAAACAATATAAATAAAGAAAAAAAACTAGAAAACAATTATAAAATAACAATTTTCAATAATTCCTCAGAATATAAAACCCAAACCAAAAACTTTAAGAGGCAACTGACAAAATTCTCTTTTCTTTTATTTTTAGCTTGAACAGACTAAAAAGCTTTCAGGTTATTTTCCTGCCAGATTAGTTGTGTATGCTTTACAAAGCCGGCCTGTAATTATTTGTGACCTCTCACTGTGCAGTGGCATGCTGAGAAGTATTTCTGTCCTTTGCGCCCATTCAGAGGCAGTTAGAGACCCGTGAGCTACCTCTGCAAGCAGGATGTGGAGTTTTCAGCTCAGGGCAGGAGCATTTCAGTGGAACAAGAACTTTACCCCTGTGGAAGCCTACCCCTCAACTGTAATCTTCTAAGGTCCATTTTTCTCATCTGTTTAAAAACTCTCTGCTCCACACTGTGTGATGCGGAGATTCTTTTTATAGAAAAAGTAATTATGGCAGTTTTCCAAACTATCACAATGCCACCGTGCCCTCAATTCCCAAGGGTTCGTTCAAAGAATTTCTTTTAGTGCAGAAAAGGATTACAAGCATGGCATAATCTTTCTGACTGAAATTGAGTATGTAAATTTGTCCAGGAAGCCAGAGGCCTCTCACAGCCACCCCTCTAAGCTCTGGCACCTACAGGCTCCAGCAGGTGAATGAAATCATTCATTTTGGTCACATCAAGCAAAGTGGGGCCAGGTACACAGCTGGAGTAAACTGGCTCAGCAGTCACCGGAGTGATGCTGATTTATGCTGGCTAAGGAGGCTATTATATTCATTTTGCTTATCTGTAAAGCCCTCTTCTGAAATAGCATGTGCTGATTGTCTCTCCAAGGTAGAAACCTGCCAGGAATCGTAAATTAACCATGAGTAGTGCATTTAAGGTCACAGTTGGGTTTATTGCCTCTGGGTAAGTTATTAAGCTTTTATTGAAGCATATTTTGTCTGAACATTAATATTATCTGCACGCTTTGTACCTAATGTGTTTTACTCCTTCAGCCCACTTCAGTCAAGAATTTTAAGGCAGGCCACCAACGCTAATGAATAGAGCTCTGCGGCATGCCAGTGAGGAAGGAGAGCAGCATCGTCTCAAGTTGGGATGCAGAGAGACTGAGTAGTTCTGTGAAAGCAGCACCATAAAATTCAGGTGGTGATTCAGGCCCTTCTACTGGTACCTCTAGCCCTGTGGCTAGAGCCTGTCCTCTTCAGGGCTGTAGGAAACGGGTGGCTTAGGGATGCTGGAGGTGGTCTCGGGACACTTTGTGTGCAGCAGCCTTCTCATGGCAAGACCCCTAACATTATGCTTGGCTGGTGTTTATCTGCAGATGTTTGTTCTGCCTCCCGTGTTTGCCTTCTGCCCCTCTTGGCCATGTTCCTAGGCCTGCTTGCTGTCAGGAGATGTCAGACCTGCAAGCAGAAGTGGCAGGCCTGCTGGGAGAAACTCCTCCTAATGAAACCAGAACTGCTTTGTAGATCTTCAGAGGATTTAAAAATAGTCTCCTTCACACATACACACACATGTATGTGTATATATATATATGTATATTTCAAATTCTGCACTCAATCCCTTTTTTTTAAGTGATTGAAATGAGTTTCTGTGTCTTATACCAACACAACAATAAATCTAACTTTTGGGGCAGTGTCTTTAACTCTGGAGCTTTCAGAAAGCCTTTAAGGTGTTTTTTTTTTTTTTTTTTTTTTTTTTTCCTTTTCATAAAGATGGTGATCTGTAGAAGCCTTTAAATGCATGTGTGATTTCCATCAACCCTTACCCACACTTCATTGCTCTCTCTGGCCAGACTTTTCCTGCAGTGGAGATGCTTCCTTCAGCTTGATGTGCCACTGGCTTCTTCAATCCTCCCGTTTCAGTGCTATCACTTCTCAGCCTCTCTGTTTGCCTATTCAGTAACTGATCCAGTTTTCTTTTATTTAAAGGCTGAATCTAATTTTTTCAGTCTTTCTTTATCAATGACTTTCACGGTCTTTTCCTAGCTTTGTTTTTATTAGTCCATTTCTTTTAGGTTTGACTGATGGCTGCTTTTGGGCATCGTATTCACATTGTCATGATAGTCCTCAAATCCAAATTTACCATTTTCCACAGATGGGTCAACAGGTCTGCCCCTCTGCCTCCTCAGTAACCTTATTATAAAAAAGAAAGAAACAAATGAACAAAACCACTCATATTCCCCATGGTTTACAGTAGCTATTCAGTAAGTTTTGCAAATGCCAGCAGTCTTTTAAATGTACCCCTGGATTTAGTCATATAAGAGTTCTTGATTTATAAATATGTTCTGTACTTGATGTATTGAGATAGCCATGGGACTGCCCCTCTCCACAGCAGTATAGAAGGCATAAAATATTTGATTACTAGTCAGTCTTGGAGTTTTTATCCTTTTTTATAAACTAAAATGTGTAGACACCCATGCAGTCTTGTGGTGACTTCCAGGTCCTCAAAGCAGAAAGGCTGACAAATCTATCTGTAGAACTGTCATACCCCTCAATAAATGCTTCTGTGAGCTGTTCATCAGAGACTGGAATTGCAGTGAGTACTTGCTGCTAACCTTTTAGAAGCCTTGCTTTCTTCTTAAAGCTCCTAGTGAGGAGAACAAGTGAAGAGATTTAATGGTGACACAAAGTTGTGGCTTCCAGTTCTGTACTTCCTAGTGTGCCTGCAAGTTATTCCATGGGAATGCAACCCATCTCAACTCTCATCTTCATCAAAAGCCATCACAACAGCTTTTAGTTATGTACTGTTTTCATTTTTTGTCTTTTTTTTTTTTTCTTCTCTGTTGACACACCGTTTTTTCCTTTTTTCTTCCTGTGCCTTTTTACAAATTCGATGAAATGTTGATCTATTCAGTGGTGGTGGTGTTTAGGAGGTTTGGAGAGGACAACAAAAACTCCATTCCCAGACCAATTCATGATTCTCTCCTGTGGATTTCAGCCTTTGGGGGGGATTACTTTGGGTCACAGCCTGTTCCTCACAACTACAAATAACCATGGAGTAGGTGGCTGCTTAGTCCAGAGAATTCACAGAATATTGAGTCTAAACTCACTCTCAGCCATGCAGACAGACAGTATTTTTGCACTCTACAGTAAACTTCAATTTTATAGCAGCTATAAAAAGCTTCTGTGTCATATGAGAAACAGGCAAGATAGCTCAGGGGTGTTGGCAGTGTTCTAGGCACATTCAATAACAACAAAATATTATAAGTGGAAATGTTCAAAATTATTCTAAAAAAATTGACTGCACCTCCTGCTGTGGAAAAAGGCTGATGCAAGCCTACTGCTGTCATAGCTGCCAGTCTGACATACAAATACGTACTCTGTCCACTCAAGATTTTAATATATTGCTGCCATAAAAGGAGGCAGGTGCTGACCAGTGAGATGGTCAAAATGGGATTTTACTGAATATTTTGTTCTTTTGAGTAAATACTTAATATCTATTTTCTTTGTGGTAACTTAAGTTGCAGCTTCAGTTCAAACCTTCAGCTAGTTTGTCAGATTAATAGATTTTTCTGTCTCTCACAACATCCCTTTTCTTGTTTGTAAACTCTGTTTTTTGTCTTTCATCTTTCCTTCAGACTGAATGTATTCAGGTCTCTGCAACTTTCCCGTAAGCATTCACTGTCTGAACCTTTCATCATTTCTCTTGCTCTCCCTGATTTCACATCAGTTCATTGCTTATGTGTGGGTGTTCTGGATTTCCTGGGCAACACTTGCCACGTGCTGAATGCTTGTTTAATGGGAATTTTCAGGGGAAATAATGAGAGTTAGTTAGTGGAAAAATTGTAGGGTGAGTAGGAGAGAAATAGGTTGGGAAGGAACAAAGAAGGAAAAAAGGGACTATTTATTTGACTTGTTTAGGTGGATATTTTTGTTAGGTATATTTTGATAGATTAACAGCCTCCTGGACAAGAAGTCTCAAGGTCCTGCTTCAGATAAGGGCATTGAGAAAATATAGGTAAATGCAGTAGGAGGAAGTTAGTGCCAGAGCATTCCTGCTCAGCCAAAGCATCCATCAGCCTTGTCCACCTCAGACTCTACCCTGTGCTACAGCATGAAGGCTGCTCAGAACAAGGTGGGCCCCAGAGATCATTTTGACAAAAAGGCTATTTCCACAGGAAGTCATGGAGGTACGTCCACCATACCCAGCTTAACAGAGACTTTGGCAAAAGAGGATGCAGACAGCATCTAGGTCTTCGTTCTTCTACAGAGTCTTTCTGAACCATTTGTTCAAATTTCTTAGATGAGGTTCCTTTTTTTTTTTTTTTTTGAGGGATTATCTATGCAGCTCTTTCTGTACTAGATACACTTTGTGTCAATGTCTCTTGTTTATTACACACCAGGGAGCAAGAAACCTACCTTACTGAGATGATCTGGCACAACTTAGACATCAAACACATACACTGTGCTGTTCGTTAGTAGATACAAAGTTTCAAGAAATTTTGCCAACACTTTCAAACTATATGAAATCTAGAGCAATAGCTTGTTAAACACAAAAAACAAAAAGAAAAAAAAGAAGTGGAATTCTATGAATGTGACTCACTATGTACTAGATGCCCTGACCACCTGTGATATTTAAAAGATACTAGTCTCTTGCTGGATTTCTCCAAATATCCAAACCTTCTGTCAAGGAGAGGACAGCTTTAAATTAAAACCTGTGCTTTATCAGAGCCCTGCCAGAGAGGACAAGGTGTGTGATAGTGAGGATTGTTCTGTCTTGATGCAATACATTGCTCTTGGCCAGGCTCCCACCCCACCCATGCTGCACCCTTGATGCCCACACTCAGCTCAGGGCACCTCCTCTTTTCCCTCCCTATTCAGAGACAGAGAGGAGGGAAGCAGTTCTTGCTGGCTTCCTGCCCTGGCCTGTTTCTGTCCTCTCCACTGCTGTCCCTGGGGCATGTGGGTATCTGTGCGCTGAGTACCCCCAATACATGCAGGCTCCACACTTCCTACCTAGCCTCTTCTCCTCTTTGGCCTGTTATCTGGGAGGTTTTGGTAATTATATGGTTGCAGCCAATTTATGCCTTGTAAGTCCCAGCTGTGAACATCATCTGAGCCTGATAGCCGATTAGCACAGAAAGCAGGAATGAATCACACCTCCTAGATGTCAAAATTTTTGTGCTCTGAGTTTCTTTGAACTTTCTGAGTGAGTGTATGAAGGGAAAGGTATTGCTAACTATAAAGGACTGAAATGACTTCTGTCTTCAAAGCTTTGCTGCTAGCTGGCATTAGTTATGTTAATTCAAAAGGAGAAAGAAAGGAGACCTTTTGACTGAGAAGAATACCTTGACAGACAGCCAAAACCTTTCCTGGAATATTAAAAAGGGATTATATCAGCTTCCTTTCCAAACAGCAAATTGAGTAAACAGGTCCAGTCTCCTCTGAATAAGCCAAGAGCCCCTCCACCCATAAAGATCCAAAAATATTCATGCAAAGATGAACGTATTTAAAATATAGAGTGCTAAATAGAAAAAAAAAAGTTACTTAAAGGGAACTTTCTTCATAATATATTTTGTTGATAGTTATTAAAATGAGAGACAAAGAAAGTGGTGCAAATCCCATACAGATCCTTGGTGGAGTAGTCTTAAGGAAACCAAAACTTTATTGTCTAGGTGTGGCTGGATGAACTCTGCAGAATAAAAGACAGACCTTCATTATGGTTATTACAGGCATTTTGTTGATTCCCTAAGAGTCTTCTATAAAGAGAGAAGCATGGACTACTCTGGAAAGTCTTTATTTGCAGAGACTGTGGGCTTGAGGTCAAAGGGAGTCCAAACTAAAAGATCCATTTGGGCACAGTGGTGTATACATGAGATTTTTTTTTTTCCCAATTGTTTCTTTTTTCTCTATATTAATAGTAAATTAAACGTCCATATTTCAAAATGTAAATCACTATTTGGAGCATAGATTTATCTTCTCTCTTCCATATAAAATCATGCAGCTCCACTACAGACACCAGAACTGAATGGTTAAATGGTAGATTAAAATCAGCCCAGTACCTGGACAAAGTCAGTTGCAGGAAAACTGTTGTAAATTTAGCACAGAAAGACTAAGGAACCTCATATTTTGTCACAATAATAAGATAGAAAATGGTAGCATAAATGTCACTCTTTCTCTTATTTATTGCTTGACTCTCCTTAGGCAGTTTCAGAAAATCTCATTATGGAAATCTGTATTCAAAATCAAGCGTTGTATGATAAAAGAAAAATCCATTAACCTGTTTTAATAACATGCCATCTACAATAGTATTGAGGTTTCTAAGGAAAGGCACACTATAAAATGCTTATTTTTCCTTTTTGCAACAGGACTGAGCAGAGAAAAACGTCCCACTGATCAATAATTAGACCTAGAAGTGTCTGCAGAGTTGCTCTGTCATATTATATTGACAAACACTGATTGAGAAGTGGACTTCCAATGACAGCTGTAATTTTTTAAACAGAGGTCGTAGCTATGTATATGGAGTACATATGCTTATAAAAACTCCATTGCTTTGAAATGACCTAAAATTAGAACAACGGGAAATTGCTAAACTGAGCAGGTGCTTACTGCAGAAAAAGCCAATCTGAAATACGTAGATAGAGATTAAATCCCACGGCAAACTTTATCTAAAGTGCAAGCTGTAAACTCTCTGCAAAATATTCCTGTTATGTCCACCCATACAAGGCAACATTGGCTTCTCCTCAGGATGTAAACAGTCTAGGGACAGAAGAAACGAGGGTTGGATGTACATAGCACCAAAACAAAAAGTACTGTTGCATGGGAGTTGCATGCAGCTGATTGAGAAGTGACATATATCAGCCTAGCAAAAAACTATTTATTTTCTCATTTGTAGCAAATGAAAAAGATAAAATCTGTATAAAGGCAGGGCCACACAGGGAGCCAGCACATTAGGCGAGGGTGCTTACAACAAACAAGCATTGTGTCTTCATGTTCATGCATTTATATGCAAAGACATGCAATAGAACTATATATATATATGTTATAAGAATACTCATTTTTAACAATAATTCTTTTTAGTTTAGTAAATGTCTGTAATATGTCCGATATCTCTGTCACTTTCAGTTTTCCTTTCCTTTCCTTTCCTTTCCTTTCCTTTCCTTTCCTTTCCTTTCCTTTCCTTTCCTTTCCTTTCCTTTCCTTTCCTTTCCTTTCCTTTCCTTTCCTTTCCTTTCCTTTCCTTTCCTTTCCTTTCCTTTCCTTTCCTTTCCTTTCCTTTCCTTTCCTTTCCTTTCCTTTCCTTTCCTTTCCTTTCCTTTCCTTTCCTTTCCTTTCCTTTCCTTTCCTTTCCTTTCCTTTCCTTTTCTTCTTTTCTTTTTTCTTTTTTTCCCAACAGCTTATCTCATTGATGTGCTATGTAGGGAGGAAGGCCAACAATAAATATTTATAATATACCTGAGTGGGTAGAATTTCTGGCTGGGCTCACAATTTAATTCCAACTTGTATGGGCTGCTGCAAGTTAAAAAGCATCCCATTGAAAAAACACACATAGCGAAACCATGTACTCCAGCTAGAATGGGTATGGATAGCCCTAAGCAACCTAAGAGCTGATTAAAAGAGTTGTGGGCCACAGTTAATTGTCCTCAACACAAGCACAGTCACAGAAAAGTGCAGTTACATATTCCTCCACCTTTTGCTAACCTCTGAAATTAATACAAGTGCAGTGAATTCTCACTCTGCTTCCACCATAGCAGAGGGCACAGGGAGAGCACCTAGAGGCCGTTTACATCTAGCTAGGGACCTTCCTCTTTCCATAAAACAACAATAAATCAGCAGTAATGTCACCTATGAATTCACATCATGAACCCATATTTATGGATTTGCATTGGTGTAGGATACGTCAGTGAGAGGCATCACAGATTCTAGGACACTTAAGGTTATAGACACCCTCAGGGCTACTCAACTTTGTATATTTCTAATGAGACTGAGCAGGTCTCTGGGATTTCTTCTGATAATAGTCCCAGCTAATTCCACCCTATATTTCATTTCACAGAAAACCCTGAGCTAGTCTTGCCATTTCTGTTTATGTCCTAGCTAGTACAACAGGGGAGCTTAAAGTATAATGATGGAAAGGAGAGCCTGGATCCTTCACTTAGAGCTAGCAAATAAGTTATTAAATCATTCTTTCTCATGCATTTAGAATCTAGGAACATGTCACATGAGGGAAGGATAGTTTGCACTACAGTGGTTGTCATTTGGAAGTTATTTAAGATTAGGAATAATATAAAGTAATAATTCTGCCGGAGTTTCCTGCCAAAGATTTTAGTTCATTGCATTCTCATTACCCACCTGCAGCTCATGCCATATTTCCCTTAGTTTCTTCGTATTCCAGTTATTCCCTGCCAATATCCTGTATCTCCAGCCCCTCCTGGCTACAGCAATAATGATAGCAGTAGTAATAAAAATTCTCAAGCAGAATAAATTCTTCCCCATGAGCACTTGAAATAATATCCAGATAAAAGCTGTAGTGGAGGCCCCTTGGAGTGTGTTTATTAACAACCTGGGACAGATGGCTGCTCAGTTATCCAAATCCCAATTTTCCTCCTACCCTGTGAAGTTCCTGAATGTTCTTTCTTCAGCAAGTCTTCCTGAGCACTGCCTTCCAAACCTTTCTGACTACAGATTTTGCAATAATTAAAAAGCAGTGTACAGCTTAGCCGATAGCCAATGCTGCAGGTGATGCTTCCAAAACCCTCATTTACTGTGTCAGGGATGTGGCTTTCCATCAGGACAGCTTTGCAAGTTCACCTTTTCCTTTTCTAATTAACCCCTGCTTGCATTATGCGTTATATGGGGATTCTTTTACCTGTTTTGCTGATAAGTTTTGATAAGCTTCTTGTGTTGATTAGAGAGAAAAGGTGATGATTGTCAAAGGAAATTTCAAAGTGGCAATGTTTTTGCATTGTTAATCTCTATTTTGAATGCCATGTAGGTAACTTGGGCTCAGTAAATGCAGAAGCTATGAAGCCTTCATTGATCCTTATAACACTTTACACAATAACTTCCCCTACTACTCTGCTCTTTGCAAGTAATTATACCTCATGATAAAAGTGGAAAACATAAGAGACTTTAAAAGAGTATTTATTTTCGGGTTCAGAAAGGTTCAGAAGGATGCTCAAGTGCATTATCACAGAATAACTACAACATAATTTATGTTGAAGGAGCATTTTGGAGGTTGTTCTGTCCAGCCTCTGCTCAAAGCATAACTAAATTCAGTATCAGAGCAGGTAGCATAGACCCATTTCCAGTCACATTTTGAAAATCTTTGAGGATGGAAATACCCAGACTCTCTGGGCAATCTGTTCCCACAATGAACCATCCTCACTGTGATTTTTTTCCTGCATCCAGTTGAAAAATTTTTTTTTTGACTGTTTGCTTCTTACAATATTCATACTCCTATGCCATACTTCTGTCCAAAACCTTTTTCTTTTTTCTCATTTTCTTTGTTTCCTTTATCTTCTCTTACCCATTTTGAAGAAAGAAAGGGGGAAAGGGCATAAGAAAAACCAGCACCTCCACTTTATTTCTCAGTGCAGGAAGAAAAATATTCTGCAAACATTTTCAATTTCTTTATCGAAAACATTTCAACCAGCTCTAGCAATTTAGCTGGAAATTGCCCAAGGTAATTCTGTCATGAACAGGAAGATAGATATCCTCATATCATTCATGTTTCCCTAGGTATGATGTTTGGCAAATAAAAGAAAAATTGTGGCAGATGAAAATAACATGTCCTTTCCCAATGCTTATTGTCATTTATTAGCTGCAACAGTACTGCTTGATTGTTTTTAATTCTTTTTTTTTTTTTAATCTTTCCTTTTTATTTTTAAGGAATAAAAATAATCAGGCTAGGAACCTGTTCACAATCTCATAAAATGCCTCTGCATTATACTGCACATTTTCTTCTGCATCCTGTTTGCTGTTATAGCATATTTCATATAGGAAAGCTTTGCAAAATGTAAACTGTGATTACAGTATGTGTGCTTTTGCTCTTGAAATGCAGTGTATTTAAGCAAGGAGACTCATACCACAATTCCTGAGAGCTATTTCGAATCCTGTCAATATCTCATTTTATGACCTTGGGCCAAATTTCTGTGTGCCCTTCAGGCCACTCATCTGTTACATAGAAACAGAAATCTGAGATACTTAGGGACATTATGAAGCTTAATCAACATCTGGAGAATTCTCTGAGGTGCTCAAAGGAAACATGTTACCAAAATGGACAGTTTCTCTGAGTGTACATATACCCTACCAATAAAAACCTTCTATAAGCCTTATCCTGAGGCAGGGATTCGAGATCATAGGCTACACATTTTGTTTAATTTACTGAGCTCTTCTTGCTACCAACTGCACGCATGAGTAGAGGCAATCACTGTCCAATTTTCCCCGTTTGTGTGCTTTTGTAAGCAAATAGAAACAGTGAAGAAAACATTGTCTGACACTGACCCTCAGGGCTCCACTGGGCAGCCCACTTTGCTCAGGCTGGCATTTCTGGTAGTTCCCTGAGCTGCCATCAACCCAACATAGTAATTTGTCTTCTCTCTTGCTGGTTAGTGCAAGAGAACAGTGCGAAAGAAAAGAAACCTCACACTAGGATGTTGTCACTGTGAGCAGGTGCTCACTGTGGGTGCAATGTGTAAAGGAGAGAAGAAGAAACAGGAGAAATCCTTCCAATTGAAGGATGTTTTATGCCATGAGCTCTTTATCAGCTGTAAAAAAAACAGGTACATTTTAGGCCAGTGGGGTGGTCAAATACATTTATTCTTCAATCTTTCTCCCTTGCTAAACCTTCCAATATTCATAAAAGCAATAGTTCATAGATACTTGTCACTAATGGAATTACTGAAGCTTTTAAAAGGTTTTCTTCCATTGGTACACATATTGAATGTACATTAAAGAGAGATATTTGTTTATCTTCAAACTTCACATGTCAATCCGTTTACCTGAATAGATGTGTATTTGCACACAGACACATGCACATGTGCACACATCCTCACCCAGACGTTTACATCTATATTTATATTTCTCTGTTTATTGTAATATTGGGCATTAAATTTACCAGTATTCCAGCACTGGTCAGAAGAAAACAGATTCAATTTGATAAAATTGTTAGGTGACAGCTTAGCTTGAAGGGCATTTCCCAGACATGAAATGCTCAAAATTCTTCATAATTATTATAAAGCCTATGATTTTCTTGAATTTTGCATAGGTTCACAGGATTTATGGAAAATAGATAATTCCTTGTTCAGGGCTTCATAGCTTCCTCTAATTATGTCAATGTGACAAAACAGCTTACTAAAACATGCCTTGAAATATATAGAATATGTATATATTGCTTAACATATATTCATCTCCTGGCAGAAGTTTGTAGTTACACAATTAGATCCTATGATAGATACCAAATGTAGATACTTTTCTTCATTTATTGCAAATGCTCCAAATTTAACCCAATTAATCTAAACGTAGAAGTGCAAAACCCCGCAAACTACTGCCACCTACTGCTGTATTTCTGCAGGGAAACTTAGTGAAGTATATACATCACGTCAGCACTTGCCAGGAAAGGTAGACGGTAGTTGTATGACAGTTTCTGATGCTGGTGAATGTTCAGCCCTCTTTAACTAAGTTTCTGCCTAGAAACACGAGTGGCACTGACAGGGGCAATTGCTGCACTTTTTGTGTAGGCTTTCCCAGATCATACCTGTGCTGTTTTACAGCCTTCTTCCTCTGAAATTCTTGTTCCGCATCTGCAGGCCACAAAAACCTATTTCAGTTACCCACACTGTTGGCTACCATTCTCCTCCAGACATGGAAAGTGCACTTATCCCTGTGTTGTCCACCGACATTCTCATAGACGGTTAGTAAACTCTTCTCTGTGGGATTAACACTCCTGTTCCAGACTCCCAAATTTTGAGTCATTTTACCTCTTTCAGTCATTTTACACTGTCTGACTTTCTTTAGCATTGGTCAAGTGCACTTGCCTCATCATTTGGCTTGTTGCAGCCTGTCCCTTTCCCTTGTTGATAGGGTTAATGCCTCAGCTCCTCCAGCTAAGACAGTGTATGGAGGGAAATCCTCCTTGGAAAAGAGAAGTCCAAGGGCAGCAAAAATCTGATTTTTGCACTTTCATCTTCCTTTTCTTAAGGGATGCTGACAGAGAATTTTAGATCTAAAGTATTTTCTTGCAATAATGTAAAGATTTATGTGATATGCTTCCATGCTTGCTCATTTCATCAGCAAACTCTCCTTCGGGCTGAGGAGGGTAGATCTCAAAAGGCGGACTTACATTTTCAGATAAATTACAATGTACAGTGCTAAAATAAACAGTGATTTGAAATGTTAGCCTGATAATCACACGCATCTTACTCCTGTCAGTAATTCTGGTGGTATTTGGTTGGATTTATAATGTACTTTATGTAGATGCCTTATTACTTGTCCAACAGATCTGTAGCTGGGAGAACTCAAATGAGAGGGATTTGTAAAGATGAAGAGATAAGTCAAAAACATGAATGGACAATCTAGGGTTTTATCCAAGAAAAATATCAATTGTTATGCACAAATTGTTTTAAAGATTATAAGACAATTCAAGCTTTTACTTCAGTTTTACTTGTAGCACAAAAATTATTGCTTCTTTCTTGAACTGAACAAGTACTTCCTTCTGCTTTTTTTTTTTTTTTTCCTTTTTAGGTTCACATTATAGTGACCCATATACATCACACATTTTCTTCATCCCTGCACCCTTTGCAGATGCATAGTTAGTGGAAAAGAAGCAAGAAAATCAGAAAAGCAGGGGAGCTTCTGGCAGAGGCATGTGTAGATGAACAAGAAGAAAGGAAATGTATGGGGAAAGAGAAGAAAATAGTAGATGAGAAGAGTGAACAGACTAAATAACTAAACTTTTGGTACCTGGTAAATTGCTAGCAAGATGATAGTCTTGCTTTTTAAAACAGGACCTTTGATGCAAGATGTGCAAAATTTGGATCTTCTGCCCCAGTGCATCTCCAGAAAAATGCTATTTATCATAAACTACTAAGAACATGTTTACATTGCTGCACATAGTGTGCCCAGACTGTTCCTCTCGCTGGTACCCATTGCTGACTTCTTTGCAGACCCTCCCTCGTCATGTCTTTTCCTATCATCTGAAGTCTGTTCACATGAGAGGGGAACTTGGGATAATAGATGCAGAACCACAGTCAATTGCAGTCAAGTGCCTTCACAGAATGCAGGTTTTGGTGTCACTAAGCACAGAAGGAGGTGCGTAGTGGGGCTCTGGAGATGACAGGGACATTTGCACTCAGAAGTGCATTCCTGATCTGAACTGAAATGCTGACAACATAAGAACACCCACTGAATGCAGGTTTGTAGAAGAAAGAGACTGTTTCAGGCTGTGGACCTTACTGAGGAGCAAGAAGTAATAATTATAGAATCATAGAATCACAGAATGGTTTAGGTTGGAAGTGACCTTGAGAGATCATCTGCCTTGGGAAGTGACATCCTTCACTAGATCAAGTTGCTCAAAGCCCCATTCATCCTGACTTTGAACACTCTAGGCAGCCTGTTCCATTGTCTCACCACAGATACTTGTAAATCACACAGACCACATTTGATTATACATGCTGGGCAGTTATTCTGTTTTTAACTCTTCCCTCACATATTGTATGTTATTCTGATTTATCTCATGAAACCTGTGGGACTTAGCTAACTACAAAAGCCTGATTTCTTTATTTGAATCCTAACTACCTCTTTGCATCTTATGACAACTTGCATTTTATTTAAATGTCTATTAACATCTTTTTCATTGTCTTCCATTTCCAGCTTTTCAGTTTCATGATGTTTCCTTTTGTTTCTCATTTATGAGGCAGATTGAGCTGAATTTTCTGGTCTAACTTCTCTGTGTTGATACTAATTTTGGATATTTTATCCATTATCTTCCATAAGAATACCAAAAGGAAGTTTGAAGCTCTTGCTGCTTATGCTGCATTTGAAATGGACTTGTTTCCCTGATTGAATTGATTGTACTGTATTTCCATCATTCTTTTCAATGAAATAGCATTCAGAATAGTTTTTGAACACTTCCATTGCATGGCCAGCTTAATTCTCTGAAAGTCTTTGCTAGTATTTCCTACTGAGCCCTTCCTGAGACTCTATAAAATAACTCATTTTCAGTCTTGTTTGGTATTTATTATTGAGCTGATCTTTGCTTTCCTAAGTGTGTGTGGAGGAAGAAGGAGTTCCTTAAACTATGCTTGTTGCACTGGAGGCTGTACAGTAACAGCCATTGCCAGCTGACTGCCAATACCAGAACTGACTTCCAATACCAGCCAGACTGATTTCAGAACTTATTGGCAGCAAAATATTGCTTGCTAAATTGCAAGATGTGATGTAATTCTAAATGGTTAGTGACTAGACATGTAAATGAGATGCTGAAGTTATGATGCTGTTGCCCAGACATTGTTGCCAGAGACATTGTCTTTTCAGTTTTGTTTTTCCTCCAGTTTCAAAGCCATTTAAAGGTATCTATGTAATGTAGTCATAGAAGAGTTATTTTTCCTTTTTTCCTTTAGAGTTTAAGGAAGGTTGGACTTTATCTTTCTTGGTTCTCTACAAAGCCATAGAAGGGATGATGTGCTACATATGAGATCAAACAAATCGTGTGGGATACTATTTTTTGTGGAAGGTTTTAGTTCTGATGGAATTTCAGTTGCTTTTGCAAGTTATTTGTAGCAGTTCCCCTTCTTGCCATTAAAATTTGTCTAACCTTCTTGTCCACACAGGCAGTGACAAACATTTGACATTTAAATCAGCAGACCAAGTACCTATTAACTCCATAATACGGGAGCAATTGTCACAGCAGTTGCAGCATCCCACCACTGGAGCCCATCAAGGAAAAGGCCCTTGTACTCAGATCATAGGCCAGAATGTTGCCAGTCAATACCCATGCATTTTCCTGACATCTGAATCAAGTTACAGTCCTGTAAGAGGTGCACACAGAAAGACGAACCTCTTTAATTATACATGCAAATTGGGATCCAGCAATGTCTTTGAGGTTCTATATTGCAAGCCATGTTTTTCTGAGGCTGTCAGCAGCTTTTCAGTTCAACACAGCAGCAATCTAATTAAAATGGCCATCAAAGCAGAGCTGAACTGCATTAAATGGTTCCTGTTAATGTCATATTTAATTTAGTGTTTCAGCGTTGAAGATGTTCATTACTGTCCTTTGCTAGGTTTTGAACTTCTGGACAACAAGCTTGGTAAATGTTATTTACATCTCAAGAAATATAAAGACTGAACTGCTTGCATATCTTATAACTTTGCTGTCTTCTCCCTCTCTACTTGATGTGTTGCAGTTGTGTTGCCACTTACCACTTTGTTGCTCTTCCAGAGGATCCTGAGAAACTGTGAAGGGGTGGGAGAGGGAGAGAATTGCAACAAGGGAAAATGATGCCAGCTTTCACGCTTGCTTTTTTTCTCCCTCCTTCACACTTTTTTTTTTTTTTTTGTCTTATTGTAGAAGTCAATCTCTTCTGTTTTATAGACATGATGGGATGGCTGGACCTACCCATGGACCAGCCAGCAGTTTTCTTGCTGCTGGGCACTAAAATTAAGGAAGGCTACATTGTAATTTTTGATAGAAATAGCCTGCTACTTCTAGAGGTCAGATGAGATACGGAGGGAATGTTCACCTTTGGGCACTGCAGAATTACCTTGCCATTCTTGGAGTTGCTCCTTCTTGGGGAATAGTCAATAATGAAGAAGGAACCCGACACTAGAACCCACACATACACAGAAGAGGGAGAAAAACAAAGATATTCAAAAAGGGTATCATTACCTTCTTTTCCCCTTTGCAGATGGCTGTATTTTTATTTTAAAGCTTAGATAACAATTTTGTTAGATGGACACGAGTGTGACAAATTTTGACGTCTTTGGTGATCCAGGAAAGACGTCAGATACTGTATCAACATGACAACTGAAGAAAAACTGATTATTTTGGACAGAAATCCTAGAAACATATTTTCATTGTCCATGAAAATGGCTTCTTTCTTTCACATGTCTAAATATAGTCCCCACCTAAACACAATGTTAATCAAACTAGCACCAGAAAGATTTAAATAAATTGGAGGAATTCCAGTTATGGAGAGGTGCAACAACAAAGCTCTTCTATAGAGGCTTGATTGGAGACTTTAATATAGCCACACACCAAGAACTATGTTACTAGAAGGGAATCAAACTAAATGTCTGAAGAACACAAACACAGTATAAAAGCAAGTTATAACACAGTATAACAGTCAAGTGGTTTCCCATCTGAAGGAATTGGATGAAGCTCAATAAAGACTCAGATGAATGTTAGAAGGTAATATTTCACAGTTTGGGTACACTACATTGTCAGAATCTGTTACTCCATAAAAATCACCCAGAGTAAGACTAATCTCATTATTTCAAACAGGACTGGAAAAAAAAAAAAAAAAAAGCAAATATACAACAACAACAACAAAACCATGGCTTTCAAAAACTACATGTGTTTCTCTGAAATGGAATGAGCCTTTAATATTGAGCAATTCAAATTTTTTATCATGACTGGGATTATATGGAATCAGTAGTTCACTGAGACTGTTTACTAAAAGAAACAAAGATTTGCTTAACTCTGATGAATCAGTTCACTTTAATATCCTAGCACAGCAAGTCAGCCTTGTAATAAGTGCAGTTTGCCTTTCCAGAACATTGAGTTTAAATGTGAACAACCCTTGGACATTTTGGCTATGTCTATACCAGTAATTGAAACAAGAATATTCCTAGAGGCTGTCATTCAATCATTTACACTATAAAATTGTTAGAGTGGCACCTTATAGCTTTAGGTCCAAAGCACAAGCATTGCTATTTTTGTTGTTTTTTTTTTTTATTATTATTTTTAGGGTGGGGAGGAGAGAGGACTGCAAAATTTTCCATGGGAGTTTGTCAGTTCAGATGAACCATTTGCAAGTATTTTGCTAGCCAAAGCAAAGGAATTGTTGCTTTCTGGCTGAATAGATCTACTGAAAGTGTTTTGTTTATTTTTATTTTTTATTTTTTCCAAGCTGCTTCAACAAACTTAGGTTAGAAGAGAGGAAGGTATTTTCTTTATTTGTGTTCATGGTAGATCTCAGAAAATTCCTGTCAGGATTCTGCAACCAAATGAAAGAAGAAATCAAAGCTGATTTTTCTCTTCATCTGATTTGATTCTCCTCTTCTGTATTCAGCTTTTTTTTCCCCCCCCCTTGCCAGAAACATGTTGTTTTTTGTTTGTTTGTTTCTTTTCTCTGAACTCATTGATTAATCAGTACATTGGAGTACAATGGATTCACCCCAAATTATCCTTAGAAACAATCATTTTAGCTCCCTGCAAAAAATATCCTTCCATTTTCAGTTACAGTGTGATAATGTTCTGGAGAAATAATAAGCACACTGACTGACTAGACTATGCATTTCCATTTGTTTAGTGGTATGTTTACCTTATTTAAAACTTGATTTCAATGGGGAAAAAATAAGTTTTCCTGTCTGTAATCACAAACAACTTCAGTGAAATATCAGTACAGAAAAAGAGAGAAGTAAATGTAAGTCTCTTTTCCCTTCACAGTTTGTTTGCTTCCTGCTGTTTTTCAGTTTGCTTTTTTCTTAATCTTGTCATCTTTGGATGTGTTTGTCAAACACATATGTTCTGTAGAATTCTCTGAAATATATCATAGTTCAGATGATGCCATCCTTTTATGATTTTCTGTATGTATTTTCCCCTATTTATTTATTTATTTGCTTGTTTTTGACATGCTCCAGATAAATGACTAGTTTTTGGTCAGGTGTAGAAGAAGAAGCGGTCCCCGGTGGCATCCCATTCCAATACATCTGTCAGGAAAACTATTTTTTTGGTCAGGAAACAGACAGAATTGGATGGCTAGTAAAAACAGATGGAAAGTAGAATTAAACTACTCTTAATGATTATCCTGTTGCAAAATCATTTCCTGGACATGTTGGGGTAATCATATTACTTCAGTTTCTTATTCTAGAGGCAGAGCAGTTGAATGCAGTAGTAGTAACGCAGTCAAGCTATGGTCAGATCCTGTCCCCAGGGTATCATAATAAGAAGGTCAGGAATGATATTTCTCACTGCAGGTAAGTAGGCAGCCAGGATTAGTGAATGAATGCAACAAGGCCCAGAAATTTCAATAATCCACTTTTCTGATATTTTTTTCTATATTTAATGCTAGGGAAAAAATAAGTTCCAACTTATCACTACCTACCAACCTCCTATTTAGCCTTCCTTAGCTCACTACAAGACATCTGCCCCACTGGGTTATTTATTCCATCTTCTTAATACATTTTTTTTAAAGACAAGACTCCTTGAATCCAGTGACTTCATTGATAAATATGACACTTCTCTGCCCTTTGATGACTTTCTTTAGACGTATTACTGAGATAAGAGTAGCAAATACGTCAGAAAAATACAGGCAAGACTTCCTGCAAGAGATAAGAAAGTAAGCACCGAAAAAACTATGCTGAATGCATATGTGCTGAATGCATATTCTATGTGTTTAGGTGTACAATGAAGGAAAACACAATACGGCTGAAATATTATTTAAAGTGTTATGTTGTTGTAATACAACAAAGAATTAAGTGGGAGTAATGAGGCTATATTGCTGGGTGGGCTGAAGACAGGGGGCAGTAATGGAAACCAGAGCAATGTGCCCCCCTTCTACCAGTTACTGGTTACAAGGATTATTTTGCACTGCTTCTTACATCATTTTTTTTTCTGAGGGTTTCCACATACTTTATAAACATACACAAATCAAGCTTCATAGGCGAATGGCTGTCTGTACTGTAGCCATATATATAATCTAAATGTTTTCCTTACATATGTCAAAGCAAGTTCCACAGAAACTGGCACTTTTGACACCATTTAATTTAATACTTTCCTACTCACCCAAGGAAGGGGCTTTGGTAGGTAGGAGCTCTCCTAGACCTTGGGGGTGTGGGGGGATATTGGACTCCTGAGAGTGACAATCAGTGTGCATTTGGCAGCACATAACCTGCCCTTCTGTTGTGACAGTTTCTTTGATTGTTAAATTTGGTGTGCTTGTAGGGTTGTGGTTTTTTTGTGGTCATCTGAGTTTGAGATGGGATCCAGGCAGCCTGATACTCAGATGATAAAATCTCCAGCTCTCTTGAGCCTTTTCCTTTCCCTAAATAAAGCAAGAGAAGTGATGTACCCAACCTCAATGAACTGCTACTGAAAAAAAAAAAAAAAAAAAGGCATTTTAAGCTGCGATACTCACACTCATTTGTTTTATAGTCCTACCTAATTAACCTCACACTGCTGAGTCAAGATTTTGACCAGAGCACTACCCAGTTACTGTCTGAGGGCTGTGATGTAATTAAGCATTAAGGCCCAAATTACTAGCATTGGAATGCTAGTGGAGCATGTCTTAAACTGACTGCGTGGCATGAAACCTAATAATACACATCCAGACATGGCATATTGATGGCACATGCCTGGAAAACAGCTTCTAGAAGCTATTTTTCCCTGTGAATATAATTAGCTGAACAAAACACACACGGATAATTAGATGCTGTTACCACACAGACACAGTTAAAAAAGCTTACTGTTCAGATTTTCATGCGCCACCAATACATGCGCTGGAATCTAGTGAACATGAGTGAAGGTCACCAGAAGTCCTGCCACCAGCTTTCTTTCAATAGTGAGTACCCAAAGACACAACATCACTTGTGCTATGGAGATCCTCATGTGACAAAACCTGTGTATCACCAGGGTGCAAAACCCAGCACCCTCAGAGTTCTCCTTGCCAGTTCCAATAGCCTAAAGCTGCTTGAAATGGGAGTAATTATCTGTAATGAGATACTGTTCTTCTCAAAGTAATTATGGTATTTCATACCAATATATGAAAGTTTTAATGAATGTCTCCCATAGTGCTAGTAAATTCCCAGCCTACTGGGTTTATACACTGCTGGAAACTTGTGTATAATTTTACATCTATTTCTTCTATAATTATTATAATTACAAATTATTTCCTGCTCTATGATTATGGGACTATTTTCCATTAGATCTGAAATAAATATGAATAATTACATAATTCCTCATTTTCCCATATAGTAAAATAATATTCTTTCTTAATAAAATTTGGAAGCTTCTTAGATAACATCTTGATTTAAGGTACTACTCACAGAGGGTTTTGGTTTTGTTTGTTTTAACTACTTAAAAAAAAAAAAAAAAGGCTGTCTTAGAAAACACAGCTGGAAGTAGAAACAGCCATTTCCAACCCCCCACTAGCATGTAACAGGGTAGTAATCCTACAAGAAACAGTAGTCTGTAGTTAATTTCCCATGGCTGCCTGAAGGGACTCATGGCCACCTCTGCTCTTCCCCTTGAGCAGGACTAGCCAAACTGGGAGAAGAAAGGTTCTTTTGGTGGAAGATAGGTCACTTCTGTGGCTAGGCTGGGAACTTTGGTACTGGGAGTTGGGAGGAGAAGGCTTTAGGATAGGATCTTCCACTAAGCTTCTGGGTATGGCTCTTATGAAGGAGACAGAGGTTTTGCTCCTTGCCCTTCCCTCTGGCCATATGTGTTTTTTGTATTGAACGGTTACAGGATCAGATAGACAAACACATAGGAAAGGGCAGAAGAAAAGTGGAAAACAAATGCACTTGCTAGAGCATGATAAAACCTGCTTCTTTTATAGAAGAGTAATTCAAGGCATAATATTTAGAAAGTCAGTCTCTCTTCTCCTTTGTCTCAAACTGAGAAGTATCAGTATCAGAAGAAAATAATTTGCAAGGAGAACAGAAAATTGAAACTACAAAGAGTGAGAATACAAACAGGAAAAACTGAAATGCAACCAGCTTCAAGAGAGCTATCTAGCATTACTAAGGAAAATATTTAAGAACTTCATGCCCAATAATTCATATGACTGGAAACAGGGATTTCATCAGTAAAATAGTCCAGCTTAGTCTAGCTTTTGAATAAATTATATTAAAGTTGCATATATTCTGCCTCTTAAAACAGTAGATTTAAGGTGGAAGGAAAAATGTTAAATAACACAGGGGGAATAATATTTACATTATGAATGCATTTAATTACAGCAAAGTTGGAAATTATGCACCGAGTTTGGGAACTGACTTAATTCACAGGGCAGTGAACACAATTTAATTTATGAATTAGGGTTGTTTGCAACGATGAATTAAGAAATTAGAGGCATTCACAATGGAGTGTGTGGTAGAGGGAACAGAACTAAGTGCTTCATAGTGTGGGAAGCAGAGAAGGAAAGGGGGAGGAAGACAATGGGAAAGAGTGCAAGAGCAAAAGAGGAAAAAGAGGGGCAAGAAGAGCTGTGGGGAAAAAGGCCCTAAGGAGCTAAGTAGGTATGGGTACCTACTTAGTACCATGGGTACGTGTGGTAGACTCTGTTAGGTCTGCACATGAAAATTCGTTAATGTTGAGAACTTATGGTATTTACTATCTGTTTCAGATTTGCTGTAATACCATTCAGAATACCTCTCTATACCAGGCAGGTATTGCTTCAGGTAAATGGCACACAGGGAAACCCCACTGATACGTGCTTCCTCTGAGATGAAAAGTGAAATGGGAGCTGACTGCAAGGGCAATGTAAATGTTTCCCTGGCACTACAGTGACTAAGGTAGGGAATCCTCTGTTGGGTGACTACAGCTCCCAGTATGTAGGTGGTGGTGTAGCTGCAGTACTGCAAACTGTAAAATATTGCCCCAGTTTAGACAAAAGAAGTAAAAATATATTTTGTTTATTTAATCTTTCCAGTGCATCTCAGAAGCCCTGAACTATGTGCTTGCATCCTTTACTGGTTCTGCAACAGAAGTGAACTTGCCACACTGACGTACAGACAGCTGCAAGAAGGTAGGTGTTTTGCTATTTTCATAACACATAAAATGGTCTAGAAAGCTAGACATCTTGTTCAGCATTTCTGAAGGTTTCATGAGTACTCTTCAGTAAAAAAATGACTGCTCAGCCTACTACTAAATCATAGAAATGTGCTTATTTTGCTTGTTCAGTATGGAACATGCACAGATTTTTTCTCCCTCCTGTTTTTGCACAGGCTAGGTAACCAATCTAACCACATATATGGGAAATGGAGGATTAAAGGATACAGCTCTGGTAGCACATGCACAGAACTAGCATGACCGTTTGTATTTGTGAACATGGTTACCTGCAAATACATTGTGAAATGCATACTCAAAGCATTGAAACAAATGCCTTATGCCATCACAAGGCTCTGTTTAGTTGCAAAACCTCTGTCCTGCAGGACCTGACAGTGGAAGAGCCTGCATTTTGCTCTTTCAGAGAATCTCAGCTTTGATACTGAAGAGCTACTGCTTAGGTTCTAAGCATCTGGGTATTTCCCCCTCAATAGTCCCTTGGCCCTTGGCTTCTCTGCTGCTGTGTTAAACACAGTGTTGGATTCATTGTGACAGAAATGGATTAAAATCAACATCTTTCACATATGGTACTGATAGCCTACAGTTATTTCATGACAATGAATTTCAGTCACTATGCAGGAACTGTAGTGTTTTGAGACTAACTTTCAAGAGGCTGGAAAATGCATTCACTTTGTCAATCCTTTGAACACCCGCTACTGCCACCACTAAATTGTGTTAGAGATGGGCCCTGAGTTCATATCAAAATTAGAGGATTTTCCTACTATAGGTTGTATTGGTGGGTTGAGCTAGATATAGTCTGTACTTGTGGATTGGAAAGAGAATTTTCACAATAGGAAATGTTAGGGTACTGCTGAAGTAGACAGCTCTCTGAAAGATGCTTCTGATTCACCTTTCTTAATGCAAATAGACTGAGAACATATCTGCTCATTTTCCATTTATAGCAAAATGAAGGTAATTTGTAGCCAGGTGAAACAGAATCTGGGGAGAGATTTCATACAGTACTTACCCTGAAATGCTAAATTTTTGTTTCAAATGTGGAAGATTTCAATAACACAAGGCATTTATAAATTGTGTTGTTTTTGTGCTAGTGTGTTTTGCTGCAGCTGTGCCTTTGTGATTTCAATATTTCATTCAGCTACAAGAAACAGAAAAGGGATCACACACTGAAAAATACCTATAGCATCCATCCAAATTTCTGTTTTCTCAATGCCCTTTGTATTGCAAATGCCAGTTTGTTTGTTTTTTTTTTTCCTCAGGTGAAAGCATTTAGGGTGTTTATGAAGGTCATGTTTTGGGCTAGCCTTTATCTAAGTTACCTCCAGGTATTCCATCTATATTAAGCATCGGTGGTATGTTTTTATTCTTTTTCTCTTTACATTTGTTCAGTGCAGAGTTCTCTTCACTTTTTCATCCATTCAAGACATCAACTTCTTGGGCCAAGGAGGGATTTTGCTGAAATTGAGTTTGGGGGCATTTCTGAAGTGCTCTAGGGTATTAAACCAACAGAATAATTTAAGCAGTCACATCCTTGTTCTGAGGGCATGCTTACCATTGAATTGCTTTGAGTTATCATATCTTTGCACAGCTTTTGCCATCATATTATTTTGACAGACTTTTCAGGAACTTTCCCCTAAGAATTTTCTTTCAAAATATTCAGTGCTTCCTATGGCTAAAATGAGATTTAAAGAAGCAGACCTGATTTTAGTAGCAAAGTTTCATTGGGATGAGATTATGTGTAGCTATGTGCCTCCATTTCAACAACTGTCACTTTCCAGGCTAGTAATGGAAATGGGGAAGGTTTGCTTGTTTGTTTTATTTTTTTAACAGCAATGGAAGTTGTGTGTTGAGTGTCCAAGAATAGAAGGAGGTGTGGGTACAAAGGCTAAGTGGATGGGTTTTGGAGGACTCTATAGAGCAGAATGAAACAGATTTGCTGTCCCATCCAGCCTGGCCTTTTGGGAACTGCCCCTGGAGTAAGCTATCCTTAAAATCACACATAGAATTTGTCTTGAAGTGTGTTATTTGGAGCAGGTGAATGATGTGTAGGCAAGCTGTTGATAAGCAATAGGAATGATGTAGGGACCAATGCTTCAGTGCACTCTCTTGTCATATTTTATTTAGTAGTAAGCCAAGATGCCTACAAAATCAAATAACACAGTAATATGAAAATATTACTGGCACTTATGAGCATTCTTTCCAATGCCAAAGGCTTTAACTAACCCAGTAGTAAGTACAGCTTCCTATGCTACAGGTTGCAAAGCCGGAACCCTGACTACAGCTCTGACCTTAAACTACAGATACTCCCTGCAAACAAGTTTGATTAAAGGGCTTGTCCCTAATCTTACACCTATTTTTTTTTCTGTCTTTTCAGGATGTGTAGAACTATTCTCTAAATTGGATGGTTGAAGTTGTCTATTTTACAGTCCCTAACCTTAATTGCATTCCTGGAACTGGCTCTGAGGGGTTCAAAGCCTACTGTAAAACAGACAATAATGTCCAATCCCAATTTGTTCTTTTCTCTGTTTTGGACATTTTTGTGATTCTTAATCATTGAAATGTAACCACAATTCTAACTTAAACTTGTATCTTTGGGTAAAAAATCTTCTACTGGAAGACAGTGGCAATAACTGTGGGAATTGTTCTTTTTGTCTTTGGAAACTCTGAAGAATCTTAAATAAGCTTTTTGAGTGTTTAGACTTTTTCAATACTAACTTTATTCCAACCATAATACTTAACTTATCATAGCCAGGGGACCAAAAAAATGAAAATGAAGTAAAAGTCCTTATCAGAATGAGCACATCTCTGTATTCTGTAGGCTGGGAACAATCCAGGAATAAAATAGGATCCTTAGGCTTTAGATTTCTTAACTGTAACCCATAGACCTAAGCTTAGTTATAGACAATGCACTGATATTAATGATAAAAGAGAACAATAGCCTACAGTAGCCTTAGCCTACAATGCTAATCTTAATTATATGATGTCTCTAATCCTACAAGAATTAACAAAAAATACCGATTCCGAGTCACAAATCTGCTCCTGTCTAAAAGGACAATAGAGAATCAAACAGTGAGGGAAATCATATTTTGAAATAGAATAGAATTGAATGTCCTGGATAGGCACCAGCCTTCTTATAATCTTCAGAGATCTTACAGGATTCAGAAAGAAACAGAGCAATGGATAGAAAAGTAATAGTCTTAAGAACTGAAATGATTGTTGAATTTACAGGGCTTTGAGTGGGTAAAGTGGTAGACTTCTGTCTTTTGGAGATTAGTTGTGTGTGTGTATTCCAGGTTAGCTAAGTATGCAATTGCGTTTATCATTAAAATTGTAAACTTAAAGCTGAAAAACAAACAAACAAAAAAAAACAGAAATACTGGATCATGCCAGGCCATGATGTTACAAAGCCAGATAGGGTTAATATAAACCACCCTCCTTGCTCTTGTTGAAGAACAGGGACTAGATCCATAGATACATGTTTATAAGTTTTATTATAAAATACACATTCTAATATATTTAATATTACGTAATACATGCTGTATTGGGTTTACGTGGCAAGGTTTTGGTAGTGGGGTCTGCAGGGGTAGCCTCTGCGAGAAGTATCCAGCAGCTGCCCCATGTTAGATCAGGGCCAGTTTCAGCTGGCTCCAAAGGGACCTGCCGCTGGCCAGCGCTGAGCCAATAAACAATGCTGTTTGTGCCTCTGTGAGAGCAGTTTTAAGAAAGGGGAGATAAAACCTGCTGCACAACAGCAGCTAGGAGAATGCGAAGTGAGAGCCAGCCCTGCAGATCCCAAGGTCAGTGCAGCGGGAGGGCAGGAGGTGCTCCAGGCACGCAGCAGCAGTTCCCCTGCGGCCTGTGGAGAGGCCCCTGGTGGAGCAGGCTGTCCCCCTGCAGCCCATGGGTCCCACACGGAGCAGATCTCCACGCTGCAGCCCGTGGAGGAGCCCCCGGTGGAGCAGGTGGATGCGGCCTGGAGGAGGCTGCGGCCCATGGAGAGCCCCCGCAGGAGCAGGCCCCGGGCCGGAGCTGCAGCCCGTGGAGAGGAGCCCCCGCAGGAGCAGGGGGTCTGGGGGGAGCTGCCGCCCGTGGGGGACCCGTGCTGGAGCAGTTTGCTCCTGGGGGATGGACCCCGTGGTACGGAGCCGTGTGGGAGCAGTTCCTGAAGAGCTGCTGCCCGTGGGCAGCCCCCGCAGGCTCAGTTCGGGCAGGACGGCATCCCGTGGGAGGGACCCCACGGGGAGCAGGGGCAGGGAGGGACCGTGAAGGCGCAGCAGAGGAGAAGCACTATACTCTGACCACAGCCGCCATGCCCCATTCCTCTACACCGTTCAGGGGGAGGAGACTGAAGAGGATTGTTGGGGAGAAGGTGTTTTTAGTTTGCTTTAAGTTTCTCACTGCTCTAGCTCATTAGTAATAAGTAATAGATTACATTAATCTCCCTATGCTGAGTCTGTTTTGCCTGTGATGATAATCATAGAGTGATCTCCCTGTCCTTATCTCAACCCTTGGGCCCTTTTCTTATATTTTCTCTTCCTTTCTCTTTGAGGAGGGGGAGTGAGAGAGTGGCATGTGGTGGAGCTCAGCTGCCCAGCTGGGTAAAACACATGCCTGTGTTATGTGTATTATATATATGTGTGTGTATATATATATATATATAAAAAACACATATATACATATAACATGTATATATATAAAGTACATATATAGCATTGGGACTACCAAAAAAAAAAAAAAAAAAAGCAGAAGCAGTAGCCCCGAGGTCCCACTTTAAATTCTCAGATTCTCCAGAACAAATTTCTGCAAGTCCTGCAGCAGCTTTAGATTTACTAATGTTGAGTCCAGCGTTAACCTTTTCCTGAACTTTAGACTGGAAAATGAGAGAAAGGCAATGGAAAACAAACTAAATCTCTCAGTTTTTCTTACTCTGCAAGTCTGTCCAAATACAAGGGATATTCAGGCTATTCATTTTCTATATCCACTTCTGTCCTTAAAAAATGATGTCTCTTGCCTGAAATCTTAAAAAATATCTCTGACTCCACCTTTACCAGCACTCTCCAACGCCCACCGAGTTCAGCAGAGTTCTTCAGGCTTTACAGATTTCCTAATCCTAACCCCATTCCTAACCCTAACCTGAAATTTGGATTGAGGATCATTTCCAGTGGCAGAGTAACAAAGTAAGGCTTTGTCTTAAAATGATGCACAGTTTAAGACAACTGATCTTACACTGATGCTTAACAAGTCTGCTGAAATACAGCAATAAATGTGGCTGTGGGTGCCACTAGTTTCCTAGTGCAAATCCTAAATCTAAAATTGTGTGTAACCAAGACTCCACTGTTCACACCAGAACATAAACCCGTGCTTGCTACTGATTACCAGCGTTCTTCATAACTCCTTGCATCAGGCTGAATGGGGTCTGCAGTATGGATTCCTGAAGCTTTAGATTTCCTAATGCTCTCCCTAAATTGATCCTGAAGCTCTAAGTAAAATCATAATGTGGATAGGATTGTTTTCTAAAAATTTCAAATTATCTTGATATCTAAAAATCATGAAAACCATTCACCAGGATCCTTCTTTTGAGTCCCCTCAAGGCAGGAGAAGGACAGACTGGATTTCTCCCATGTTTTGTATAATGAAAGTTTGGCTTAGTGGTTTGGCCAGAATTAGGATTCAGGAAAATAGGGTCATGTTCCCAGTATATTGCTGGATTATTAGGGTTCTTTTGGGGTTGGAGAAATAACTAAGACTTATTGCATACTTGTATAATTTCTTCAATATTCAGAGTAATAAAATTTAGGTGAATATTTTTTTAATCTGTCCTGTGGAGGTGATTGACTTTATTAACAAAATTCCCACATAGCTGCAGATGACAGATTAATAAACTGATATATTTTTAAAATTAGATCAAAATATGAAAGTAGCCAAATACATATTTATGTTCAGTGTCAGCAATTCAAATTGCTTTGACCCCAGCAAGGATAAACATCAGAGGGAGAGAAAGGATTCATCTTTTTCACAGCCTTTTTCTTTCTTTGTAATGGAGGTGTGCAGCTGTATCACCAGCCTGGGTATGACTTGCTGATGTTCTGCGCTTTTATTCTTAAAACTTCAAATCTCTTACAAATGAGGGTTTTTCTACTCATTCCTTTGTTTTTCTACTTTGCTACTCTTCTTTTCCAGAACATACCTTCTTCCATGCAGAGGTTCTTTTATTCACTTTCTTTGGATAGAGAAGCGGGCAAATGCTGCCTCGAAGGATTTAGTAGCATCTCATTTTCCTTTGACAAATGCTTTTGCATTGGCTTTCTCTTGTCAGGGAGTGTGTTGAACAGAAACTTCATTTACTGCCTGACAGCAATGATCACGTATGTCATTCTGAGCAATGGGGACAGACAGTGTTTAGAAAGAGAGAAAAATCAATGATTTCCAGGGGTGGGGGGCTCCCTCCTCTTACAAACCCCTCTTCAGTAAAATCTAAAACCATATTATGTTACCGGCAGCAATATTAATACTGCTTTTAATAATTCATTTGTGGGTTGCAATTTAAATTACTGTAACTTTTACAATATAAAATCATATGCAACCATTGGTTGATCCTTGATGCCTTTGAATCAATAATTTAAAAGTACTTTTAAGGCTTTAATTGAGCCTCAGGGTTAAATAGTCATTATAATGTTGTCACAAGTAAGAAAGAAACATGTTATGCCATGAGATTTGTGAGTGACCGCAGATTCTTGGCTTTTTCACTTGTATTTACTGCTTATCTATATTATGTGAGGCTTTAATAGGAATTGTCACAGGGAGCGAAAATTCTGGTTATTGACTGTCTGAAAAACAGTCCTCTGAAGGGTTTGTATGAAGTCTTTAAAAAGCAGCTAAAGAACATTAAATAGTTTATAGCATGCAGATGGGTTGTGCAAAGATTTCTAAGATTAACTTCATGTAAAAAAGTCAGAAACTGTCAGTGATCAGACTGACATTTTCCTTATGTAATGCCGCTTATGTATTTCTAGTGAATAGATTACTAAAAAAAAATAAAGATACCAACACACACACGAATACATACCAGGACTCTAGTGCTACCTTTAGTTTGTACTGATAATTAAAAGAAAACACATTTACAGAATACCTATGAAGCTAGATAAACCTCTAAATTAGATGTCAGTAAATATATATATATATATATAGCATGACAATGTATAAACTGACTTGAAATATGTATAGGGTCTCAGTTTGATTTCACCTCAGAGTAGTTACATGATTAATATCACACAGCAAGTTAGTGGGGGAAAGAGAAATATTAATTGCATGTTCTATAGTGAGAGGATGAATTCTAAGTATATCTATAAATAATATTGATCATGAATTGTGTATTGACATATCTTTTGTTAGATCCAAAATCTACTGCTTTTTCGATAATACCTTATTGTTTAAAGGAATGCTGATTATTACAATCCTGACTTCTCGAAGGTTTAATGAGAAAGTATCTGTTTGACAATATTCCGTTCAGATTGAGAAGATGAAAATCATGAGGTTTATATTTGCTTCGATCCAAGATTCCAGTTTTAGAAATGAACTTGAAGTTTATGTGCTCTGTGCCACCGAAAGTAATTTGTCTTTTTGTGGAACAGTTGATGGCAGCACTGGTACTTTCGGTAAGGGAGAACACAGAGAAGTCTGATGTCAAATTAATGATGCTATAAATCCACTCTGTGGCAATATCATACTGGCCACCTGGCACTTTGTCTACTTTGTTTTTTGAAGCATTTTCTAAACTTTTTTTTAAAGTTGCAGCTGCTATTTCCTCACTATACCTTACAGCTGCTTCTAAACTAAGAATCAGAACCAGTTGGAAGGGACCTCTTGAGATCACTTGCTCCAGTCCCCCTGCTCAAGCAGAAACAGCTATAGCAGGTTGCCCATGGACCAGTCAGGTTTTGAATATCCCCACAGATATCAATGGATATGGATGCCTGAGGATACTTTATACATTGCACCAGTTCTAGGGAAGTTTACCCTGAGTAGTATGATAACCATCATGCTCCGCCTGGCTTGTGGGATGGGTTGTCTATTATTTTGATGAAATGTAAGCACTGTCCTAACAGACAAAAACCTCATTTTGGACTGTCTCCACTTTAACCTCCTACCTCTGAGCAAGACTGTGTTTTTGCTTTCAGGGGCAACTGCAAGTCTCAGACAGCATCAGGTATGGCTTTGTATGGCTCCAGCATTTTTACTGTAAGTGTTATCTGCTCCACGTGTAGGCTGGCCCACAGGGCACCTTCAAACCTGAGAGAGCTTCCCATTTCTGTTCCTAGCAGGAACCGTGTTATGAAGGTCAGGATTTCCTTCCGAGTCTTCGTCTAGTGAAGGCTTCCTCCTCAGGCTGGGCATGGGCCCATGCCCTGAAGTTTCTGATCACCCTCTCAAACAGCCACAGGGACCCAGGGCACTCCTTTCAAAGTCTCCTGGTGCAAAGGACAGAATAGGATTCACCTGGGGGCAGTCTGAATCTACACTGAGTTCAGGCTGACTATAAGAAAAAATACAGATGACAGTGGTCCAGAAATGAATAAAGATTCAGCCTTCCCAAAGTAGGATATTTGCAGTACTGACTATCTGGACTTTCCTACACAGGCAGTTTCCATCTGCCACCTGCTTGATACCGCAGGTTCTTTTCTGAGATTGATCCCATCGGGTTGTAGCTTACGGTTCCTTTTCCTGTACTGTAGGAAGGACACAGCTCCCTAACCAGATTCTGTGCACATTCCCACAATATCACCATTCAGCCAATAAAGAACCGTAGTATTCATTGCAATTAACATGTTTCCCGATTCATTGGATCATGAAGGGGCAGCAAACAGTGTGAACAAAAAGTCTGATGAAATATAACTGCATCTCACAGTGCACCTGAACTGCCTTACAACATATAGGAGTTATTACATCCACATAGACATACAATTCACCATGGTATCCAACTAAAGCTAAGATTTATGAAAACACTCCATAAGAACTTAAATATGAGAACTAAATGGGCATCATTACTCGCCCACTAAAAACACCACTTATTTCACCAGCTTGAGTTTACCAGCTTTGGAAGTATTAAAGTTTAAATTGATCCTGCAGAGATAAGTATGTGGTAGCATTGTGGTTATGCAAATATCACCATTCACAGGCTCCACAGTATAGCAAAAAGAGCTGATAGGAATTTCCATTACTGTAGTAGTAGTTGTTTATTAACATGTAAAGAGGCAGTCCAGGAGCTATGAACAACATCCTTTTCTTGCAGCCAGTGTTCCCAAGCACTCAGCCATCTGCTGGACTGCCTACCTGTGATAATCACCCCTTCTCCCTGCCAAATTTTGTGCTGCACTATGCATGACATTTTAAATGATTTAATGGTCTAATTTGCATTTTTCAAATAATTTTACATGCCAATTAATTTCAGTTTATGGTTAATCTCCCCCTCCACAAATACTGTTAGGGAAAGAAAGAGATAAGTACAAAATCAGCCAGTTATGGATAAGTCGGAGAGGGTGCCTGGTGTGTAAGAGAATGGGTTGGAGGGGAAGGAGGGGGCAATAGGAAAGGTGTGCATTGGGGGGCGGGTGTCTCATCTTGGTGGGTTTGTGATAGCACCAGAATATGCAGGAATGTTATGGTTTGTGTGCATAGCTGACAGGCAGCAGGGAGTAGAGAAGAGTGCTGTACCTGTGCCCTGCTCTCCTGGGTGGTGCTGGGCCATCTGGGCCATCTGGAGTAGCTTCACAGGTCATGGGAGCAGTGGGAGTCAGAGTGATTTGCTGGTTTGTTTCTTTTTTGCCAAAGTTTGGCTAAACCCATCCTCTATGTCCGTCCTGCCCACCTTCCAGCTGCTGCCACTGCTGAGTGCCTGGGTCCCATCAAAGGCATCCAGGAGGTCAGGGAGGGGTGTCTGGAGGCAGTAACGCCTGCCAGGAGCTGGGCTGGGTGCTGGGCCATGGAGACCCTGGGCAGAGTGGCACCAGTGAGCAAAACATAAAGGACAGAGCCCAGAGCATAAACTCCTGTCCCTAGACTTAAATGTCAAATAAAGGGGAAGGGAAGGGAGAAAGACAGAAATACGTCCTTGCATCATTTTGGTACCATTTATATGATACTGTAGATACCCAAAGCACTGTATTAACTGGACATCCTTAGCTAAGCCTTTATAAAGGCTCATCTTTCTTCATAAAAGTCTTCCCAAATGATGCAATTAAGCCTTCAATATTAAAAGCTTTTGACAGATTTAAATAGCAAATTGCACCTCAGGGGACAACCGCTCCAACCAAAAAGCTCCAGCATTGGTCGCTTTGGGTGGTCGTCCACCTGAATGTCCTCATTTCCCATCAGCAGCCCTGACAGACCATGCGTCCCCCCGCACTGTTGTCATCTCAGCCTCTTCTGCTGCTGTGGGAGAGGTGTCAGGCTGTAGGAAGGGCTTCCCAAAAAAGCTGACAGAGGATTTGCAATATGAAACATGATGATTAAATGCACAAAATGGTGCAAGCCTTCAGTATTTTTAAAGTCTTTGGGGAAGTCATTGCTGTCATTACTTTTTGTGATTAAAAATGGCCTAGAGTTGCTCTCTTCAAAGCTGATTTTTCATGTTACTTAAATGTTTGTTTTTATCCATTGTGCTAAAATGTCTGTTGCTAAAAATTAAGGAGACATTCTCAAGGCTGGCAGATTTAGAGTATGACATTTTCTATGTTGAATGCACTTCAAAGTCCTTGCAACATCCCATACTGATTGATTTTTGTCAAGACCAGTCAATTCTTTTTTATTTTATCAGTCCTTCTGAAAACCAAACCATGTGTGCATGATGTGTGTGCCTGTTTTACAAAGAAATTATACTTTATTACCAATCTTTCACACTATCACCAGGGAAAAATAGCATAGATTTATAGAGGAATTTAAATGTATTTATCAACATTCCTGCAGAGAAAAGTAGATGTGCAAGGTTTATTTTTGTTTAAAAGTGTGAACTCATTTTTTGTTACTGTTGTGTATTATATGCAAAATAGATTTTTAATGGTTTTGACCATTTGCCTCTAACATAATATCTAACAGCTTTTGCAGATGAAATGGGTGCCTGGCACCCATAAATTGCTAAATCTGTAGCAATTTACAGCCATCTCCCACAGTGAATTAAATCATGATCAAAGTTGTAATTTAATTTGGGAAAATGTTGAAGCCCTTCCACTTCTTCCTTGAGGGGAAAATATGCACAATTCTGCAGCTTAGACCAAGGCTTTAAACATGTATGGCTGTTGTTGAGACTTCAAAAATGAAGTAAGGAGAACATGTGGTTCATAATTCTTGGTCTTCTCCTCTGCCTGAGAATAATTTTTCCATCATAACATTGTGCAAGACAAATGAAAAGTCTCTTAATCAAGGTGTTGGACTAATGCCAGTAGCCTCTTAGGAACATTTACAAGAAGTTGTCACCGAAATGTGACCTCCATTGATACCCTGAAGCCCCTTAACCTATATGAAGTCCCAAAAGGAGTTGTCAAAATGAATATCCATACAAAATACACAAGGACTTGGAGTGATGCCCAAGCTGTTTTTCTGTATTTCACACCCTTCATATTTTTATTAGAGAATAGAAAATCAGGAAAGTCAAAAGTGTGAAATGTATACTCATACAGAATATGAATGATGTTTGCAAAACATTCTTCTTAGCTATAGAATCGACAGTCCTATTTAAAACCAAAATAAATCTACATCACTCTAATGTCATTTCTAGTGCTGAAGGAACCTGTGCCTTTTCCATCCCATCAGATATTGTCATATTTCTATAATTATGCATGGGGGGATATGAAAACACAACTACTTTGTGAAAGAGAAGAGTATAAGTTAAATAAAGATATTGAATACGTCTGTTTAATGCTACCAGAATGCTCTTAGGTCTTTAGCATAAGAGTAATAAATTTGTATAGGCACTTAAAGTGCAGCACTTACGTAGTGACAGAGCACTTACAACATCCTTACTTCTGTGAGGAAAGGAAACCACCTCACTCCTTTCATAGTGCATGGAAGGAGAGAGAAAAACCCTTATTCGCTCAGAAGCCCATGAAGACCTCGAGCCTCAAAAAGATTTGGACTCAGATTTCCCAAATCCGAGGTTAGCAGCCTAACTTCTTTGCTATCTTTACTCTCTGTTCAGTTTATCAACAAAATTACATTTCTTTTTCCTACCAGTAATGCAATAAGACAATTATTTGTATTATTGTCATAATAATGCAAATATGATTACACAATATTGTATTCTTGTATAAAATGGCATTATTTTATTATTGTATTACTGTATAAAATTGTATTATTGCCATAGTAATACAATTATTTATATTAGTTGCACAGAAAGAAGACCTTAAACAGGGAACATACCAATGAAATCCAAGTATTGAATTGTTTATTGATTCTCAAAGCTTCTTAGAAATTTTTGGGACCCTAAGCAATCTTTTGGATTGCCTGCTTGCATTGGTGAAAATGCTGTCCTTTATGCTGTCTCCTGTATTTTGTAACTTATTTGATTGAGCCGTCTGTAGAAAACACAACAAAACAAAAGACAAACTACTCTGTTAGAGCTTTGTCGTTTCCAAACCCATCTGACAAAGGTGGCAGGAGCAGACAGGATGCAAAGGACCAAGGCTCAAAGACAGAAATGTGAATATGAGTGAAAGGCTTGAGGACTTGTGAGTACTAAGCAAAATGAGGAAAAAAAAAAGAATGGTTAAAAGGCAGAATAGTTAGCGACAAAGCAGCAGACAGTATGAAGCAGCAGAGGAATGGTTCAGGGCAGAAGAAACCCTTCAGACATCAAAAAAAGAGCTTCTTCCAGGAGCAGGAAAGATCTCAAGGAACAGGAACCCTAGGTAAGAAAAAAACAATAATAACTGGGCTAAGTCCTGCTACTAATGGCCAAAAGGACCCCCACTAAGTATGAAGGAAGAAAATGAAGCTGGTATTGAAAACTTCTTTGATGGTAGGCAGCTGGGTAGTTGTCTCTTCCTCTCATGTGTCACTGTTGAGCATGTCCTGAGCACCAGTGAGGTCAGGTTCTTGAACAGAGGACACTGATTCCCTAATGTGACACATGGAAAACACACAAGCTCTTTTCCTTTCCCTGACAGCACAGGTGTTGCAGCAGCTGCCCACAGCGTTCCCTTCCTAAACTCACTGACTGCCTGTTGCTGGCTACCTGGCTCAAAAACAAACAAATTGTTTCCCAAGCTACGAGGTTTGATTTCCATTCTCATCCTTTAACTCCAGTGTCTCAAAAACATCTTTCCTTAGTCTTTAAAGGCATTATGTTGTCCAAGCTCTGCTTCCATTCCCCTGATTCCTCTTATTATTATATATTTTTTTTTATTTACAAGCCCATTTTCCCTGCTTTTAAACAAATCTCTTAATTTACCATTCTTATTCCTTTTTTTTTCCCCCCGTAATGTATTATGTTCTAATGAAATTTCCAATAGCACAAATAAGACTTCCTTTACTTCATTCTTCCTCATATCTCCAATTAAATTATTTGTCACAGCAGATGATCTTTACCTTCCCAATCACTGGTAGACATCCCAGCTTTCTTAAGTTCATCCTAAGCCAATGCATACATCATTTATTTCACTTTTCTCATTTCATTCAAAGTCTATACTGTCATTCCACAAAGCCATTTGTATAACAGCTTTGTAAAATGGGAAATGTCATCAGTACCTCTGCATTTGCATATATTTGCACTAAGTATATGAAGAATGGCAGAAGTAAAGTGAATCTTTAATATATGTGTACTGATATGTTTCATTAAATTTTCACCCCGTTTCTCTTCTTCCTCCAGTGCTTCCTCAGGATCCCTAATGTGTCATGATTTGACTTAATTTTAAGCTTAGCAGATGCATCCTGCTGAGGCATATGTCCATATTTTAGAGACAGAGAATATGACTTATTGTTTTTTAAAGTATCATACTTCTAACAAACTGCAGAGGCATATGGACTCTGCAGTTTGTTCAGCAACATTATTATGTACATTCAGTATGCACCTAATAGAACTTTTTTAGTGTAACTGCCTTAGCGTGATCAACTGTAGGCATGGCACTGGATAACGCATAAATTCTGCCTGTATTCATCAACATCCACACTGAGGTCGTATCTCTCTTCTGAATTTTCTTGGTATCTTTCTCAATTCTTGTTATGGAAAACCACTTGAATTTTCAGCTCTTTCTGTGAAATAAATAAATAAAAATTGATGTTTCCTAGAAATACCTATACATGCTGAACTGAACTTTATTCTTGTTCCATATAAGTGAACATTGTAGCGTCGATTCTACAAACCTTAAGTAGTACCTTGAACAAAACGGAAGTGAACAGATCTAACTAGAAATATTATATTGCTAACCGTTTCCTTAACACCTGTGGGGATGTATCCACAAAAACTATGAAGATGTCTGCCTTCATGGGCAGGGAAGAGAAAGGAGCTTCTTCCATGGAGGCACCTGGTATTCTGAAGGAGGTCTCCCACTTCATTAACTATAGGGCAGGAGTGGAGAGATTAGCTTTGCGTGGCTACATCTGAGGGCTATGAGTTTCTGATGGTTATGATTTTTAACCATTGTTAGAATCCCACCTCCTCACCCGTTAATGAGGCAGTCAATTGGTTTAAAGCAGGTTCTTACCTCTCACTATTTCCCATTTGCTCCCTGAGCACCAGCAAAACAGAGTCTGAGTGCACTGGTGGTCAACGGCAGTTACAAAGCAGCTTATGAGTTTTAGAAATACAGATCTAAAGAACAAACTCCTCTGTTCTGTGATTCCACTGCATTTTTGATTATTGTAAGAAGTAAGATATTTGATCTTTGATTTCAACACAAACTGTGCCTGGGCAAAGACTCAGGGGGCCTGACCCAAGCAATTTCAGATGAATTTGGGTCTAAAGAGGACCACAGACAGGAACATATACAAATACATTTGTCTCTTTCCTGCTCTGATTTCAGATATTCTCTTTAAATCCATGATGACAGAAAGCCTAGCCACAATCATTTAAAAATTTTTTGAGGGACCTTTCCTTATAAATCCCATAATTATTACGCCATAAAGCATGTGTTCCTTCCTATTTCTTAGAAACAGTTTGATATATTTCAGAATAATAAGCAAACCATCCACTGCAGCTTGTCAAACTTCCGCAACCCACTTTTAAAGAAAGAAGTAAGAAGCAGACAAAAGGTCTAGACTACCACATAGCTACCCCTGGGAATAACACTTACTGTGATAAGGAGTTGTTGAGAAACTCTATTACACCCCTTCATCTTTCTATATTCCTGCTGATTGATAACTCCTTTTTGAAAGGTATCACTTTCCCAATTCATCATGCATTTAACAAGCACTTTGCAATTATTGCAGAATTTTAGTGTTTTAACTAGTGAACCATGAATTGCTAAATTAAGAGGGGGGGGGGAGGGGAACAACACAACGACATTGAAAATATGTGTTTATATTGTTTCTCAGTAACTTTTATTGGCGTATATTGCTGGACTCATTCTGCATGCAAATAGCTAGGTCTCTGAGTGTCATTAAATGGTAAACTAGGATCTGGCCTTGCAGTCCATTCCATCCGGTCCTGTGCTATGTTCAAGCAGCTCCTTCTGAAAACAGGAGACTTCTATGTGCTTGTAACTTGTGCACTGAGAATTGCAGAACTCCCAACTGTGATCTCTCCAGATCTTGATTTCCAGTCTGAGGAGTAAAAATAATAAATTTATTTCTTGCCCTCTTTGTTGTCACTGCAAGATTTCAGGCAAGATGATGAGTTGGAGAGTATGCATGATCATGTATACAAATCACTGCCTGAGAATTCTCTAAGCATGTGGGTGCTACTGCCATGGAAGTCATTAATAAAGAAATAAGTCAGTAAAGCAGAACAGCAAGTTCAGAATGATAAGAAATATTTTCCAATGAAACAAAAAGTGTGATTTTTTCTTGTTGTTGTTTATAGTGCAGCAAAGTAGTTCTGCATTTGCTGCTTTCTGATTTACATGCAATTATTCACTATATGAGAATTGAAATAAATTGCTTAAGTTCTACTTAGAAAATCACACTGGAACATATCTCACTAAAGGCTCATCTATCCTTTCTCATGTGCAAGTCTCTAGACACCTGACTTCAGTTCTGGACCATCTGCTAACCCCTGTCCAAATATCTTAAGTTTATCCTTTTTCCCGACCTTTTAGAATTTACATAATAAGCCCATCAACAAATATGGGGTTAGATAACCGTATAATTGAAATGTTATTTTTTTTCCTTGAATCTTGCTATCGCCATAGAGCTAGTAGCAGCTGACAGCATGATTAGTAGGTTATGCACAGTTTTGATTAGCACCAAGTATATTTTAATAGACAAGTCAGAAGCAATCTGGAAATGTTTGTTGATAAAGATAATTGGGAAGATAAATTCAAGCATGACTAAAGGGAACATGTGATCATCAAAAGTATGTTTCCTGTAGTCAGTTTTAAATGAGTTAATTCCACACACTGTGCTTAAATGAATCACAAACATTGCCCAAACTGGACTTATACAAATGACCTATGATTCCAGAGCATTTACAACCTGGCTCATTCTTTAGCTGGGAAAATGTCATTGAAAATCCCAAGTGAGTGGGAAGGTGAAAGACCAAACTGTTTGTTATACTGGTAGCATCAATTTCCAGTGTTTTCCCCTTGTTGTCCAGTCTGTTCAGCTGTTCAGTGATACCATTTTGAGTTTCTTCTTTCCTTGTTCATCCTTCTCAGTATTTCAGTGCCTTTTTACAGGTAAGAGCACTTAATACCCCTTTCTATAATGTTGTACTTGACTCACAAAGCTCAGTGGCAATTGCAGTGTGCTTTTTCTGAAAGCACTGCTAATCCTTAAAGTATTATCTTGGTTGGGATGCTACAGGGCAGAATGCTGATCCTCAGCTCAGTCTTGACTTTCAAAAAACCCAGAATCCTTTTTCTACAATCTTTCACATCTGTGATCTGTCAGCAGACACCTCTAATCAGCTTCCTTCTTCAGATAGGAAGGGATACCAGTCAGTTCCATGTGAAGACTATTTTCAGGTTAATGCTTTTTCTTTACAGATACTGCTAGCATCCATCCATCATTTTTTCTAAAGCACTGCATGCCCAGCAGCCTTCAGTGTATTTGGCTGTGCCACAGACTCTGGTCACCTCAGATGCTCAGTCTTGCATAAACCAAAAGAAATAGTTAAGATTTCCATTTCAGATTCCAGGCTAGGTTTAAAGAATTAGTATGTGAAACTTTTGCAGGCTCCTTTAGACACTCCATCTGACCTTCTGATGGTGAGATATATTTTTGTTTATTTCATGGCTCAAAAGAGTTTTCCTTTTTCCCTTGCTTTATCTTTTGAACAGCAAATTCTTCTTCAAAAGTCTATGCATGTCCTACGTCCTTCAATTTGTCTACAAAATAAAAAATCTCCTTGTGCAGATTTCCCCTCCCCAAATTAAAACAACTCACAAAAACAATCAGCAGCACAGAATCACAGAATGGCTAAGGTTGGCAGGGGCCGCTGCAGATCATCTGGTCCAACTCCCCTGTTCAAGCAGGGCCACCCAGAGCAGGTTTCCTGGGACCATGTCCAGATGGCTTTTAAAGATCTCCAAGGTGGGAGACTCCACAACCTCTCTGGGCAACGTGTACCAGTGCTCTATCACCCGCACAGCACAGAAGTGCTTCCTCGTGTTCGGAGGAAACCTCCTGTGCTTCAGTTTGCGCCCATTGCCTCTTGTCCTGGCACTGTCCTGTCACATCAGTCGTTGACACCACGCTCCAAAAAAAGGAAAGACAAATACAAATTTTGTGAATTATTAGTGTTTTCCTTTTCCTTTTTATTTTAATTGATGCACAATTGCCAACTGTCAGTTTGGGGGAACAAATTTTACATGGATGCAAGGAAAATGCTGAGAAAAGACTGTTTAGGATACATTTTCATCATGGTGATATAATTTTGCTTATCTATCATTCAAAAATTAGGGTCATTCAATAATACTACTTCCAACTCACCCTACAGACCTGATGCTATATGTGGACTTAGGAACATGTTGCTTCTCTTGCATTAGTGTAAAGCAGAAGAGATATCAGTAAAGTCAATGAACTGATGCTAGTGACAGTAAAAGGAAAATTATTCCCTTATTCTTAGTAGTTGATTAGTTTAAACACCTTGGAGAACAGCTAGGAGGTATTTCACACACTAATAAGCCTGTCATTAATACTGATCCTGAGGCTGTTAAAACTTTGGTAAAATATTTTCAGCTCTTAAAAGCACCAGCATCATTTCATTTGAGAAGAAAGTTCTAGCATCAGTATATATATTGTTTCATTGTGATTTCTGTTTTCGTGTACTTATAGGAGCAGTATAATGAAAAGCCTTCCAAGAGGTAAAAACTAAGAAATGAGCCTTTTAAATCACTAATCAAAATGAAAAACAACATCAGTGAAAGAGGATGAGTGCAAGTATTTATTATATCACATCCTTTGTCTGACTTATGAAGTGACACTGCAGATCTATATTTTTTTTCAATGTCTTTTTCCAGGCTTAGCTCAAGTTTGCAGGGGACATAGATCTTCCTTTGCCTCTCACAAAATACAACAGATACTGAATATAAGTGTCCATCTTTGTGACTGCAACCAGATAGGAGTTTTTTAGGGGCAATCCACTCGTGACTGACCGATTTCAGTAGTTTAGTAGGCAGGACTCAGGTGGGATGAGGAGGGTGGAAAAAAAAGTAACACAGTCCCAAGCAGACTTTTCCCCTCATCTCTCTGAGGCACTGTTTGGCAAATGTGCCTCTGCTCTTGCCAGAGCTTGCTACCTAGGGATTATGAAAAACAGTGGCCTTTGGCATTTAAAAAAATATTTACTTTCTGATCACTTGCATTTTACTCAAAGTTTGTCCATAAATAATTAGCCACACTGTTTCTACCATATTTTTTAATATTCACATTATTTATATATTTAATATATTTTTTAAATTCGTATATAAAAGAGAGAGATTTTGATAAGACATCTACATACAAGCAATTGCGAGAATACTTAACCAGCACAGCTGTCTAAAATAACACAGTGCCGCATCTCTCATTTTGTCCTTTCCATCTTCGTATGCTTGTGTCTTTTAATATTTACTCCACTTCTCTTTCTTGGCATTTTTAAACATGTGTCTGCTATGCGTGGTTAGGGCTCCATTCATATTTTGGGAAACGCAGTAATGGGAAAGTTCTCATCTAGCTAACAATCAGTTTGTTATATGAAAGTTCTTAATAACATCCCGTTTTAAACCCTTGTGCATTTGCTAGAACTGTAGTTACTCACAACCCAGTTTCAGCACAATCTTTATTCAAAACCAGTAAGTCAAGCATTATTTAAATAATTTTCTTATCTCTCTCCTTGTCTTTGATTGCTTTTGGCTCTATGATACTCTTTAAAATGTGAACGATAATGGTGAAAGAAAAATTCCTGGAAAGATGCACTTGGTGGAGGGGGAAATTGGGAGTAAAGGGTACAGCCTACATCAGTGACGCTACTTACTAGTAATACAGGAAATCCAGAAAGTACAAACATGGCATACATTCCTAAGCTGAAATCTGGCACAATCACAGGTGCACTTCAGATATTGCAGCTTCCCAGTCCTGGTTTTGAGCCTACCATGTAACTAACTTCACTTAACCAGGGTATGTTAAAAAGATACATATCTGTGACAGCAAAAAGTGATGGTCTTCATCAGTAGATGCAGATATGTTATTAGTTATTGATAGAAGGCACATTGATTGAGTCAACTAGATGTTCTTCAGAGGAATCATAAATTCTTTGTGTTCCTCTCCTTCTCTTCTGGTATAGGGCTGAAGGAAGTTTTCTCTAGGCCATTTAATTATTCTGACAGTATATGCTTGGAGGCCTGCTAATTCACGAACATCTAAGTCTGATTTATGGTGCATGACATCACTAGTGTTAGATGGAAGAATAAAGTGAAAAGGTGCTTCACATCATAGTACTGTTAACATTTATATAATGGAATTAATACAGTTCCACTTTTTGTTTGTTTGTTTGTTTGTTCTCTCTTTGACTGTGTAGATTAGCACAAAAAGCACAAAAAGCTGCCTGAAAACTGCATTAGAATGGGTTTTTGTGGATTTTCTTTTACATAAGATTCACGTAAAATCAGCAACTGCCACAATATAGCATAGTCTCTCCTATCCCAGGTATGCAGAGATCATTGTTACTTCTCAAATTTGGTGATACAATATGGCATTTTTGGTATGGTCAAAACTTTATAAGATCATTGCAGTTAACCAGTCTGACATCTCACATGATAAATACAATAGAATTTCAATGAGAATTTCCTGTCTAAGCATAAAGTTTCTGGCTGAGCTACAGCAGGATGTTTGGGAAAAGTCTGTATACGTTAATCACCTCCTTCTAGTGCTAGGTTAAAAAGAGCCTAATGCTCAAAAACAATAAATAATTAAGCTGTTTTTTAAACAGCTGTGAGTTTTAGGAATTAGTGACAGAGGCTGACCTAACTTCTGAATAAGCTGAGAATACCCATTTGGCAGAACCAGAAAGACAGCATTTCTAAAGTGAACTAGGCACTAAATGCTAACTGATCATTATAGCTACCAATTTGCTGTGGGGTTCTGGAAATCAATTTTCTCAGAATGCTGAAATAGTGAGAGCTAGTTTTGCTTATGACACGTTAAGGGTCAATGGGACACATGCTTTAAATGCCATAAGTGCTTCTGAAAGAAAGCATTTTTTAATAACTCTAGTTGTTAATGGCATTTTGATGCAGAGGGTTGAGGCATCAAATTCGTATCAAGATCTAGAAGTAGCTCTGTTGTCAACCTCCTGCATCTCTGTAATACACCTGTATGAAAATTCATCTTAAAGGCTTCTGCAACAGTAAAGAGAACTTAAAATATGACTAAAATATTGTTTTTAACAAAAATGGGTTACTGCCATTACACTGTAGAAGATAAAAGTGTAACTTCCAGACAGTGTAGGAAATACACTCCACACATGCTTTCTAAGACACGTGAGAAAGGAACTGCCTCACCGCTGAAACCAAGAGAAGAAATTCTAGTTAATAACCAACTGGAAGAGCTTTTTTAATTATTATTATTTATTTTTAAAACTGTAGTCCAAAAAGACTGGGAAACATGGCATCATAAGCAAAGCTAATCAGAGAAGTGATACACGATATGTCCCTGAAAACTGAAAAAGGAATAATCACAAACACAAGGAGAAATGAGCAAAAACATGGTTAAAAATTCTTCTGTTGGAGGAATGCCCAATAAAACATGGAGCAGAACTGATTAAAAGGATGTCGACTGATCATTCCCCAAAACGTATGGGTAATAACCAATGCCGTTAGTAACAACAGGAGATAATTACTTTATGCATTGTGGAGTTTTGAATAATGCTGTGAAAAAACAGGAGTTTGAATAGTCACTCTTAAGTGTTGACCATCAGCTTCTCATTTTCCTATTTAAAAGGAGATCTCTTGCAGCAGTAAAGAGATCTCTTATTTAAGAACCAAACTTCATTGGGAGGCATCATATTTTAGAAAATATTATCATATTACTTCTCCTGTTCCTCTACTGTCAGCTTTGTAGAGACTTTGACTTCTACTTCCAATCAATGAAACAAACTGTACTGCAAACCGTAGGGAATCCACAGTCATGTATCCAAACTATATACATAGGAAGTAGAAGAACTTAT
The DNA here is from genome assembly GCF_040182565.1 of Anser cygnoides. Lineage (NCBI taxonomy): Eukaryota > Metazoa > Chordata > Aves > Anseriformes > Anatidae > Anser > Anser cygnoides. The sequence continues at coordinate 51,281,208 of NC_089875.1, read as the reverse complement.
TTTTCTTATGTTTTTCTCCTAACAGTAACACAAGTGATATTGCTGACTGTAATCACATGTAATAATATACAAGTCACACACTCCAATGCTGAACCTACATTCTCAAAATGGAACAGTATATAACAGCTTATATCTCTGTACATAAATAGTAGCATTAATTCTTTAAAGCTCAAATCTTATAAATGGGGTTAATTTTCCACCACTTTGGCTATACTAGTATTACTAATTTGATTTAATTCATCAACTGAAGTGGATGAAGAAACTATGAAAGAGTTCAGAACAGCGCCCTGGCATGCAAATGTCATATCGACACCAGAAAAAGACAACTTTAAGAATAAAATTGGAGGCTACAGAGGAAGGCAAATGAATAAACAAACAAAATCCATGCAATTTTTTTTCACGAGCAGCAGAACTAAACAAACCTTCTTTCCAATAGATTTCTGACTTCAGTTACCACCTGTATTTTTCCTGCAATAGTCTGAGCTCAATGTATAGCAGTAAGTGAATAAAGGACATAATACTAACAGTCCAGAGATGAGAATGATAGCAGATTGGCTCTTTTGTTGGTTTATTATGTTTTTCTTCAAATGAGGTACCACCTCAAATCTTGCTTCAACTCGTTCTTCCAACCTATGCTTGCATTTCTCATTCTGATCAGCAGTGAAAGCTGTGCCTTAAATTTCATAAACCACAATCTGATTCCCTTTTTAAACATCTTTTTTAAACATTTAAACATATGTAGCTGTAGAGGCCAGACACAGTGATCTTGCAAAAGTGATCTGTCAATTGTTTATAAATAAAATTACCTCTTCCATTTGCATTAATTTCTTGCAATATAAAATGGAAATGTTTGGTGTTTTCCTATCTTTTTGTAGTATTCAGGATCAAGGATACATTCTGAGGCTTAAGATTCTGAAACAGCTTCTGCTTTTATTTCAATTTTTCTACAAATGAATCAGAAAAAAAAATCATAAGAATTTCACTGTTTTGTATATGTTACTTCTCTCTTTTATGTCAATTTAATTTTTTTTTTCCTCAATGCAGATGCTCCTTAATCAGCGTAATCTAGGTCGACCTAACCTGTTGCTCTTGAGATGTCTGCTACACACTGGTGTAAATTTGATATAAGTACAGAAGTTGTGGACTGTGGTGGGGAGCAAAGGAAAAAGCTGCATGTCATGCTAGAGAATTCTAAAAAATACCTAAAAAAAACTTGCTGAAAAATTTAAATGAGGAAGTACTGGATATGGTAAAGTGGTATCCTAGTTTACAAACAGCTTCCAGGTCATTTCCAATAACTGCTATTCAGACATCACAGTTTAACCCAATGTAAAATCACAGCACTTCCATCTAGCACTAGGTGTTCATATCTTCTGAAAAATTTGAATCATTCTGCTCTTGTAAAAACCTATCTCTCTCATAAAATATGTATGCATTTTCAGTGTTGACTTGGATGTGTACAGCTCCTCCTCCGTTCTGAGTGTTCTCGTCTTCCTACATGCTGTACAGGTTGCTATCCCAATAAGGATGGTCATCTGGGAAGGGAATAAGTGGCTGCAGGACCTTCATTGTAAGATACATAGTTGAGCTGAACAGCTGGAGAAAATGTAGCTAATTAAATCAAATGCTTTAGCCAAAGGGAGTCGTATTATGCTCTCTAGAGGTAACTATAGAGGCGAGCAATGCACATTAGAAATACAATTCAGAGTTCACACAGAACAGCAGCCTATTTTAAAAGAAAAGAAAAACAAACAAACAAAAAACACACAAAAGGAACAGCAAGCTTCTCGTTGTTCTCATAAAAACAAAATTCACTAGGAGAACAAGAGCTTGAGAACCAATTTTTTTTTATTTTTTTTTACATTATTTGAAGACTTGACTCCTGACTTTACATAGGTTCTCAAGATTATTTTTTTTTTTTTTTTTACATATTTGGAAATCACTTTTCTACCAGAATGACTCAGCTTTTCCTATGTGCAGAAAATCGTAACTGCTTTACAGCTCACAGTTAACCATAACAATTTAGGCCAGTTGAGGACTAAAAGGAAAACAGTTACCAAAACCTCAGTTCAACTCTGAAGCTAGAATTCAGTTATTTCACAGCTGGGATCAGGGTGGCAGATGCACAAAACTGACTTATGCCATTGTCATATTGTAGGTGACCAGTGTGCCTCAAGAAATGCTTTTGTCAAGCACTGGGCTGCACATGTCAATTGGTTTTGCAGAAGTTCATTGAAGCCTAACTGCCACATTTCCTCTATGTCCGCACAAAAGGATAATAACATCATAGTACCTCACCCATTCCTTGGATGTGCAGACACGAGTCCTCCAAAATTAGAACACATTTCTCAAATAAAACCAGATAATCATATAGTAGTCTCCAGAGATTATCTTCTTATGTAAGAGGAAACAGTAAAAGAAGAAAAAAAAGTTAGTAGATCATCACAGTACTTAATTACATCTGAATATAACGTTTTTTGCTTCCTAAAATCTTGTGGTGAAGATAAAGCAAAAGGAAGGAGTTATGTATACCGAAAAGATTTTTGAAAGCATTCCTTCCTTTCTGGTGAGTCAACCAACCCTTTATGACCCTTCTTCTGAGGGAAAGTGGGTTTACCAACACTCCGTCTCCTTCACCAGCAGTTACTTTTTGTGTTTCTTATGTTGGTGGCAGGTATAGCAATTCATCATTTGAGGTAGCAATTTACTTTTAATTAAAAAACATCTTTTTGGATAATCCAGTTAACTTTCAGTTTTTCTGTATTTGCAAACTAATTTCCTTCAAATTTCAAGCACTTTTTGTATTGCATAGCAGACAATTCATATAAACTGTTTAATTTAATGGGGCTTTGGAGGAGTGAGTAATTACAAGGGTGACATGTTCTGTTGGGAGAGATAAATCCTCATGAAAATTCTAACTCTGCATACACACAGTCTGTCCCAAATTCTAAGGTAAATCTTCATTGCAGCATTACCCTTCTCCTTTTTTTTTTTTTTTTTCCAAATGTCTCCTAACATCCTGATACAAAAGCCTTATCTTCTCATTGCCTATAATTATACTAGTGAACTTTAAACCAAGCTAAATTCTGAGAAGAATAATTCAATGTTCTGTAGCCTTCTAACATAATCCTACTATTCCACAGCTCGTATTTGCTGATCCTGCTGTTTACACAATTCCTTTGCAACATAATATCCAGGCTATTTAAAATACCTGCATCCTATCTGCACTTTATTCCATTTAACCTCTTCCTTTTCACACTTCCCAGCTCACCTCATCTAAGTGATACCAGCTGCCTATCCAAGAGGCATTTGGACAAGGCTCTCAGACACATGGTCTGATTTTTGGGTGTTCTTTTGGGGACCCAGGAGCTGGACTCAATGATCCTTGTGGGTCCCTTCCAACTCATGATATTTTATGATTCTGTGATTCTATCCCCAACAGTGATTCCAGACAACTTCATCAGATGGTAACAAAAGAGTATAAATCTGGGAGCTTTATCAGGAGAATGAACAGAATGGGGACATCGGACAGCACTCTGCATAATGAGATCAGCTGGGTGGCTGGCACATAGGAAAATATTTAAGATATACTTAACTGCAGCATCGGCCAGACAATCATCCTATTCTGTAGACCAAAAGAGATTCATTTCCTCGTTATCTGCTCTCCGAATTATTCCAGTTCATTAAGTAAACTCCACATTTAAGACTCTCCTAGCAATTAATAAGAGTATGTTCAGTGACGTGCTGTGCAGATACCAGCTCAGGACCGGGAGGAAGTGTAGCTACATCAGCACCAAGTTCCACCAGGGCTCATTACTTTCTCAGCAGTTTAATTTAGCCTGGGCACAGCACCACCCTCCCTTGACTACTCTGCTTTTAGCTCCATGACTAACTTGGCTGTCTTTCAATGTTGCACTGCAGAATACAACCAGACCCTAAGTCCCCAATTCTTCTGCTTGATAGGATGAGCAAAAAGAGAACCCTATCTTCGCCTTCCCTCCCAGCTTCTCCTTCCAGTACAGAAATGACTCTGTGGGATTCTCTTCATATACCTTCATCTCCTTTTCTCTTAAGCTGCAGAGCTCCACGTGGCTAGGGCTGTGTGCACTGTGTACAAAACACACCACCACAGGTAGGAAAACATCACAGGTTGCTTCCAAGCACGGAATGAGAAAGCCATGATGAGGCAGTATGGGATGAACACAAGAGGTGGAGATGCTGCAAGAGGGCAGACAAGAGAGAGTAATTTAACTGTTCAAAACCTTCTAACTTTGTAGCTGATTTCTATGCACTGAACATACTGGGACCCTGAGACTGGCATCAGGAGGTTCCGGATGAATGTGAGAGGGCACTTCTTTACTCTGAGGGTGACAGAGCACTGGCACTGGTTGCCCAGAGAGGTTGTGGAGTCTCCTTCTCTGGAGATATTCAAAACCCGCCTGGATGCCATCCTGCGCAATGTGCTCTAGGTGATCCTGCTCAGCAGGGGGGGTTGGACTAGGTGATCTTCAGAGGTCCCTGCCAACTCAGCCATTCTGTGATTCTGTGATTTTGTGATCCTTACACTAAAATCTAGCCTTTGTCATTAGCTCCTCAGTAAGGCAACACATCTCTTTTTGCCTTGATTCTCTTTATGCTACAGGAACCCATTTATTTACAGAACTCCATCCTAATTCTCGCATACATAACCCTGAAACAAAACTAGTGCGGACAGCACTAAAATCTCCCCAGCTCGTCTTTCAAAACAGTTGGACAAGACAGAGTCAAAAAGTAGAATGATTTTTGACCCAGACAGAGTGGAAACCATGTCTAAATTAAAGATTAGCTGTTGGTGATTGTTGCTATTGTGTGCAATCTCTTCCTAAATAGCAACCTGTTGTGCTTTCATTTGTATTGCTAAGTCCTTCCGACTAGCTGCTACAACTCTCACTAAGACTCTAGGGCTTAGAGAATTTCTTTTGATCTGTTATGAAACAGATAAACTTGAAATTAAAATATTGATTTTTTATTTTCTCGAGGGTGGAGAAAACGTCTGATAAATCCTTTAACTGAAGTCTTCACATATCAATCAAAACAGCAGAAGGAAATTTCTGCCCATATAGACGAGAGCATGTTTATTCTAATAACTTCATCCAAGGCCAGCTATGGAAACTCTGTGACTTAGACAACTGGAGGAAAGTGATTGTTACAAAAATCCCCAGAAAAGTCTTCTCCACCACAAGTCAGAGAAACCCAGTTTAATTTCCATTTACTTAATTTCAGGGGCCATCCTCCAAGTTGCTGTCCTTTTACAGTTCTTTTCAGTCCACAGGAAGAATGAAGGCGAATGCAGAAAATGTAACCATACTGCAGATGCCAGCATGGTGGCCAGACAATTTCTAGCAATCGTTACCAGAACTGAGCTCATCTTCAGTCAAACCGCATCACCAGACAGCATGTGCATCTTGCTGTCTCCCCGCTACCCTGCCTGCAGATAAAATGTATGACCTTATAACACCTTTACCGTGGGCTCAGATAACATATTTCATCTTGCAGCAGGCTCAGTCTAAATGAGTGTGCACACCTGTGACTGCAGTGGTTGCTTGCTGCAGCCACTCAGTCACTCTGTAGTCACTTGTCCATATCAAATGGCTTATCTACACAGCCATTTTTTCTGGAGCAGATGTTTTTCATCGACTTTCTGCATGAACACCTTTGTTAAGATTGTCTATATATTTAATTTAATTTTAATTAAAATTAGATTAAATTAATATAGATTAGATTAGATTAGATTAGATTAGATTAGATTAGATTAGATTAATTAGACTAGATCAATCTAATTTTTAAAAGGCAGTTTTATTCTAGCATAAAAATATTGAAATGGAGTTAGCAAACATCATCGTTCAAGCACTACTCAGAAAATGACTGTGATCACCGTTCACCTTTTATTGCTTTAGCCACGCTGCTAAATCTAGGCACGTACTATCAGTATTCCCAGTTCATGTTAATGAGGAAAATTTATTCTCCTCACACTAAACTCCTTTCAAGAATTCTTTGTGTAGAAAAACTTAAACATAGCACTCACACTCATTAGGCCAATAGGGCTCATAACATAATGAGGGTTTCGCTTGGGAGTCTAGTTTGAAAATGAAAGGTATTGTTCAGATGTTCTTGTGGAACTGTTTCTCCAGAAGAAACATGAAGCTACCATAATTTGAATATATACTACATGTATGAATTAATCTCATCTACACTAGAATTTTCCAAGTACGGTCAGCGCAGCAATGAGTGCAGGCATCTTTCCACACACTGTTTGCCTTGCAAATGTGAATTACAGACTAGAGCCTTCTACCATGATGGAGCACTTACAGATGTACCTTTCAGTACTTAAGGTTGTAGCTAGATTCCCTGCAGAAACCATGATGAATGACAGAAGAAAAAAAAAAAGTGTGACAATGGGAGATACATTTAGGTAAAAGGGAGACTTGAGCTGTGCCAGAATCTGGCTCCTCAGGCACATCATTTGGAACATTTTCCCAAAGGAAATATTAGGCACAGAACAATGATTCAATGGTTTCTGAAGACCAAAGGTTGCTCAAACAGATAAAGGAGTAGAAAACACATGCAGAGATAGATATTCAAATATGTACTTTCTTCATGCCATTCCTCATGACGTGTCACATACCTTCAGTGAAATTTAGTAGTATTGTTCTTTCCCAAGAGCTGTTTGTGAATTGTAACAATACAGTCCTTGGGACTTTGACATTGTAATTTATAGCTGTGACAGTAATAGGGATGTTATATATTAAGATCCCACGAAGTCTACATTCCTCTAGACGGGCTGTGTAGGAAAGGGGCCAAGAAATTATATTGGAAACTTAAAAAAATATGAATTTTCTTTTGAACCGTCAGCAAAATTGGGTTTGATGCTGTTCCAGCTAAAATCTGTGGGAGTTTTGTCACTGACATCAATGGGAGCAGAATCAAGCACAGTTTGTCATGGAGATTAGTATGCAAAACCAAGAGATGTGTGCAGCAAAAAATTCTACTGTCCCTTGTGAAAAGACCTCTACTGGCTTTTGGATGCATTTGTTGTTTTTAATACTTTTCTACATGAAAAAGAGAAGAGCTAAAATTCAGGAACATGATATTGTTTGATAATCTCCAAAGGATATAATTCTACTTTCAGTAGAACAGATTTGACTATTCTCCGCACTCAAGGAAGTCAGATGGTCCCAGAAAGGCTTTGCTTGCAATTATGCTCTCCGCTAAGATGAAACGAAAGCAGAGTGCCAAGTCAGATCAGCTCTTTCAAAGGGCTTGAGACTAGATGCTTTGGTTCTTGCTCACAGAAATGCTGTTCAGTCACACAAAGTTTGAGAAAGGATTTTTTTCATGCTTAATATTGAAGGATTAGGCTGCAAAAGAAAGGAAACTGATCCCAAGGGTCAGAAATTATTTCACAGTGTTTTTCTGTTAATTAGCAATTATTATTGCTAAAAGAATTTTAAAAATGAACCCTTCATACTGAACAGCATGTACACCTTCAAGATGGTCAGAGTCAGGGAATGTTATAGCACTTAGGTAGTTATCCTTTACAGTAAGGGATTCTTAACATGGAAAGAGAGGAGCTCTTTTAATAAAACTTTTCAGACATTGTTCTGAACAAATGGCCTCTATTTTTACGCTCATGCTGCAGAAAAGGAAAGGAAGTCACAGGGATATTGGCAACATTTCCAAGGTAAAGCCATTAGGAAGTTACCGTTAAGGTGACATGGATGCCAGCGCATGTCCCTGCCTTTCCAGGCAGTCCTGCTTCAGCAGTTATTGAATGCAACACTTCCTGCACTGTTATTGAATAGATGAATATTGCACTTTCATCTTCATAGCAAAGCCATCACAGCCCTTAAGCTCAATGCACAATCCTCAAAGTGAGAGTCTTGCACTGATGTCAGCAGATGGGCTGAATGTGCAGTGACCACACAACCTCAACACAAAGCAAGTTATTTTTCAGCTCTGAGAGCACAATTCTGCCATCAATGTTTAATCAAGTTACAAGGCAAGATGTGTGTCTTATGTCTTCAGTGGTTTTCCAGGTCTGTGACAAATACTCTGCACAGATTTACAGGGCTCTTTGCCACTGTTCTCTTTCTCACATTTTATATTTCTATATATCATCTTTACTTCACTTAAATTTCTGCTGTCTCCATATGATCCTCCTGGCATTGTCATAGAGGAATAAATACAGTGTAATTTAAAAACAAAAGAAAACTGATAAAAGGAGAGGAAGAGAAATGTTTTTATGGATAATAGAACCAGTCTCAGAGAGAGAAAAGTTAGAGCTAACAAAGTTTAGAAACCTGTAAAACATGCTCTAAATTGCTGTTCTTTCTACAGTAATGGAATACATTTAATATCAAAATCTCCTTACAAGATGTGAGAATAAATACCTGATTTGGAGGAATTCTTATTGCCATTCAGGATAAAATGCCATTTTTTTTTCACCCTTGCACAGTACATTAGTCTTAAAACCTTTGTTGACCTAAATAATGTGGTTTTTTGTTTGTTTGTTTGTTTGTTGTCTTGAACTAATGCAATTCTAGGGAGCAAATTCTACAGCCTGAAAAGGAGGAAGGTCCCAGTAACAGTTTTCCTTCTAAAAATAAAAGCTCTTGCAACCTGATGTGTTTGAGTCAGTAGTAGAGGACACAAACTAAGGCAGCACAGACAAAGATTGATACATATACAAGATAAAATTGATTGCAAAAGAAATTGTGAAAATCTTTTTTTGTAATTGACACATAGTGAACATGAGAATTTATCCAGCTATGGTTATGCCATGTGACCTTGCAATGAAGAATTTATTCATTCATCATTTTTTTGTTTGTAATATATGTGTGCCGTAAAATTACTGCTATAACACCAAGTTTGTGTGCGTTCTTTTAAGTTATGTCAACTATCTGTCTTAATGGTTTGCCATTTTCATTTTGCAGCCTGACATTCCTATCATGTATGGTGGCTCTTCTTTGGCCCACAGGAGAATTTAACTTTTAGGACAAGCTGGAAAAATTAGGAATTTCTCAGTTTTAAATGTCTACATTCAGAGTTTAAATTTTCCAGATTTATTTCTTCATGCTAGCCCAGAGTTTTCCTTAAATTACTCCATTCAACAAGTGTTTAATACATGATCAGAACTAGCAGCCCAAGCCATATGCTTATTTTCCCTGCCTATAATTGTCAAGATACAAGGGTCTGAAATCAGTTGCATTAGTTTCTACCTCCCTCTTCTAGTGCAGTGCCAAGCTCCTCTCCGATTTTCAGATCCCATGGTTTCAATTTAAGGAACTGATGGGAAACTGTGGTGCTACTAGCACAACAGGGGATCAGGAGACAATAGAAAAGGAAGAGCAAAAATCACCCTAGTGCTGAAGCCTATTAGGGTCTAGGCTAATAGGGTCTGTGCCCCTATTTCCCTCATGCAAGCAAATGCAGAAAAATGTCCTATGACATGAAATCCCAATTGCATGAAATTGGAAAACAAGTTCCTCAGATCTCCTTCACCTCAGGGCTGTTTTCAGTTCCTAAAATAACCTACCCCTATAATTCTCTATTACAAAAAATAGCACAACTCCTTTGAGCAGTTTCTAGGGTGGAAAAAAAAAAAAAAGTGGCTAAAAATTGTTTGGGTCATTACTTAGTTTTCCAGATAAAACTCTGGTGATCCTTGTTCCTCCGCTTTCTGGGCTGTCATCTATAGGGTCTTCTGATGCTCCATGGTTTCTCTGTCCTTGCAAACGCCCTTGGAAAGGACCATATAAGCCGGTGAGTGAACATTGACTGGAACTGGTAGCAGGGAGAAAACACCCAGCTATGACTGAATAGCAAAAGCCATCAACAGCACAGCCTGCCACCTGCCCTGCAAGTTCTGTGAACACAGAAAAATGATGAGAAGCAACTTGCTGTCCAGAGAAGACAAAGGTGAGTTTGTGAGGAAGAAGCAAGGATTTCAGAGTTTGGCCATTATGTCAATTGAAGGCACATAAATATTTTGATATATAACAGATACTCTGCAGTATCTCTCAGTAATGCTATTGTTAACAGTGAGCGACTAATTATTATTATTACTTATAGTCATTATTTTAAATAACTTCAACATGAAATTCCTAGTTTTATTAGCTCCACATATGAAAAAATAGATAATGAATAATTTGTATTCAGAATTCTCTGTCTCAACAATACCCATAAAAAATCTTATGAGAATAAGATAGAATACTAATTTTATTTTTGTGTACATTTACTTCGAAAGTATTGATGTTAGAATAGGCATGTATGCTGTATGGTCAACTGAGATTTTTATAGTTTAAAGATTTTTTAAGTGCCGATGCAGGGCTAGATTTCCACTGTTTTTCACTGTAATTTCTTCTCACCATATTCATATTAAAATTGGAAATGAAAAAAAAAAAAAAAAACAACACTACTTTTCTTTTTCATTTCCAATTCTAATGGTATTTTTTCAGTTAATCCCCTGAGTTCCTTTGGTACCAGAATTTTATCCTTTCTACTGTCTTTTCAAGGTAGTAATTGGGAGTGAAAGGTAAGCTTTTCCTTTGGGTTTGGATTCAGCATAAATATGAAAAAAAAAAAAAAGAAAAAAAAAAGAAAAAAAGAATAGCAAAATAAAGCAAATAGCAGAATGACTTATTTTACTAAGGATAAATATTCTACTAGAAATATTGCATGGCTGAACTGAAAATCAGATCTGCTGTGGTGGATCTAAAATTCATTGGAGAAAAAAAAAAGTATTTTGTTGTACAGTGTTATAGAAAATGGTACAGTATTAGACATGTAGCACAATAAAACAAAACAAGGGGAAGAACATTACAAATTTTGAAAAAAACGTGATTAGTAATTGGTACATGACTGATGCTGCTTGCTTTCACAGAGCAGCAATCATGGGTTTCCTGCTGACTCTTCCTGAGCCTGGCACTGGCACAGAGGTCCTTGCATTTCCATAAAGAATCACTGAAGCCAGTAGATGATGGTATGAAGAACTTACACCAGATGAAGCTGGAGCAGCTACCATCTACAGTTATCTCTTACAGTAGTTAAAGAGTGCTGCAAGACATTTTAAGTTCTTTGAAACACTTAAGGGTAAGAAGATGGCACTATTAAGGACAGGAGTTTTGCTGAAGCAAGAGAACCAAGCACTGAAAATGCTTGCCAAAAACTGATGAAATATTAAAGGTAATTCCAAACAATTTTTATGCTTCCCATTTTTATTTGCATAGTTAGCAAGAGTAGAAGAAGGAAAGCGTAAAAATCATATTTCATGGTTTGAATGTGACTGACACTTCGGAAGAATACCTTTAAAAATATATTGTCTTCTGCAACATAGCACTGACTTGGCTGACAACCTCAAATCTTACTGGATATCTACATAAAGAAAGAGATGGACAGATAATGTAAGAAAGAGAACGATATGGTTAAGTATTACCTCAAGAATTTAAGAAGTATTGGTAGGAAAAGCTCCGAGTTCATTCAACGGCACATCTGAACTTGTTTCATGATAGACAAGAGACACCTACCATATTGCTATCCTATCCTTGTGCAAAATAGCTCCCTTTCCTCCCTCCCTATCATCAAGAGCAGAGGTATTTAAAATAAATAAGTATGATGTGTGTTTCAGTTAACTAAATCATACATTTTCTTTCTTTTCCTACTTCCATTTTTCCATTTCTGGATTACTTTCTCCCTGTCTGTTATCTTATTTTTCCAGTTCCTTTCTTCATTTACATTTAACTGGGTAAACTATTCTGTTTTAATAATACCTCTCTCTTTTTATGTCATCTGCTGCTAGCTTACCCTTTTGTTCATTCCAGCTCTTGCCTTCCTCTCTTTTCTTTCCATCCTCTTTATTTCAGCATTATCTGGCTCTGTTTCTTCAGCTTTGTTTATGTCCCATTATTTGTCAAACTCATCCCAGCCTCATCTCTATCTTAAATGTTTACACATAACACTTTATAAGTTCCCAACATGGTCTGTGAGCACGTTTTTTCCAAGACTGAGAGGAGATTTTTTATTTATTTTTTTGAACAAGGTGATTAGTATAAGTACTAGAGTAAGAGCCTCTTGCTGCCTTTTGATCATGTAGGGCTATTAGTGAGACTCTCCTGTGCAGATGGTTGCCCTGACTAAATATGAAACTGTCATATCTACAACAGCAAATATTACCAAGTGACCAGGGAAAGGACCCACATTTATTTCTCTCACTTGAGCTCCAAAATCAAAGACCTGGTCTAGATTTCCTCTCTTTATACAATGTCAGCTGTTAATTTAACAGGCTCCAAAAATGTCAGCTGGACAGCTGTGCAGGCACAGGAAAGCAAAATCCTAGAGCTTTTGGCAAAAATCTCCCTGCTGTTTTTCTAATCTATTTTCACAACGAAAAGATTTGACGAAAAAAATGAAACAAAGTCTGAGCTTTTTTTGACATTAACAGAATTCCATTTCTGGGGGGGAAAGAGCAGTCTGACTACTGTCTTTGCAAGCTTTGGAGCTCCACTTTGACCTCACAAGGCTTGAGCACTTTGTCGAGGCCTCCCAGGCCTCTCTCAGGTTCCTTGAGTAGTGATGGGTGTTTGAACTGATGAGGCACCTGGCAGCAAGCATTGCAAGAGTCAGTGGGTGGCAATGTAGCACTGGTGCCATTTTGCATACATCAGGGAGGAGCAAGGGGAGGAAGATCTGTAGCTAACAAACAAAACACTCCTGGAGGGTTAGTATTCTTTGCTCTCCTCCTTTGCAAGTCTCGTAGGAGAGGCTTCAGGCCTTGAGAAAGACCAGTTTTTCTGTGGCTGAAGAGCACAAGCAGAGTATGTCTCTACTGCTGTCAGAAGTGTTAACCTTACCTTCCTCATTGCATTTTATTCAAGGACAGGCACACCTCAGGTTGGATGCACACTACATGCCAGGCAGTGAGACTTGTCTGTCCATATATCTCTAACAGAATCCTGTAGAAGCTGCCTGCATATTTCCTTCTGTATTAGCTGCAATTTTAAATAACTCTGAATTTGAGATTTTTTTTTCCCCCCAAAGCTTGGGAAAAAAAAAAAACAAAAACAAAAAACACACCTGATTTACCCTGGGGAGTAGTGCATGGTTTATTATTAATTACCATTTCTTGAAACTGAAAATAATCTCTTGAATTTAGAATTAAGAAGGTGAATTGTAACAATGCTAGTAACAGCCACACAAACTGCAGTATGCTGAGCCAAGCCTGCACTATATTTAAAGATCTGTGCAAATACTGTGCATCCTTATTTGTGGTTCTGGAGTTGGCAGTGAAATAAAGGACATATTGGCTTCTCAGATATCTTGTTACGGGCAACGGCTGATGTCCTACTATTTACTCTGATGGCATCTTTTTTGCATATTTTTAAGTCTTATCTTTTCTGCAGCCTAAAAACATGATTGTTGCAAAGGAGGACAAAACAAGGTGTTACAATTTTGCCAGTGGATTCTTGAACTCAGACAGTATCTCCAGTGTCCTGCTGCTTGCCAAGGACCATGAGTGATGCAACTCACTGGAAAATATTGCACATATAGTCTGCATTTCCAGTTACCAACTGGTCCATGCTGTTTAGTGGTAGTGTATTACAGTAATAGACACTGTGAGAATACTCCATTATCCCTACTTAATGGCAGCAGAAAGCTGTAGGATTTTCCATATGTCTTAAAATTACAATTAATACAAGCATATATAAAGTTTAAAATAAATAATTTATTAATGCAATCCAGACACAAACTATTCACAAAGAATTTTCAGTTGCTTAGGAAGAAAAATATAAATAACTGACCTTTAACTAATGTTACTCTGAATGAGCTCTGAGAGATCTCTCAACATCTCTCAGCTATCAATCTGTCAAGGAGATGTCTCAACTTTCTCCTTGGGAACCTTTTTCTTAGGTACAACCTACATCTTGCGGATTGCCTTTAGGGAAGATCATGGTAGTCTGGGAGTCTATTTAATTTACATACACAGGCTTCTTTGAGGGGCCAGACGAGATTTAAATTTCTCCAGCGTGCATGCTGTCATACAAGAGTCCTATGAGTATAAATTAGTTGGGTTGCTGAACACAAGTTTTTTTCTGAAGGATTATCTCCCACTCTTAGATTTTTTGACTTGGTGATGCCACTGGGCATGGCGGGATAGAATGACTGCAGATCCATAATGCAGGTGGAATCTCATGACCATGATTCTCAGGCTGATGTATTCTTACAGCACACTAGCTAACATATAGGGCAATGTAGGTCATAAAAAATGGAGTGGGATTCTTTGCTTCTTCTCATATCTAATCAGATAATTAGTAAAACATAAAAATCACCACTGAAATAAGGAGGATTTTTTTTCACATTTCTGAGGTGTCTCAAGTTGTTTCCAGCATCTAGAATATATGAATATTTCTGATTCAATGCATATGATAGCATCATATTATTTGTCTGTTTTATCTTTTCCCATGTTACTTCCACCCCAGGCATATCTTTGTGTCATTTTTGTCATTAAACATTTCAAATGTTCCATTTGCCATCAATTCAAGTCTGTCTCTCATTTCAGCAGATTGGATGTAAAATTTCTTCAGAAGACAGAAAGAACACTCAGATAAGTATCTGACTTCTGGCTGGCAGGACGCAGTGGAAAAAGAAGCAAAAGGGCAATGCAGACATATACAAGGGTTGAAGAAGAACTCTATTAAATATTTGTTCGGACCAGGAAGGTGCAAATCTGGGGGCTGCTGTTGTTTCAACCACAAATTCTAGTCTCCATACTAATCTCCAGTCATAGGTTTTCAAGACTCAACTGGCTCAAACCCTGATTCTGTCTGAGCTCCTTGCTGATCCTACTTTTGGCAGGAGTTTGGAGTAGAGACTTCCTGTGATCCTTTGCAACCTGAATAACCCTAGGAATCTGTGAATAAGACAAAAAAAAAATAATAAAAAAAAATCCTTCAATTTCTAGTGGAGATTAAATTTGGGGTTTATAAGAGGAATTAGTAATCAAATAAAAAGATCTGAAGTTTAATCTTCCTCCTTTCTATACAATAATGTTGTTCTCATCTTCACACCTCCTGTTCCTAACTCTCAAAACCATTCTCCTAGGTATGCACCTTGATGCCAATTTAACACACATTCCCAGCTTATCCCTTCTTGGTGGGTTTCACCTCAGCCTTGCCTGGCTCCTGGATGACTCTTTACTGACACTGGAGTAGGCAAGGTTTTCTTATTGGAGGTCAAATCAGAAGGTAGAATTGGCCAGACAAAGTGATAGAAACATCACAAGAGTAGAAAGTCCATGCTACTTCCCCTCATAGACTTTCTCATGCCTCTCAGACATTTCCAAAGAAGTGACTTTTGCTTTGACAAACGTATATATATATATTTTTTTTTTGAATGGCTTAAATTATTTTTAAAGAATTTGCCATTTGTGAAACTTATTATTGGGAATAATTAGTTAGTTAGCTTAAATACAAAACAGATGGTACAGAGCAAAAGTGTAAAATATTTTCACCAAACAAGATTTCATTCTTCACAACAGCTTTTTCAAAGGAGAATTCATGGCCTGAATTTTTCAGCATAATCTGGTGTTTGAAGGCCTTAGATTAAGCAGTTTACAAGGAACTTGGTTTCCCAAAGGCCAGGTCTTTTCAGCATGACTAGCAAATAAGAGGTACAGAGAGAATTGGGTATTTTAACAATGAAGTTTCAAAATTTTACCTAAATCATAACGGAGCTTGGAGTTTGAAACGGGAGTCACTGACCTTCAGTTTTTGTTTTGCTTTGTTTGTTTGTTTGTTTTTCAAAGTGTAGCCTATGTCCTCCCCTAGACAAAGGTTTTCAGACACACTGTAGCATAGTTTGCCATAGTCAAGCAACTAAAAGGGAAAGACCTGGTGTTAGGAGTCGAGGGGTTTGTGTCCAGTCTTCTCACTGTAAATAAGAACTTCCAGAGTCTGGCCTCAGTTTCAGTGCATCACTTCAGAAAACATTTCTGAAAGGAAGCTAAAATCAACACTGGAAATGAATTGTCTGGGAACTGAAGAATAATGAAGAGAGCTGCAGATACGAGGAAGCTTTCTAAGGTATTTTTTGGCATATGAGAATTTCTCCCTGCTTCTGATTTTTCAAAGAAAAGGATCTAAAAAAGCTAGATAAGGAATCAGATATATATGAGGACATAAGAGCATGGCAAAGAGGTGATTAATGCTTCTCCTGTGCTTCAAAGGGAAATGATAACTCCAAACTCCTGCTTTTCAGCCTTATTATTTACACTTTCTGTGACAAACTGTTTCTCATGAATGAATTGGCTCTTTCTGTTCCATGGAAACAATGAACAGTGAAAGTGTTCTACATCTTGCAATAACTCTTTTTATCATTCAAGAACAGCAGCTCCAATGTGAATCAAATAGTCTGTCTGATCATCAAATACTGCCACCTTCAATGCTGCCTTTCTTTATCAGAGACACTTCCTTACCCCATGAAAGCCTTTGTAAACCCAGACAACAAAACCTGTTAAATATTTATGGAGTTTTGATAACAAAAATAAAAATAAATAAATAAAAATCTGCATCAGTTTTGATGTTGTTTTAAAGGTTTTTGATCAATCGGGCTCAGGTAGCTGTGAGCTCAAAGTCTGTGATCAATGGTAGAATATCTGACGTATGTCCTGGTTTCAATAATAGATCCCCAAATTGGTTCAGCAATGCATTTAGTTGTTTAAACATTCATGCTTGTTCCCCCCCAAGCAAGCTTTAATATATTTAATTTGAAGGGGTAAGCAAACTCATAAACTTTCTCCACAACCTCAAGCACCATGCCATTACTATGTTCTCTTGACAGTTTCATGCTGTCATTCTGCAAGATATATTACCCAGATGTAAGTTAATTATTATTTGGAAGAAAAAATTATGATATGCTGTGAAGCTTCACATGAACTGTTGCTTGGAGAAGCAAAATAAAATTAAAAAAAAAAAAAAGTAGAGAGAATAAGTAAATGTTAAGCCTTGGGCATTACATTTACATTTGTGAGATCCTCTACAGTTTACTGCTCCAGCTTGTTTTCTGAAAATTGCCTTGGGTTTATTTTAGCTAAAATACAATGTAATGTCTATAGCATTAATTTGTTTAAAGTGTCCCTTACCCTGCAACTATTCAAGTATAAAAGTGGGTGCCCCATAGCAAAACTCAGTCCATGTGAATGGCTCAGAGCCATCCCAATGCAGCTGTAAAACCCATATGTGTACAATACGCTACCTGTCCCCATTCATCAAAAGCTACATCAAGTCTTCACCATAACTAGCTACTCAGTTTTCTGTGTCTGATGGTGTAGCCAGGATTACAACATGTCCTTGCAAGAAGGAGGAAGATGGCCATGGGCAGTTTCAGGCCTTGATAGTCCGTATCAGAGCAGCCACACAGTCCTCTGGGAGCTGCTCCAGGGGCAGAAAGTTCTGGATGACATCCATTAATTATTCTTTTTTTTTTTTATTGCTACCTGTGATGCCAGCAGTGGTATGTTAACATGACTACTTATAAGCCAGAAGTAAAGACAACAGAGTAGATCAGTAGCTGAGCTGAGACTAAGATCTCCTGTCTGTTAATACAACACCCCTTTACGTAATTCACCACTTAAGTGTTCATTGGCAATTAGTAACCATTAGTGAATGTTGACTTCAGTGCACCACATTAGTATTATACTGGGGAATAACTCTGCTATTCCTGTGCTATTTATAGTTTCAGAGATCCTGCTGTCTCTCTTCAGTGCAAACTCATGAACTAAGAAGCAGCATTTTTTTAAATGCGATTTTTCAGCATCAGTACTCTCTCCAGTTGAACTGGAATGGCTTAAAGAGTGATATGTATAGAAAAGAAAAATAAATAAAATGAGAAAATGGCTTAATCATAAAAACAAAGTTCTTTGCTTATTTTAGGTTGACAGGAAAGCACTGACTTAGAGAATTACTGCAGAGCATCTTATGTTTCTACTAAAAATTTCAAAGAAAGAAGAATTGTTTGCACATTGAAATTATTTTAAATATTTAACAGAGTGTTTGTTCTTAAAGAAAGCAGAACACCTAAATGAAGATTGACTTAACGGCAATGAAAAATTAAATTTAGCCTTGAGTTGTTAGAAATTAATTTCTTTCACTTTACTCACTAAAGATAAGCATTCCATCCCAAAATGTTCCCATTACCTTCCTTACATTACCTTTTAGTAAAATTTATTTTTGAACAGCTCTCATAAGTACAGAAGAAAACTGGATTTAGAATTTGAAAGTTGGAGAAATCTCTTCTGAGACAGCTCTCCAAAAAAAAAAAATTGTAATGTGGGAAAGCACTACTAATATTCCCAAAAGATTTATTTCCATGAGTAATTTTTATAAACTGTGAACAGATTTTGCTGGAGCAAAATCATAAGGAGAACAATTTTAAACGTGGTGCCTTGGGAACTATATATGTAAATCCTGTTGTTTGCTAACAGGATTTGTCAACAGAAGTCCCCATGCACTGTGTTACAGACTGAGTGCTGAGAGGATTAAAACAAGGTGAATGTTTCTTTTTCAAGCCTTTTTATTTGCATTCCCTTTCTTCCCTCTCAGTGTTCAAGATGACACTGTCTTCACAGCTAGAGGGAGCTGGCTTCTAACGAGGTACTTGGAAGCTGTACTTGGTAAGTGGATGAGATTTCTTACTCTGACATAAAACCTGATAGAGCAGTTATTTGTTTGTTAAATCTAGAGCAACCTTAGGAAGCCAGAGAGTTGCTCTGGAACTCCATAAATTCAATAAGGAAAATCAGAGGGACCCATGACTATCAACTAGCAGTTGAAAGAGGCCAATCTAGAACAACATAGAAAGAAGTAATTTCAATGTGCAATAGACCTGTTAGAGCAGCTCCAGAGGAGGATGATGAGAAGGCTTGGAGTACCTCTTCTATGAAGAAAGCATGAGAAAGTTGGGGTTATTTAGCCTAGAAAAGATAAGTCACTGAGGAGACCTTATAGCAGCCTTCTAGTACCTGAAAGGGACCTACAGGAAAGCTGGGGAGGGACCCTATCTGGGAGTGTTGTGACAGGACAAGAAGTAATGGTTTTAAGCTAAAAAAGGGTAGATTTAGATTGGCTATTCAGAAGAAGTTCTTCATGATGAGGGTGGTGAGGCATTGGAACAGTTCCTATTCCTAGAACTGTTCAAGGCCAGGCTGGAGGGGGCTTGTGGGAGGTGTCTAGTGGGAGGTGTCCCTGGTCAGGTGGGAGGTCTCCCTGCCCATGGCATGGGGATTAGAACGGGATGGTCTTTAATGTCCCTTACAACATAAACAGTTTTGTGATTCTGTGACTCTATGATCCTGTGAACATGAAACCAGCATGAGAAAAGAAGTTAACCTGAACCTCTCCCTGGCAATGCTTCACCTTGGATTAGCTGGGGAAGTGAAGCTGTCCTCCTTACCCTTGGTAACAATGACAGGAAGAGGAAGGAAGGGTTGTGCAGGGCTCTTTCTGCCAAAAGCGCTGGCACCGCATATGTGCTGTTGTATAGTGACAGCTGCAGCCAGACCCAGCTGCTGAGATGTGCCTGTTTGCTGCTACCTTGTGAAGGAAACGCCACTCACTGGTGAATGGTTTAGTAATTCCTCAGTGATCTATCTGGGTTTAAAAAAATATATAAGGTGCCCATTATTAGGCCTGAGTGCTCTACAACATTTGAAAAATGCATTTTATAAATCAAGAGTTGAAGCAGAAGGGAGAATTTACCCATCTGCCAAAAGCCAGTGCCAAGTCGATGTACCATTTACTTCCTCAAAAGAAGTTTAAGTGAGACCTAGGGTTCCATACTGGCCTTACGGAAAAGGATGAGCTTCAAGATCATTCAGATGGAAAATAATCACCTTAGAAATGAATGCTATAATAAAAGAAAAGTTTCTTGCCACTATGAAATAAGTAACACACACACACACACACACAGCTAGTATTGTGGTGATAAACGGCTGCAGAGTGTTAGAAAAAAAGGCAGCGTATTTCTGCAGTATCACAGCCAGGAAATTGAACAACATGTTAGTTTGAAAAAGATGCTGCATTCCAAGCAGAAACAGTCTGCATATTCAGAAAAATGAAACAACCTAACCATGTTAAACTCCTTTGAAATGTAATTTAATGCTTCTTCAGTAATTCCAAGGGAAATAAAAGATTTATTTTAAATTCTCTTTCTAAATGCCATCTAGCTGTATCCGTGATAGCTGCTTCTAGCAAAAACAGGCAGAAACAATGTTGGAGTGGTAGAGAGTGGTCTTTATTCTAGTATGCTCCCTGTCCTTAGGACAACTTTACCTTTGCTCTTGTCCTCATGTACTCATTTCCATGAACGAAAAAATGCCACTACTCGGAACTAGTAGCATCTTATATCAAGTTAGGATCGGCATAAAGGATTGTTTCACAAGGTGTCAGGGTGATAAAGGATCACAGAACAGCAAAAAGCAATCAAGGCTATGGAGATGAGAAGCAGCAGACAGGCTCCACTTACTGACTTGTGGTTAAATGTTAATGGCTGAAGGCTTCATTACTATTTTTTTATGTATATATGCATATATAAATATTTATATATATACACACATTTTTGGAAGCTTTTTGTGTTAGACATCCAGCTCAAATGGGGCTGCTCAGTGTTTCTGACAGATTCTTCATCTGCATAGTGTCATCTACATAATTAGTCATATTTGACGGATGATGGCTGGTTTTAATCTGCTTTTCTTGACTGTATTTTCAAATAATTATATTGGGCACATCTCTGAAGTTCTTATAAAAAAAAAAAAGCCTATAAATAATAGATCTTTCACTTGACTCTAAACAGTAACACATTATTCAACAGGGTCCTACTTGTTTTTCTAAAACTCAAGAGAAAGCTCCTAGGGAACTAACTTCAGAAAACTGTGAAGGTGCAGATGGACTAGTGCCATGGACTCCGGCATGAGACTGAGCACCAGCACAAGGACCCACTCCTAGGCTCTGCCACAGTCCACCCTGGCAAATAAATGTGTTTCTGAGCAGTCTCTCAGCACTGCCCACCCCCTGTTCAGGTTACCTGAAACTCAGAGCCCCTCACTGCACCAAGGAGCTCTCACAGGATTTAGCTGTAGGAAACAGAGGAAGGAAAACAGAGAGTCTCAAAGCCAAGCTGTACCTGTGGTGCTGCATAAATGTTTGGGAGCAAATGAAAATGTGAGTTGTGAGAGTTGAAAGAAAAGCTTTGAAGTCATTCGTAGACTGTGTCCAGACAATTAAAAAGAGGGACTCAAGTGGATCAGAGAGCAAACACTAGTCAAGTCAGCAGTTTCCAAAATTCACACATCACTTTGCAAACTATTGTTGATCTGCTACAAGCATGAGCATGTCCAGGGCAAAATTAGATGTGCAAAAGCATACATGTCAGATTACCTTTTTTTTTTTTTTCTCACAAACCTGCAACTTTTTATGTGTAGTTTATGCAGTGTGTCTGCATTCTTCTCTCTCTCTCTCTCTTTTTTCCCAATAATAATTTGCAAACAAGACAAGGATTAGGAAAATAAAAAGCGAAGATGAAATCTATAACATATGAAAAGTAACATAATATTCATTTCAGCTTGGGACCTGATAGCTTTGCAGCTACAAGATGCACTGACTCATTATGCTTCATGTCTGAAAAGACCATACAGAACCACAAGAATATGACAACCATTATAAAGCAGTTCATGAACTTTGTTAGACTTAATAATTCAAATAAAATTGTAACCCACAAATGCTTATTTGAAATTTACCCCCAAATTTTTTGACATTAGGGCTAGCAATGTCATTAATACAAGCTTTATTTTTAGACTTCTGATGCTGTTTTTGCCATCCTGATTAGAAATACCACAAGAATTGGTCTTCTCACACTGTTCTGGTGTGACTTTTTTTTGGTCTGTCTGGTAAGAGGAATCTGAAAGGGGAAACAAATATATATATATATATTTTCTGTCTTCAGAATAAGGTGCATATGTGGTTTTGGCTGATTCTTATGTTTTTGAACCTACTTTTTCTCACTGCATTTCTCACTGCAGGCAGTAATTTTCAGTTTCCTCTGTGCATTTAATACCTGCTATACATCTATCACTTGATCGTTGATGCATTAGTTATACGTATAACCAACTTTTCTTCACATGAACAGGGAATACAGGGCCATAGATATACACATGTAAAAAGCCTCCTTTAAAACTATCCATAGCTTTAAAATAAAAACAGTGGCAAATGCCAAGAAAGGCTTGCCATGGCTGGTTTACTACATCAGAGCATGGTGTTCTGTAATTTGCTATCAATATTGTAGGGAGGCAAAGCTCCTCTTCCCATGCCCTGATTCAGCAAGCTACGTACTACTTTCAGAAATAGGATAGGCAACATTCCATAGGCCTGAGAAAGCAAGTATATTAATAGGAAAAAGTCACCTTGAAAATGTCTGTGAAAGATCTCACGGTCTTATGGCATGGACAAGCTGCTAACAATTTTTCATAAACAAGTAATATCCAAAGTATGGTCTCACAGCTGATGCTGCACTTGAAATGAAAGTCACAGCAAGGCCATTGAAGGACAGCAAGCGTTCTGCCAGTGTGAGACGGTAGGCTGCTGTTACTGCACACATAACTGAGAGACGCAGAAGGTTTGTTTATAAGATCATTCCTCACAAGATTTTCCTCGGTGGACCATATGTAAAAATCCTGCAAATAAGCCAAAGTATCTCTCCCTTAACATTTTAGAAAAGTGAAATATGATCTGGAACCTAATCAATTCTTATAAGAGAACAAAATCCAGCCAGGAGATACACCCAAACAAACAAACAAACAAAACAGACCACAACCAACTAGTCTTTTCTGGTAATAGGGATGGCTCAGCAGCTGAGCTGCAGTGGTACCATCTTCATCTAAAAATTTTCTCAGTGTATGAAGAAGCTGATTCCTTTTGGCTGATTACATGCCCCCCATGAGAGAAGCAATCTTCAAGTCAGTCATACAGAACACCCCTTCTGGAGTCTTGTTTCTTCTACACGCTTTTTAAACAGTTTATTTTATCCCGTCCTGCTTCATAGTTTAACATTTCTGTTAGGAAAGTGCTCCACAGTTTTGTGGATCTCACGTTCAGATATTTAACTGCTCATTCTGATTTTACAGACAGCTGGCATTATTACAAATGTTCAAGATGAAATTCCTGTAAGTTTTGAGATTAGGAAATTGAAAAAAAAAAAAAAAAAAAGAAGCTTCGTATTCCCTAATCATAGAGTCATAAAATCCTAGAATGGTTGAGATTGGAAGGGACCTTAAAGACCATCTCGTTCCAACCCCCCCATGCCATGGGCAGGGACGCCTCCCACCAGACCAGGTTGCCCAAAGCCCCACCCAACCTGGCCTTGAACACTTCCAGGGATGGGGCATCCACAGCTTCTCTGGGCAACCTGTTCCAGTGACTGTTTCAGTGACTGTTCAAGTGATATATCCTACGTCCCTTTAATAAAAAAAATATATTTACACCAGTGATCCTCTCACAAAACATCTGAAGATGTAGCCTTCAGAAAAAGCATTCCTCATTAAACTCTGTGAAGATACTCCCAGAAATACAAGAAATCTCGTAAACATTTTCTTACTGTTTCCTTCCAGCTTGGAGAACAAGTATGCACATGTTATTACGGTTTCAGGTATGAATTGAGGTTACAGGTTCCTAAATATTTCTGGGCACTGGATGAAATCATAGATTCTAACATACCTCAAAACCATCCAGATTTCAGGCATTGGGGCACACAAACAAAGTTAGTTCATTATGAAATGAAAGCCTTGCTCACACAGTGGGACTGTCTTTCTTCAGATACAGCATATCCAAGGTTCCTACATTTTTGCCTGTAATGTCAAGGCCTGACACCATGTGCGTTAGCTAGACAGGGACCTGATGTATTGTGCCTGTTCCAATTCATTCCACTCTTACTGTGGGATTGAATCCTTTCCAGGTACTTAAAACTCTGTGAAGTCTAACACGTTTATGAAGCGGGGACATCTCTCAGCAGAGGTTAGATTTTCGGCAGAGACACTGTCAGCAAGTTTCTGGAGCTGCAGTATACGTTCTTTACATTTCAACAAGCATAGCTTCATTGCAAACCCAAAGGTGCATGAAGTAAAATCCTGAGGTCCAAAGGAAGGTCCCTTCCCAAAAAAGAGTGACGTTGGACTTTGATGATGCCTCTCATCCTGCTGGAACATTAACAGGTTGCAGCTTGGATGAAGCTGAACTACTCTCTCCGCTAATATATTGCTCTCACCCAGGTGACAGTGACACTAATTTAAGGAGAATTGTTGTCAGATGTAGCTATTAACATGCTGCATATTTAAATACTGGTCTCTGTTCAAGATCTACCTTTGACTCTTTTTGACAGGCACATCCTGGTGTGGATTTCTATGCTATTAGAGATATTATCTGCTCATATAAATAATGCACATTCATTTCCTCAGTAAGAAAATCTCACATGAAATTAACTAAATAAAAACATCAACTCCACAGTAAGGTAATACAGATCATTGTTAATTACATCATGGTAATTGAATATTAGCACTAAACTACACAGAAATTTGGCTTTTAATATAAGAATATATTGTAATTTAATCATACAAAATTGCTAAATGAAATAAGGTCATAAATACCTGGAAATGAAAAAAAAAATAAGAAAATGTTCCTGGGAAGAACAAAACAAAACAAAAAAGAACAACAATACACAAATTAACTACTTTGCTTTTATTTGTTACACAGAGGAACTGAGGAGGCTTTCTCTGAGAAATATGGATGACTTTTATTTGGGCACATCTGGCAGGCACTGTGCAAAGAGTAAGCATACAGCAGTCAGGTCTTAAATGATAGAAACAGACTTGCTGAATTAACAGTATTTTTTTGGGGTCTTTGTTTAAAACTCACTGTTGGTGAGTTTCACTAAGGACAAGTCACTTTTCCTAAATCATGGCTTGGACCACATGTGTAGAGATCTTCCATTGCCTGTTTTTCTTGTAGAGAGCACTCTGTGTAGAGCTTATATATTCAAACAATTGCTTAAAATGGCAAATTTATTTTTATACCCAAGCTAAGGATGTCAGTAACTAATTATGTTTGATTTTGATGGAGAGGTACTCGATAGAATGTATTAAGAGATAACTTCTGAGAATGCCAAGCACAGAATTATTCAAAGCCTGTGCTGATGTTGCAACACAAAACGATGTGATAGCAGAAAGTGTTCATGCCAAGTCTGTAGAGGGAGTACTGTGAGCTAACAGCAGGAAACTGAAATCACACCATATTCACAAGACATGTTAGCTATAAAAAAGGCATTATATCCAACATCTCCCATCTGGACATCTGAATTCTAGGCATAAAAGGTTCAAAGCACTTTACACAGCACATTGCACATGTTTACCTAGAATTGTCATAGGGTTTTTTCATTCAATAACAATAATAACTCCAGCAATAGCTTGAAAAAGAAGGGTTTCATCTGCAGCTGTCTTTAAGGCTGTTTATTTTTTGCAAAAATAGCTTCATTCTTTTCTCTTCTATTTTCCCTACCATTCAGTTTATCTTTCATGTTCCCTTCACTCCTGTCTTCTATCTCAATCCCTCTTTGCTGTTTCCCTGAACAATTCCTTCAGCATGTGGCTCCTTTTTTTCTTCTTGTGCCTTAAGCCATGACGTTGTAGAGACTTTACTCCTAAGCCCTTTTCCCTTCACATTCCCTTTCAGATGGCTGCAGGCAGACAACTGATCCTGTTTTGCCTCCTCTTCCTTTGCAAGACAGACACAACTAGAATTACTCCCAGCTGTCATCTATGGACTTCTCAAAACTTCTTCACAGTTCAGAGGCTGGAAACAGCTGAAAGTACCTATTAAAAGCCATCTGACCCCATGAATCACCAAAACACTAGAGACGCTGACAAAAAGCCTGGAGTGTACAGCATCAATGACTAAAAATCGAAAAACCCTTATCACTTTTAAGTTTTTACAGCTTATACCAGTGTGGACTGTAATTTATGAAAGCAGAAAGTCTTTTGACTACAGGTTCTCCCCTGCCTCACAGTTTATTTGGGAAACTGAGAGAATCTAGATTCCAGCTCCTCTTCCTAGGTTAGTCACCAACACTGTATTTGCTGAAGCTTGTTGCCTCTCTTTTCTAGAATATTTAACCACAGACAAAGTAAGGTGTCTTATGTAAAGAAAATGGGGAGATGGCAGTAAATCTGCAGTGGCCAGAGTGTTACTCTGCCTTTGCCTGCCTGGGCAGGAACGGGCAAACAGCAGTTACCAAATGCTATTGTTCAGGACTTGGGTAAATTATGTCATTCCCAGAAACTGGCATGCCATTTGTGCAGTAGTTAGATTTTTCTCCCCTATGAACACCTCACAAAGTAGGTTTTCATGGGTCTGATCCAGTAATGGCAATTTTGTACAAATTTAGTTTAGTTCAATGTCTTGCAAATTACTTGATTGAAATGCAATTGCCACTACTCTCCAGAGAACTGAATTATGGTAATAAGAAATAGTCTTAGTTTTCTAGTGCTTTATTCAAGATATAAAATAGAAATTCAATCTCCCACAGCCTTTTTTATTTATCAATAAAGTTATTCTAGTCCTTGCAAATTGTACGCTGTGAACTCTCCAAAATTTAAACTTATTTTAAGGCTTCTCTGCACATGGAATTCACTTCTAAGGATTATTAAAAAAAAAAAGAAAGAAAAAAAAAGAAACTGCAAATGACATTGATCATTTCTAGCATTCGCTGAAGATAAAAAGCTTCTGCTAGAGTTGGTGTGAAATCAACCACAGGACTACAAAAAGTAAAGTACTTTGGTGTAACGGGAAATTGATTTCCCACAGTATTTAGTAATGTATATTGATATCCAATAATGAAACTCACACAGATGCAAGCGTTAACATCCTAGATATATTCGGGCAGATTTCTCTAAAGAGAGAAATAAAGATAACTGAATGCTAAGATGGAAAAAATTCAGATTTCTTTTGATGTTCTTTGAATTCCTTTAATGAATATTTTAATAATGTTTTCAATAATACAAGAAATGCAAAACTAATCATGGTCAAGCTGTTGCCAAGTATCAGAATATAAAAAGAAGGAACTAAACAAACTAATCCTTCAGATATATTCAGGACTAAACAGCAAAGAATTAAATTAACTCCCAGCTTTGTGAATCCCATTCCTTTGTGGAACCGTCTAATGTGATCCCTTTGGCTAGGGAAATTCAAATTCAATGTTCAAATTTTTGCAATGCCAAATTTTGGGTGAATTTTTGGGAATCTCTGCAATAAAGACATCCTTCTAATAAATGATTATCACATATTGCACCTTTTCCCCCAAAAAGTAATACACTGATAGAAAATCTGTATTTTTCATCATTTTGTCACATATTTTGAAGTATTGCTCATATAAATTGTCTTTATAAAAAACGCCATAATGATTTGCTCTTCTTATTTAAAAGTGAAAAGTGACATGAAGTGACAACCTGGACCAGCTCTCACAAAAGAAGAAAGGGGGTCTTCCTCTCCCACTCCTTAGAATATTACATTTCTCAGTTCTGTCTAAGAAAAGCCAAACGTTCATGAGTAAAAACAAAACCAGAAAATAGATGTAAATGTTGTAAATGCAATCCATAGTAGACTGCACTGTAATACAATTTTACAATGTATTTATGCTTTGATTCATTACAGGTGATTTTATTTATTTATTTAATGTCCTGGGAACTATCTAGTACCTATTTTGGAATTTTTTATACTTTTACACAAATCTATCAACTAAATAACATAATAAAACTTCATTAAAACATAAAGCATACTGTTTTCTTAATATATACATATTATTTATTAATATAGATATTTATTAATATCTTTATTTCCTATGGTGTTATATTACACCGTTTGTATCTCTACATCTCCTTCAGAGATCTGTGCTCATTGTGTTACCCAAGATGATTAAAATGACTGATTTGAGGCATGGTTGATTTATGTGTGATATTCAGCAAAGCTAGACAGATATACTGTTTTGCTCTGTGCTGTTATGTTTACACAGAAAAAATATACAAATACACCAAATATGAACTAATCAGAAGCATTTGTTCTCTATTTTCTAGAAGAATAAAAGGTGCATTAAAACTTTTTGAAATAATATTCCCTTGCTTCCCCTGCTTTTTTAATTGTTCCCCTGCTTTTAGAACTTTTTTTTTTTTTTTTCAGGAAGAAGTGATCAGTAGAAACTGTCAGCAGATATGACATGAATCCATTTCTTGAAATGTGACCATTTTCCCTGTGAAGCCCAAGGAAGATTATCAACAGATCTTTTGGTAATAAATATCCAACAGCTTGTAATATTCTGTTACAAACCACAGCCTGATGCTCCTTAGTGACTAAATAAACCCAACTTTTCATATGTATGAAATCTTCTCATTCACTCTAATTCAATAATTATCTCATTTTAATCTTAAAAAAAAACACAAACAACAAAAAAACAACAGAACAACAGTAGACTGTTCCATCAAAATCTTTAAATGCACATCTTTTACCATATTACCTATTGAGCTTCTTAGTTTTCTTTCCCAGGTTAAAGTAGTTCCTCGCATTTTTACAAGAAATAAACCAAATGCAATTCATAAAGAAAAATAATGCACAAGTCCTTAGGAAAAGCTTGCTTGGAAATGGGAAAGGACATGTGCAAGCTAACCTTATCATGTGCATTAGTGACACACATTCAGACTGGCAATTATGATCACATAGATTAGTCTGAGTGTCACGGACCAAAAGATCACACAAGCCATTTTGTCAGAAAATGGAGCTGACAAGAAGGGATGTATTGATTAGTATTTCTTAGGCTTTGAAAAAGAAGGGGTCTCGGTTAAAATATAAGAGAAACTCTAATGTCAAAACCCAATTTGTCTTCTGTTAATTATTGCCCTGTATTTTTATTGCTTATAAACAAATTCCTTTTAAATGCCAGGACAAAGTAGAATTTTAAATGTTCATCTCCAATTATTTTGTTCATTTTCTGACAAGCCAGCATGGTATGGGAAACCTTATAAGCAGAGGTAGAATATAACAGCAAAAATAAAGCTTCTTTCGTTTGCAAATTATAACACAGTATTTTATGCAGAATCAATGACTTACAGTGCTTAAAAAAAGAGTAAATGGCAACAGACCTTTTACGCTTGATTCTCACAGAACACAAAATTCACAGACAAATTACACACACTGGATAAAGGTGGCTCAGAGATCAAAGCAAACAAATTCATGCCTCCACTCTGTTTAATTAAAGACAGCTAAGTAATTATTAATAAACCTGTCTGCTGAGCATAGGTGTTGAAATAAGTATGTTCTATATATATGTGGTGCGAGTGGGAGCTTGGGCATATAGAATTTGAGAAACATAAACTGTATCAAGAATCACACAGGACCAGCTCATACAACATACCTTACCAGCACACTGCTGTTGTGCCACCACAGCATGTCTGCTCTCATAGCTTATATTGAGCAGGGTACAGGATGTAAATATATGAAATTTACTGATGCATGGCCATGAGAAATTGGTGTAGAGTGAGAGCCTTTTGAATGACTTCGTAGAAAATAAGAATGCTGTTGTAAACAGCAGTAAACTTCTGATACTCAGGGAAAGCTCAGGGTGGATATCAGGAAAAGGTTTTTCACCAAGAGGGTGGTCGGGCACTGGGACAGGCTCCCCAGGGAAGTGGTCATGGCACTGAGCCAGACAGAGTTCAAGAAGCATTTGGACAACGCTCTCAGACACAGGGTCTGGTGGTTTTTTTGTTTGTTTGTGTTTTTTGTTTTTTTTGGGGGTGTTTTTTTGGGTGGTCCTTTGGGGACTGAGGAGTTGGACCCAATGATCCTTGTGGGTCCCTTCTAATCTATGATTGTATGATTCTATGATTTTCCATGAACAAACCTCCAGGCATTTACTGACAGCAATGAATTAGACATTTTGATAAGATACTGTTTTCCTTATTTCAGAGAGGAGAACCAAAGCACAGGCAGATTTGAACATTCAGTAACAAAAATCCTTGGTTATTGCATGTTTATGCTATGTACCCCAATCTGCATTGCCTGAAAAATGAACCGTAAGTTTAATTTGCAACCTATCCCAATTTCATAGAGTTCGACCTATCCTTTACTTATTGCATCTAAAACATCAGCTACACTGGTCTATCTGGTAAAGACTTGCAATAAAAAATTTGTGCCATGGCTTCTATCATTGTCCTCCTCAGATATAGTTAAAATAAATAAATAAATAAAACAAAAAGTGAAAAAAATGAATGATTGAGAAACATAAGAAAATAAGCATGTCAGAAAACATTGGTTTCTGAACCAATGCTAAGAAATCTCAGCTCTCTTTCATTTCCTACCCTCAACAGATAATTTATTTGGGAGACTGATATCTTCCTAAAAGAAGATGTGAGAGGCTGAAAGTGAACATTCTTGAGGCTACAGAGTGGGCAACAGTATCCACCTTTCAAGTAATTCTGATTCTGCAGTTTCAGCATAAAACTTTCTTTGTGATGTGTATATGATGCGTAAGCAGAAAGGATCTTGAACCTTATCTTCTGATGTCCCGTGTACTTCAAGAAAGAGGCAACATGAAGGAGGTGGCCACTGAAACAGGGCAGAGTGTCAATTGTTGCTATCCAATCCATTTTTTGTTCGAAAAGGAAGGAAACCCAAGTCTTTGTTACAAATCTTTGTTTCAGAAGACCAAAGAACAGCAGTTTTACACTAATCTTTGAATGCCCTTCTGGTTCCAGGAAAACAAACAAATAAATAAATAAATAAAGACAAAACAATGATTATCCATAACAAAACTCTTTCTCTCTGGTTTCATGAAACTTATGAGTTATCTGGAAAGTTGCGGACAAATTGGGTTACGAACAGGTTTATACATTTTGGGTAGAGCTATATTATATAGATGGATAGCAGGTTTATATATGGTACAGGTTTTAACTCCTTAGAAGAGAAATTTAAGAAGCCTTTTGGTAGGTCAGATGTCCCACCTA
Source organism: Anser cygnoides (assembly GCF_040182565.1). Taxonomy (NCBI): domain Eukaryota; kingdom Metazoa; phylum Chordata; class Aves; order Anseriformes; family Anatidae; genus Anser; species Anser cygnoides. Next base: position 51,250,088 of record NC_089875.1, on the reverse strand, counting down.
AGTAATCTCACCTAGGTCCAGCACGCTGCTCAGTACTAGAAGTGAAGTACAATAAAAGAAAATATCTGAGGAGGAAGAGAAAAAACAGACAGGAGCAGGCAACACCTGCTAAGAGAGAATGTTAATGAAAGCACTGAGGATGAATCATAAATTGAACAACTTATTGTCAAAAGATTAAGCCAGAAAATCAGGTGTTCAGTGGAGCAAATCAGGACCTCTGTGATAAGAGTGGATAATCTAAAATATGTCAATGCAAGGTGGAGAGGGAGAAAAGACTAACCCAAGAAGATGGACATTGTTCATTTCAACTGTCAGGGTGAGTAAGTGAAAATAAAAGAAGTTTTCAGCTTCACAGGAAGCTCTTTCAAGTTCCTGACTGAAGGAAGAAATACTTTGTTACCTGGAAAGGTGGCCTTTTCAGGGTCTTGCCTCTTGGTCACTTGCATGAGCAGACTGAGGGAGAATTTTAAAAGCCTCCTGAAATCTTATATGTCCCTCTATTCTAAGCATTGTCAGTCAGTTATTTTCAGAGAAGTAACTAATGGAACAAATGTTGGATCCTTAATTAAACAATTTACTCTCTGCTAATCTGGTAATGCTTTGCAGCTATAAATGATGACTTTGGATGCAAAGCACTGCAGACAGATCTGAAATGTGTGCCTATTCCTACAGTCTTTGGCATCCTGTATGCTCATATAGGATTATTAATCTTTGTCAGGAAGGTCAGAAGCAGCACATAGTGATTGATGATAAGTTGCAGAGGTTTCAGATAACTGAGCTCCAAGGATCGTAGTTGAAACCTATTAGATGGCTATTAATGCCTCCTTTGCCCTTGCTGTAACCCATTCTGTCTGCAGATGAATGTCCCAGAATTGCTGGCTTTTCAGCTTGTAATGATATTCACCACCCACCTCTCCTCAACAGGATTTAAGACCATTTGTATTGCCAGTTGGGCATTAATGAAAAGGTATCAACAGGTCAAGAAAAGCTACATCTACAGTCTTTCCCTGTCCACAATTCACCATGGAAGGTAACCTCCTCTGAAACAAGCTCACAAAAAGCAAGCTGCATTGTGTAAAAAAGGATGATAATACATTCAGTGTCAAAAGTGTACAAAAAGGATGAAGACTCTTACTTAGTGAAATCTGTGCTGGATATTTTTTCTGCTGTGAGATCATTTTAATCAGAGATATTTTGCTTCTTGTTTTCACAGTCTTCATCCTTGACTGCCTAATTGAAACAAACATACAAGAAAAAAAAAAAAACACAAAACACCTTTTTTTTTTTCAGTCTAAAATTAGAGATGCATCTTGTTTAACTGAATGATGCTGTGTCAAAACCAGGTTAGGAAAAACTGTTTCAGCCTGTCAGTGCAGCAGACACACTTGTAGAAAAACTCCAGTGTGGCTGCTCACTCTGCTAGGATTAGAATGAAACAAATAGGCATCTTCTTTCTTTGGAAAGTGTCTGTGATGGATCTGAACACTTGTTCTTTAAACTAGAATGCTGTCTCTGTCTCTGCTTTCAAATGGTCACTGGAGTTTCAGAGTAGGAAAGCACTGTAAGCTCGGCTGATCTTTTCTTCTTGAGCAGAATGTCCATGCTAGCACAGGTTGTGTTTGATGGGTGTCCAGTACAAGTTCTCTAAAGGGTATTAGGGAAGAAATGCAAAAGTGACTAGACATTTAGGCAGATATCTTGTAAAGACAGATAACTTGTTAGTTTGAGTCTATTTTACACCCTGTAAGACAACTTTACAGGTTTGAAAATGGTGTAATTCAATATGTGTCTGGCTGCCTGGGCACACCTGTAATATACACAGAGATGCCTATAGATTAGAAGTTATTTATTGACAGGGATATGTGGGCAACATGATTCTATATTCATTATGTGCATGTCAGTATGTGAGATGTATACTTCTATAATGTCATGAAACCTGTTCATTAGGGATAAGGCAATACAAGACTCACCAGAGGTCTCATAAAGACAAAAGCATTTTCTCAGCTGGATAACTAACTGTTTTGCTATATGCACATTGCAATTCTGCAATTCTTGTGAGCTTCACCAGTAGTAAGAAAGCTGAGACCATAAATCACAGTTTCATAGAATCACAGAATGATTTGGGTTGGAAGGGACCTTAAAGATCATCTAGTTCCAACACCCCAGTGGTCATAAACCACCATCAGTAAATCATTAAATGGTTAAACCCACCATCCTTTAACTTTGTTGTAGTCATACTAGTCCAGAGTAGGGTTTTGGTCAATGTCACACTCAGAAATTTTTATATAGGTACCAGAACTGGAACTTGTAAAAGCCAAGATAAAGAAGAGTTGGGAATAAGCGCAGTGTGGGTCTGATTTTCCCCTTGCTCTTAACTTAGAGAAGACAGCCCTGAAGCTTCATACTCTTGACTCTGTTTCACTGTGTACTCTTTACATAGGTAAAGACAACTATATAAGGTAATAGAGAATTAAGACTTAGTGTCTTCCGAACACTAGGCCCTACTAATATATCATAAACCAACATGGAAAGTTGATTTTACTGAGGCCACAGCAAAACTCCTGTTGATGAAAAAGGGCAAAGATTTAATTTCCAGAGGTTTATCCTGGATTTTGTTTTCTCATGGCAGCAGAGGAGGATAATAAAGCTTGTAGGAAAATGGCAATTAATGCACTGGGAAAAAAGACTGTAAAGGTCAAACTGGTGTTTCTAGTTTGGAATAATGTTGATGAAATGAGCATTGTCATGATCAGCTTGGTTAGAAGGAAAATTTACTCTTTGAAATGGAGCTGATTAAATAATACTGGAACGCAAAATGAAAAATTACTGAAATATTTAATATGATTAGATTTCTTTTTGTGAGAAAAAATAATGGATGTTCTTTAAAGCATTCCCTTTGGAAGTGGCAGCAACACTCATGTTTCTAACAGCAACAAAATGAAATGCCAACAGAACAACAATACTATAGTAAATTTAAAAGGTTTTCCAGATTTTGCAAAGATTTGCATATTTTGTACTATGATTTAAACAGGAAAAATATCAAAATTATTTCAGAGACTTGCAGAAAGGTTAAAAATAACTTGGTACAGAAAAAGTTAAACATCTAACTCAGAAAGAATTGTATAATAGAGTTAAATTATTCCACTTTATGAAGATCTATAAAACAGAGAAGGAAGCAGCTAGAAATATATGACATAGAATAAAGCACATAAGGTGAAGAAATAGGTCATCATTTGAAGATAAATAAACCAGCAAGGAAGAAGAATGAAACTACGCTGAAAAACAGCAACAAAAAAGCATGCCAAAACAAGGAGAGAGGTAGTTTAGGGAACTACAGTATGAACGGACTCTTCAGCTCAGACACCTTTAAGGTCATCACAGAACTGAGCAAGGTCACCCTACCAGCCCTGGTGGGCATTTACATGCATAAAGAAATATTATAAGGCAGTTCAGCAGGGTCTAGAGAGATGACCTTTACTGCAGTAATGTTTCTACAGTAGTTCTCTTTACAACAGTAATTTCACAAAATGGTTTCCTAGAGGAAAAGGAAGAAAAAAAAAACAAAAAACCTCCTCTCATGGCATTAGCTTCTCTTGGGTTTGAATGTTATGTATTAATAAAAGGCATGCAATATATATACTTAAGTATTTGGTACTTTCCTGGTGTTGTTTTTCCAGATAGGCAGTTACAGCTGTTGCCTGGAGATGCCCCAAATGGGTAGAATGAGCTGACCTCACAAGCGTGAACAGCTCAAAAAGTGACCCAGTTCAAATGAGAAACAATGATCATCAGCAAGGCAGTTTCCCTAACAAAATGACCTACACTGCACAAAAGTTTGAGACTTCTATTTCCTAACATTGCAATAATCAGTGAGAACTAGAAACTCCATTAAACCTTTTTTTTCCCCTAGTTTAATAACACCAACAAAGGAAACACAGTGAAATTTGTCTAATAAGAAAAAAGACCTCCAGCAACAACAATTCATCCCCATTAAGTTAAATTCCCAACTGCCACAAGATGCCATTTAGTACCTTAGATGGTTCCCATTGCTCTCAAATTGCTTTACTTCACTACATTAGTCTGCTGATCCACTAAAGATTTAAAGGTAACAGGTATGGCATTGTCAAAGGCACCACATGACATTTCCTCATACTCAGCTAAATACGGTTATACTGGAGAAACCCAGTGCTGTTATCAAGTTCCCGCAGTGACTACTGGCAGCCTGCACAAGGCAGGAGTAGAAAGAGAGCCTTGAAGGGGTCTTTGCTGAGCCAAATGACTAAGGCTGTTTGGGCAAATGCAAAGAATTAGCTCCTCGGTGCCAGAGACAAAATTTGACCATGCTAAGAGCCTGCTTAATGCACGGCTGCTGAGGCTCACTTCATGGCAGAAAGTTTCCCCTGGAGACTGATACAAAGAATGCATCATTAGTCAAAACTCACCTGTCATTGTACAGGGAGTAGAGAGGGGGAAGAAAAGCAGATGTTAATTAGAACATAATAGGTAGTGAACCCAAAGATATTTTTTTTAATTATATTTTAAAATATATTTTAAAATATCTTCATTTGCTTGATTTTACATTACTATTATAAGCCATGCTTTTGCTTTTCCATGACCTGTTTTTGTTTGGTACCCTATTTTTTGTGCATCTGGATGACTCTTGCAGTCAATTCCCAGCTAGCCAATTGACTAACATTAGCAATAGAATTCCCTGGTGAAAAACTGCCCCAACCCTAGAATTTACCTAAACAAAGAATCAACAGAACTATGGATGTAGAACTTCTGGGTACAATGCAGTGTAGTTGAGCAATTGCAATAGGCAATTGCACAATTATTTGACTTTTTTAATGAACTATTTAAATGTTAAGATTGAACAGAAAATAATGTTAGAATCTCCAAGCCTTTAGAACAGAATATACTGCACTGATGACAGTAGAGTGATGAATATAAATATTACAGGTGTAGATGCAAAGGGGATAATTATATAAAATTAATAATAAATATATATATATATCCACTCCTTGTAGCAAGCAACAAAAACATATTTGTGAGTGCAGTGCTACACATACTGTTGTTGCCAATTATTTGGGCTATGACCTAGTACCTAGCTTCAAAAAAAGACAATGATAAATTAGAAAGTGAGTATCTCTTCTCTACAGGCTGATGTTCTACTCTCAGAGGTTAGTCAGATCATAAAAAGAATAGTTTCCTAATCTTCTGATTGCAATACAGTTATCTCAACATTCTTGATTTCATTAATGTTCACAACCTAGATGGAATGCAAATAAATAAATAAATATCTGTGTTTA